>NW_027508855.1:16067500-17267500 GCF_051911475.1 Siphateles boraxobius | reverse complement strand
GTAATGGAGTGCATCAGAGCAGCATCAAGAATATCAAATACATTGCCGAGAATCTCTTTTTTGTATCTTAAGTTTATTGCCAATAATAATGACATGTTGGCGAAAAGTGTAGAACTCGGTGACGGTGAGCTCGCGCAAAACACATCTTCAGCACAGGAACTCATTTAAACTCATCTGATTGGCCGATGCGTTCAACAGACATGTCTGTGATTGGCTACAATGCTCAACGCTGCAAAAGCACGTTGCAAGTACCTTTAATGAACTAGAGATAGTCGGGCTCACCTCCACGCACAGCTTGGGCTCTGGAACCACACTCCTTAAGAGAGGCTGGACTCTCTACCACTCTGGAGTTGCCCATGGTGGTGGCCGAATGGTGTGGGTTTGCTTATAGCCCCCCAGCTCAGCCGCCATGTGTTCGAATTCACACCGGTGAATGAGAGGGTCGTTTCCTTGCGCCTTCGGGTCGGGGATAGATCTCTCAGTGTCGTGTGTGCTTAAGGGCCGAATGGCAGTGCAGAGTACCCGGCCATCTTGGAGTCTCTGGAAGGGGTGCTGGAAAGTGCTCCGACTGGGGACTCCGTCGTTCTACTGGGGGACTTCAACGCCCACGTGGGCAGCGACAGTGACACCTGGAGGGGCATGATTGGGAGGAACGGCCCCCCTGATCTGAACCCGAGCAGTGTTCTACTATTGGACATCTGTGCTAGTCACAGCTTGTCCATAACGAACACCAAGTGCAAGCATAAGGGTGTCCATCAGTGCATGTGGCACCAGGACACCCTAGACCAGAGATCGATGATCGACTTTGTGGTCATTTCATCCGACCTCCGGCCGTATATCTTGGACACTCAGGAGAAGAGAGGGTGCTGAAAACTGATCACCACCTGGTGGTGAGTTGGATCCGATGGTGGGGGAGGAAGCTGGATAGACTCAGCAGACCCAAACGTACTGTAAGGGTCTGTTGGGAATATTTGGCAGAGTTCCCTGTCAGACAGATCTTCAACTTCCACATCCGGCGGAGCTTCGACCAGATCATGAGGGAGTCTGGAGATATTGAGTCCGAATGGACCATGTTCTCCATCTCCATTGTCGACGCGGCTGCTCGGAGCTGTGGGTATAAGGTCTCCCGGTGCTGGTCAAGGCAGCAATCCTCGAACCCGGTGGTGGACACCGGAAGGGATGCCGTCAAGCTGAAGGAGGAGTCCTATCAGGCCTGGTTGGCTTGTGGGACCCATGAGGCAGCTGACGGGTACTGGCAGGCCAAGCAGACTGCAGCCCGGGTAGTTGTGGAGGCAAAAAATCAGGCCTGGGAGGAGTTCGGTGAGGCTATGGATAAGGACTATCGGTTGGCTTCGAAGAGATTCTGGCAAACCGTCCGACGCCTTAGGAGAGGGAAGCAGTGCCCTACCAACACTGTTTACAGTGGAGGTGGGCAGCTGTTGACCTCAACTGGGGATATCGTCGGAGGGTGGAAGGAATACTTCAAGGATCTCCTCAATCCCACCGACACATCTTCCATTGAGGAAGCAGAGGCCGAGGGCTCTGAGGTGGACTCGTCCATCACCCAAGCTGAAGTCACCGAGGTAGTTAAGGCACCATTAAGTTAGATCCTCGGTGGCAAGGCACCGGGCGTGAATGAGATCAGCCCTGAGTACCAAGTCAAGTCTCTGGATGTTGTGGTGCTGTCTTGGCTGACAAGCCTCTGCAGCATTGCTTGGTGGTCGAGGACAGTACCTCTGGACTGGCAGACCGGGGTGGTGGTCCCACTTCTCAAGAAGGGGAACCGGAGGGTGTGTTCCAACTACAGGGGGATCACACTCCTCAGCCTCCCCGGGAAAGTCTATTCCAGGGTACTGGAGAGGAGAATTCGTCCGATAGTGGAACCTTGGATTCAGGAGGAACAGTGTTGTTTTCGTCCCGGCCGTGGAAAACTGGAACAGCTCTATACCCTCTCCAGGGTGCTGGAGGGTTCATGGGAGTTTGCCCAACCAATCCACTTTCTATGCTTTCTTTGCTTTGTGGATTTGGAGAAGACATTCGATGTGTCCCTCGCGACGTCCTGTGGAGGGTGATCTGGGAGTATGGGGTCCAGGGCCCTCTGCTAAGGGCTGTCTGGTCCCTGTACGAGCGGAGTAGGAGCTTGGTTCGCATCGCCGGCAGTAAGTCAGACTTGTTCCCGATGAATGTTTGACTCCGGCAGGGCTGCCCTTTGTCACCGGTTCTGTTCATAGTTTTTATGGACAGAACTTCTAGGCGCAGCCAGGGGCCGGAGAGTGTCCGGTTTGGGGACCACATGATTTCGTCTTTGCTTTTTGCGGATGATGTTGTCATGTTGGCCTCATCAGACCAGGACCTTCAACATGCACTGGGACGGTTTGGAGACCGGGAGGAGACCCTGAGGAAGACCTAGGACACGCTGGAGGAATTATGTCTCCCGGCTGGCCTGGGAACGCCTCGGTATTCACCGGGAAGAGCTGGAGGAAGAGGCTAGGGAGAGGAAAGTCTGGGCATATCTGCTCAGACTGCTGCCAGCGCGACCCAGCCCCGGATAAGCGGAAGAAGATGGATAGATGAATGCACGACCCTTGGTTCCTACTTCAACAGACTGTGAAAGAACAGAGATTCTTACTCCAGCGATGTTAACTGAAAAGGCTTGCGCAGTATACGCACCACCTGGAGAGTTCAGCATTAAGGATATGTACAAGAGTCAATGGATGCAAGTTCAGAATCTTGCCGATACATTCTGGAACTTTGGAAATAAAAATACTTGTCTACACTTCAGACTCGAAGGAAATGGACAGATGAAAAACCAAATGTCCAAGAAGGAGATGTTGTGTTGTTGAAGGACTCTCAAGTAAAATTGCAACGTGTGGCCAATGGGACTTGTTACAAAGGTCATTCCAAGTACTGATGGGAAAATTCGCAAAACTGAAGTGAATATAATTAAACAAGGGACTGCTAAAGTATATCTTAGACTCTCTTATAAGTCTATATCTTATAATCTCAAGTGTAATTGTTCTTCTGTCGAGAGAAATAACTTGATAAATTGGTAAACATACAAAATATGATTGTACAAAACTAACAATGGTATAACAATTTATACCAGGCGAGGAGTGTTCTGCCCATTATCAGGTCATGGTATATAATCGCCACCTAGTGGCCATTTTCAGTACTGTAGTTTCTTATTTTTCTGTACATGCGCAGTGTTGATTTATTAGTACGGCAACAGTTCAAAGTGCAGCATCAATTTCAATTCAACGCACAAACAGTCTTTGCCTTGGAGAAAGATATGCCTTTTTACAAAAGAAAAAGGATCACACAAGTAAACATTCTGGAAAGGATAACCTGCTTCATGTGTGTTTGTTAGCTAGCTGTCTAGTTTCTTCAAAGCGACACAGTTGCAAGGACAGCATATACTGATTTTAGACTCAGTTTACTTTTTCGAAAAAGTGAGAGGGCCAAGGTTTGAGAGTCACAGTTCGAGATATATATACATATATATAAAATATAATGCATTAGTTTAGAAAAAAAAGTTAAATTGTCTTTTAGTATTGTAAGAAAACACTTATTTTACCTGGTCAAAAACAGCTCTGTTTTCAACATCGCCGTTTCAGTGCATATGCCTTTAAATGATAATGAGCTTTGCTCACTCCGACCCTCTATTCTTTGGGGCGTTTTGAAACCACGCACGTGGAGTGTTGCCTTGACAACAGTTGAGGGTATATTTTGGAACAAGAATGGCAGCGGGAGTCTCCGAGGACACATCTGTGCAACCATACCAATTTGAACCGGAGTCGGACCAGGAACAAGATGATGGTCCCGAAGAAGTTCGACAATTAAGGCTCGAACAGGACGTTTCTGAATGGTTGGTTAACGCGTTGTTCATTATAAAGTGTGATTATGAATTATATTGAGAACGTCGTAACGTTACATAGAAAACATGCTGTAATATATAGTGTAAACATTAGCCGCATTCATCGTGAAGCGTGCAAGCGATTTGCAAAGATTAATATTTAAAGGTTAATAAAACATTACATTCACTTCTTCTGGAGGAGCAGCAGGAACACGAATAGTTGGTAAAGATTCTTTTTTCAGGACCAGCTTTTTAGCAAAACCAGATTTACACTGACCCTCATTTATAAAGCAGTCTGGTGAGAACTGATTAGCGCAAACACAAAAGCATTTACGTTGATCGTTGGGAATATTCCCTTCAAAAATAAAACTCAGTCACTGCGTCTTCAGCGGTTCGAATTTAGGAACATTAAAATGACTGCTGTGGTGTTCTGTCCTACACACAAGGACAGAACACCACAATCGCTTAGACGCCATTCTGCTCCAGTGTATCAACAATGGAGGACTACGATGACAGCTCGCTCAGGGCAAGTCTGTGTTGAAACGCTGCTGTCAATTATCAATCGTGGGAGGGGCGTCCGATTTAGTGACGTCACAAGATCGAACGGCTCAATTTGAGGCAGGGGAAAACATATAAGGAGATTAAAACAAAAACACTGGATGGATTTTTATCATTATATGATGGTTGTGTACAGGCACAAAAAAATTAAAGAGCAACTTGTAAAAGTGCATGTACCATTATATGACCCCTTTTGTATTTGTACACATGTACATGCTTGTGTTTAAGACTGAACCCTTCTTAGGTAAGAATGGTTTGCTCATGGTTTTCACTGGCTTTATTTTTTTTTACATTCCTTTCATTTATTTACCTCCATCTCCCTCCCTGCACGCTGCTAAAATAGAGTGTCAATCACTCTGACCTTTACTGCTGCTTTCGAAAGCCCCACCACAGCAGTACTGAGAAAATACACATGAAAGAAATACAGAGATAGAGTGAGGGAGAGGGAGAAGCGCAGATGAAAAAAAGAGCAGGTTTCCCGTAGATGGACAAATATCTCACTTTTCTTTAAAAAAGGGATGTTTTCTGTAATCTGAAACAGCTAGAAAACCACTTGTCATCCACCGCTAGCTGTGTTAAGATGCTCCATGTGCTTGTTGCATTTCAATGCACAGCAGGGGGAAAAAGTGCATTAATCCATCAAGCAAAAGAGTTAATTTTTTCCTCTATTTTTAGTTCAAACCTTATCACAGCTTCAGCAGTATATCTGTAACTATTGATTCAAAAACATCCGTTCACCTGCAATAATGTTGAGAAACTGCACCGGCCCTTTAATTACAGAAAGAGATTTATTGGCTTAATCACCATAAATGCACATGCAATTTGGCTTGCTGGAAAGTGTGAGTACAATGACAAAACACGGCACAATACTCATACACTAGTGAAAAAACACACACGCACACGCACGCACGCACGCACGGACGCACGCACGCACGCACGCACACACGCACACACACACACACACACACAGGTCGAGCGAGCATCCTGTTTACGGACTAGAAGAAGGTGAACCACAGCACCTACATGCACACAACGATAGAGAGAGACGAATAGAGAGAGAGAAAGAGAGAGATTGAGGGGGAGCAAGCGGTGCTTTCCATGGGTGGCTTAGTGAGGTCAGGTATACCAGCTCAGCGGTTGCAGGTTTTAACATAAAGAGCTGCAACAATGCCCACACGCTCGAAATATAGAATCTTTATGATCACCTCACACCCAGTCTGCACTGCTAGAGACTCGATGCATGAGAGGAACTAAAACACGCCCTTTTAAGGTGGGCGATAAGTAAAGAAAGTTATATCATGATGCTCTTAAAATTTCCGATATGCCAAAAGCATATCATTTACATGACTATATATATCGTATACACATTTTTTTATATATATATATAAATTTGTATGAGAAAGTGATTCAGGAACTGTTGAAAAAATAATAATAATAATGAAATGTCCTTTTAAAACAAATGTCCAAAGTAATGGTAGGACTATCAAAATTCAGAGTTTTTATTTCTTTATTTACATTATTATTTCTATATTTTATCTTACATATTTACATAAATAAATGTATTTTTTTATTTATTTATTTTTATTACATGCAATCATCCTAGGATATTCTTTAAAATAGCTAACAAAATAAATAAATGGATACTGTTTAATTTTATATGTATTAATATAAAAAATGTAGTAGAATTTTATTCAATATTTTATCAAATATATAGTTAATAATAATAAATAAAAAATATTTAAAATTCTTAATATTTTATATTTTATTTGATGCTTCTGCTTTGATGCAGAAGCAAATTGGTTTATTGTTTATATATCCGATTTATGGTTTAAATCGGTACATTACTCATCTCTACGCCCATTACAATCAACAAAGCCGTCTAGATTACAAACATGATGCATATTATGCAACAAAACTAGAATGTTACCATTAAAATCATTGCAGATCACTGCACTGCAAACATGAGAAAAAACTCCCATCAGAATCAACCAAGCTGTCTATCCTCAAACGCAGTATATATTCAAATTGTTGCAGTATTTACTGCGAAAATGACTAGAACTTTTGCAATAATCGACTATCTATATTGCACCGAAACAGTCTACGCCGATATGACGCGACAAAACTGAAGTGTCACGTGGCCACCTGCAGACACCGCTTGAAACAGCTGTTAGCTAGGAGAAAAACATACTGCGCAACATGTCACTGGATTCACACAAACACGCTGCTATAGCAAACACCTTTGATATACAAAATAAAGAGCTTTGACATGCTTTCCACATGAGCACACACTGAAAAACCACGCACCGAAACCTAAACACCATTTGCTCACGTCAGGGGACCAAAATTGAAAATAAAAGCATGAGATGTACTGCTCATCCTAACGGATGCATGCAATGCAGAAATGACGGATGAGGCCTTTTACACCTGGCATCACCATGTATTCCGTATTCGGATAGAATATGGATTTCTTTTAGCCAGATTGCATTCACACCTTCATTCCAATGCATAGGGTCAGATTGAAATTGCCAGGTGTAAAGGGGGCCATATGAAGTTACAGGTGAATTCTGAGAAAAATAACACCCTATTGTATGAAAAAAATGGTATTAAAAATCAAACCCAAAGGATGCAAATGACAGTGTCTGGATGGGTCTGATGCCACTAAAAATACACAACTACACTACTAATTTATTTTACTCATTTAATAAATTGGTTCGATAGTGTTTTGAAACTACGTTTCAGTAACCAAAACAACAGTAGGTCGCTTGATTTCTGATAGGATCGATATCGGATGGCAAGCTGACATACCGAAACGAAGTACTGTTATAATTGTTATAGTATAAGCATAATAGTTTTATAATTAATTTCTATATCAAAGATTACAAAAATAATTGTAAAAGACTTAAAATAGGGCGCTCACACTGACAACGATTTACAATTTAAAAAAGCGAATAGAATGTTCTGACATGAAAAAACCACTAGGTTACCCGACCAAAATATGCGACAATTTTTGGAGAATGTGCAAGTTAAAATTTGAAGTGGTTGCATTTGTGCAAGTGCATGGTCACACACTCAATCGGTGTCTGCTAACCGCAACAGGAAAAAGAACAGAAGAAGAGACAATCTATGCATCAACCCAAACCAAGATTCAGATGGAACGCAAGAGCTTGATAGTATCCTATACGCTGAGATTCGATTCATTTTTGTGACGCGTTCCACAAGATTTACGGAAAGGAAACCGGGATGGTAGAAAGCGACATCCTGTTTGTTTTCTTTATTTTACAAAAGCACAATGTTATGTTTTTATTGTGAGTGTAAACAATTTTGAATCTGGCAGGGGGGTTCGGTAAATGTACCAAACTCGTATCAAACCGTGACCCCAAAATCAAGGTGCGTACCAAATTGTGACTTCTGTGTACCGTTACACCCCAACACACATTAATTTAATTAAAAACATTCAAACATTGTTTTGTTTTAAAATACAGTTTGGACAAATTTTAGTAAAAGGAACTAAAGAAATTCACCCAAAACTCATTGTATATTTCACACACACTGCACAGCTGTTGTGAATATTCACACTGGGGGCCTTCAACAGTGCTTGGGTCCAAAAAAACAAGCATTCAATGATGCATAACACAGGCGTCACGAGGCTGTACTGTTGAATTACAGGCGACACTGCTATGTTACACACAATATTTTAAGCAGAGGCTGTTTCACACCCACCACTCACATAGCCGTGTTTGTCCACCGAGCGCACAGCTCTCAGAGGTATTGGGTGAATGTGTTTTACACAAAAACACACAACCACCCAAAGATAAGTAACTGTCATATGCAAAGCACACAATGGATCTCATATCAGTCCTGATTCTTCCGATGTGAAGGCTTTGGACAGTCTGTACCAGCGGGAATCAGTAATGTTGACAGATTTGCTTTACTACTAATGATTGAACTACATCAGTAAATAAAAAAAGCAGAAGCTAACAGACAGAGCAAAACTATCAAAACAAACTAGTCAGTTCATGGAAACCATGAGGTGTAAAAACACTAAATTATTAAATAGGCCAAACAATGTGCTCAGATATCCAAAATAAATGAATACAAATAATTATATAAAGAAAACCAAATCAAATGAAATAATAATAAAAAAATAGAAAAATGAAATAAATAAATGGATGCATTACAAATGCCTGTCCTTAAAATAAAAATATGTTTTTTTTATGTTAACATTATTTCAGACTATTCGAAAAAGATTTTATCAATAATCATTTATTTTTCCATTATGGAGCAGTGGTTCTCAGCTGGTTTCGAAATCAGAACCGAAAGTTTTATGCAAGTAAATAAGAATAATAAGTCAGGCATGAAATGTATTAATATTATCCTGAACTATGCAGGCCCCAAAATATACGAAATGATTACCAAGACCAGCTGAGAAACGCTAAAATAGAACATATGCGACATGAAACTACAATTTGACAAAATGACGAATGAGAAAACAGTGATGCATTTAAAACTAATGCATGCAATTAATCTTGAATTAAATTAGTCATGCAAATTATAAAAAATTGACAAATAGAAAATTATTACTTGCACTTCTGTTCGAAATAAAAAAAATGCTGTTGTCATCCTGTGAAACAATGCACGGCCTGCAAATGAGTGTGTGCGCAAGTACATCTTTAAGAATGCATCAGTGTGTATTGCTGCTGTGTGCATCTGTGTGTGTGATATAATTCTTGATATAACACTTGTCAAGTGTTATGCTTTCGGAGAAATAAGGACATGTCTAATTTCGTTATGACTGTGGCCTACTTATCAATCTGCAGATTCTCATATCGATAAACCCGGGTACGAGGTCAGAGCTGCTAGATCACGTTAAGAAACTAAACTTTTGAGTCAGACTGGGTTTCAGTCAAGTTTCAGACTGTTTCTTTAAAAAGCAAATGAAAAACAAACGAGGGCACGTGTCATGAACAGAGCCTAACAGGTAAAAATCCCATTCATTTTCTCCATAGAAAATTTAATTTTTGCCGTTTTGCTTAAAACAAAAAGTTCACAAATGTTGTGATTCATCTCAAAGCTGGTTGGCTTACTTCATTTATCAAAGTTTTTTTTTTTTACTCCCCATGGAAAAATCAAATAAGGGAATCAAGAACCACGGCCGCTGAAAAAAAATTCAACCCCCCCATACATAACAAACAAAAACTATCATATTATCTTATGCAATTTTTTATTAGGTTCTGTGTAAATCAGTGCAGACTGTTATATTGAATATTGTGTTGTTGACCGGATTTAGTAGTTAGTGGCTTGTTAAAGAGTGAGTTAAAACGACTCTGTATGTAGTTGTGTGAGCATCTGCATGTGCATAAGGTCACTGTGAAGCTCTAACACACTCCAGATGGGAGGATGCGGTTTTCTAGAATTAGAAATATTTTCCACAGCACTGGATGCGATTGCTGTACAGCAAATAATACTAGAAAAACAAGACATGATTACACCTCCAAAACATAAAAATAATAGCAAAATCTGAACTCAAACTTTATCATGGCATGTCTTCCTTCTCGCTTGCTCACACACCAACAAGCCACATCAGAAGACGTCAACATACAACACAAACACAAGGTCTTATTCAATCCATACTCTATTGGCTCAAGGGCACTGCAAACTGCTGGCTATTCTGGTGTCCATATACAGTATATAAGAGTCTGTGTGTCTTCTATCCGATTTAAGGTTTCGAAGCACAGCTCGACCAAACTTGTTCAGACTACATCAGCAATTAAAGGTCTGTGGTCTCAAGCCCTAGAAGCCCTGTTTAATGAACACTATCATTTGAGGCCCAAAACAGATGTTTCTCAAACCTTCCAAACAACATCACGTACACATAAACAAGCAAGAAACCGTCCAGTTTTTCTACACACATATGAGTCTAAATCTGGGGGTAATAAGGTGTAATAATGGAGTTATGGAACAATGAACAATAAAAAGTGATTTATTTCACTATTATCTCCAAAAGGATCTGCATTTTCATGGGTTTAAATATTTTTGTTATAAGAGACGGACAACTTTGTGCATGAAAACCACTCCTGGTAAAAAAAAGAAAAAGAACTTGATTTGCTCAAGTCAACGAAATTTTGACAAGCCAAACATGTCAGTCTCTGAGTATGAAGTCCGAAATCCGTAAAATAAGTATAATGAACTACGTAAAAAGCATTTCTAACTTCACCAGCACATTTTATAATTGCCCAAAAATCAAACATAGTTGACAGTTCGTGTCAAAAACCTAGACTGGGTGTCGTTTGGAATATTAGAACTAAAAATATCAACATAACACACTCATGGGCATCAATCACTTAACTGAATAATTGCCGGCTAATAAATAAATAAATAATACCGTACGATTAAAGGCAAATTAAGCTTTTATGTCTGAGTTTGCTTGCTTGTTGCAAATGTTGTGCTTTAAATTTAAGAGTATCCTCATTCTAGGGGACTTTAAAATTCACACTGACCAAAATGACTGTGTGGTGACAAAGGACTTCCGATTTTTATTGGACTGTTTTAATCTTAAACGGTTCATTAGTGGCCCAACACATAACAAAGGTCATACATTAGACCTTGTGATTGCAAATTATGTAATTGTATAACAGCTGTCTTCAGTTGCTTAAATGGAAATCAATGAATCCGTCAGATTTTGCTGTCTCTGTTGTTTCCTCTCTTCCGTCAGCTCCTCTTGAAGATACGATTTATCAGTTGAATACTGTTCTTGCCTCTAATTTAGATTATTTTGTTCCCTTGATGTCCCGCAGAGTCACTTTTTTATCCGTTCTGCCCCTTGCTATAATGATGACCTGCGCTTTAGGAAAGCATCTTGCTGTAAATTGGAGCGCAAGTGGCGTGACTCAGGCCTGATTGTATTTTATCAAGCTTGGAAAGACCACCTGGGGGAATATAGATTTGCAACTGAGTCTGCCAGATCTGTTTATTTTTCTCCGATTTTAGATAACAATCAAAGTAATCCTAGGCATCTCTTTAATAAATAAACAGACTTCTCAAAGTTAATGCTGGTACCTCTCTGCCTGACTCAAATCAGTTGTGTAATGATTTTCTACATTTCTTTAGTTCTAAAATTGACAATGTTTATTAAATTATTTGTAGGGTGCTGCACCTTTAAGGATGTTGATTCTGTAGGCTCCTGATGTTGCGCCTGTAAGGGGGAAAAAACTGAACTGAACGGAGTGAGAAAGCCCTGTTGATGCTCATATGCAGACTTTCTAACATTCTATAACAATTACAGATAAAAATATAATCTAAAACTATATATTCCCAGCGTGGTGAGTAACATTTTGTTGTTATAAGTATATTGACAAATCACTATGTAGATCGCTATTTGCGACTAGATGCTATATTCGTTTGTTTATTATGTTTGGTTAGACATTTACAGTTTAAATTGCCTTTTGAAATATTCATACAATGTGTTGAATTTATTTGGTAAACAAAGTTTAATACATGTTTGTAATATAGCGACCGTTTTAGAAATCTGACAATCTATTGACAGTTGTATCACACATATGTTATAATGTTTCATGCTAATGTGATATTTGCTTGTAGGGGATATCTTTGATTTATAACCATATACTTTAATGTTTATTATCTAAAGCTGATGTTAATGTTTGGAGTAATCTATTTGGTGATGCAAACATTACTGGATATTAATTGTGAATTGTTTTGTGTTTACACTTTGACCACACATAAATGTGCACATTTACGCCCAATTACAACTAAATTACAACAAAAAACTTAATGTGTACATTGTGAGTTCTGCACAAGAGGAATAAAAGAAGAAAAACAATAAAAGAACCAAGTTAATGGCATCATTTTATGGGTAACATTATATCTCCGGCACATCCTTTAGGCTACTACCTTTTCTGAAACTGACTCTGAGCTGCTCACTAGGGAAGTATCACGTATGAAAGTTACCACTTGCTTACTTGATCCCCTCCCTACAAGCTTGTTTACTCACTGTGCCCAGCTGTTCTTGGCATTGTTAATGAATCTTTGTGTACTGGTGTTGTACCAGCAGCATTGAAAACTGCTGCTGTAACACCTGTTCCTAAGAAGCATGATGCAGATTTGGATAACTGAAATAATTATCACCCTATATCAAATCTTCCGTTTCTTGCAAAAATTCTAGAACGTGGTTTTGAAGCTACACACTCATCTCACAGTAAATAATCATTTTGAACCCCTTCAGTCTGGTTCTTGAAAATTTCATAGTACTGAGACAGCCTTGTTCAAGGTCACCAATGATCTGTTAATAGCCTCAGATTCTGGTTCTCTTTCTATTCTTATCCTTCTTGATCTTAGCGCCGCTTTTGATACTGTCAATCACAACCGTTTACTCAATCGTCTGGAAACTGTCTTTGATGTTTCTGAGACTGTTTTAACCTGGTTTAGATCTTACCTCTCTGATCATCAACAGTTTGTCTATATAAGTGGTTTCAGGTCTGAGATTGGCTCTGTCCGTACGGGTGTTCCTCAAGGTTCAATTTTGGGCCCCTTACTTTTTAGCATTTACATTGTTCCACTCGGATTACTTCTAAGATCACCTGGGCTTAATTATCACTTTTATACAGATGACACTCAGATTTATATTTACTCTAAGCCTGGTCAAAATTTGGATGGTCCTTTTTTAACATTGTATTTCTGAGATAAAATCATGGATGTCCAAAGAAAATGTTGTGTCTTAATAGTGACTGAGGTCTTGCTCATTGGCACCTCTCATCAGCTTCGTAAAGCTCTGATTTGGAGGCTTAAACTAAATAACAAAACTTAGGAGATATATTTGATTCTAGTCTTCCCTTTGACTCTCATGTGCAGTACACTGTTAAGAACTCCTTTTTTCAAATCAGAAATATTGCAAGACTCCACTCTATGTTATCCCTCTCTGTGACTGAAAGGCTTATTAATACCTTTGTTTTTTCCCTCATTGACTACTGCAATGCACTTCTTGCTAGGGTTACTAAAACAACACAAAATTCTGCTGTTTGGATCCTGACTGGAGTCAAGAGAAATGAGCATATTATACCAATTTTAAAGCCTTTGCACTGGCTCCCGGTCAGGTTCCTATGCTCACATACAAGGCACTGCATGGTCTGGCCTCTCAGTATCTGTCTGCGCTTTTAACTTTATACACACCCAAGCGTCATTCACGCTCCTCACAAGCTGGTCTATTGGCAGTCCCACAGACTTGGTTGCGTACTGTAAGGGCTTTTTCATCTTACACTCCTAGGCTTTGGAATGCACTCCCTCCAAATATCAGAGATGCACAGACTCTAATTATTTTTAAATCTCATTTAAAAACTAATTTTTTTAGGTTAGCTTACCTGACTTTTTTTTTTTCTTGAGAAGCTGCTTTAAAGGCGCTATATAAAAATAAAGTTATCATTATTAAATAACGCACGCAAGTATAAATTTGTTCTTCACTCGCTGAAATTGAATCAGAATGATCAAGACAGATAGATAGATAGACAGATAGATAGATAGATAGATAGATAGATAATTTTTGCCTAGAAACACATAACTAGTCATCTGTTTAGGCCAATAATGAACTTTGCGTACTTTACGCAATAATGAATCTAGCAACTTTAGTGGATCGTGATTCGTGACTTTAAAATGTCATGCACTTAAGATGAAAACTGTCCCTGGAAAAGCTTGATGTTGAGCCATACACAAGTAAACGTATATCTAATATCTATACATATATTCTAACACTTTTGTCTCTGGCCTATCTAGTCATTTTTTACTTGATAATAATAAAACACTTCAGTGGAATCTGAAAGCAGATAATCAAACTAATTTATCTGCTGTGCACAGGCTGGATTTAAAGTTAGGACTTCCCTGAAACAAAGTTTCTCACGCAAAGAAATTATCAGCCACCCTGCAGCTTCCTTTCTTAGCATAGCTGCCCTCGCTGCTGCTATTGTAGTGACTACAACACACCAAACATAGAGCGCAGAATTACAGAATCAAGGCACGGACTAGTGTGCACTCTATAATGCAGCCTCGACGCTTACATATCACTACAGTACATAAGATACTGTGAAATAAAGTATGATGCATGCTCAGAAAATGAATTTCCATTTCTCTCCTTTTAAAATTATGAATCTAATAAAATGTCCAAAAAAAAAATGAATGCGTTGCTAAATTTAAGTTAAAATGTGTGTGCATGCTTCTGACATTTATTGGAGTCTATAAACTTTAAGTGTTTGAGCTTTCTTGGTCTACGTTGCTGTTCCCTTATATAGACATTCAGAGCAAGTTCTCATATCTCTGCCAAGATTCCTCAGCAGCCAATCAGTGCCTTGATATAGCCGTACCGTAACCCCTCAAGTGAGCAGACGTCATTTGCTTTCTGAATGAACTAACAAAACTACCAATTAGGCTATCTTGCTGTGTCAGCAAGAGAAATGGAGCGAGGTTGAGAGAAATGCAGACAAAACAGTAATTGTGTCCTTATTAGTTTCATTACATACGATAGTATCAATCATACTTCGTTTCAAATTGGCTGTTTGTCTTGCATGTGGGTGGATAATTATGTTAAATGAGTGTTACTGTGAACATATCACTTACTAGGTGAATCACGCCTATCATTGGTTTTGATTTAAAGCAAAGAAAATAAATGCATCATTTACACACCCTTGTGATGTTTCAAACCCATCTGAAATTCTATCTTCCATGGAGCAGGATAAATCTAGCAGAATATAAGGGCTACAAGTTTGAAACTTTTCTAAACTTAAGTTATTTACTGAAATTCCTCCACTCTGCCATATAGCTCTTAAATCTCATTTGTATTCACAATTATGAAAATTTAAGGCCTCAAGAACATTCACACCATGTTTGACATCAAATCCAATTGGTTCTCATGTTTCATTGACATCAAACGTGGTGCAACCGATCTTAATGCATCATATTTGCATAAAGGTGAATCAAATTGTAATTTTTATTAACTAAAACACGACATAGCACTTAAATCTCAATCACATTTGCATGTATTTAAACATATTGCTTGGTTCTGTGTCATTGACGACAAAACTGGTGCAACACATCTTGATGTGCCATATTTGACTATCTGTGGATAAAATTTACATTTTTATTAACTAAAACATGAAACATCTTTCAAATCTCATTTACAATTGCATATATTTAAATACAACGCATCAAGACAAATCACACCAGAATTCATGGCAAAATGCACCAATGCCATTGGTTCTTGTGTGATTTGTCATTGACATCAACCTTCTTACAACACTTCATGATATGTCATATTTATATGTGAATGAAATTTACATTTTTATTATCTAAAGCACGACTTCGCTCTTAAATCTCATTCATGTTTGCATACATTTAAATATAATGCTTCAAGGTAAGTCACACTAGGTGGACATCAAACTTTGTACAATACATTCTAATGTGCCATATTTGAAGATATAATGCAAATGAGATTCTACTAAACAACTCATTTTTTGTTCATGGAAGAAATTCATGCGTTTTGAGCAACATACTGTAAAGTTAAGTAAATGATGACAATTTTCCAAATTTCCTTGAAATATACCTTAATATTTCGTCTACTGATAATGATCTAATCAAAAGATCTGACCAATATATAAAGTTACAGTAAGTCAGAAACAACTAAAAACTCAGAGATACAATTAACAAAATATAGCTGCGAGCAGCGATGATAGGCCCAAGCCGGTGGCACCGCAACCCCGGCCCTTTCATCCCTGCTCGCAGCTATATTTATATTTATATATATATATATATATATATATATATATATATATATATATATGTGTGTGTGTGTTTGAGTGTGTGTGTGTGTATATATATATATATATATATATATATATATATATATATATATATATATTAGTGCTGTCAAACGATTAAAATATTTAATCGCGATTAATCGCATTAATGTCATAGTTAACTCGCGATTAATCGCATTTAATCGCACATTTTTATCTATTCTAAATGTCTCTTGATTTCTTTTTGTCCCATTATTTTTTCTCATTTTAATGCTCTTATCAACATGGAAAAGTGGATCGGCTTGCTTTGTGCAAATGTTTTTTATTGAAAACAACATTGGCATATATTGTGTTCAATTTCACACTAAAACATTCTTACTTGGAGCAAATAATCTCTCACACAATGTAACACTGTCCATCAATAAAAGGGTGAAAGAAATACTGACGAGGTCCTGATATTGACGAGGGGGCGGAGAATTCGCATCAGCTGTGTGTGTGTGTGTGTTTGGCCATCATCAAGTGGTATTTCAGACTGGACGTGCTGCGATGATGATAGCTCAGTTCACAACGACAAAACACACAGATCACTTTGGTATCTTCAATGGAACCATTTGGCAACTTTTTAAAAGTAAACGTTCCATTCAGAATCTTATTGGCATCCATTTCGGTGTCTCGCGCTCGTCATCCACTCAAAACTGGACGTTTTGAACGTTCCTATAACATTCAGAAATAACGTTTTTATAACTTAATGGGAACGTTATGAAAACGTTCTTATAACCTAAAATTGTTAGCTGGGGAAGAGGAGAGATTCGCGATTGCACTGAACACGTTTTAAGTGCAGGCACATATTGTCTGAGCGAGCCCAGAGAAAATTCTAACAAGAGCAGCGTGTATCTGAGAGCGCGCGACTCGAGCAGAGAGATTCGTGCTCGGCACATTATATTCCACGCGCGAGCAGAGAGATTCGCGCTCGCGCATCCGGCTCGCAAGCCCAAACAAGTGTGTGCGGCGTGCCTGTTGTTTTGTTTCCGGTCTAGCTAGATCCGCTTGCGCTTTCAAAACGTCCATGCCGCGTCCTATTGCAAAAGCATGTGAAAAAAAAACTACAAAGTTTGCTAGGCCAAAAAGACCGTTAATCGCGCGATAAAAAAAATAACGCCGTTAAAATGGGTTTGCGTTAACGCCGTTAATAACGCGTTTAACTGACAGCCCTAATATATATATATCGTCATAAACTCACGTTTAAATATCGACGGAAAAAATCATCCTATTCACATGCGCAAAAATTTGCTTGAAAAACATCATAGTGGAGCGGTGCTTATGCTGAATGGTACAAACTGAATTTTTAAACAGAGCAGAGTAATTATTATATGTTAGGTTGACTAATGAACAGGCTGCGATGTCAAGATTGCAATGCTGGAATGCACAATATATGTGTGTGTGTGTGTGTGTGTGTGTGTGTGTGTGTGTGTGTGTGTGTGGCGCAATCTAACAATGGAGACATAAAAACATACTCCGTCATTTTGTTCATACAGGACATCATTCAAACTGCAAAGTGTTTACTTATTTGTGTACACTCGCAATAAAACACAATATTGTGCTTTTGTCAAACTATAAACTCTTGTCAAACTGTAATGTACAACTGTCACCCAACCAAAATCTCTCTCACACACACATTTAAAAACAGTCTGTGTGTGCCATTTTTTGGACATTCATCATATTGCATTGGTTTTTTGTTTCTTGTCCTCAAACAAAGCACTAATTTGTTTATTTTTTAAGTTACACATTCTACATTGATTAAAATAGAAACTCAAATGTGTTTTTTAATGGTAGTATTCTTTTATACAGAAAGAATTGATTTATAATTCAGATGAGAATAAAGTTAGAGTTGATTAAAATTTGAAGGAAAACAAATATATTCATCTAATATATATAGCGCATTAATTTTAAATTCTATTAGCGATTTAAAAGCCCTCACCAGTGTCACACGTCGATTAATCGGTGGGAAAATATCCTCACAGTCACATACCTAATATATTTATATATAAATACGTTTTATGTACTATTTTGATAAAATTTTGGACACAAAAGGGCAGTATAGCCCTATGTATGATTTTTTGTTTAACCAAATAGAACTATTCTGCCTGTTTTTAACTTTTTCAAACTTCTTGAATTGAAAAAACAGAATAAAATGGTTTAGTTCTAATATTTGTATAATTTTATATAAAAATTAATGGTGTGTAATTAAATTTTTAGAAGATATGAGATGTTTCCTGATTCTTTTTTGACATTACTTTTATCCCTCACCATATCAAAACAGTTTGAGATATTCAATATCCGTTCATAATTTAGCGTCTTTAATGTATTTTCATAATGTTGAAAAAGTTTGGTGTGAATAAAATGAACCACTTAGGAGGAGTAGCTAAAAACTCAGAGTCTGAAATATCAAAAAATTCACATTCAGACCAAAATAGACGATTTCCTCTTTGGCTGGGTTAAAACTTAGAGCACGAAAGTTGTTCGGCCCGATGAGACCTATATGTGTACCAAGTTTCATATTATTACATGCAAGTGTGTTTGATTTATCAGACCAAGTTTATGGACCAAGTTAATTTAATTAATAAATTAATTATATAATACTATTGTCAATACACTGCAAATCAACTGGTTCTATGCTTTTATTAATAAAACTTATTTAAAAATACAAGGCTTAAGACATTTATTTTCCTTTTCAATGCAGGCCACACAGCAGTGAAACGGTTAATCTAGCCCCCATCTAGAGAGAATTCTCCAAAACAATCCACATTCAAACCCAAATATCTGACTTCCTGTTGGTCGGAGCTAATGACTGTAAATTAGAAGGTTGTCCGGCTCAACGAGAGCAATATACGTACCGAGTTTTGTGATTGTAGATAAAACCATAAAACCAACCACCCCACTTTTGTCAAAAGGTGGCGCTACTGAGCCCCTGCACCATGCCCGTTTCTGAAAATTTGCACATGTCTACTGGCCAATAAATGTGATCTGTCTGTTGAGTTTCATGCAATTTCAAGCATGCTAAGAGTCTCAAAATCATCCAAAAAGAAAATTTAAGTTTGATGCGTTGCCATGGCAACAGTACTTAAGATATCAATACTCCTTTTACAGCCTCTTACAACGAACACACTGCTGAAGTTACATCAAGATCAGTTAATGTATGTAGAAGTTATAACACCCTTCCTGTTTCCCTTTTTAGCCATAAATTTGTTTCCTCGCCACGGCCAAACCATTGGAGTTATCAAAAATCGGCAATTTATCATCCTCAATGTCTTGACTTCATGCACACCGAGTTTGGTGGCGATCGGAAGAATTCCCTAGGATGAGCATTTAAAATTCCATAGCACGCGTTTCCAAACAACCCTATATAGCCGACTTCCTGTTTGGCTGGCGTATAACTTAGAGTATGAAAGTTGTTCGGCCCGATGAGATCTATATGTGTACCGAGTTTCATATTATTACGTGCAAGCGTGTTTGATTTATGGACCAAGTTTTCGGACCCCGTTCCAGGGGGCGCTGTCGAGCCCCCCTGCCACGCCCGGGTACCAGCTTCAGCCCGGCCCTGATGGCCACGGTTTCTGACCTGTGTGCAAAGTTTCAAGAGTTTTCGAGCACGTTAAGGGCCCCAAAAGTGTCCGAAAGGTTGACAGAAAAATAATAATAAAGAATCCTAAGGAAAACAATAGGGCCTTCGCCCTTTCAGGGCTTGGGCCCTAATTAGGGAAAATAAATAAACACATGACAGTAGTCACTCTTGAAAAATGCATTAGGTTTTCGACCGGTCGTCTTACCTTTGGTGGGTCATAGAGCTCTAGCTGGTACCTCTCGCTAGCTGTGTGGTCATTGGTCCTCCTGACCTGCAGGCGGCAGCGCAGCCAATGCGGGGGTGTGTCTGAGATGGTGTCATCCACCTCCAGGTACCGCAGCTGCCCCTCTTTACAAACACTTCCTGTCTCTTGTCGCCGTCTCACAGTTCGCAATGGATTCCAACGTTCCCACAGTGCAACCTTCTTTGAGGTGCGATGGGCGGTTACCTGCACAGTCTGAGGTGGGGTTTGAGAGGTGCATTCAACAGTCGCAGATGGTCCGCCCACCTGGAGTGAATCGTCCCTAGGGTAACCACTTGAAGATTCATCAAGTTGCGGAGATTTCTTAAAGAGTTGGCATACGCTTTCACGGATGCGTCTGACGGAAATGTGTGTTACCTCACTACGGGAAGGGAAGGGAAACGCAGGGTGCGTGTATCGTTCTGACCCTGTCCTCCTCTCCGGGTGTTCATCTTCCTGGCTATGTGGTCGCGTTCTGCGTGTAGTGTCTGTAGGAGAGCAGCGCTGCAACTGCTCCTGTTCCCTAGGGATGCCAACGGCATCTGGTTTGGGCACAAACGAGGTGACTAGCGGAGACGCTCCTGGCCGTACGGTCTCCCGGTAATCCAGAACCCCTGAGAAGGAAGTGATGCGTAAGCGGCTAGTCATGGGTAGTAATGGCGGTGGCCACAGGGGGGTTTCTGCATCTTTAGCCACCTCACAGCTGAAGTGGTGCTGGAACAGTGTGCTGAATTGCTTAGAGAAATTTTCCGGCGGGACCACATCCTGTACCGGCCGCTCTCTGATGAAGCGCCGGTAGTGCTGGGCAAGTTCCCGGGCCGTGGTGCTGGCATGCAACTCGCAGAACTCCCTCCATCCACAGGGGGGTGCTACGGATAGTGCAGTGCTTGTGGTCTGCTGGACAGTGTTACCATTCATTGCAGTAACCAGCACAGCAGGAAATCACTGCGAAAAACAGATGAACAACATCACAAAATTGCATAAATGCACAATAAAGTCCGTTCTATTCTGTGATTGCTATAGATTGCTATAACAAGTTGCTTTTTTAAAATGCTTACTGCATAATGAAAAATATCAAGTACATATTTTATTTAAGCTTTATTTTGCTACTTCAGTACATGTAAGCTAAGATTACCAGACTCTATGCTGCTGCATATTAATATAGAAAGTAGCTAGCTGCAACAAGGCAACCAACATGATTCCTTTTCATAAGTTACATTTAAATGCAAATTAATAATCCATTTATAATTAGACTGATAGCTAAATTGGACTGAAAAGTCTTTATGTAAATGCCTCAAACAATTCAAATGAGCTAAAATTTCAAATTAAATTTTGAATCAATTGAGAGCTGGTGAAGATCTTAAATAATCTATTTTACAGGAAATTTTTAGCCTTGTAAATTTTGAATCCGACTACTTTCTCAAATGTGTTGTGCACATGTGTAGTGCCTTGTGTATGTGTATATACATATTATGTCTAGCGAATGTGCATGTTTATATATGCTCACAGTAGCTCTGGTGACATTCTTGTTTGGCTTTTTTTTATGTGGCGACTGGGCACTGTGCTTATGGCTGCAATTTTGCTCAGAACAGATGTAATGCACACTTAAAAAAATTTGTGAATGTTTACGGTTTCAAGTTTATGGTCTTCGAAACCTTCGGAAAAAACAGATAAACATACTTAAGAACTGCTGATCTCCACTGACTCAAGCATCAAAGATGGTTTAACAATTCAACAAAGTTGAGCAGAGTGCAACTTTATGCAAATAAGCAGCAACGACATGTACGGACTACTAATGAGAGTTTTGACAGTGATTTCATAAGTGTCAGTGAGATCGCTCAAAGTCGGCATGAAATGCCAATCTTTTTCAAAATGCCCATCATTTTTCAAAATGCATGTTATTGATCTTATTGTGAATGATCCATCCATGCATGTTTCATTGTATTTATTTATTTAGACCTTGTAATTTGATGTCATAAGTCAATCTTTCGGTGAAAATGACAGACCTCTCTCTGGTGATGCATGTCACCCCTTTCTTACAATCGACTGCAAGTCTGGTATACGTGTTCAACTGCTTACTGATTCAAATATCTATCTAGCCTATTCAGCCAAACACATGGCACCAACTCAATGCATTTAGGCATTTACGAGCTGCTGAAGTTCAAACTGAGCATCAGAATGGGAAAGAAATGGGATTTAAGTGATATTGAACGTGGCATGGTTGTTGGTGCCAGACAGGCTGGTTTGAGTATTTCAGTAAATGCTAATCTACTGGGATTTTCAAACACAAACCATCTCTAGGTTTAACAGATAATGTCCAGAAAAAGAGGAAATATCCAGTGAGCGGTAGTTCTGTGGGCGTAGATGCCTTGTCGATGCCAGAGGTCAGAGGAGAATGGCCAGACTGGTTCCAGCTGATAAAAATGCAACAGTAACTCAAATAACCACTTGTTACAACCAAGGTCTGCAGATGAGAATCTCTGAATGGATTGAACCTTGAAGCAGACGGACTACAGCAGCAGAAGACACACCGATGATACTCCTGTCAGCTTAGAACAGGAAACTGAGGCTACAATTCACACAGGCTTACAGGCATTAAGATCTGCCTCCATTCAACCAACAACCAATAAATTGAACCAAGTCTCACCCTAAATTTAGTCTTTTCAATAATCCATTTCACTCAGATGTGTCACAATACGGAAGATCTGCCACTACTTCCGTTACTTGCAACTTTAGCTAGGTGAACACGTGTTTTGTGAGATTGTTATAAGGTTTTGATATTCTCTTGTGTGTGAACAATTTATCTCTTTGTTATCTTTACTGACTTAGCAATCTCTGTACCGAAACTGTTCAATGAATCAAGCTTTCTATGAATGCTAACAAAGTGTATCAGTTTAGCTCATCACTGCACGGCTGACGCAGTCTTCTGAACTCAGCTGGTACAACACTGATTCTTCACATTTACTCACTCCCTCATTCAGCTCTCCAGTACAGGATGAGAGTGACTAATATCGCTCATGTCACTTTATAATGCGTTGTGTATGTGAAGAAAAAGACTGAAGAAGTTGAAAGTGTCAGAAGCATTTGATACCAGTCACTGATGGGCCCGTGGTTCTCGATGCGGAGTTTGCTCATGAATGTGCGCAGTCCCTCAACACGTGGTGCAAACCACCTTCGGAATCAGATCACAGTCGCCATTTGCAGCTGGGGAATTTTTCTTTTGAGGCTAAAAAAAAATCTGCACATGGGTGCTGCGCTGCACCAGACGCGTTGCGACACAACTGGAGCCAATCTCCCCATTCTCTTCCCCACATCCTCATTCACGAGCGCACAGCCCTCTCGGACGCCTGTGAACGTTTAACTCTGCGTGAGAAGTAAAGGGCTGTTCTTAAAGTTCCGTTGGAAGCCCTGAAGCATGACAAAATGAAGGTTTAATACATGAAGAAAGCAACAGATCAGAAAAACCACAACACTTGCATAGTAAAGAGAAAAAAGAGAAGGGGGCCATTCTATAGACGGCATCATGCACTCAGCTCTTTTATTGGTTGACAGGAAGCATTAACCTACACAGGGAGAGGAACAACCATCACACGTATAGCTGTTTTCTTTGGTGTGCAAAGTCCTTTCTAAAAAGACGAGAAAAAGCTGGTCACAAACGTCTTTGAGATGTGTTGCTGGTTTCGTGGTTTGCACACAAGTCTTCCTAATTTGCTTAAAGAAATGGTTTGCTTTAAAATGCTAATTCTGGTATCGTGGACAAAGTTTTAAATTACAGTATGTTTTTATTTAATTTACAACCGCAAAAGAAAAAAAATCACAATAGAATTTTTACGTGAATTTACAAAAGGCAGAAAAAAATACAGTGGGACTGATTCTGTCGGTCAGAAGAGAGAGAACTGTATTAGAAACACCCAAACAGCAGAATTAACTACTTATCTGTCAAATAATGTCAACGTAATATAACAAAGTTGTTGTAGATGTGCATTACATTTTTTTTAAATTATATATTTTTTGTACTAGATTTACAAAGAAAATAACTGGATAAGTAACCTCATCACAGTCTATGAAAAGGGTCCATTGGATATTTTTGATGGAAATCAAACCCAAATTGTTTTATCTATTAAATAACCATGAGGCAAAGCCAATTTCTTATGATAATCTATCGAATTAAATATTTTACAAATGAAAATTACAGTTAATTTGGTTATTTCCATATGCATATTCAGAGCAAATGAGCGGGGCTGTTCACACAAAACACATTTCTGCATTTAAAAACGCCAGACACGGGGCAGTGTAATGGAACAACCTTTTTTCTTAAGAAGATTTTGGCATCATTTACCCTCTTGTCACTGCAACCCTGTATGGTTTTCTTTCATCATATAAAAATGCCACTTTTGTGTTCCACAGAAGAAAGTCAGTCATAGAGGTTTAGAAAGTCATGCAATAATGTTTATAGGGTGAACCATTTCTACAACCAGCAAGACTTTCTTGGTCAACCAGCATGAATGTGAGTGCATATCTGTCGTGTTTACATCATGGCCCGTGGTTCAGAGCGCATGCCGTGTGACGTAGTCCACCCCCTGCGCTGGGCCCCGGGTGTTCGTTCTATCAGTGATCATCCGGCCCACTCATGACTCAGCAACTTCCAAACAAACTAACATCATTTCCTCTCTGGCCGTCTTTCTCTCTCCACATTATTCTCTCCTTCCTCATCCCTCACATGCATGCATGTTAAATTCCCGTTCTTGCAATACCTCCCCTCTTGTTTCTTTTCATCCTAACTGCCCTACTTCTCCATCTTTAAACCTCGACATACCCAAACAGCCACTTCATTGTTTTCTCACTTTATCCCATTTCCTGTTTCACACAATAAGCTTATTCATTTTCCTCACTTGTCTTTTCCCCTCTCCATATACTTTGCATGCACTTTGTAACCTTTACTACCGCGATAACGCTCTTTCTGGCATTAGAGCTGGGCGGGAAGACCAAAGTCTTAAATCACAGTATGATTTTATTTATTTACAAATATTATTTAGAAAAAATTACATATATACATACATACACACAAATATCTATTCAGCCAATCACATGGCAACAACTCTATGCATTTAGGTATTTAGACATAGTCTAAATAAGATGATCTGCTGATGTTTAAACAGAGCATCAGAATGGGGAAGAAATGTGTTTTAAGTGAAATTGAATGTGGCATGGTTGTTGGTGCCATGCCATGTTCGGGCTGGTCTGAGTATTTCAGAAACTGCTGATTTACTGTGATTTTCACACACAACCATCTTCAGGGTTTGAATTAAATTTAATTAAAGTATACTACTATTTTTCGCAGTCATTTTCTTTTTAACTTTAAGCTCGGGGTAATTAAAGCAAGGAAAACTACACAGTAACGTTACCTCAACAACGTGACATAATGGATGCACTTGTCTCTTCGTGGAGGTGGGAAAACACGTTTTTTGAGACCGCAATATTTCTTGTACAAAAGATTTAAATGCTAAAGAAAAGATATGAGAGAGCTGTTTTTGTCAATTGTGTTAAATCTTAAAATAAATTTAGAAATGTTTCGCCACTTGCTTGAGCAACTTAATACATAAATCTATACAGAAGTAATAATGAGTTTAAGTGTAATAAGTTTAAACGTGAATAGTCTTGTGAAAGTGTAGACGTATTAGGCTACTAGCCTACTGTTTGTGTACAAACAGAATCGCGATGGTGAAACTTAAATTATTTTATAAAAATCACTAATAATAAAAATAGTGATTTGTCGCACAGCCGTAGATCAGTTGCGCACTGCAAACGCAGGATATGTGAAAGCACAATAGCGCGTACTGCTCCAGCGCCGCATACCATCGCAACACGCACTGCATATGCACAACACACACTGCATATGCACTGCACACAGAGTTGCCTATGTGTGAAACAGGCATGCACTAAAGGAAACAAACCCAATACTTTAAGCTTTTTCTTTCTTAAAGTCTCTGCAGCTATAGTGTACTTGAATTTTATTTATCTGCAACATTATGTTGTATAATTAATACAGTTTTGCATAATAAATGTTCTCAAAACTACGTACGTTTCTTAAAAATGAAATACATTTAGCAGTTTGGCTTTCCTGATGGTCCATCTAAACTGTTCTGAAATGGTTCTATTATAATTTATATATCGCCACATTTTTAGAACGCTGCGTCATAAGAGGCTGCAAGAGATGCAGGTACAACATTCAAAGGCGTCCATGTAGTGTTGTTTACATAGAAAAACAACGGAAAAGCAAAGCAGTGGAGTGGAATGCAAAAACGTGTTATGAATGAACAGTCAATATGTCTTGCATCTGTAAAAATGTGTCTTCACACTATATAAGGCTTGAGTTAAACTAAAATAACAGCATTCAAAAACCAACATATACTACTACCAAACAGTTACGTTGTGAACATTGAGAGTCACAACCATGATTGGCTGTTGTGGTTGGTTGCCACGGCATTGCTATGTTGTTGCTAAGGTGTCCTGATTGTTTTTAGTTGTTGCAGTAGGTGTTTTAAAGGGCCTTGTTAGGTTAAATCTAATCATGCAATGCTTACTAACGTTAAAAAATACTTGCTAGTATTTCATAAACAACTTTTCAGCACAAAAGAAAACATGGGGATAATTAGTTTAAGTGCATGAAAAATCATGAATTTACCAAGATTTGTAACGTTACTCTTATAATGTGGAGAAAATAAACAACAGTATCAATTTCCACTGTAGTGGTGGTTTCACAAAACTACATTGTTTTGAAATTTCTGATGAAAAATACATTTTAAATAAAAAGTTACATTTCGATTCAAGCTGCTAATATTAAATATTAAATCTAAGTTGATGTCTGTGTTAAGTTTAGTTTAACAGATATTATGAACTGAAGGAACCGCTACAAATCAACTCCTCTATTAACATTAACCAAATCAAACACACACACACAGTTCAGAATCACCACTCAAGCCAAACACTTGGTGCTCTGGTGTAATTTCCGAGCTTTGTATTCCAATGTGACTTTAAGTCCATTACATTTGCAACCTCTAATTCCCCGGCTGGGGTCTCTGGAAGCTCGACACACACAGAGAGTTTCCTGTACTGTAGGGTCATGATAATAAAAGCAGTGCCCCGATGATACCGACTCTCAGAAACTGATTTCATACACGTAATTTTGCTGAATCAGAAAAATCGCAAACCTCGTGCCAGCTTCCTCCTTATGACTTGACGAGCGTGCAAACAACACGGAACAAACACTTCGCACAAGCATGAGAACTTCTTTATAATGAGACACAAAAATAAAGAGTGCGGGAAGCAAACAGGCAGTGGGCTTATTCACAGAGACAGGAAGCCCTGCCCTGCCTTAGTGACCACTTACTTATTCACACACACACACACACACAAAGTTTTAGGCGTGAAAGGTATGGTAGCTAAAGCAAAACTTAAGAGGTCAAGGAGGGGACGACGTATCGCCACATTCTTGCAAACGAAAATACCGTAATAAAACCAAATCCAAAAGAGCGAGAAACATTTTTTTTAATTAACTACTTTTAACTTGACAGAACGATTTTAAGCAAAGGATTCAAAAAACAGCAAGACGCAACTCAATGGCCGAAGATGTACGAATGCGTCCAGTGTTCAATGTCAACCTCAGACTGACTGACAAACTCAATTGTATAATGGATTGCTGTGGACTTAAGTTCAGTGACATGATATAGGGCTGAATATGGGGGGGGTTTGGCCAGTGGGGCACTGTAATACAACACTGTAATGCAGCCCTCCCGGATCAAAATAAAAGACACAGTGTTTCGGAGTGCAAATGAAGCCGAACTAGTAGTGTGGGACGGTTTAACATATCGCAGTGAAGATATATTACAGAGGACACTTACAATGTGCTGACAGATAAGACAGAGCAGGTTACTTTTGATATGAAAAAAAGTTGCAGCTTTTAAATTCTGTCCATTTTACTATGAAATTCAAACAATAAATGATCATCTCTTCCTCTTTACTACTAGTTACAGCACGAAATAAACATGAATAACCATCAGAAGGTATGTTGAAAGATACAGTACAACATACTGATATCTGATATATATCCAAATGAATCGATATTGAATCGGAATTGAGTCGCAAGCTCATGAATAGAAAATTTGTGTCAATGCCCTGCCTTAATAAAAACAATTATATCGAGTCATTGTAGCTGTTGAACAATTGATGACTTCAGAGGACAGAATCCTGATGGAGATTGGTCTATTCATATGGATTCAAGTGATTTCCCAGTTTTGATAGTTAGAATATGTATAAATAAATATTGCAAACAATTGCAAAGCTGAATAATCGATCAAATAATCGCAGATTAGTCGATTAATCGTTAGTAAATGTTGATATAGGCCTATCCAATTAATTGCGATTGATTTGTTTAGGCTAATTCATTAATTTAATTAGCTTTCTTATAATTTAAATCAAAGTAATCAACATGGAAGGAATGGTTTGCAAACAACCAGAGCAGCAGGATACAAAAAAGAAGGGGCTCTTGGGATTGTTTTCCCCTCCATTGCGTATGTGTGCGTTCATGTCACATTTCCGTTGACCTAGCCTGGCCATATGGTCCAGTCATTGTTTATGCCCACCATTTCATGCATTCTCACACATATTGTGCTCAGAAATACAGAAAAATACATAATATATATTTTTACATTTCAGAGTAGCTTAAAAAGTTAAATTAAAATATTACTTTTTTTAAATGATTTGTACTTTATTGATTTTCTTATTCGCAAACAAGAAATACATTTAAGAAATCATGTACTTGACATTAACAAAGCACTAAAACGAAAATGTTTGTCAATAAAATGGTTATAAATAAGTAAGTAACATAAAAGGGGGGCAGGGGTGTTGCCAACACCATAAGTTCATACCAGGAACTATATCACATTGACCATGACCATTATTTTCGTCTGCAGCCACATGCTGCTACTACTGTGGATTACAGAAATGCAAAAATATTTCACCATTTATCAAAATAAATATCAATCTTCCCTTGCAGACTATAGGAGAGCTCTTGAAGGGCTGCCACCTGCCCAAAATCTGAAAGCCACTCAAAAAACTGAGGCCTTGCGTAAGTTGAAGCAGCTCTATGGAAGCTTATTACCGCCACTGAATACAATTTTAAAAAATCTCATAATTCTGACTTTTTTCTCAAAATTGCAGGACAAACTTGCAAATTCAGATTTCTTTCTGAGAATTGAGTGATATAAACTCACAATTCTGATTTTCTCTGAGAATTTCTTGATATAGCTAAACTCGCAATTCTGACTCTTTTCTCAGAATAGCTTGATATAAACTCGCAATTCTGACTTTTTTCTCTGAATTGCGTGATATAACGTTGCAAATGCAAGTTATAAAGTCAGAATTGTATGATTAGAACTCGCAATTACAAGAAAAAAGTCCAAGGCCATGGTTTCACCAAGAATGTATAGGACAGAGAACTGGGTCTGTGATATCTTTAAAATATAATCATGTACCTATCTCCAAGACTACTGGTCTTCTGAGCATTCTCTCTGGCATTCATTGACAACAATGAGGATTATTCCACTCTAAAAATCTAAATATTACATTTTCTAATAGAATATGTGAAGTTTGCCTGTGCAAAAAGTCACAGACACAATGCTAGATTGTTGCCATGCAGTTGCTGGCCAGTTGCTAGGTGGTTACTAGGGTGTGGTAGGTGGTTACTAGGGTGAGACATGAGCTAATTTAACTTAGCAGACTCTGCTGTGTGTTCATGTGTTTTGAAGGAGGTGTGGCTTTGGAGACTCTCTGAAGGGAGGGTGGGATCTATGCTTTCAAAGCTAGCTTGCTATTGCTAGCCTCTCCGAAATAGGCTAATCTAATTTTAAGAATATTTCGTATTCAACAACTTAACATTCTTGACAAAACATTTGAGAAGATTTCTTAAGAATCTTAAAACGTCTTTCATGAATCCGGCCCCTGGTCCCTAGATATGGCTCAGGATCCTCCTTCCAAGTAAGTTTTATCGTCCAACATGTAAAAATTGAGTTGAGGTTCATAGGACAAACTACCATGAACAAACCCATAATTCCTCAGTGTGACCAATAATGCTAGGGGGGCAGGGGTGTGTTCACACAGCGCACTAATTATATACACACATTGTGGGAGTCATTCCAATGTATGCCTTCAAATAAGCAAAAACACATTTCAACACCTCAATGGCACTCAACAATGTCTGTGCATCTGCTAGACAAATATTCTGTGTCTCCAAACACACAATGACAGCATTCTTGACTCTACCGCAAGCAAGATACAATGCAACCTTGTAATTCTCCCCTGTCCTGTTTGCACAAGCCCATTCAATAGTGTTCTATCTCACCCTGACACTAGCATGCACAAAAACCAGACAGAAGCGCTGATGCCGGGGCAGAAAACACGCATTAAAGTATGGCGTTGCCCCCTTTTATGAGGCTGCAGAACCTGAAAGGAGGTTGATCAAAAGGAAGTGCATGTACACACACGTGCACACACACACACACACACACAAGTAGCACGTTGTGTTCAGCATTTAAGTCTCCTTCGACCATATCACGCAGTCACATCTCGACACACTGTTGCCCCATGTAGGGGTGGGAGTTCAGGGGCCAGCGAGTGTGGGAACGGGGTATTCTTACAGCTTGAGATGAATGCATGATGATGCAACAGATCCCCTGTTCTATACATAAACATGCACATGTTGGCAACAGCGCTTCTCTATACTCATACATTGAAAAGTTTTCGAATGTGCTCTGAGCTACGTGTGAAATTCGTATCAATGTAATACACAGAGACGCACAGAAAACCACAACTGAACTAATGCATGTTATAAATATCACACCCAAGGTAAATATCTAACACTCACCAAAGTCCATGTGAGACTAATAAGCATTTTATAGAAATAAACATTAGAAAATATAATGCCATACATGTTAATTTGGTTATTTATTTATCTGCTGATTGACACAACCAACTCTTTTTAAGGAAGCTAAATGGCTCCAATGTCACAATGTTACAAATATTTGCAAAATACAGTTTTGTGGCCTGTAAGAAATATTTTCAGCAAGTTAATACAGGCCAGGTGTGGCAAACCGTTTGTTTTGGACCCTGATCACACCAATACAATATAAAGAAGTAAATTTAAAAGTACTGTCAACTATCAAACGATCTGTGGGGGTTCTACTGACCATGTTAATAGATAATGCACTATTTAAAAAATTAATTATATATATATATATATATATGTGTGTGTGTGTGTGTGTGTGTGTGTGTGTGTGTGTGTGTGTGTGTCTTTAAAAAATATTGGTCAAATTAAATGTTCTAGGGCTGTGAGATGATTAATAGTATCCATAACAAAAGTTTGTGTTTACATAATATATGCGTGTGTACTGTGTATAATTATTTTGTATATATAAATACATACACATGCACTCAGAAAGATGTGTTATGTCTATATAAATATACACAGTATAATGTAAATATTTCTTAAATATATACATGCATGTCTGTGTATTTAGATACAAAATAATTATACACAGCACACACATGTATTATGCAAACACAAACTTTTATTTTGGATGTGATTAATCGCGATTAATCGTTTCACTTGAACATTATTTCACCACTGCAAGAACATCCACGCCCCCTAATATAAGTATATAAAGTCGAATTAAAATTCCCAAAGTCAAACAACATAAACTAAGAAGAGTCACACACTCGGTAGATGCTACCTAAATACTTCACAATTTACGATTTGTATTCTGCAGGGCTTTAACATCTGCCTGACATAAACATCACAAACTGATCCAGATGTCCAGAAGTTGAAAGCATTCCTAGCATTAACTCATTTGCATACACAAGTTCACGAATCCATTTTACACATGCAAATGAGCATGGCACATTATCATTATTATTAAAAATACATTATAAACTAAAGTACAGGCAGGATTTCCGGTCGCTTGTTCTAGATGATGAAAAGCACATCTGGCATAAACTCATTTGCATACACATGTTCACGAGCCCATTTCACATGCAAATGAAATGACCATGGCATATTATTATTAATAATAACAAAATACATCATAACTATAGTAAAAGCGGTGTTTCCATAAATACAGTTGTATACAAGAGCCCGTTTCGCATGAGTATGGAAATTAGCTCGTACCACATTTTTATAATCAGAAATAATAATGTATATGTTGTGTAACAAAAATTACGTAATCACTGGACTTAATTCGATGCCATTAAGAAACTTGTAAGCGGGTGTGAACGCATGAGCACGTGCAGTTTAAGCTAGTCAAATTATCGTGATCATTTTGCGCTGCTTTCTTTAATTGCCAGTTCGAAATGACGCAAATTCGAAGAACCCGCACGTAATTCAAGTATCTTTCAGACCGAGCCAGGCACGCGCTGTTAAACTGCGTGATACCTTTAAACTTTCTTCTGCGCGTGCCAAGTTCATTATAACTTTGCAATAAACTTTGAAAGGGAAGATAGCATCGCATAACCTCAAAAGCCGATATATGAGTTATATGAAACTTTCATAATAATTACTGCGGTGTCATAACTGTCGGAGAGCAGAAACGGGAGACCCCCCCTCTCGACTCAAACTCTCACGTTCTGCGTTATCTGCACTGACCAAGAAACTTCTGGCCCAAAGTGTCAGGATATATAGCACGAACTGTTAATAATTTGCAGAATCATATTAAACATCTTAACTTACAAGAAGAGAGAGCTATGGTAATGATTAAACATGACTTGCCTGCCAGCCGTGGTGTCCGTTACTTTCTCTGTCATGTTGGATGCGCGCAACAACAGTCCTGCGTAAACTTTCAGGAAGGAAAAAAAAAAAAAAAAACCATACAAACTTTCCATGGACACAGCGACAACAAGCGACGAAAAATCCTTGATGTGGCGAGACACACTGAGTTTCCGGCAAAATAAAAGCCCCATTTCGTGTGCAAACCCATTCGTGTAGTTTTTGTAACCTTCTCATACAATTGCATCACTACAATATTCATGATATTACAAAATAAGGACATCATGATTAAAGAGTTCTTGATTTATCAACATCTTGATATGGATTAGGGTGATACAAATGAATATAAAACTACAATAAAAAGAAATACAATTAAAAATAATTCAATACAGTTAAAAATATTATACAAATTAGAATTACATGTTGGTATACAGATATGCAATATAGAGATGTGCAGTTATGTATTGTACACAAACACACACACACACACACACACACACACACACACACACACACACACACACACACACACACACACACATATATATATATATATATATATATATATATATATATATATATATATATATATATATCACCACACACAAATTAAGCACTAAAAAAGAACTTAAATACTACCATATTTGTAACCGCTCTAATATTCACACAAATTACATGTATAGTAGGCTAATTGTAAACAAAAATGTTGTAAAAATGTCACACTGGATAATTCTATATGACTGTAACTATATGACGTAAATGTCAACACCCTTTAAAGTTTTTTGGCTTTTAGTATGGATATGTTAGCCTTACTGTTATCTATAAGCGAGTGTGATCCAAAACAATGAAAAAATCCACGTTTAGAAGGTATAAGCATTAAAACTTCCGAAAGTATGGATAATTGATTTTGATGACATCTCTCTGCACTTTAGCCTCTCGTCAGATTCTCTGTCCAATCAAAAACTCTCTTGAATCTGAAGCTCCGCCCCCTACATTATAAGTAGACGCTGCAGCTGCGCTAAAATTGTTCACTTGTTCACATTCTATTTTCTACATGGTGAATGGCACCAAGTGCACTATATAGACCTTATACGCCAAAGAATCGAGGGCGCCGCCATCTTTAGATTATTGTCTTTGAACTTCCGTTTTTGCGGTCGCTCTGGGATTGCTGTCTAAGAGTATTTAGCTTTTGAAGTGGATTTACTTGATGTAGAGTTAACAAAAGTTATCATGAGGATTGTAATGCTTAAATCAGATGTCTAAACAAATGTGAGTATACCGGGAAGCTTTTAAAATGAGCCGTTAATTTATAAATAGGCAAGATCGCTGTGAAAATACAGACCGGAAGACAAAAGACAATGAGCGCAGCGCTGAAAAGGGGCGGGGCTACATAAGGTCAGCTTTCCAATTGGGGCAAATTAAGTCTGGTTTTGCATCACGTGACACGCTGCAGCGCGCACAGCTGCACACAGTCTGATTATCTATTCGATATACAGAGCGGATCATATTTGCGAGTCGGCCAGAAAACGTACCGGACCCATTTGAATTCTGCTCAGAATGCTATATTTAAGTGATATGGAGATTAGGAGGAGAAACGATAAGAGATTAGGAGGAAACTGTGGCTATAACGACCTCAACGGCTCTGGCCGAGCTGTGTGATATAAACAAAACACTATTGGCCATTTTAAAAGGGGGAGGAGCTGTTCGATATGTCCCGCCCTTTCTTCCTGTTTCAGTGGAAATTGCGCCAACACTGAACACAGTGAATAATGCTGCTCGTTTCAAGCGTTACAGTCTATGGTTTCGAGGTACTTTCAGTGGGCCTTTAATGTGGCGCTTTGGGACTTTTATTTTAAAAATAGCTTCAGGTTCAGTGCTTTCTTTGTGGCTTCACATGATGTATTGTGTAGTTTCCGCTGTCAAGTGTGTTTTGTCCATTAAAATCGCATTACTAGCTGTGAGAAATATGAAACTGTCAGGTGGTTATGAAAAAGCAATGAAATCATCATTCAGTGTAGAAAAACTTTCCACAGTAGTAACAATGCCCTCGAAACTCATTATTAAAACCTTGAAAAGGCCATGAAGTGCATACATAATTCAAATGTAAGTGTATGTTTCATAGTTGAATTTATTGTACACATCGCTGAAGAAGAGAAATAATGCATTTTCCATACATCGACATTTCTAACTAATGCAATAACAAGGGATCTGTGAATGAACTCTTCAGTCTTTCAGAAAATGGAACTACTCACCAATACAAAGCAATGCTGAGCCACCTTGTGGTGAAATTGTGCGAATTCACATCTTGAAGAAAAACCCCCCACAAATAAATTACATATTTTATCATGATGCTCATCTTTATTTGACTCCTTAAAAAAGGTACATTCTTGTTTCCTCAAATGAAATATTTTACCCAATGTAATTTCAATGCCTGTTTTGACACGCTGGTTATTGCAATCCAGCTTCAGCAACAAGTTAATTATATTGCAGTACCGTACACAAACTGTTAGGATTAAAACCATGTTCATCTCTTAATTCCCATTTTATTTTGGAATCTAACACAGTGTTTTATATGAAATCTGAAGGCACTGTGGTTGGCCAGTCAAGGACCCTATTTAGTGTTACTGTAGGCAATACCTCCCCAGATATTACAGGATTGCACACAATTCGTACCATTAAAAATGCATTTTGAAAAATCCATAAATAAATTACAGAGCTGTATGTATAATGTATTAAATGTTGGTCACAGTATATAAATGGTCCGTTTTAAAAGCCAAGGCAAAGCAATGACATGCTAATTGGCAAGTATGATAATATATAATTAAGCATAGCAAGGCTTAGTATAAAAATGAATAACATTGCTTAGAATTGACCGAAGGTTACATGTTAGCTGGCTAGTTAGATAGCTCCATTGTCTCAGACACTTTTACATACTTTAAAGTTAGAAATCATTTTGGCAATTCTGTTTTTGGCAGGTTCGATTTTAGATGTCCTGAAATGCAGTATAAAATTCACCAGTGAAATCACTCCTCAGATTAACTTGCTTTTGTTCATTTTGTTGCAACATAATATTGAAAAATGATTACAAAGGACCATAGACCAGCTTTGGCACTGTAATATTTAACATTCAAGATAATTTTGATTCTGAAAACACAGATATTGTACCGCTATTCTATTATTTATCAAGACCAACATTGTGAAAAAAGATTCACAATGCTGTTCTACAAGAAAGACGTCAATTTAAAAATATACATATTAAAAATAAAATAAAAAGAACTGGCAAGCCACTTCAACATGAGTTTCTAGGAAAACCCCAACATGAAGCTAAGTACGAGACTTTACAGTTCATCTAAAAAGAAAACGCCGTCATCATTTACTCATTCTCATGTCGTTCCAAACCCACATCACTTTCTTGTTTTCATGAACACAAACTAAGAAGTTTGTGAGAATGTCCTGAATGCTCTTTTTCACCAAGCGGACTGGGACTGTCAAGCTTTAAAAAAGCACCATAAATGTAGTCTGTACCACCTTTGCACCAAATCAAACTCTTTTAATGTCACGCATATTAAGTCTTTACTTTTCCCTGTTAATCTTCAAAAACAGACTGTAATCCTCGTCTCACAACTTGTGAGGAACATTATGTCAAGATGGTTTTAATAGCATTTCTGAATTAAACTTCAGAAGCAAACATTGCATAAAGTTAAATAGAGTTCAAACTGTGTTCCATTGAATTGATTGAAAGATTCATTTAGGTCAACCCTCAACAGTTCAAAGTGCAATGTCTTTCATGTATTAGTCTAAATATTGTGGTTTATTTTGTTATATTGGTGCATATAACTAATAAACATTTTTTCCCCCCAACTTTGGTCACTTGGTGTATTTAAAAAAATAAATTAACTTATTTGATTTTTCACACAGTTGTGGAATGTGACATGAGGGTGAGTAAACAATTACAGAATGTTCCTTTAAAAAATGGCTTGGTCTTGTTTTATAAAAAAAATAATAATAAAAAAATTACCAGTAACAGCACTGGACAAGTAATTTTCATTTTGATGCTCTCTGTTTTTTAGATGAATTTTACCTATTATATCTTAAAGGGATAGTTCACCCAAAAATAAAGATTCTCACATTATTTCTCACCCTCATGTCGTTCCAAACCCGTAAGACTTCGGAACACAAATGAAGATATTTTTGATGAAATCGGAGAGCTTTCCGTCTCTCCATTGACAGATACGCAACTACCACTTTGACGCCTCAAAGAGTTCATGAAGAGATTGTAAAACTAATCCATATGAATTGAGCGGTTCACAATCCCTTTAAATGATGAACAGATTTAATTTAGGCTTTTATTCACATAATATAAACATTCAATGCACACATCAGTTGTGGTAAATGGAAGCTGAAGCATGATCGCTTGACGTTTGAGAACCAATGAGGTTCATTCTCGTGTAACCGCAGCACGTTTGAGCTTCAGCAAGAACCAATGAAGTTTGTTGCAAGCAGGTTCGCTTGAGCTTCTGTTTATGTTCACTGATCAATGTTTATATGTGAATAAAAGCTTAAATACAATCTGTTCATCATATAAAGCGATCGAGTCTCTTCAGAAAATTTGGACTAAACCACAAAGTTTTAAAATCTCATTATGAACTTTTTGAAGCGTCAAAGTGGTAGTTGTGTAGCTGTCAATGGAGGGACAGAAATCTCTTAAATTTCATTAAAAATATCTTCATTTGTGTTCAGAAGATGAACGAAAGTCTTACGGGTTTTGAACGACATGAGGGTGAGTAATTAACAACAGGATTACAATTTTTAAGTGAACTATCCCTTTAAACCATGATTGCTCTAAGTATGGTATGCGTGTGGATGCATGTTGAGTCTCTTGCAGATGTCGAGCTTCATTCATTTACTCTGTAGCCATTCTATTCTCAGTTCAGCCACCTCTTTGCCGTACCACTCATGTAGTTTGGAGAAGCAGCTCGTGCCGGGAGAAACGGGGCTCTCGAGCGACCCGCCGTTGGTCTTCCTCCGCGGAGGTACCGGAGGTGGTCTGACTCCACTTGCTCTCGCGCTGCAGTCCCCGTCCCAGGCACAACCCTCGCTGACACCGTTTGCCGAACTGGTGTGTTTACTCCAAGACACCCCGTTTTCTCTGCTAGACAGCCCCTCCTGCAAAGGCCCCGTTATGGCAGTGTTCTGTAGGGACGGGGTGGCGGTTCGAAGGCCCGCTTCTGCCCCCTGCACTTGCGTCTGGTGTTTCTTCGCCTTGCTTTTGGCTTGTAACGATCTCGCTTCTTGTACCTCCTCCAGCTGCCTCTCCAGCTCCTTCACAACCAGGCGCATGTAGTCGAAACTGGCTCGGGACAGAGCCTTGACCCACGATTCCATCGCGGCCTGGCTCTCCGCAGCCATCTTGTACACCCTCGCTTTGATGCATTCGAATTTGACGGCGAAGGCGAACTCTTCGGATTCGGACTCGCAGAGCTCCACCGTACAGCCTTCCAGGACGATGACCCCAATGGGCTCTCGACTTTCCTTCTCCTCCAAGTAGAACAGCATGTTGCCCTTTAGGATAAACCAGCGGCGATGGTACGCCGTGTTCCGTTCCCCTTTCTTAAAGAGGAAGCCTGTCTTATCTGGAGGAGAGTTGCATGTGGCATAATGCGCCACGCTCCTCTCATTCAACTTCATGATGACGTCTCTGAAACAGAAATTGATAAAAAAATGAGTTTACCCTACATACATTTACAGTGGAGATAGGTTGATAATATTTAACAGTAATATTTAATAATAGTAAATTAACCAAATTTTTATTTGTCATATTAGGTAAAAAAAAAAAAAAATTATCAGTCGATATATAACAATGATTTCAATGCACTTTTATTTGGCTATTAGCTTTCTTAAAGACTGTGTAATTAGATGTGTTTTGCAATATTTTATATCCAATCCAATATATCCAATATTTTAGAGATGTGCATAAAAATGCATAAAGAGTAAAGATTAAATTCTGTTGATTAGTTCAAACTATCAATGAATCTAAACTGATTCAACAATTAATTGATTCAGTTCGATTCTAAACTGATTCAACAATTAATTGATTCAGTTCGATTCTAAACTGATTCAACAATTAATTGATTCAGTTCAATTCTAAACTGAGGCCCAGACCCAATTCGCATACTATCCGTCCTAAATAGTATGTGACATTAGTAATTGACAATACTATTTAGGGTGGATAGTATTAATTTAGGTCAACATTTAATGTTCAAGGAAGTACAAATTTTTTTATGTATTAAAATACTTTCGAAAAAATATATGTAGATAAAAATGGTTGTTTATTTTGTCTTATTCTTGCATATAAATTTATAAAAGATTATTCCCCCTTGTGTTCAGTTATTTTTAAAGAAAATGCTTTGATTATTTTTGTACTTATTTTTTTACTGTGTTTCACTTCTCACAGTATCTTGAATCTACTAGGCTATAATTGCTGTTTGATTTCATAATGATGATTCCTGAACAAACACATAAAGATTAAGAAATATGTTAAACTGTGAAAGAACTATTGTTCTAATGTTTGGAATAAAATATTTATATAATTATTATATTTTCAAATGTATTTTTTTCCTGTGATGGTAAAGCTGAATTTTCAGCATCATTACTCCAGTCTTCAGTGTAACACGATCCTTCAGAAATCATTATAATATGCTGATTTGCTGCTCAAGACAAGAAACATTTATTATTATTATTAAGTCAAAAACATTTATGCCTAATATTTCTTTTGTGGGAACTACGATATGTTTGTTTTTTTCAGAATTCTTTGATGGATAGAAAGTTCAAGAGTTAAAAAATCTTTACTCTCACTTTTGATCAATTAATGCATCCTTGCTGAATAAAATTATAAATTTCTTTTTAAAAACATTGTACTGACCCTAAACTTTTGAACGGTAATAGATTTAAATTCACCGTTCTATGAAAGCTCTTCTGCGAAGGCTTCACTTTTGGCCTGCTTCCAACCGTCAATCAAAACACCAGCGCATGTAGAACATCTCCATCCCATTTCTGCTCCAAAAAATATAGAAACAGACAGACACACACACACACACACACAGTGAAGTCAACAACCGAGGTGTCATAATTACAGGAACATTCCACTTAACACATCTGACCGAGTTTAAAACAAGCAAATTCCTCTTTCTTAAAACAAGTGCCATAAATAAAAGTCTGTATGGGCTCTGGGGTGACTAAACTATACATGAATCAGACCAAGTGTCAAAACCATGTGACAAAAAAAAGGCTATATATATATATAGCCTATATAAAAAATATTTGTATACTCCAAATTTTTTAAAAAATATATTTATGATTTTTCCAGCCCTGGACGTAACCATATTTCCTTGATATGACAGATACCATCACTTTAACATGGGACCAGTACCACAATACTTTTTATAAAGTTCATACAAAAGTATTTTCTGAAGTGCCTTTGTATACTAAAATTAACAAAGTTGTTTGTTTATTTATTATGATAAATACCATGGTACATCCATTTTAGTGGCTAAGTACCATAGCATTATCCGGTAACTGGAATTTTTTTTATTTTAAATGTTACATTAACAAAAAAGGAACCAATAAGCACCATGGTAGTATCTTGTTTTAGAGATGTTTTGTGGTATTAACAATGGTGTTTATGGAAGTTGCATTTAATTTCATGAAAACACCATGATACAGGCATTTCAGTATCATGGTATAACGTTACCTCAAAATACCATGGTGTTACCATCTGATACTGTTCCACAGTACTGCCACAGTACTGCCACAGTAAAAACAAACAAAGTTATTAGTTATACAACTAGCTAATACAGCCTACAACTAAAGTTTTAGTTATCCAGACAGCAGTCTTAAACCAATGTGCGTTCAAAAAAATTAAAACTGTAAATGACACTAACGTCACATTTCAAGTGAGCATCAGAATGCTGCAGAAATATACTGACAGACCACATCTGCAGGAAACACACAAACAAACGACAAAGAGGTGTTAAAAAGCTAATATAACATTATCAAACTCATTTACACTTGTAAAGAAAGGAAATCACCATAAGCAAAACATATGGAAATGAAGTCAACATGACTTATAATACAGTCTTTGTCATTCTCGACTGAGCTCGAGCAGTTTGCTTGACAAACCATCAAACGCTGCCTTGTTACTAGCGTAAAGCTGTTAAAGCCGCGTTACAAAGACAGATAAACTCATGAAGAGAAAGGTTGTGCGTCATTTCGAGCATATATCGATGTTTAACTTGCCTTATGGGTGTGTTATTGGACGCCAGCAGACAGCTTTCCTCCCTTCATTCTTCCTTTCCTGACTGGCGATCACGTGACTCTGCAGGAATCTCTCTAGTAACAGCAGCAGTGCTGCGCGCGCTCATGTGTGCATAATGAATTACTCACACAATCGGCTATTATAAAGATCATAATGAGTCCCACGCGCTTCTCACATATTTAAACTTAAGTTTGATATATATTATATATATTCAGATTATATGCATCTAGTTTGGTCATAATTATCTGCTCTTTTTTGGTATATGGTAGCAACAACCCTGCTGAGGAAAAGAAAACCAAAACTAACCTAAGCTAGTTGGCTGGTTTTAGCTAATCTCCCAGCCTGGTTTTGGACACTTTTTATTTTAGTCGACCAGGCTGGTCTTAGCTGATGGGAGACCAACTAAAACCAGCTGAACACCAGTTTAGCCAGCATCGGAGACCAGCTTAAACCAGCTACGTACAGCTTAAACCAGCCTAGGCTAGTTTAAGCTGATTTTTTTTTTACAGTAATGATGGTAATACAATGGTGCATATCCAAAGCATGGCATTATTACCATGATCTATAAGGTACTGTAGACATTTTTTATGGGTGGTTTTGTACGTAATGTTGGTGTTTTGAAATATACCATTGTATTTACAAGAATTCAAAACCATCCTTGCTGGAAACCCATAAGTAGCTTTGGTCTTCTAAAACTCTAAAACCAGCCAACCAGCTAAGGCTGGTTTTAACTGGCGGTTTATCCCCCCAGCAGGTATGACTGTACATGTTTAAAGAATATGAGAGCAGTACCATGGGACATTTTTGCTAGCGAGGGTTTGCTATGCCAGAACTCTAGGCCAAGGGAGTCAAATATATTCAATAAGCATAAACTGACAGAACGTTGACAACTATGGAAAGAAAAATAAGCATGTTAAAATGGATATGTGTATAACTAGAAAGATGTTATAAGTAATCATATTTGTTCAGCTTATTGGAGTCAAAGTGACACAGTTCTGCCAAGATAGACATTTGGAGGGTGCTTAGGCCCAACGCACACATTAATATATAATCTATTCATTTGGACTGTAGTGAGTCTACAGTCTACAGTCAAACCAAAGTCAAACATTCAATGTCACATTGGTAGCATTAAAATAATAATGATAGTAATAATACTGATAATTATTATATAAAATACTATTCAGATATTTAGAAAAAACATTTGAAATAGGTAAAACACACTTAACACTGCAGTTACAGCAAAATCGATATTTATTATTGAAAATAAGAAAGAAGATGAAAGAAAAAGGTCTTAGTCCCCAATATATTACTATACATACAGTATCTTCTCTGCTTATGTAATGTACATGAAGGACACATACAGAGAGTTAAAAGGTTTGAATGAAAGACTGTTATCGAGTACTAAATGCTAAAAGAAGGTCAATTAAATTTCACCTGAAACAAAACCACACTCGCAGTGTCACGCATTCACACAGACATGCATTCTTGGTCTCTAAATATGTAGTGAAAAAAAACCCCTCTGATCAGTAATAAAAGAAATTGCCTCAGGCTCACTTCAGCAAAGGCTTCTGGGAAATTGAGTTTTAGTGGTTGCCCTTGTCGATGAATCGCGTCGAGCTCCTAGCTTTCCTACCACCAACATTCAACCGAAATCCCAGTGCTATCGGAGGACTCTTCAAACGCCCTGCATAGCCAAACCTTTCAGCAGCCAAACAATAAAACTTCTCCTGTACATTTGACGACAATTTCTGAAATACAGTAAACACAAACTACACAAAAAGGAATGCTGTAGAGACTAGTACAAAGACAGAAATACTAGATTTTGATTACATCGTAGTGCACCAAATCTTTTTTACAATGTTTTTGATGCAACACTCATTCACAAACTTTTACTAAAAGCATTAAATGACTAAAGAAATTGTATAAAACACTAAAGTGGGTTAAAAGAGAGAAAGAAAAATGTGCTTTGAATATTTTTAATCTTACATACATAATCCCCTATAACCATGTGCCTTTTACCGAGATCGAAGATGGATGGATCTCTATAATATTGATATTATCAGTCCTGTACATCATCCTCAGCCAGACTTAATTAATATAGATTCAACAACAATGCAATCTCAGAACTGTATGCCAATATCCAGAGTTGTAGTGTTTGCCTTTACAATTGAGCTGAAATTTAGTTATACATTTATACAAGTTATAATTTTTTTTGAATTTAATTACATTAACTAACATTGTCTTTGGAAACTTGTACTGATGAATTAATCACAAATGAGACCAGAAACGTGTTTGAAAAAGCAAACAGAGTCCATTCTGATTTCATGTCGACTTTAAAGTGGCCTGTTACAAGTTGGGGGAAGAAACAGTGCATAAAATTGCACGTCAGTCCATTGTTGGCTCTAGAACCCTCTCCTCTCTCCTCCGAAAAGGGTTTTTTAATCTAACTATAACAGTAGTTCAGCTAGATCCGGGCAGAGCAAGTCTCCGACCCGGCTATATCCAAAGAACCTGTAAAAACATTCATATTCAGAGTCAAAACAACACTTAATATCATAACAAGACACAGTAACTCCAGTGTGGGGGTAAATAAGGAACAAAAATAGGACAAAAATGAAATAATAACCAAAGACAGCAGTGCTTAACGATACACGACCACAGTTTTGACAAATACGACATTCGTCCAGTTGGTTCTTTCTGCCTAGAATACACAGTAGGCTTAAGAGTCACTGTTCTTCTGGGAAAACAACATTTAAGGAAAAGAAAAGAGAAATACTCAAAGGAAATATTAACAACAACAAGTTCAAAAAAATCTCAAGTGTCTATGGATTGGAAAAAAGCTCTTTGAGTCCCAATGGAGATGAATATACAAGTAAGTGAATGAATGAATGCCTTTTGTGAAATCTCATCATCTTTAAATGCTCTAATGACGCTACATTGTGGCTATAACGTTTGCGATCTACTTCCCAGACTGGCAAGCAGTCAGAGTACTTATATAACAGTTCTCCTCCAGGTTGTTTCAGTAGAGCAGGTATCGGTCATGAGTGGGGCGCAAAAGTTCGCAGGGCCTGATACAATCTGTTAAAAGAGGGCCGGTCCACGATGTCACGACTCCAGCAGTGCATCATCAGCTCGAACAGAGAGGATGGACAGAGTGGTGGGGCGGAGAGAACGATCTAGAGAGAGAGTGAAAAATAAGGTCAGAAATCTTTTTAGATGAAACCTCCAAAGAAATAATGTACTTCATGCAAAAGTTTTCATCCTGCAACTGTGCTTTTATTCAAACTTACTGTAGTTTGCAGGAAAAATTATTCACTTCAAATGGGATTCACTCACTTCAAATCTCAACCCAAATCAAAGGCAATGTGTGTACCTGTCTCCCCTGGTTTCTGAAGAACTCGCCGGTGTTCTCGATGACCTGTTCATCAGACAGGAGGCTGTAGGGCTGCTCCTTACATAAAGTGAAGATCTCCCACAGAGTTACTCCAAATGCCCAAACATCACTAGCTGTTGTGAACTTCCCCTAGAAAACACACACATGTATTCCGTAATGCACCGATACAAAGAAAGAAAGACGCTGCTGACAGATGTCTCCAGCCAATAGTTAAGTCAAAACAAATAGCTTTGGAACAATTCATACACTACCATTCAAAAATTTGTGCACGGTAAGATTTCTTTTTCATGTTTTTGAAAGAAGTCTCTTATGCTCTTTACAATTTTAAATAACTGTTTTCCATTGTAATATGTCTTAAAATGTAATTTATTCCTGTGATGCAAAGCTGATTTTTTAGTAACTTTAGAAATCATTCTCATATGTAGATTTGCAGCTCAATTAACGTTTCTTATTATTATCAATGCTAGAAACAGTTGTGCTGCTTGCATTTTTGTCGAAACGTTCTTTAATGAGTAAAAAATTTGAACATCACAGTATTTATTTGAAATAGAAATCTTTTTTTTGTAACATTTTAAATGTCCTTACTTTTCACTTTTGATCAATTTAATGCATCCTTGCTAAATAAAACTATTACTTTCTTTAAGAGTGTGTTCACAGTTGGCATGTTTGGTTTGATTAAAACAAACCCTGGTGCGATTGCTCTGTTAGTGCAGTTCATTTGAACAAGTCTGAACGCTGACATCAGAACACTGGTGCGCATTAAACAAGCGAGCCGAAACGCTGAAAAGATGGGTCTCACTCCGCTTCCAAACAAACCGGTGCTGTTCGACTGAAATATAAACGAGTTCTCAGCTGGTCAAAATATCATCAAATGTAGCTACACACATACAACAAGCACATTTATCCCAGCACACAGCATTGTTTTAGGTGTTCGGTAAGTTCAGTATCGAAATATACGTCATAAAAGCCGACCGATTGGGTTGTGAACATACCTATGCTTTTAGGTTCAGTATCTTTAGGTTCAGTGTTAATAATACCAATGTTAATGCTAAGCGAACAAGGAATAAATGTGTTTTTTAGGACCAAACGATCAAAGCGAACTGAACTACAAGTGTGAACACCACCCTGAAAAAGAAAACCTTACTGACCCCAAACCTTTAAACAGTAGTGCACATGCATGCACCTTTGCTTTTATCAACAGCTTGTCTTTCCCTCACCAGTAGGATGCTCTCCCAGGCCATCCAGCGTATAGGCAGTACAGCGCGCCCCTGTATACGATAGTAATCGCTACTGTACAAGTTTCTGCTCATGCCAAAATCAGAGATCTTTATGGTGAGATGACGGTCCAGGAGGCAGTTCCGTGTGGCCAGATCACGATGCACAAAGTTCAGAGAAGCCAAGTACTTCATCCCAGAAGAGATCTGCACCGACATATGCAACAAGTCAGCAATGCTGCAAAGAAACAGAAATAAAAGAGTCAGGGATGTGAACCAAAACATGAGTATAAAATTCAACTGACACCACTTCTGAATGTGCGCAAGCACAAAAGAGATTTGAAAGCTATCAGAAAGAGGGACATTTTCAGCAAATAATTTAAATTAAAACATTTTTTTTCATATATAAAACTATTTATTACTAACTTTTTGGAGCTCAACATCCCCAGAACATAAAATTTCAAAGTATGGAAAAGAGCAGCACGGGTATTCAGTTAAATGTATTTTGTGAGAAACTATGTTGTTCAGCAAAACTAAAACTATCAAAACAGTTTTTCGTTATTTGAAATAAAGCTTAAATTATATATAAACCTTAGAATAAAACCTAAAAAAAACTTGCCTTGCAAAAAACTAAAACAGAATTTTAATTTAAAGTTAAAACTAAATAAAGCTAAATAGAAAAATCATAAAATAATAAAAATACATGACAAATTTACTAAAACTTAAACTATAATTAAATAACTGAAAATATAAAAAAATAAAAACAAATGCAAAATATTATTAAATTTTAATAGTAATAAAAATACTAAAATAACACTGTTGTGAAACAAAGAAAGAAGAGGGCAACATGAGGGTGAGTAAAGGATACAAAACTTATTTATACGTTATCACGACTTGAAGACGGAGGTCTCACGTGAAAACCTGGCTTCATTTTAACCCTGTAATCTGAAACATTTCCATCATAAACATCATAAACTGAGAGCTGACTTAAAGGCTAAGTTGAAGGATTCAAAGGTTAAGAATGTTAAGCTTGACTCTGACTTGTAGAAAAGCGACATTGACCCTATCTGGAGATGAAAGTCTGTACATGCCAGGGTTCTTCATAATGATGGACACACACCTGACAGACGGAATGTTGTTGGCGTGTGTGAGTGTGCTCTCCAGCTCTCTCTGGGACAGGAACATGTTGAGGTCTCCGTTCTCCATGTACTCCGTCACCATGCAGAGCGGGTCGGAGCTCACACACACGCACAGCAGCTGAATGATGTTCGGGTTATTCAGACGCGACATGATCTTTATCTCCTTCAAGAAGTCATTTCTACACGGACAAAAGTCAGAAGTTATCATGGGATCAGGTGAAATTGATAATAATAATCAGAATGAGGATCAACTGTGCTAAAAAAGTATCATTAACACTATTGCAAAAAAAAAAAAAAAAAATCCTTGGCTCTCACTCTAGATTTCCAATGTTTTTCTTAATAAAGCCATACATTACAGTCATGAAAGGTTGAAGGTAAGCATCCATCACTAAATGTTGAATAGGGAAATCACTGATGACTGTATTCTGAAACAATTTTAGACATTTTTATGGAGCGGTAGACCTTTGCTAGCACCGGGTTGATCCCCCTTTTGCTTTCAGAACTGCCTTAATTCTTTGTGGCACAAATCTAACAAGGTGCTGGAAACATTCCTCAGAGATTTTGGCTCATACTGACACGATAGCATCACACAGTTGCTGCAGATTGGTCGGCTGCACATCCATGATGCGAATCTCCTGTTCCACCACATCCCAAAGCTGCTGTACTGGATTGAGATCTGGTGACCATGGAGGCCGTTTGAGTTTCGTGAACTTGTAATGTTGAAGAAACCAGTTTGAGATGATTTGAGCTGTAGTCCGTCTGCTTCAAGGTTCGATGTGTTCAGAGATGCTTTTCTGCAGATCTTGGTTGTAATAAGTGGTTATTTGAGTTACTGTTGTCTTTTTATCAGCTGGGACCAGTCTGGCCATTCTCTTCTGACCTCTGGCATCAGCAACACGTTTTTAGCCACAGAACTGGATATTTCCTCTTTTTCAGATAATTCTCTGTAAACCCTAGAGATGGGTGAATTTCCCTGTAGATCAGCAGTTTCTGACATACTCAAACCAGCCAGTCTGGCAGCAACAACCATGCCACGTTCAAAGTCACCTAAATCACTTTTCTTCCTCATTCTGATCCTCAGTTTGAACTTCAGCAGATCGTCTTGACCATGTCTACATGCCTTAATGCATTGAGTTGCTGCCATGTGATTGGCTAATCCATGTGACAATCAGTTCTATTCCAACCAAGCACAACACATCCTAATTACATAACCACTTAAAAACTTTTAAGCAGGAACTTCCCAGATGTATTTAAGGCGTGCCTCACTCTACGATGGAACTGTCCAATCAAATTATACAAATACATTTTTTCTTCAAACCTGGCATTGCTGGTGGCATCCGCTCTGAGTTGTTTGACTGCTACCAACACCGGCCTGCCATCCTGCTCTGGTAACGGTGCACCCTCTCCCAGAAACTCTGCCAAACCCTCGGCCTCACACAAATGCACCTGCAAACAGCAATGCCAGCAGACAAGAGAATGAACATATGTGAACCATCATACTTAAACAACATGAGAGTGAAAACACGCTTGCAAAGGCTCCACTAACAACAAAAATAGCATACTATTGTATAATCACCAGGTTTGCAAAGTTTCCAGAAACTTTCCAGAATTTTTGGAAAATTTTCAGGATTTTTGAGACATTTACCGGAAATTTGCAACCATGATTATCACGTCATATTTTAATTGATTTAATACAAAATGTGAATAGCATACTATATAAATATTTTAATCACAATACCCGCATATACACTACCATTAAAAGTTTGGGGTCAGTATGTTTTTTTTTAATACTTCAAATTAGCAAGGATGCATTAAATTAATCAAAGGTGACAGTGATATGTTACAAAAGATTCATCAAAGAATCCTAAAAAAAGGATCAGTTTCCACAAAATATTAAGCAGCACAACTGTTTTCAGCATTGAAATAACATTAAATAAATCAACAATAAATCAATACAATAAATCTGCCACCATAGTAACTGAATGAGGATCAACTGTGCTAAAAAAGTATCATTAACACTATTGCAAAAAATAAATCATTGGCTCTCACTCTAGATTTCCAATTTTTTTCTTAATAAAGCCATTCATTACAGTCATGTTTGGTCATAACAGGGTTTTCTGGGAAACACTCAAACATTAGGCATTGCAACACTGTTTGTATAAAACAAAACATAAACAGTGTGCAAAAAAACTAACTATAAAAGACAATCCAAGTGGCTCCAGAAGTGAGTCTACGAAACAATAGCAGCAGCTGCAATAAACCCTCCTGCTGTGGTTCATCTAGAGTCTAGACTCACCTCACCAAACTGGCCTTCTCCCAGTTTCTCTCTGAACAGCAGTCTCTCTCGAGGGAATTCGGCCACCGAGATGTCCTTCCGCGTCAGGGAATCCACGGTGAGGGCCGGAACGGCGTACATGTTGCTGCCGGTGACGCCCTGCAGGCTAATGATGTCAGTTTCAGCGTAGTGTGGCACACTGCTCTGAAAACACTGGTGTGGGGTGCACAGGGTAACGTCGGGTTCGGCATATCCTCCGCTACAGGCTACAGAGAGAACGAGATGTCACCATTTCAGTAATTGTCATTTATATCAACCCATCTGTTTTTATTTTTTTTTAAATGGTAACACTTTACAATAAGGATTCATTAGTTAACATTAGTTAATGCATTAAACAACATAAAAATGATAATTTTTTATACATATTAAAAGAAAAATGTTAGTTAAAAAAGTACAATTGTTCATTGTTTGTTCATGTTAGTTCAAATCCATTAAAGTGCCCCTATTGTGCTTTTTCAGATATTAGCTTTCATGTAGTGCAATGGAGTTATGACAAATAGAGTTATTGTCTTCTAAAAGAAAGAAATGATTCTGAACAGCCTCAAACGAGTCGTCAGTAATTCCAGTATTACTTCCTGCACAAATATAAGTAGGTTTGTAACATATTTGCATAATTCCAGCCAATGTTCTTCATTGGCTGCCCTTGAACAACATCTACTTTGACCCGCCTCAATAACCGTAGTTAGAGGCCTGGAAGAGTTTGGTTCATGTTGTCGACATATAGAGAAGATGCTGTTTTCTGTGCTGATCTACTTTGCTTCACTTCCACTCTGGCTTGAATTGATCTGGTAAAACCAAAGCCATCGTTATCGATCGTATCACTAATAAGATAATAAGCAATTAGTTTCCAACATGTGCTGTAAACGGTAGACCAATCGCAGCAGACTGGGCCATCTGACCAATCAGAGCAGAGTAGGCTCTCAGAAAGGAGGAGTTTAGAGAGACGGAATCCTTTTTCGAATAGTTTCAGACACTGTGAGAAAAGAGGTAATGCTACAATGTATATTATGAGAAAATTGAAGTGTTTATCATTTTGATCTTGGATGGATGTAAACCTATTGTAGGAGACCTCCAAAACAAAATTAGGAATCTTTCAAATTGCATTAAATGCTTTAGAAGTATTTGTCATTGTTAATTTATGTTAACTAATGCTGTTAACTAATATTAGCAAAATACACTTTATTGTAAAGTGTTACAATTTTGGCATATTCTTCATTTCAAGCATCTCTTTATTAATGTCACCCTATTTATTTTCTTAATCACTGACTTGCAATATTTTAAATGCTGACAATCATGTCACTAGAGCTTTGTTGAGAGTAAGAGGAAGAGAAAGAGACAGAAAAAGGAGAAGATGAGAAGAGAGGAAAATGTCAACTTCAGTCATTTTATGTCAACAAAAACAATGAGGTGACTGGGTGTAAGAAACTGCAGGGTGTCAAAAAAGGAGCAAAGGAAAATCTAGCAACGATTCTTACCCTTGCAAAGTCCGTCAGTCTGGTAACAAGATCAGATGGAGTTCATAGACTGCGAGCAAAGGCTAAAGAACGCAAGACTAGAGGAGGAAGAAAGGGAAAAGTGCATTGGCAGGCAGCATGCACAATGTCGAGGAAACAAGTGTCAACGAAACCAAGTTCATTTTAAAAAGGTAAAAGATAGAACGAGAGGTTAGTTTTAAAAAGGACATCACGGAGAGATATATTCAGTACTGGAAGTCTTCACAGAAGCTCTGGTACAAAACCTACTAGGATACCTATCTGGGCATTACTTTTAGGATTTAAAGTTGAGCTCCTGACATGAAGGCTGCACCATTCGGCAACAAAATTATGCTTACAGTCTTATAATATTTGGCCAAATTACAAGGCAGCTTTGCATGCATCCTAAACAATCCCAGACTGCGCTGCAAAATTAACATTAAAATCCAGTTATGCAAAAAAAATCTTGACCCCAAACTTTTGAACAGTAGTGTATATATTAGCATCTGATTATTTCACAAATAAACGTAAAATTATACTTGTTTAAAATTCTTATATCCATTGGCTTAAGGCAATAGTTTTATACTTTGCCTTCCTAACATAATTTACATAAATAATTACATAATTCCCAATGATTTAAGGGATCAGTAGCCCATTTACTGATGAACAATAGTGTTTGAGACAGAGCTAGTGTGTTTGTGTTTGTGTTTAACGAATGGTACCAGAAGCCTCTGCGCTTTGAGACAGCTCTGGAAGTTTGTTCCTGAGCGCAGCGGGATCCTGATACTGGGGGTCCAGAAGGAAGATCCTCTCGTAAGGGGGGTCGAGGGAGATGCGCGGGGGCACCGGGGGAGTCTGCAGGATTATGGTGTCACTGCTAGAGGACAAACGCACCGTCACCTCCTCCTCCAAAATACGCCTTGGAGCCTAAGAGAGAAAGAGAGAGAGAGACTTTTTGTGTTATCGTATTTTCATATTTCGTTGAAATTGAGCTATGCTCATCCTTTCAGTAAGGTAGACCAAGGTACTTCACACTCCTTAAATATTACATGTATTGTTGAGCAGCTCTAAAATCTGTTGAGTCAATACAAACACACACACACCTTCTCCAGGACTTTGCACACATATTGGCACCACAGAATCAGGAAGATGATCACTACCAGCAGGAGAATAATAGTCACCAAACAGCCAATCAGAATCGACGTACTGCCCTCTTCAGGAGAGCCAGTCTTTGATGGTGTCGTCTGGTCCTCTGTCAAACACAGACGGTTTATTAAAGTTCAAGTGAAGTGTGTAGAACGCAAGTTAGTACAGTAGTCAGGTGTATTCATTTAAAGTCAACAGGAAATGGTGTACGCAACCAATTTTACTTCCATAATGTGACACATTTCCTCCATTTGTATTCATAGGAAACTGCCTGGATCACGAAAAACAGTCTTTACTTGATTTGGTTGGACAGACATTTAATTTTCTTTGGAATAACATGTATTAAGAAAGTAAACGGTCAAAAATGTGTCATTTTATTGACAATAAAAACACTGCAACGCCTTACATCCTGGGATTTTTTGTGATCACAGAGAGTCAGGACCTCAGTTTAACGTCTCATCCGAAGGACAGGCCTTACCTGTTATTTGGGTAGTTTCTGATTCTTTGCTGTTAACTTCATATGAAGGAGGGGTCAAAACTGGAGGCCTCTGGGTAGGAAGCACATTAGTTGCTGCAATGGAAAATAATTAAAACACAGGAAATCACAAAGTTACACCCACTTTAAAATACATTTATCACTCTAAATGTGAATAAGTAATTGGTCTCACTATGAGGGATGCATGCGTTTCCAATAAGATGCTTTTGAAAGAAATGAATACTTTTATTCAGCAAGGATGCATTAAAGTGAATAAAATGGCCAGTAAAAGAAATGTATAATGTTCAAATAAATGTTGTTCTTTTGAACTTTCTATTCTTCATAGAAACCAGAAAAAATGTATCATGATTTCCAGAAAAATATTAAACAGGACTGTTTTCAACATTAATAATAATTATTAGCAGCAAATCAGCATGAATGATTTCTGAAGGATCATGTGAAAATGAAGATGAGAGTAATGATGCTGAAAATTCACATTTGCGTGACAGTAATAAATTACATTTTAAATATATTCAAATAGAAAACAATTCTTTTAATTTGTAATAATAATTTAAAATATAACTATTTTTTGCTGTATTTTTGATCAAATAAATGCAGCCTTGGTGAGCATAAAATACTTCTTTCAAAAACATACAAATATCTCACAGACCCCAAATTTTTGAACGATGGTGTAAGTGGAAATTATTAAATTGGGAATGATGATATGAAAAGCATTTCACAGTTCTGGCTGAATTTTAATGAGGAAATACTGGGAATACCAGTGGGAGGGAGAGGTGAGCTGTTCTTATTTCATACCAGACTGAAATGAGATCTCGCTGAACATCATCCAAGTGTCAGCAAAGTAGAAGCGGCAGCGCAGAGCCGTGGCCGACCTGTGCTTTAACGGGACGGTCACATAACGAGCGCTTGGGTTCCGGTCGTCCAGAACTGTGTGAAACTCCACCGGCTCTGCTTCCCACTCGGAAATGAGATGCAGTTTAAAAGCACAGGACACGGATGCGAAGATCTTCACACCCCGAGAGAACATGTTATTACTGTGAACCTGTTAAAGAGAGGATAAGTAAGCGTCATTAACATCTGAAGCCTTTCTGTGTTCACTATAAATAGAGCTTCATGGTACTACAATCTGCACCATTTGAAGTCAACATAAGGGATATTTATAACTCATTTTTCTTTCTTAAAGTGATAAAGTGGACATTATGTTCAGTTTCCAGTCCCTTGTGGACATACAACTTTCTATTCATCAAAGAATCCAGAAAAAAAGTACCACGCATAAGAATGTACAAACGCAGCATAAGAGGCTTCTTTCAAAAACATTTAAAAAAATTACTGACCCCAAACTTTTGATGGTTGTACACAAGTAAATCTTAAGTAAATAAATTGACTCTGATTTCATGCTGACTTTAAGATACAAAGCAAACCAGGCTTGGCTTCAATAAACATATGATTTCTATTATAAAATCATTACTTCAAGATTAAGCACCTAAACCCCCCCAGTCCACACACACTGACATGATTATATACAGACCCAATAAGCATTGCTATTATGGCAAAAAAATCGTTTTATTATGTGTGAAATATGATGTATAATTAGTGCTACATCAAAGCTGTCATTCAACAAACACTTCAAAGCGCATCATCTTCAAATTATACACATTACAGATGTAACCCAGAACAAATGCAAATTTTAGGTTTGGTACAAGTTCTATGAACAGTGTTAGTGGCTGAATGTCAATTACAATAGAAAATAATTATGCTCATAAATGAATAACATTCTCAAGAGTGTTTCAAGAGCATCACCACGAGATATTAAATATTATACACTACTCTTCAAAAGTGTAGGTAGGTCAGTAGAATTTATTTTAAAGAAATTATTTTATTCAACAAGGATGCATTAAAAATTGATCAAAAGTAACAGTAAAGATTATTATAATGTATTATAATGTTACTAAAGGTGGGCAATATGACCAAATACTTATTTCATGATATATTTTAGGCTGCTGTCACTAAGACCGAATGCTTGGATCTAATATACTGACACATAACCGGTTTTCACTTAAGCCATGACCGATTGCATTTACTTGAGTTTCTCCACGATTGGCATTTTGACAACTGCGTCTATATTGACCATTCAGGCACAAAGAGAAGTGAATTCGGGATTGCGCTCTGTCTGATAGAGCGCTTCTGATGCGCATCATTCCTACATAGTATCCATAGAATCCCATATGGTATTGCGCAATACCACATTGAGTTATTTTTGTCACAACTTACAGCACATAATAACTTGATAAACTCTTTTTGAAGATCCTTGTTAAATGTACACACGCTTCTTTGACATTTTGCATTCTGACTTGATCTCTTCACTAACTGCAAGTTCAATCGATAAAAAATTGTGTTTGGATGGTCATTTTGTTCTCAAAAATATACTGTGACGAGATTGGCAACCTTTTATTAGGTTATTCTCGTGTGACAGAAGACTGCTACTCTGTTTCAGGATAGCGAACTACAGTTTAGGAAAGAAGAAAATATGGGACAAAATATGATTTTTTAATAAGTCGGGATGCAAGTTATATAGAATAAATTATCACCGATGTTTAAGTTAGGCCTCGTTCACACTGCAGGGGCTTAATGCTCAATTCCGATTTTCTTTTTTAAAATCCGATTTTTTTGCAAGGCCGTTCACATTTCCAATTAAATGCGACCTTTTGTGATCTCCTGTGTGAAGGTGAACGTGAAATGACCCAGAAGTGACCCGCATGCGCAGAAGAGTACTCAACGGTCAACAACGTCACTTGTTGTATGCGGAAGTAGCTAAACATGGCCTGAATAGAGCTGTCCCCCCAAATATTAATTAAATCAGAAACCTCGCTTCCCTTCCATTGACTGGTCTCAGCATCGTCCGCCATAGTTGTTGTTTATCTTCTCATTCCCGCCTACTTCAACGCAGAATTATGACGTTTGTCGCATATTAATGACGTGCGGGTCGGATACATGCGACCTGGCCGTTCAGATTGAAGTCGCATTTCAAAATATGGGATACATATCGGATTTGGACCACATACCCAAGTGGCCTGGGTCGCATTTGAAAAGATCGGATCTGTGTCGTTCAGACTGGCATGAAAAGATCAGATACAGGTCGCATAGGGGCAAAAACATCGGAATTGGGTCGTTTCAGCCTGCAGTGTGAACGTAGCCTTAAAAACATTTATTCTTGTGTGATACTGTATGTTCAAGAATACCTGAGGACTTTTGCATAATCAAAGATTCATTAACTTAGAAAAGTGGCTCCAAAAATACAATTTAGATAATTTTACTGAAATAATAAACAGTTTTTTTCTAAATCCTTGATTCAATTCTTCATTACAAGTACAAGATTTACACTCAGCTTTAACACTTTGGTCCTGTGTACTTCCTTTAGTGCCTCGCTGTAATCAGCATAGCTCTTCCTCCACTCTCACCTTCATAGACGTGAAGTTTCGTTGTCTGTCAAACTGGAACTCCATCTCTATAAATCCAGGGCCCAAGCTGTCGTTCCTCCAGCCCACGTAGTCATATCCAGGCCACAACCGGTACTGCCTTCTCTGTGTAAAGTCATCCTGACCAATCACACCATCCGTCAGCTGACCCAGCCCCCCAGACAGCTTCCTGTGGGAACAGAGACAGACAGGAAGCACTTAGCTTTGGGCGAGGAGTGATTAGAATTCATTCTAGAACTTAAAAACAATCTTGATTGTTCTGCCACAGAATGACTAGAGGATGTAGAATCAATGTGAAGAAACAGACAACCTCCAAACGATGTATATAAAGCTTATTTAAAATGATCGGTCACCCATCAGCATTTACGCATGTTGTTCCAAACCTTCAAATCATTCAACATTGGAATACAAGTTTTTTTTTAAATTAGGATTTAAATGTAATCAACCAAAATTAGATATTTAATGCCTTTGCCTTTGAAATAATTATCTTCTGCTCACCAAGGCTGCATTTATTTTATTATAAATTTAAATAGCTGTTTTCTATTTAAATATATTTTAAAATGTAATTTATTCCTGTGATGCAAAGCTGAATTTTCAGCATCATTACTCCAGTCTTCTGTGTCACATGATCCTTCAGAAATCATTCTAATATGATAATTTTTTTGCTCAAGAAACATTTCTTATTATTATCAATGTTGAAAACAGTTTATGCTTAATATTTTTGTGAAAACCGTGATATTTTTTGATTAATAAAAGTTCAAAGAACAGCATATATTTGAAATACGTAGAAATCTTTTGTAACATTCCTGTCATTATTGATCAATATAATTCTTCCTTCCTGAATAAAAGTATTTTAAGAACAAAATGTACTAACCACAAATTTATTTCTATTATTTTATATTTAAACACGCTTAAAATTAATCTTTAAAAACACCAATAGTTTAACAACACTGTTAAATGTAATGTTTAGCAAATCTTAAAATTAATATTAATTTATCATTCTGAACATTATAATGATGTGATGCCTAAATTTGAGTTTTTCCATGTTTTATATTTATTTAGACAAAAAAGTATAGAGTTTTAATATCAACACTTTTTAAAATACACTTTAATTTATCGATTATAGCCATAACATGATATAAATATTTATCGGCTAATCAGTATTGGCCAGAGTTTTAACATCAGTGCATTCCTAAAAGCTAAACATATAGCATTAGATTAGATGTTCACCTGCGTTCCAGGGCCCCGTCGTACGTGGAGTCATTGAGAGGTGTGATGGGATAGCCAGGAGCCATCATGGTCTGGCCCTCTGGAGAGCTGTACACCGTCAGGCCATCTGCACTCCAGGAGGAAGACAAACAGAGTGGTCCCAAACTTCAATATTGCTTTAGCTCCAGAATGTAATTACTCATTTCTCTTGGCTCACGTTTAAGGCACTAGAGCAATTGAGTTCAAATGGAACTAACTTGCTGCAAATCAGACACTAGGGGGCAAATCCACACAGACCACAGCTGCTCAAACGTGACTGCCAAGACTATCTGCTTCAGTCTGTAGCCCATATGCAAGTATGAAACTGAATTAGCATGAACCGCATGAGATCATGCATAACTCACGTCTATAAGCTTGTGCACAATCGGATTATAATAGTTTGTCAAAATGTATAAATGTAGTCGTTCGGCAGCTTAAAGGGATAGTTCACTCAAAAATGAGACTTCGGTCATCATGTACTCACCCTCATGTCATTTCAAATCCATTAGACTTTCGATCTTCGGAATACGAATCAAGATATTTTTGAGGGATTTCTGCCCCTCCATTGACAGTCTATTCACCCAAAACTCTGACAGTTCAATGCTCAGATCGTAAAATAAATTCATATGAATGGAACGATTTAATCCAATCCTTCTGAAGAGACACGATTGCTTTACAGATGAACAGATTTCATTTACAGTTTTATTCACATATAAACCTTGATGAGAGAATGTAAACAGAAGCTCAACTGAACCTGCTTGACACACGAGAATGAACCTCATTGGTTCTTGCTGAAGCTCAAACGTGCTGCGTAACACGAGAATGAACCCTTATTGGTTCTTGCTGAAGCTCAAACGTGCTGCGTAACACGAGAATGAACCTCATTGGTTCTTGCTGAAGCTCAAACGTGCTGCGTAACACGAGAATGAACCTCATTGGTTCTTGTTTTCGTGACCAAAATACAGTGGTGCAGGTTTGACGTCAGAACCAGGAAGACTGGTTCGCCACTGGTTCTCTCGAGTTTTTCCTATGGGGTTTTATAATGAGGTTTTATTAAGTAAAATAAAATGAAGTAGAGTAAAATAAACATAACTTGACGACACTTTGACGTTTTGTTCTACAACGTAAACTGCACACCCATACTGAAAATGCAAATTTTGAAGCAGTTATGTTTATTTTTGAAAACATATGCTTCTAGTAAGTAACCAGATTAGAAAGATTGGGTTGTGAGTGTGTGTAGTTTATGTTGTAGAACATCAAACGTCAAAGTATCGTCAAGTTCTGTTAACTACAGGTTTTATTTTACTCATAAATTGAAAAACAGGTGAACTAACCCTTTAATAGAAGGCGCTGATAAATAAAATAATATTTGTAATAATTTTGCTTAAAGAGTGTTAATTATTGGTAATTTTCATGACTCACCCTGCCAGGCACATCCAAACAGCTCTACTCTCATACACACAGTGTGCACGGCATCCGTGACAGGAATCAAGCGCAAGAACCGAGTGATGATGGGAGGATGGAGGTCTCTCACCACAGAGTCGTAGGTGTTTACATTGCCCATAATAATCTGGAGTACAGAAGAAATTAGATAAGCAATAAGGTACAAGATATTGTGGTATATATTATGAACATGCGGGGCATCCGAAACCGCATACTGTATATTAGGTACCACATTTGGTTTGAAACTTGCTTCACAATCATTAAAAAAGTGTTTCTATTCTAAATGTGTAGTATGAACGAAATTCGGATTTAGTGTCCATTGAATCAAACTTGTTTTGATTACATGACAACATTTACACCCAAACATAATTTATGCATAAGCTTTACTATTCAATAAAGAAAATAGTGCGAGAATAGAATTACTATGATTATTGGTTACTTTGATGAAAAGTTATAGTTTCCACTATATACTGCACATACAGTATAATGCACTATATACAATACTTTTTTCCAATTTTTTTTTTTTTTATTCTGGATGGATGCATTTAATTGATCAAAAGTGTTAGTAAAGGCATTTATAATGTTTATTTATAATGTATTTCTGTTCAATCCTGAATAGAATCAAATCATAGAATTATTCCTATCATAGAATATTGGAAAAAATGCATCACGGTATCCCCAAATAATGGCTTCTGAAAATGTAGGAATAAATTGCATTTTAAAACATTAAAATAGAAAAAGGTTGTTCAAAAATGAAATGCTGTTTTTACTGTATTTTACATTAAAATACATGCGGCCTTGGTGAGCAGAAGATACTTTTTTCAAAACTTTAAAAAAATCTTACCGACCCCAAACTTTTGAACAGAAGTGTATAGCATAATTGCTTTCTGATATAACTTATACATTTGCTAATATTAGTTTAGTACCAAAACTTCATTTCATTCAGGTCATTTATATAAAATCTGATTATATAGTACCTCATAATAGTATCTATAAAATACACCTACCTCACTGCCAAGGCGGTTTCTCCAGGAGATCCAGCGGCGTCCATCGCGACTGTACTCCAGACGGTACTTGCGTGCATACTCGTTGCCGGAGTTGCGTGCATAGCGACCCTGTGTAGCGACCACGGTGAGGAAGATGAGCTGACGAAGGTCAAGCTGAAGATACTGAACATCTGAGGGCTGCAGTTGACCAGCAGGACACCAGGCGCCGTCCCCTTCCTCATGGTTTAACCTGATACAACAACAGACAGAGGCAAATGATAAACGGTCATTACGCAATCTAAGAGGCCTAGATCTTTATTTAAAGAGCTCAGATCATGAGGAACCAAATTTTAGCTCGATCTTGTGAAATAAATGAGCTTGTTTATAAATATATTTCGACACAAAATATTGTGATGTGAAAAAATACAGGAAGTTTAACCAGATGACTTGAATAGCTCTATTTGGAAAGAATGAATCATTCTAGAGTGAGTTGGGTGCATTTATTGGTGACCGCAAAAAAAAAAGGTGTGAAATTAACTTTTCACTCTGAGGACTTTCAAAAAAAAAATTCGGCATGAAAGAGAAGTTGTGATAGTCTTTTCTTCCTTATTGTGACGTATATCTAAGTGAAACGGGTTCTCTTAAAAGAAAAAAAAGTAGGGCGGGGCTTGATTTGTCAATGGGGAATTTAATGGATTGTTGTGGTTTGCTATTGGTGGATATCATGTGAGTGACAGGTTGTCCCGCCCTCGTGCTAGTTAACATATCCTCAGAGAAGAGAAGAGATGACGCTGCAAGAGAGAGGGAAGTGATTTTAATTAAAGATTACGAGGGCACATGAAGAATTGAAGAATGGAGAACTGTCTAGTTTGATTTCATGGTGATTAAGTACGAAATACTTTTAGGGCTGAACGATTTAGGAAAAACTTAAAAAACTCTTTCCACTTGAGTTTTAATAGGGCAGCTTTTGACCAATTCAATATGACTATAAAAAAATAATTCTTATTATGATTCTGTTGTGACTATTATTAAATATATTTTATTAAAAATAATAACTATATTGCAATAACACTATTGCACAGTAAAAAAACCGAGTAATCAAATACGTTTGATTTTTACTATGATATAACAGTAATAATATTTCCACCTTAATTTAATCATTTTCAAACAGTCAACCGTTAAGATTTTATTTTGACTGTTTGCTGGCAAATTAATAATCACGCTGCTAGTTTCACAGTGAAGTAACGTAGAGTATGTTCATTTACACGCGTGCAGCTCACAACATCTCAGAACGGCTTGATTCTCAGCGAGCTGAAACGAGCTGTTCTGAGACTCTGAAACGCTGTATCGTGAACTACACGTGTGTAAAGAATGCACTCCGGCTGCACCTATATATTCACTTCATTAAATTGACAAATCGCACTAAGCCATATTGATTTTACTTTGATATATCGTGCAGCCCTATAGACTACTACCCTTCTGAACTTCAGTGTAGTCGGTCATATGTACATTACCTTGCATACTGAGGGCCTGTGGTTTCATACCACTGGCTGGAGGCAGTGATGTCGTCGTTCTTGATCCTCCCGTCCTCCATACCGAGAGGGTAACGACAGTGAGCTATAGACACCATGAGAAAGTAAATGTTTTGCACCTGTTTGTATGAATGCATATGTTTGTGTAGGTGTGCATGAAACATTACCTGGGTCTATCTGGCCATTGATGTTGGTTTGTAAGATGGCCAGCAGCAGATACAGCAGCATAGTGAGACCTCAGACTGGAGTGCAGACTACATCTCTGATGAACACAAACAAACAACAGTAATGTGCCATCTGCCAATGTTCCAGTCAATATAACGGTCACAAGAAGTGAAAGAGAAAATGCTGAATTCTACATGAAAGTGAAAATAAATAAATAAGAAGCCCCCCTTTTTTTAGTAAAAAAAAAATTTTAAACACATTGAAACCTTTTGTAAACCAAAATATTAAAAAATATTTTTAAAAAAATACCTTCAAGATTCATAAACACTACCATTAAAAAGTTTGGTGTCAGCTTTTTTTTTTTAAACAGAAAAAGAAAATAAATTTATACTTTTATTCAGAAAGGACACATTCAATTGATTATTTGAAAAGACTTTTGTTATATCAAGCAGCACAACCGTTTTCAACATTGATAATAATAAAAAAAAATTCTTGAGCAGCAAATCAGCATATTAAAAGGATTTCTGCAGAATCATGTGACACTGAAGACTGGAGTAATGATGCTGAAAATTTTATTTAATAATTTTATTTAGTAATAATATTTCACAATTTTACTGTTTTTTCCGTAATTTTGATCAAATAAATGCAGCCTTGCGGAGCATGAGACCCGGATTTTCTGTGCTTTTTTAAAAGCATGCTTGTGTTTTAACTGGTACACCATTTGCACTCACTGACTGATGTTGAAAAAAACATGTTTAAAACATGTTCAGAGTCAAACATAGTCAGAGAACCAACTATAAATCCAATACAAATCGGCACCCTGATGCTCTCATGCAGGGCGCAGCTGCACAATCCTCTGGGTTTTCCGAGTCCTGTGGGAACCCACAGGTCATATTAGCATCACTGCTATGCTAACTATGCAAACTATGCCAGAGCAGATGTGGCCGGGAATGACTGGGAATTCCAGCTCATTCAGGGTGGGACTCTCAATAATGATGAATAAAAGAGGCTCTTTCTTAAAACAGAATCACTGAGACTCCAATTGTAAAAACAAGAATTGTTAACATAACATACCATGCTATTATTGAGACTGCACATAACATGTAAACAATAATGTTTTATTGCCAGCAGTTACTCATGCATGCCAAATTATTGTGCATTTTATGAATAAAAGTTAATCTGATTAAACTTTTTTTAATTTATATATATTTTATTATATATAGGGGGGATTATAATTGGCTGTCAAGGGTTTTCTCATTTATCAGCCGGAAGAAAAAAAGACATTCTCAAAGTGATTCCAACGATATTGTTTCTGTGCAATTTCTGTGCATTTTGGGCACTTTTTGTGTGAAATCATATTTATTTTGTCCATCAAAAGTGTGCTTTCACTTTAATTGAGCGTGAGCAGTGCAGCAAAAATAGACTCCTCGCCGAAACCCCGCTTCACTGCAGCTCACACGACGCTCCTGCTCGACGCTAACGCGCTGCTCCCGGTGTGAATGCACACATTGATTAACATGCACACCGAAAAAAATACACGCTGCTCACGCTTGCGGTTTGAAGCGGCCGTAATTCACGAGGTTTCCTATATGTGCGTTTCGTGTGCACGTGTGATGCTGATGTTGCGCGATGTTAATCATGCGGTGCCAGAGTGCATTTGACCGGCATAAAATCGGCACATGTCCGACTGACCGGCCGGTCGCCGGTCATGGCCGATCACGTGAAAATCGAGCAATTCCGGTCACCAGCCGATCAATCGGTACATCTCTACAACAAACCTCATTGAGCTTCCGTTTATCTTAACTGATGTGCGCCTTGGCCTTGATGATCTGAATTTTTGCCAAAATTGTGCAAAGCTACAAATGGGCACAGCAAACCTGGAGCATAAAAATTTTTAAAATCACAAATCGCAATATTGATCAGATATTATAATTTTTCCTCATATGGTGCAGCCCTAATTGGAAGCGCTTGGAAACATGATAAACACCAACAAGGCAACATCCTAACAACCACCCTAGCATTGATGCAGAGTGTTTTGCATGGGCACACACCACCCACACTTTCCTCAGAATCTAATTGACATGCATTTATGTTCCTGGTAGACATATCATAACCAAAGAGACTTCCAAGAAACTGAACACATCAGTGTTCTGCAGACCAAAGCCTAACAAAACTTTCATCAAAAGCCTAAGCCAGACTTTACCGCTCTTCTCCGGAGCCGGGATCCCGAGGGCCCCTCTGATAGCAGTGAGTACCAGCGCTGGAAAGACTGAGATAAATGTTAGTGTTGTAGTTAGGGCAGACAGTGTGCACTTCAAGTTTGAAACTGTGTTGACTGCAGTGCGATTACTGTGGAGGGTCTCTCTCTTTTCCCCAAACCTCAGACCACAGGAATGTGTCTGATTTCATGACTGCATCACGCCCCAGCCATTACCCCAGAGACAATTACACACAAACCATCATCAGCCATTACTTACAGCTATGACAAGTTCAGCGAGTTTGGTCGTTACGAAACAGCATCACAGACAACCGGTCCCGGCTGATTATTTAGATTATTTGTGCAACAGATATGAATGATACTGTACTTCAAATAATTTCGCTTGTGCTGTTGATTATCTGAGAGGTCAAGAATAATGTGCCCCTATTATGCTTTTTCAGTTATCACCTTTCATGTATTGTGTGATATAGCTGTTTGTGTAAAAAGGTCTGAAAAGATCAAAGTGCATGCCATGATAATTAGAGTTATTTTGTCCTACAAGAAAAAAAAACTGATTTTGCACTGCCTGAAATGAGCAGTCAGTAATAACAGTCTTACTTCCTGCACAAACCTTTGTAGGTTTGTAACAAATTTGCATAATGCCAGCCTATGGTCTTCATTGGCTGTCTGCAAACGTCTACTACGAAGAACCACCCTCAATTTTGGAGAAACATAATCTTTTGAGTTTTGACAATTTTAGATTATTATTATTGTCTTGTATATAACATTTTAAATGGTTTGGCCCCTTCTGTACTCTGTGTCTGATTATTTATCTTAATACTCTGTAAAAATCCAGTAGATTATCATCCATAAGACATTGTGTTGTACACTTTCGTTGTTCTGCTTTTGGACTATCAGCTTTTTATGTGAAAGCAACTACTCACTGGAATGCTTTACCATCTACAATGAGCTTTTAGACTTTTAATTTTTTTTTTTTTTTTTAAACTGAACTCTTTAAGCATTTATTTGGTTGTGGCGCAAATGCTCTATAATTATTATAAATACAAAGTTCTGTCGTGAAACTCTAGATGGCGCAGGCTAATAGGTCCTTAACTCAATCTGCTTGCAATCACATCATTCTCTATACTATAGGGCACAGCTGATTGGCTCCTGCTGTATCAGTAGCCAATGAGCTCGCAGCTCAACCTTCAAATACTTGGCAGTTTTTGCTGTTAGCAGACTGCAGTGTGCTTTCAGAAGCCCTCCCTCCCCAGCTCCACCTGTATAGATCTTCTATGGGTGATTTGTGCATGTTATATTGTACAGCAGCAGCAGCAGCATGTTTGGCTCACAGCAAGTATTTGTTCTGCAGCAGCAGCAATAATCAACAGCACCAGCAGTGTAGCAGATCTATTCCGTCAACACCAAATATGTGTCCATTAATAAAAATTACCCTTTGGCTGAATCTGGTACAATGCATCAAATGTAAAGATTTATGTTAAAAATTGTACATGGGTCCTTTTTCAAATAAATGAAAAGTAAACAAACACTGTCGTTGTATCTGAGACCTGGAAGAGTTTGGTTCATGTTGGTGAGATGTCAAGATGCTGGTGTTTCCTGCACTGCGAAAGCAAATCCACTTCAAAAGAACGAGGACTCACACTGGAATTAATACGTTAAAACTGATCACTACACTTGCTGAGGAAGCCCGTGTGGAGCTGAAATTCAGATATGGTAATAGCGTTTCGTTAAATTCCGACATGTGGTATAAGCGGTCGACCAATCACAACAGACTGGCCATCTGACCAATAAGAGCAGAGTAGTCTTTCGGAAAGGAGGGGTTTAGAGAAACAGATTCCTTTATTGAGCAGTTTCAGACACTGAGAAACCTTGGATGCATGCAAACCTATATACTTCCAAAACAAAATAAGGAACTTTTAAAACAGCATAATAGGAGCACTTAATACAAATCTTACCAACCAACTTTCGAATGGTGGTGTATTATCAGAAAAGGCTTTTGAACATTACAGCCTGTAAACACAATCATGATGTGTGAAGGTTCATGTGTTTATCATACAGCATGTTTTCATTGTGTTGATGAGAATACCCCATGAGCCATTACATAATTTGCAAGATCGGAACATATTTCACCCCACTTGTATGTGAACAAAAACATATGCACTCGCATAATCAAACTAAAATTTCTGGAGTGCAAATTAAACGTTTTGAGAGAAAATTTTGTGATACTTTATTGCCATTGCATGATAGGGGGCCGCAGGTATAATGTGCATACTAAGGGAAGAAGAGAGAGAGGTAGAGGAGAAAAGTTGCAGATGGTTTATGTAATATTTGGCTCATGTAAAGGCCTGTCCAGTGCCGGGATTCCAGCCTTCTTGCTCATCTTTCTAAGGGGCCTCATGTGACCGACTGGGAAACACAGCAAAGCCACAAAACATTAACAGCACTAACAGACCCTTTGCTAACATGGAGAATCTAAAAAAAAAAAAAAGAATAAAAAACAATTCAATCTATTTCCTTTAAATTCAGCATAAATTAAAGGAAGTATGATGCGTAACTGGTTTACAATTTAAATTATATATTAGGATTGCCACAATTCTTTTTCCCAAAAGCGTGAAATTCCACAATTCTCCTACCCAATTTTAATATCACAGCAAAAATTTATCAGCTATACTGAACACATTCCTTTATTGAGGTTTAATATTAATACAGTGTAATTATTAGCAAATTAAATAGTATTTGATAATGAAGTAATGAGCTTTAATTAGTATCAACTTGAAACCAAAGTGGCGGTACTTTTGACACCACTATATGTCAAATTACCCAATTTTTATATGGGAAAATTACCTAAAATGCAGCATACAATTCCATAAAGTGGGATCTTAAATACAAAATTTAAGCTAAAGTTGACCAGGATTTACTTTAAAACAATTTTCCGAAAATGCATTTGTAAAAGTAATTACAAAGAAACAGCAAGTAACAGATTGAATTAAACGCTGAAGTAGAAGCTGAATTAAATGAAGTAAAAATAAAATTAAATAGTATTTTCTTGTAAAACCTACTCCAATAATCTGAAAAAAAAAATATCAGAAACAATTACAAAGAAACGGACAGTAACTCAGCCAGGATTAAACGTGAAACTCTGAAGTAGAAAACCCTACTTCAATAATTATTGTTTTATTTTCAACTTCGGAAAATTATTGTACACCAATTTTTTTAAGTAGGTTAAACACACTGTAAATCAGTGAATTAAGCTACATGATGTTGCATTTGCACAACACCTTTCCTGAAAAAGACATTGTATCTACAAAGGGCTGCAAACAACGAATAGGCTGTTTCATGAGAGAAAGTCTATCCTACCCAAATTCCACACTCTTGCAACTAGCAAGTACATGCACGCATGCTGACAAACATATGAACCTCTCCAAGCATGCAGGGACGCGTTTGCCCTACTGAGCTAGAATTAAAGGACCGAGAGAAATGTGAACCCATTCTGTTCACTCATCTACACAACATGTTATGCACACAAACACATGCATCACACTCACATTCCTACATCCTGGTGCTAGGGAACTGTAGTACAGTTCACTCAATGGCCTCTGACAAGCCTTACTGCCAAACATCTCAAAATTATGCAACACAAACAATGTGCAGAACAAAACCAAGAAAGAGTCGCAGGCAGCTCACCAGAGAGATAGAGCGAGAGACTGCACAAAACCACAGCCAGAACCGACATTAATGTTGTAAATAATCTCATTCAACAGTCAGTTATTCAGGTTAGATAGACCTCAAATGCACTTCAAATACACCACACAGGGGGAATAAAACATGATACTAAAAACTGAAGAGTCTCAATGTACCCAAAACCAAATGCTGTTGCCTCAAGGACTAACTTACTGTGGCCACACAACAGTTGAAGAAATCTTCAAGTCCTTAATCCATTCTGTTCATGCCAAGACCCCTATGTTTTCCAAGCATGAAAAGATCCCATATGAAAGGGAAAAAAACACAACTGAGATTGTTTGGAATATGGCAAGCAAATATAGATTTTTTACATTTTATTTAATTTAATCCAATGGACATGATTTAATCCAAAGTCTGTAATCACTGTAATTCCCATTGTAGCCGGCAATTACCTCATTTGTTTCCAATGTTATTTCAAAGAGTGTGAAGGAAAAAAACATCAGAGGAAAAAGTCGATTTAAACAAAAAATTGAAAATGCCATTAGTCAGTTAAGGAACAAGTAAAATAAAACAAGTATCTGCACAATACTGACCTTGAACAGCCTTTTGTTTCATGGTCTTGAATTGATCAAGTCTGAGAATAGCTGAGAGGCCTTGCATTCGTAAGATTGGTCAATTAAAAATAACTCATGACAGCAACGAGTCAGCATCACAGTTTCTCACATTTCAATGTGAAAGAGTGAAGTGACACACTTTCTTGATAGCAGGAGTGGAGGACTGATGTTTTTCTCTAGTGGTATCACTACTGTTATTGTTGCTAATAAATGAGCAATTTGGGATTAGCAAGTGTGCAGTTTGAACATTTAGACTACTGTTCATATATTTGGGGTTGGCACAATTCTTTGTTTTTGTAAGAAGACTCTTATGCTCACCAAGGCTGCATTTATTTGACCAAAAACACAGTAAAAACAGTGAAATTATAAAATAGTTACATTTCTATATTTTAAAATGTAATTTATTCCTGTGGTGGTAAAGCTGAATTTTCAGCATCATTACTCACATGATCCTTCAGAAATCATTCTAACATGCTGAGCTCCCGGTACCCGCTTAAGAAACATTTCTTATTAATATCAATATTGAAAACAGTTGTCCTGCTTAATATTTTTTAGAAAACCAAAATTTTTTTCCGGGATGCTTTGATGAAGAGAACGTTTAAAAATAATAGAATTTACTTCAAATAGAAATATTTTGCAAATCTCCTCTTTATCGTCACAATTTAATAAATATTATTTTCTAAATAAAAGTATTCCTTTCTTTAAAAAATGAAATTCAGAAATTGTGCAAATAAGACGACATCTGCTTGCAAAGCCCATCCATCCCATACAGTCCATCTGGGAATACATTTAGTTCTTATTTCTGGGAAATCACTTGGGTGAATCACTTTACAAAATTTTAAATAATGAGCTTCACTTGCATTCGATATACAGTAGTTTTGCAGGCTATTAGTGAATAAGGCTATTCTGTGCTTCATCACATCTAATGTGGCACTCAATATCAAATAGTTGAGTGAAATATCACTCAACCTCTCTCATCAAATTCATATTGGCTCTATAACAAATACATAGGCCTACTCACTTGCATTCCCATTATGACATAAACAAAACCATCATCAAGCCCAAAATCAAACAGCTGACGGTAGCAGTTGACTTCCATAGTATTTTTTCCCCTAAAATTTTTTGAAATCAATGGCTACCATTTTTTATAGTTCAACAGAAAAAAGAACAATATAAGGACGGAGTAAATGATGACAGAATTTCATTTTTGGTTGAACTATCACTTTTACGGTCTGCTGTATAACTTTCACAGATACACGATTGAACAGAGAGCCTGATAATCAGATACAGACAGAAACAAGAGCTGTGAGCACGAGTGAATTTATGAGAATTTACGCTCGAGGCATTTTTCATTTATTAGGCAACATCTGACCTCTGCTCTGGCACACAACACTTTCTTGCATCACAGGAGAAAGAAAAACAGTGAAAGACACTTAATAAAAAACAGAGGAAATCGCTGTTATAACCGGCTTTCAGAAGATTAAACTCAGAGATGAAATGCCTCAGATTCTCAGTTACAAATGCTTTATCGTTAATAAACATCAATAACCTCATGCAACAGGTGAACGTGATGAATTTCAATTAAATATCTTTCACTTTTCAAAGCTGCAACATATCACCAATTCCTCCTCACTGAGAGCAATCCACTGAGCTGTGTTGTTCTTTTACTTCTTTTATGAAAGTTTCTAATACTTATACCTGTTAATACACTGGGGGCTAGTCGTCACACTTACTCCAGTGATTATTTCTCAGACTAAGTTTAGCATTTTTTTCTTAAAATCAATTCAATAGTAGCCACTAAATAGTCTATTTAGGCTTTTCTGCACAATTTAAAAGGTAACATATTTATATATTTCATTGAACATCAATCGTTGAAAATGTAACAAATAAAAACGTGAAAACGTTGCTTTAAAAGAGTATAAAATTACAACTTATGAAAACAACACGACTCAATAAAAATGTGACAACGTGCCCTGATGTGATATTGATATGGACCAATGATGGAAAGTCAGGCTCATTTCCCAGAGTTCTTTCAAACAGTTTGAGAACTGGATAAAAAGAACTGGATAAAAAAAATTAATGAATAAATCTGCGATTATTTTACGGCATGATGTAATTCATTTCTTGACTAAAACAAGTTTGCATGTTTTGATTTTAAAAACAAAAAACTCTTTGTATGCAAGTCTAAAATAATTTTAGTCTGTTAAAGAAACTTCCTTTTTACCCCATCAGTAAAATAGCACATTCAGTAAGGAATTGGACATGTTGGAAAGAATCGACTCTCTCAGTTCACTGAGTCAACAAGTGATATTATAATAGAGTGCAACAGTCAGGTTCTGGTAAAAACTCCATTCATTTTCTGCATATGGAAATTGATGTTTAACAATAACTTATTAAGCTTTAAAGACTGACCTACTGTGAGATACAAGGTTGTTAATCCATAGTATTTGCTTCTGCAGAAGCGGTCAGTACTTTTTAAATAATCGTGTTTAACATTGGAATTCCTGGTGAAAAACAACATAACCCATGATGCTGTAAATAACTCTTTAGCTCCACCCACTCCCATGAAACACCGTGAATGACTTGTATGTATATATAGGTATATATAGAGGTAGTTTGTCAAAGTCTTGTACTTGAAAATCGGACAAAAAGTCTTTTTGTAACAGTTTGTTACTACTTGTAACAGTTTGAGTTTTTTTCCCCAAAAATCCTTATTCCCTATGGGAAAAATTTATTTAAAAAACATTTCAGGAACAAACGCCGGGGGTGGGGGGGGGGGGGGGTGGGGGGGGGGGGGGTCCAGGTACTGTTACACTTCATTTAACCGCTCGGTCTGATTGATTGAGTCTGATTCGTTAACGAATCGTTCAGACCGGTTTGTTTGTGAACCGATTCAGATCCGACTCGGAAAAACGATTCATTCACTAATCGGACATCCCTCGTGCAGAATCCATAAGGTAAAACATCTAACAGATCTTTTTAGAGGTAGTCATGGTAACAGCGATCAGTTATTATCATTTTTTATAGGTAAAAGTTAGACATGCGCACTGCGGCCTGGTTTATAAAGCTGATTGTCAAGGAGACAAATTAAAACACAAAGCATCAACTTATAGAAACAAACTCATCAAGACAATAAAGTGAAAAAACAGCCACAAAACATTCCACCATTCAACGGTTATAATCATAAAACATAACAAAGAAGCATGTGGATGATATTGACAATTCAACATTTTTTACACAATCGACTGTAGGCTAAATGAAAGATGTCTAAAAAAAGCGTCCAAAGTTAGCAAAACAACGTTTCAAGCATCTATGAATCACCTCGAGTTCATCTGATCTGTCTGAACGCAAGAGTGTTTCTCAATCGCAACAAAAGAGTCCAGAAAAATCAACAACTTCAGTTTGTCTTCAGAAACTTTTCTATCTTTCGCTTTAAACTGACAAATTACCTGTTTTCGGGATCCTGACAATCGTTTCGCCGAAGTCACATCCGAAAGTCAGCACGCCATTACAGATGTCGAGGCATTGTGTTCAAGAGTTTATGTTCTTCAACACTGTTACAATGCATCGGAAGATCTGCTGCACAGGGAAGAAAAAAAACGGTTCGATGGGATTTTTACATCACATCCCTCTTCCGGCCACTTGAAGAAGGAGAGCAATGAATGTAACACTGAACAACTGAAGGAATACATTTGGAATAGAAACATTAATATATTATATTATATTAGGCCTACCTTATATTATTACTAAAATATGATGTAAAACAAGATATATGGGAGAGTCTGGGTTTCACACTGGCAAGTTTTCACAAGGGCTATAATATAATACTAAATCCAAATCAGGGTTATTATCGTTAAGTTAAACTAAAACTATCAAAACATTTTTGTTAATTGAAATAAACCCGAAATAAAATATAAATATCGGATGGAAAAACTTAAAGTAGCCTAAATGAAAATGTTGCTTTGGCAGCTAACTAAAATAAAAAAAATATTTAAAAACAAGAATATACATTTTTAAAATATTAAGTAATAAAGTGAACTTAAATAGTAATGCAATAAGTCTAGCATTTGTTTATTAAGTCCAATAAGAAGCGTGTTAATATAGTCGAGACGTGAGGTTATCAAAGCATGAACTAGTTTCAGTATCTTTGGGGCTGAGTGCAGTCGTTGGGCAATATTTGGAAGGTGGTAAAATGCAGTCTTGGGAAATAGAGTTTATATGAGATAAAAATGTAAATGAAGAATCAGATGTAACCCCCAGGTTTTTAATAGGTCAAGAGGAAGAGCAAAAATGGAGCAAGCAGATATGTAAATTTGCTGGTCGTCAGCATTACAATCATAGTAAAAACATGACAATGGATAATATGACCAAGGGGTTACAAATAAATATTGAAAAGAAGAGGTCCAAAAACGGAGCCTTGAGGAACACCTTAAGAGAGAGAGAGAGAGAGAACAAGTTGAAGATTTGAAATTATGGACAGCAATGAAGAATTGTCTCAGTGAGATATGATGTAAACCAAGAAAGAGCACAAACCATGATGCCTATAAGCTGAAAGACGGGAAACAAGTATGTGACGGGATACAGTGTCAAAAGCTGCAGTTAAATCAAGCATGATGAGAACAACAATAAACCAGAATCAGCAGGTCATTGGTTATTTTTAGCAGTTTCAGTGCTATGGCCTAATCGAAAACCAGATTGATAGGGATCAAGAAGATTGTTAACACAAAGATGAGATTGTAGCTGAGAGGCAACCATTTCTTCGAGCAGTTTAGAAACAAAAGATATATGTTTTTATTCATAGCAGAAGAAACTAGTCCTGATTTCTTCAGAATATGACAGCAGCAGTTTTTAATGATAGAGGGAGAAACATTAGCAATAGAAGAGATTACAGATAGGCAGCCTTTAATAAGTGAGGAAGATGCTGGATCTAACTGACAAGTAGATGAGCTAGTTTGTGCAATTAGATCACTAACAGAGGGTTAGAAAAACAGCAAAAGCTAGACACGACATGCTTTATGAGGTGAGATGGAGACAAGTTAGAAGAAACTTCTGAAGAAATTGATGAAAATGTTTCATAAATAGATGTTACTCTATTATAGTATATATAGTATTAAATGTGAGCATTATATTTTCTTTAATTATTTATTAATTTAATGTATTTATGTCTGCAATCTATTATTTCAGGCAGTTACTGTAGTTGCTCACTTGGTCCATGAGGGGACAGCACAGACTCGTTTTCCGGTCTCTCTGACAGCGGTGGGCCGCAGCTGTTTTGGCACTGGACAGAGGTCTACATTTTTTAATTATTTTTTTCATTTAGTGAGGAGTGATACAGCATGGCTTACTGGCAATCTTGTGAAATATGATGAACGCACACAATACTTCTTGGGAAGAGCAGGGAGATCACTCCAGTATCAACAAGTTTCATTATTAAAACTGCTTTTCAACCTGTTATGCAATATTGGTTTATAAATATATGACTTTACTTGACTTGACTTGTATGAGAACTGAACTGAGCTGGACAATGCATCGTTTTTTTTTTTTTCAGAACTGCTTTATTGACGAAATTAACTATTTCAATAATTGATGATCTTTACAATGGAACTGAATCAAGCTGAACTGACTGCAGCTCAACAACAGCAGAAATGCTTAATTTTCCTGTTTTCACTGTAAAGCTGCTTTGAAACAGTATATTGTATAAAGCGCTGGTTGAATACTGGTAAAGTGGGACACTTTCTCATAATAATGACCCCAAACCGCATTTTTCCAGGTGCTTACTGTCAAACTGGGACACCTTTATTGGCAAACTGGGACACTTCTAACACATTCAATTGTTATTCAAGTGTATGCCTAATTAATTAACAACATAAAACAACAACAACAATAATAATAATAAATATCCCTTATTTAAGGGGTGTGGGGGGGTCAAGTACAGCAGATTCACCCACTTCCCAGTTTGCCAGTAATACTATGTCCCAGTTTAACAATACACAATTTGCAAAGTGGGACAGTGCAAAATCACATAAAAAACAGGAAGATTAATATAAATGTAATTTTTAAAAATTCAGATTCATCATGACATCCTATAACAAAGTAGGCTATATAACAGTTACAAACAATCCATGATTTCATTTTTATTTTTATAACCTTAACATGATACATCTCATTTTATGATGTGTCATGTTATTTTACTTACCATCACGGTTCACTGCAAGGTTGCTGAATATGGTGCCACACACCCCCGAAAGTGATGTCATAGCCACAGAACTTATTTTTTTTATCACGTACTTGCTTATGATGAGCTCAGTGCTGATTTTTAGTAATGGAAGTATATACATGTAACTATAGAAATTATGAAGCATAACTGTCCCACTTTACCAGTATTCATTATGTATAAACAAAGGTGACTTTATGTTTCATATGACAGTCAACTAGTCATTATGGGGGAAAAATAGGGAGGGGGGTCGTGGTTGTGGATTGAATATAAATATCCAGACATTCATGAGTTGTAATGTTTACACAGCCTGACCGGCAAAATCTATCACAATCACACTTAATATAAAACATCACAACTGTCAGGAAGTGCTTTGTCATTCTGGCGTACTACTGACCTCTTCATCCTCAAAGTCAGGAGCAGCTCATCTAGATGACCATTCCATGTGAAAGTGATGAAGTATTTGGGAAAGGCCTCTATTAAACAACACTTGAGTGATGTAACATAATTTCCTCTTTTCCGCTGGCACGCGAGGAGGAGAGAGAGAAGAGGAAATGAACACTCGGGCAGCATGTGATAAACACCGGAAATAATGTCGATCCTCGAGGGAAAGTTTGGAAAACACATTGTGAGTTGAGTTGTGATTTTTTTCCCTTTGCATTTGGAAAGATAATGTTTGTATAGACATATCCTTAAGACCAGTTCACACCAAGAATGTATAACTATAACAATAACTATATTCTCGTGCTACAGTCTTGTCGTCTGCCGCTTTAAATGCTCGAGTTCGAGCAGACTGGATTCTGATTGGCTTGTCATTGTTTTTCCCATTCATCAACTGAAAAAGTCACCCTGAAAGTGATTCAAGTGATATGTTTCTCTGTGTCGTTAACATTTTAGCCTTGGTGTGGACTCTGCTATTTCTTTTTTTAATTTAGAGCATTTTTAGTACTTTATTGTTATAGTTTCTCAGAAAAACAACCCATTTGTGGGGCATGTTGTCACACTGTATGAGGTAGAAATGAAGTACCATATTTATAACTAAAACAGTATAACAATTATAAAAGCCAGAACAATCATGACTTAAGCTAATGAATAATAAAGACATTATTTCACAAAATATGATTTTTTTTGGGTAAAACTTTACAATAAGGTCTTATTTGTTAACGTATAGTTAATGCATTAACTAACATGAACCAACAATGAGCAATACATGTATATTACAGTATTCATTAATTTTTGTTGCTCATTGTTCATGCTAGTTTTCAGTGCATTTACTATTATTAACAAATACAACATTTGATTTTAATAATGTAGTAAATGTTGAAACATTAAATTGTTCAACATTAGAGTTTAATTTTTCAACTATTGTTCATAGTTCATGTTTAATAAAGTGGTTAATGAAACAGTTTTTCATTTTTTTTGTTTACAAAAACTAAAAAATGTATATTGTGTATTCATGTATTCTAAATGAATTAAAATGAATTGAATGGACATTCGATTTAAAAAAAATGTTTTATTAAATTTGTGTTTATTATTTAAATGTGATTTATCAAGACAGTGAAAAACTTTTTATCATGGCACATTTTTATGTTCTTATTTTAACACTGACGTTTAAATACACACTAATATGTTTACACTAACATTTTCATGACGTGTAGCTATTAGTCAAACATTACATGTTTATCACAATACAATAACTATTCAAAAATCGTTTCTATAGTAGTTTATATGGAAACATTTTACTGATATACGCAACAGCGTTTGTGCAACGGAGATGCAGTTGCAGGTGAGATTTCCCTGCAGGTATAAGCAACAAAACTTCTCACTGCTGTTAAGTTTACACCGTTTACTAGTAAACTCCCTTCTGTCATTCATTGTGCTTAAAAAACGAATAAAACAAGATTACAATCATCCTATATTTAGCCTGACATTTTCAGTCCGCCACCAGACATCTGGAAAAGTGATCTACAGTTCCTGGAGTGTCATCTTCACTCTGTTCTAGGTACCAGATTGTTTGTTTTTTTAAGATCAAGATGAGATATGATAGGTGTGATTGTAAAGACCAGCTCAAGGTGAAGGTCTTTTATATGAAAAACTAGTTTTCAGATAAAATACTTTTAAAGGCTTTCCTCACATGATCTGTTCCCACTGGTTTACTCATTACATGTTGATGAAACATAGATCCGGTTCTAGGATATTCTATTTTGTGACTTAATATTTAAATGAATAGGACTACTGATTATTTATGGATTGATTCTAATTTTAATTGTCTAGATCTGTTAATGTATTTACAAAAAAACACAAAATGTATACAGACAGTGACTTGAATAAATGTTCTATGATAAACATAATGTTTATTAGTAAATTAAAATCTATAGTTTGAACTATGATATGAGGCCTAAAGTAAAGATTGCCTGGTTGGTGTAAAGGCAATAATAATAAATAACAATGCACCGCACTGAGCCATTTTTTCACTGCTTATTGTGATCAATAACACTCTAACATGTCAATAACTTCAAGTAGTGCAAAGTTAAAGAAGTGTAACACTTTAGAAAAACGATTTTTGAAATTTGTGAATCGATGTGAATGGGAAATAGAATCACGATTCATATGAATATTTCTACCCCACCCCTATACTATTGTGAATAATATAACAAATAGAAAATATGAATAATATTATAGATAATACAAGAAATTATCAAAGTCTATGTAGTGTTACATGTATGGTCAAGACATTTACATCATAAAATTACATCATACAGGAAATTACATCACAATACAATACAGTTTTATACAACTCAGACTTTTAGTTTTATCATTAGTTTTATTTATATACAGGATAAATATCTGCCAAATATGACAAATACATTTTTTGTTTTACTGAACAAGGTGATCACTATATGACACCATTATGACAGGGATTTTATATCTTGGTTCTGTTTTGAGTCCCATGGCAACAGTCCTGACGGGCCCGTGCGCATATTATCTGATATACTGTATGTACTGTAATCGACAATGTAATGGGTGTATGAGGTAAGGAGGTTTCCTCTTTGCCACCCACTCCTAGATGTCGTTCTCTCTTTCTAGATCTGTCTCTCCTACACAGAATCACTTCCTATGGGTTCAGACATGCCCAGAGAGACACATTCACCCTTATTTAATCCCCGCTGGTTCAAGCCAGCACAGGGAAACATCCCGGCAGGATATACAGGATACCTATCTGGCAAACCAGTTTATTCCTGCTCTGCCTCCAGCCGATGGAGTGGATTCTAGGAATATATAAATCCCACGAGTGTATAATGTGTGATTAGAGCAAGGCCAGAACCTTGAATAAGTAATAAAATAATAGCATTTTCAATACAAAGCTCGCATCACTGGATTTTACACTCTAAAAACTGTTGGTTTAAATTAACCGTTATAAACTGCTTAATTTAAACCAATGGTTGGGGTTGCCCATATTTGACCCAAACATGGGTTGATACAGCCCAGCACTTTTTAGAGTGCACTGTCGGTCGATGAACATTTCTGTCGTAAAACAGTTGTCAAATATGAAATGTTTAGCTTCTTATATCCCACCACGCACTCTTTCACTCTTTCATCTTTTTTTGTAGCTTTTAGTTATCAAGTACAAGAAACAGACAGTGCATACAGTAGTACAATATCTTTTCTTTTTTATGAACTTTAATGGACCCACTCTTTCATCTTTGATTTGATTGTCCATCTCACTCATTGTGACACTGGCGAGCTCTGTTAGACTGTTGAGACAGAGCATGCTGAAATATTTGACATTTAAAACCTTTTGTCATCATAACAACAAACAGATCGGTGAATAATGGAGTGCAGAAGAGCAGCATCAAGAATATCAAATATTGGAGGGGTTACAGCTCTGGATTAGATGAGATGATATTTCATATGCCATTTGACAAGATAGTTCTGAATGAACCCAGAACATCCATCAACCACAGAACACACAAGCAAGAACATTCTAGAAACCAACAACCTGGAAATCAATCGTGACTGTGAGTTTGGACAAACAGCATTCACAGAAAATCTGTACTAGCTCTGCATTACAGGCCTGTATCTCTTTTCAGGGGCTTATTTTTCTGTTTCTCTCTTTCTTTAATATTTATTTTTTGGCCTTTATTGAGATAGTAGAGAACTGACAGTGCAGGATCGGGAAAGTTACCCGAGGAGGAACTCAAGCCAAACTGAGTTTTCTTGTTCTCTCACATTCACAAAGATTTAAATGTATCTGCACATTTCCCTGTTATACTACAAAGAAACAAAGAAACAAACAAACAAATCTCTCTAATATTTCACACCTGTGTGTGTGGGAGAGAGAGAGAGAGAGTAGTGAATGAAAGCATAACAGAAGTACTCGCATATTTCACGGATGATTTCAGTCCTTTATTCTACACCTGAAACTCAGGTTGTGGTTGTACCTTTAGTCTCAGTGGTTTTGCAACTGTAAGGAATGATGACACAAAGAATTATGAAACTGCCTTCATACAAGGCAGAGGCAGAGTAATTTGAAAAATCATGATTACATCAGTTTCCTTCCTGTGAGCTCTCTTGATTAAAACGAAACGTAGTAAATGCAATCATGGGACTCGCCCCATTCTTTAAGTTTGTCATGATTGGCATTCATCCGGAATTATTTCACTCTTGCAGTTCACAGCTTATTCAGATTCCTCTCACCTTCCTTTTTGAACAGATTCTTATCATATCCTTCAGTTTTCTAATTCTTCACATTTCTAGAACAACATTCATACAAGCTCTGGTGTGTGTTGTTTTGGTTCACACACGTTGCTCCATATATACAGTAACGGTTCCCTGATTACAGTATATACCATTCCATCCGCATGAAACTAAATTCTCATCCTTCTCCTTAAGTGGCCATCTTCAGACCTCAGTCATTTTAATAATAACACACATGTATCTGAAAATACCATATGTGGGCACAATTACAATACTGTATACGCTATTAACATTTGGCTACTAGGCTAAATATCCTGATGACACAGCACAACGATGAGTCCTTTTACAGACAGGAGCTGAAGAACTTGAGGACTGGTGCAGAGCAAATAACTGCATTAATGTGGGGAAGACGAAGGAAATGGTCGTGGACTTTAGGAGGAGAGGATTCACCCCCTCTTCATCGGAGGAGCGGTTGTGGAAATGGTCTCCAGTTTCAAGTATCTTGGGATAAACATTTCCGATGATTTAACATGGGACATCAACACAGCCAGCATTATAAAAAAGGTCCAACAACGCCTTTATTTTCTTAGGAGGTTGAAGCGGGCTGGTCTCAGCACTCCGGTTCTGTTAGGACATTTACCCCAGCAGGTGCAGAAGCAGAGCATCCTGTTTTATGAAGGATACCACACACCCGGCAAACGGACTCTTCCATCCCGTAAGAAGCGTTAAATCCAGAACCAAAAGACTCAAATGCAGCTTCTTTCCAGAGGCTGTGAGACTCATGAATTCCCTGCCTTAGTGACTGGTCTATATTTATACCTCTTACTCATTGTGCCTTGTCATAATGTTGCTCTGGTTTATATGTGAATTTGATGCACTGCTTTTAAAAACTTGCTGCTTACTTCTCAGGTATTTTTAGCATACTAAGTTATTTTAAAATGTTGTTTGTTAAACTATTTGTTTTAACTTATTGTATGTATATTGTATATTATTTATCTATTATTATTATTATTATTATGTTTTTTAAGCTGCTGGTCCTGAGTATATATTTCCTTCTCATGTGTCAACATGTACAGCCATACCATACCATGCCATACCATACCATACCATACCATACCATACCATACCATATCATACCATATCATATCATACCATATCATACCATACCATATCATACCATATCATACCATACCATATCATACCATACCATATCATATCATACCATACCATATCATACCATACCATACCATACCATATCATACCATACCATATCATACCATATCATACCATACCATACCATACCATATCATACCATACCATATCATACCATAACATACCATACCATACTATACCATATCATACCATACCATATCATACCATACCATACCATATCATAACATACCATATCATACCATACCATACCATACCATACCATACCATATCATATCATACCATACCATATCATATCATACCATACCATACCATACCATATCATATCATATCATATCAATTATATCATACCATACCATACCATACCATACAATACCTTGTATCTCAATGTACAGCCATACCATACCATACCATACCATGCATACCATACCATACCATACCATACCATATCATATCATACCATATCATACCATACCATATCATACCATATCATACCATACCATATCATACCATATCATACCATACCATACCATACCATATCATACCATACCATACCATACCATACCATACCATACCATATCATAACATACCATACCATATCATACCATACCATAACATACCATATCATATCATACCATACCATATCATACCATATCATACCATACCATACCATACCATACCATACCATACCATATCATACCATACCATGCCATACCATACCATACCATATCATACCATACCGTATCATACCATACCATACCATACCATACCATATCATACCATACCATACCATATCATAACATATCATATCATACCATATCATACCATATCATATCATACCATATGGTATGATATGGTATGATATGGTATGGTATGATATGGTATGGTATGGTATGGTATGGTATGATATGGTATGATATGGTATGGTATGGTATGGTATGATATGGTATGGTATGATATGGTATGGTACCATATCATATCATACCATACCATATCATACCATATCATATCATATCATATCATATCATATCATATCATATAATATCATACCATACCATATCATATCATACCATACCATATCATACCATACCATACCGTATGATACCATACCATATCATACCATACCATATCATATATCATATCATACCATACCATACCATACCATACCATACCATACCATACCATACCATACCTTATCATACCATATCATACCATACCATACCATACCATATCATATCATATCATATCATATCATATCATATCAATTATATCATACCATACCATACCATACAATACCATGTATCTCAATGTACAGCCATACCATACCATACCATATCATACCATATCATACCCTACCATATCATATCATACCATAACATACCATACCATACCATACCATACCATACCATACCATACCATACCATATGATACCATGTATCAACATGTACAACAATGTCATAATGTTGCTCTGGTTTATATGTGAATTTGATGCACTGCTTTTAAAAACTTGCTGCTTACTTCTCAGGTATTTTTTAGCATACTAAGTTATTTTAAAATGTTGTTTGTTAAACTATTTGTTTTAACTTATTGTATGTATATTGTATATTATTTATCTATTATTATTATTATTATGTTTTTTACGCTGGTGGTCATGAGTACATATTTCCTTCTCATGTGTCAACATGTACAGCCATACCATACCATACCATACCATATCATACCATATCATATCATACCATACCATATCATACCATACCATATCATACCATATCATACCATACCATATCATACCATACCATATCATATCATACCATATCATACCATACCATACCATATCATATCATACCATACCATATCATACCATACCATACCATACCATACCATATCATACCATACCATACCATATCATACCATATCATACCATATCATACCATACCATACTATACCATATCATACCATACCATATCATACCATACCATATCATACCATACCATACCATATCATAACATACCATATCATACCATACCATATCATATCATACCATACCATATCATATCATACCATACCATACCATACCATACCATACCATACCATATCATATCATATCATATCAATTATATCATATCATATCATACCATACCATACCATACCATACCATACCATACAATACCATTTATCTCAATGTACAGCCATACCATACCATACCATACCATGCATACCATACCATACCATACCATACCATACCATATCATACCATATCATACCATACCATATCATACCATATCATATCATACCATACCATATCATACCATATCATACCATACCATACCATACCATACCATATCATACCATACCATAGCATACCATACCATATCATACCATACCATACCATATCATACCATACCATAACATACCATATCATAACATACCATACCATATCATACCATACCATAACATACCATACCATATCATACCATATCATACCATACCATACCATATCATATCATACCATACCATACCATATCATACCATACCATACCATACCATATCATACCATACCATACCATATCATACCATACCATACCATACCATACCATACCATACCATACCATATCATACCATACCATATCATAACATACCATATCATATCATACCATATCATACCATATCATATCATACCATATCATACCATACCATACCATACCATACCATACCATACCATACCATATGATACCATACCATATCATATCATACCATACCATATCATACCATGTCATATCATATCATATCATACCATACCATACCATATCATACCATACCATATCATACCATACCATACCATACCATACCATATCATACCATACCATATCATATCATACCATACCATACCATACCATATCATATATCATATCATATCATATCATACCATACCATACCATACCATACCTTATCATACCATATCATACCATACCATACCATATCATATCATATCATATCATATCATATCATATCATATCATATCATATCATATCATATCATATCATATCATATCATATCAATTATATCATACCATACCATACCATACAATACCATGTATCTCAATGTACAGCCATACCATACCATACCATATCATACCCTACCATATCATATCATACCATACCATACCATACCATACCATACCATACCATACCATACCATACCATACCATACCATATGATACCATGTATCAACATGTACAACCATACCATACCATACCATATCATACCATATCATATCATATCATATCATATCATATCATATCATATCATATCATATCATATCATACCATATCATATCATACCATACCATATCATATCATATCATATCATACCATACCATACCATACCACACCACACCATACCATATCATACCATACCATACCATGTATCAACATGTACAGCCATACCATACCATATCATACCATACCATATCATATCATACCATACCATATCATATCATACCATACCATACCATACCATACCATATCATATCATACCATACCATATCATACCATATCATACCATATCATATCATACCATACCATACCATACCATACCATATCATACCATATCATACCAGACCATACCATACCATATCATATCATACCATACCATATCATACCATACCATACCATATCATACCATACCATACCATATCATAACATACCATATCATACCATATCATATCATACCATATCATATCATACCATACCATACCATACCATACCATACCATACCATACCATACCATACCATACCATACCATACCATATCATATCATATCATATCAATTATATCATACCATACCATACCATACAATACCATGTATCTCAATGTACAGCCATACCATACCATACCATGCCATACCATACCATACCATACCATACCATATCATACCATACCATACCATACCATACCATACCATACCATACCATACCATACCATACCATATCATACCATATCATACCATACCATACCATATCATACCATACCATATCATAACATACCATATCATACCATACCATATCATATCATACCATATCATACCATATCATACCATACCATACCATACCATACCATACCATATCATATCATACCATACCATACCATACCATAGCATATCATACCATACCATACCATACCATACCATACCATACCATATCATACCATACCATATCATAACATACCATATGATACCATACCATATCATACCATACCATATCATACCATATCATATCATATCATATCATATCATATCATATCATATCATATCATATCATATCATACCATACCATATCATATCATACCATACCATATCATACCATACCATATGATACCATACCATATCATACCATACTATATCATATATCATATCATATCATACCATACCATACCATACCATGTCATATCATATCATATCATATCATATCATATCATATCATATCATATCATATCATATCATATCAATTATATCATACCATACCATACCATACCATACAATACCATTTATCTCAATGTACAGCCATACCATACCATACCATATCATAACATATCATACCATACCATATCATATCATACCATACCATAACATACCATACCATATCATACCATACCATACCATACCATACCATACCATACCATACCATACCATACCATACCATACCATACCATATGATACCATGTATCAACATGTACAACCATACCATACCATATCATACCATATCATATCATATCATATCATATCATATCATATCATACCATACCATATCATATCATACCATACCATACCATACCATACCATACCATACCATACCATACCATACCATACCATACCATATCATATCATATCATACCATACCACACCATACCATATCATACCATACCATGTATCAACATGTACAGCCATACCATACCATACCATACCATACCATACCATACCATACCATATCATACCGTATCATACCATACCATACCATACCAAACCATATCATACCATACCATACCATACCCTACCATACCATACCATACCATACCATAACATAACATAACATAACATAACATAACATAACATAACATAACATAAAATAACATAACATAACATAACATAACATATCATACCATACTATACCATACCATACCAAACCATACCATATCATACCATGTATCAACATGTACAGCCATACCATACCATACCATACCATAACATAACATAACATAACATAACATAACATAACATAACATAACATAACATAACATATCATACCATGTGTCAACAGCCTTACCATACCATACCATACCATACCATACCATACCATACCATACCATACCATACCATACCATACCATATCATTCCATACCATACCATACCATACCATATCATAACATACCATACCATACCATACCATACCATACCATACAATACCATACCGTATCATACCATGTATCAACATGTACAGCCATACCATACCATACCATACCATACCATATCATACCGTATCATACCATACCGTACCATACCATACCATACCATATCATACCATACCATACCATACCATACCATACCATACCATACCATAACATAACATAACATACTATACCATACCATACCATACCATACCATACCATACCATATCATACCGTACCATACCATACCATAACATAACATAAAATAACATAACATAACATACCATACCATATCATACCGTGTGTCAACAGCCTTACCATACCATACCGTACCGTACCATACCGTACCATACCATACCATACCGTACCATAACTTAACATAACATAACATAACATACCATAACATATCATAACATAACATACCATACCATACCATACCATACCATACCATACCATACCATACCATACCATACCATACCATACCATACCATACCATACCATATCATACCATACCATACCATACCATACCATATCATACCATATCATACCATACCATACTATATCATACCATACCACCACAACACAACACCAAATCATGGATCAGCACAGCGTAGTGACTTCAGGACAAGCAACAGAACGTCTAAGAATTTCTACGAAATAATAGTCAATCTATTTTAAGAAATAATATCAAAATTACTTATAACCTCACATGTATAAGTCCATTTACGCCGCACATTAAAAAAAAGAGTCATGCACTGATGAGTCACATTTATGACAGAAAACGTTTATAACATAATTATGAGTTTTTAAGTCATACTTTCGAGTTAGTATGTCATAATTTCGACTTTTCAACTTATAATTATGACTTTTAAAGTAATAATTTCGACTATTTATCTCATAATTATGACTTAGCATGTCTGGGTTGCTAGTATGACTGTGATTTGAATCCACATCCTGCGTGTCACTATCAGGATGGCCTGCTGTTTGACCTACAAGAATGCTGAAATAATGGATTTATGAGTGTGAATGACCATTATTTGATTATTATGTTAACAAACCCATTCCTGTGCTTATATTCATGGACCATGACTGGCTAAAACTGTTTCATATTCATAAGCAAAAAATAGCAAAAATTAAGTAACTGCAGAGTCAATCATGATGAACTATTCTGACTACAAAAATATAATTATGTTTGTGCCACACATTTAATAAGATTACAGTACTCTTATTAACAGTTTTGGGGAAAATTACTTTTAAAAGTAATGTTGTAGCCTACAATATTGTGTTACTCCCTAAAAGAAGAAACTAATTGCATTAGTTACTTTTTATGTAAAGTAATGCATTTTGTTACCTTTGTGTTACTTTTTCTCACCTGGGCTGGGCTCGCTTAATTGTTTTTTAAAAACAAATAAAAGTACTATTTTTGGAAAATGTGAAGGTCCCTTCACATTAAAAAGGCAAATGCAAAAGGAAATGCAAATTCACGCCTGAACAAACCTTTCAGCTGTGCTGAAGAATATGACACAGGTGAAGAAAGTTTAACACTCTTACTTAAGCAATAAAAGCAAACAAAAAAATAAAATAATAAAACACAAATGTGATGTTTAACTGAAGTCATTTTGTCTTATTCATATGGTTGAATTAAATCAAAGAAATGAATAAATTGAGATTTAATACATATTAACATATGCAATTATTGCAGGTTACATTCTGAGTTTGCATTTTACTTTTTTTAATCATTTTGAGGAATAGTGAATCTGTTTTTGTGCAAGCGAGATGAGTAAATGCATGCTCACGTTAATCTTGATCAAGAAAAAGCATCATGTTCACACACAGCACACACAATACCTCTACACTTACTCACGATTTCTCTCAGCATGGGGACAAGAGAGCTGTCAGTCAGTCAATAAATGGGAAAGCAAAGTGACTTGCATTACTTATTTGAAATACTGACTCAGATATTTTTGTACATTTGAAAAAAGTAACCTGATTACGTAATGTTTTACCCACAGCACTGCTAATAATAATAAAAAAAAATCGATATTTTACAAATTGCAAATTGAGACTTTAAATGTCACAGTGGCTCAGTGGTTACACTGTTGCCCCACAGAAAGAAGATCCCAGGTTCGAGTCCCGGCTCAACCAGGAGGCCTTTCTGTGTGGAGTTGTGTTGAACATTTTCTGCACGGGTTTCCTCCAGGTGCTCCGGTTTCCCCAATAAGTCAATTGGGGACACTATACATTGTCTGTGTGTGAGCACTGTGATGAACTGGCCATCAATGCAGGGTGTTTCCCCACCTGTGGCCCAAGATACTGGGTTAGGCTTCAGCCCCCTGCAACCTGAATAAGGATAAAGTGGTTTGGATGATGGATGAATGAGATTCAACATTTGTGGTAAAGAACATTATTTATTTGGCCTGAGTGTATTTATGCACTCTAACGTATCTCTACACTCTCTCCAGGTCGCACTGAGGTCTGATCGAACAAACAGGAAATGACACTTTGGCACAAATTTAAAGCCAAACACGTGCACTTAATTCTACTGCAGGAACACCTGTGGCCTTTTTACAGTCAATGTGTGTCTTTGTGTGAGCATAGGTGCGTGTCAAGTTACGATCTGGACTTTCTGTATATTCTTTCTTTGATCAAGCCCCAACAGGCTGAACACACCTTGGCCACGATAGGAATTCTCCTTTTTCTTCAAAGTATTTTTTTCTTAATCCGCAACTTAGTTCTCCGGTTTCAGTAAAGGCGGGATTCATTCAGAGCATGTGGTGTCAACTTACTCACGGCTCTGGAATGCCAGCTCACCGAGAGAGAGAGAGAGAGAGAGAGAGAGAGAGAGAGAGAGAAGAGGAGAGGAGAGAGAGAGAGAGAGAAGAGAGAGAGAGAGAGAGAGAGAGAGAGAGAGAGAGAGAGAGAGAGCGCAGGGATGAAAGGACAGAACAAGGAAAACCAGGAGGTTTGCGTGCGCAGGGAGAGTGTGTGTTTGGTCTGAGGGGGAGTTCAAATGTAAACCCTATCATGTATTTGAATTTGTGGCTGTGGAAAGTAAGTGGTTTATTATGTGGACTAGAGAGGAAGTGTATCTGGGAATCTCCCACAAGGCTTCCTCGTGGGCTGCTGGCCACAACTTCCGACAGGTCACATGCTCGTGAACACAAATATGAGTGATAATACCTGCTTCTACAGAGTTTGTGTTTGAGAGCCCATAATATGTAAGACCTAGATTCTCACCATAATTTAGTCTTGAAAGCATGCAAAGATTATAAGAAGCAACTTTAAAACAATAAACATTCAAATTAATATTCCAGACAATGCAGAGTGCATGCACTGTGTAATATTTGTAAAGAGTAGGCCTATTGACCAAAGTAACAACCAAATTAAGTGGAGAAAATCAGAGAAGACCTTTTGTATGGTAATACACTGTAAAAATGATAGGAAAAAGTACAAATTGTATTAAAAACATGTTACATTACAATATAAAATCTAACATATATAATTAAATGTAATTTCTATTAAATTAAATGGTTTACAGTATATTTACAGTAGGCTATATATACTGCACGGCCAAAAAAAGTCTCTGTTTGGATTTAAATAGGCAAATGTTTAAAAGTCTATTGGATCATAATTGCAGTGATTATTATGTTTCTTGCATGTTATAAGTTTGGTACCAGTTCTTCTAACCCTTATTGATGGAGTGTGTAGCTTTTCACGTTTGGAATATGACCATGATGTGTCTTCCTACATGTTTGTTTAAGAAATATACACACAATATATAGTATTTATATAGAGTTTATTTTTGCAGAAATGATTGTAATAATGGTGATGAAAAACTGACAGAACAATGTTGACCTAAGTTTGCATGACTATTGATGATCTGGTCATTTCCCCTTATTTCATTTTATCCAAATTAGGTATGATGCATTAGATTGACAAAACATGGTATTTCCTCTTAAAACTCACTCATTATGTAATCTTGTAGAATGTGCCAATGCCATGTTTTGTTAAAAATACATTCTTAAAACGTAACATATTCAGTTGTTACTTTAAGGAGCTGCAATATTTATACCTGACCTGGCCACTTTAAATGAACTAATTAATCAATTAAATTTCATCAATTTAATTTTAAATTAATAATTTCATTTGATGAAACACATCTGAATATGCTCAAGTAATGAAAGTGAAGAACAACACAAAGCATTATTGTGATGATTGTAACTTTATTCATTATATGAACACCATGTTACATCATATATTTTCATCTTTATACTGCCCATAAATGATCTTATTATTCATAGTGTTAATATTACAATGATAATTTCTAAGACTAATAAACTTAAAATTGTAGAGTAGTTATAGCAAAGTATTTCTATTCTAATATTTCAATCAAATCAGATTGATTTGAAAAATCTAGCCACAGAGAAATAACTGTTTTGAACCAGGTTTGTGAGACCACAGGTCATTAGAACCAATAATATTACAAGAAGACAATGAAAAAGTAAAGAATTTAAGATGCAAATGTCAGTTTATTTTCACAAGGCAATAGGAAATAAATAAGTCAATAACAATAAATAAATAACATCAAATAAATAGCTACAGCAAATAGTTCTTCATATAACACATAAAATGATCAATGTGAGATTCAAGTATTTCGAATGTTCATTGTGACACTCTCATTAGTTTAAACATATAACAGGTCTACTTGTGTGGCTACAAAGTAAATCTATACACTTCGAGTGAAACATTTTCAAGTAAATCTAAATGAGCCATTCAAGTTTCATTCCATTATAAGTTTGTTCGTCATTCGAAGTCCATCGAATGTCTTCTCAGATTGTGTTTTTCATCACGCTGTGAGATCCAGCTGTTCTCCAGGCACCACTAGGAGCCACAGGAGCCTATTTCTTTTCTCAAAGAAGGTTCAAAGTCATTGAGTTGTCTTGGTTAGTCCACAAACTTGATTCTGAGTTCATTCAGTTCTCTGTGCCAAGTCTATGGTACACAGGGTAGAGAAGGGCCACCACGTATCCATTCCTCCGGCTCTGCTGGTAGAGAGTGGTGAAGTCTTCCTCCAAGCTTGAGCTTGGGCATGTAGTGTTCAGGAGCCAAGAGCTCTCCTTCTTCTCCTCTTTCTCGCTGCAGGACTGGCTGAAGTCCTCAGGAAACTTGCCCATCATCTGTCTGGCTTGCTCCTCAGCAGACTGGAAAGGGAGGACATTGTACGCTGCGGAATCGGTGAAGGTTGGTGCTTCACTCTGCATCGTCTCAACGGATCCCTCCTCCGTGTAGATCTGCAGGAACACCACCAGGCACAGGGCGATCAGCCAGCGTTTGGCTGGACTCTTCTCGGCCGGTGGCAGATATTTGCGCACTTTTGGGGGGTACATGACGCGGGTGTTTCTCTTGCGCGGGCGTTGCGAAGCTCCGCGGGGATTGAACGACTGCCGCTGCGGCTCCGGGATCCGCTCGAAAGTGAAGATCTCCGGCTCGGTGTTGCGCGGCTCCATCGATCTGAAGCCGAACTGTTGCTGCGGCTGGAAGAAAGCGTTTGTCGGTAGTGAGAGGACCATGCTGTCGGATCTCGAGAACATAGTTAGTCAGGTCAGTTCCAGTAGGCTATGTTCGTTGCTTGCTCTGTGTCTCTGGTTCTCAAAAGTGACTTCTCTAACTTCAGGGTGAGGTTTTATATATTGCTTTTAAGAGACGCCCATAAAAAATGGCCACACCCTTCACTCTAGACGGAAAAATACATTTTGACTAAAAAAATTCCACGTTTTAACTTAAGATGAGCTCAACATATGACAGCAGCTAATCCTCGAGGGAGCCAAGCTTGGCCTCAGATAGTTCAGTAAAAAAGATGATATAAAAAACAAAGAAGATACACTTTTCAAAGTGTATTTTAAATTTAAAACGAAAATCATAAAGCAAAAAATATTTATTTATTTATTTAGCTATTTAAAACCTTATTCTTTAAATGTGTGAGTTAGCCTATACATCAATGAGTAGACTGGGCTTTAAATACGTTCTATTTATTAACGTCAGTTAAACTGTGGAATGTTGAGGTGCTCTACATTTTGGCCTAATCTTTCATTTTATACCATGCTCAGACAAGCCACTGTTTTTTAAGGATATAAGTAGGATATTTAAATCTAAGTGATTTAAAAATAATTACATTTTTGAAATGTTCTCTCGACGTAAGCGGGTAAATGGTTACCTCAGGTCAACACGTTTGCTTGCTATTAGCCTTTTTATTTATTGAGTGAAAATTCCCATTGCACTTCCAATTGAACATTTGTTGTTTCTGAGACGTTTAAAACCCCCAGTTGAACTCTATAGCCTACCTGCATGACCCAGACATTTAGGCCCCATAAAGAATATCGAAATGAGTTTTAATACGAAAATTGTGTTAATCACAGAAGAGGTGTATTAAATTAATTTGCTCAAATTGCATTTTTTTAATGACTTAATAGAGCCTCACACATCATTCAGCCATATATGCACAGTTTAATATTAACAGCTGACTTAATATTTACAATTGTGAATATTCATATTTTAATTGATTTATCTATTTCATGTTGGATTAATGTATTTAATTAAACATAAAATAAATGCAATTTTATTTAATCATTAAATTTACCGGATTCATTTTTGCGGTTTTAGATGATGATTGTAATAATTTCTTGAATTTCTTGATGTAATTACCTTTCATTCAGTATAACTGATATGAAAGCCGCGTGTCCAAAAGCATATTAGTGTATTCAATATTTTTTTAATTGTCAACATATTCTAAAAAACACAGGCAGAAAAAAACAACTCATATGGCATTAATAACAGCGGCTTTTCACATGAAGCTTATTATTACTGTATGAGTTGTCAGTCACTGTACAGTCATGTACAATGTAAACAAATATTTCAAAGTTGGTAATAAAATTAAGAATGTTACAAGAAAATAAAAAATTTAGTCTTTCTGATTTAAAATTTCACATTTAAATTGATAGTTCACCCATAAATCTAAATTCTTTCATCATTTACTCACCCTTAAGTTATTCTAAGCCTGTATGAGTTTCTTTCTTCTGTTGAACACAAAAAAGATATTTTGAAGAATGTTGGGGTTTTCCCCTACTTTGGAAGCCTTTTGGGGACCAGCAACTGTTTGGTTACTGACATTCTTTATATCTTATTGTGTGTTCAACAGAACAAAGAAATGTATACAGGTTTAAAATAACACGAGGGTGAGTAAATTATGACAAAATGTTTATTTTTGGTTGAACTATCCCTTAAAGTCAATGTGTCACTTGCTGTTTCTTTGTAATTATTTGAGGAATTCAGCAGTTTCTGAGTGAAAATTGGTTCAAAGTAAATCTTACAACATTTATTTTCAATGTAGAATCACATTTATTGACTCAAGAATGCTGAAGCATGTATTTATACACTCACTTGCTTTGAAAATTAGATTTGGTGGTGTTCTAGGAATATTCGCCACAACTTGAAGTAGATGCATAATTTTACAGTAAGTTGTTTGATGTGATTATGAGTCAATACTTCAACACTCAAAACTAAGAGTTTGGCAAATCCATTTTTTGATTAAACTTGTTTCGACTAATTTCTGATATACACTATAGAGCCTCATTTCCGCCGTACCTATTACGGCAGTGACACATTGTGGGATTTCTCAAGAAATTTTTGGTCAAGCACGTATACTGGCAGCATAGTTTAGTCTAGAACTTGCTTTAGTTTTGGGATCTCAGGAAAACCGAGCTGTAGCCTATAGTCCAGACATACAGTTTTTTATTTTTTTAAAACTTGCAGCTGATGGCTATTGGTTGGTATACGGGTCACTTGAGATGCACTACAACATCTAAGTGGCATGAACTTTGGAGGAATCCTTGTGGAAGAGGTTGTGACCACACATGGACTAATTCCCTTGTGTGTCTGTCATCAATTTTCTTTGTGATATGAATGAGAGCTTCCGTCCAATCAAAGTTCAGCACCTTCATTTCTCACCCTCTGTGGTTTCTGGGTTTACTCTGTGAGCACGAGCGGTGGAATGTCTGCTGCGGGTGAAGCCTCAGGTCTGGAATCCCTGCCTCAGGCCTGGCATGTTTACTTTAGGAAGGGCCGCATGGGCTTTGCGTCACCTTACTTAAATTTACGCTCAAGCACACACAGGTATGAGAGGTAATGCTCTCGTGGGTGTGAATTTTTAGTAGTATGACTTATGGTTTCAGTGGTGTGGAGAAATGCAGCCTGGTATGTGGTGACATTAACATTGTACTTGCTTCTTCAAGCTAAACGTGTCTGATCTTAAAACATGCATTTCATTATTAAAGTAGATTAGTGCAATTCTGTTATCACTAAACAGGAGGTCAACAGCATTACGACTGCATCAGTCACTGTGAACTAATGCAGACTCATCTGGAGCTCTCATGGATGGAGTTTATAAAATATACAGAATCATAGCCTATTTTTATATGCATTTGTTTTTGCCGTCGCATTGATATAGTTTACACTTTTTTAGCAAGTAAAAGGCCTGAAATGTCCCTCTTCAGGCCATGGTTCACGTGTCTTTTTTGCTGTGAAAATTGTATGCATTTTTAAAGTAAACGTAAGAATATTTTTTATGGTTAGTAATATGAACACTTACTGTAATGAAGCACTTAGATTTACTTGATTAACCATGATAAAATATGAAGCGCAAATACGATACATCAGGTTTTTGAGGAACATTTATTTCGTCTTCTCTCAATCATCCTTGTTTTGCTTCCCAGTAAAAACCAAAGAGCTTTGATCATAAAACTAAGCATTTAAATATCATCTTAATAAGATATATTATTGGGAGATATAGAGTGACAACTGATATTAATGTGCATTTTATATAGCCTAAATAGTCTATACTGTTATAAAGATTTTAACATTAGAGTATTTGGGCCTCTAAATAAAACTGATGTGTTTTTTCCTCCTCGAGTCTGAGCTTCATAAATCTGAGCCAAAAAAGCCTGATATATCAAATATGATACTCAACAAAAACACATATGCACACTTTCATATGTCAGGCTTTAAAAGGGTTGACCTGGTCTGACTGTAGAGATTCTCAGTAATAGAAGGGAACAGTTCTCATGACCATGTTTGACTGAGCTTGTTTTTTTGCAGTGGCAACAGATGCAACTTGACAGGCAGAACAGCGTGCATTAGAGTTCTTGGTTTGTTAGTGAGATGTGGGTCATTGTTCTCGGATAATTCTCATTATAGAGTTTCATTCATGCCAAGTGAATACGTGCTGGTTATCATGACAGATTAACGTCATTTAACTGCAGTGCCGCTCATTAAAGACAGGAGGCGGACTGTTTCACTTTCATGAAATCTTCATCTATATTTGACATTTATTCTACAAGACTTTTATTGATTTGGCAGAGGATTTTATGCAAGCAGAATTAAAGGTATAGTTCACCCAAAAATGAAAATTAGCCCATGATTTACTCACCCTCAAGTCATCCTAGTGTATACGACATTCTTCTTTCAGACGAATACAATCAGAGTTTTATTAAAAACTGTCCTGGCTCTTTCAAGCTTTATAATGGCAGTGAATGAACTTTTATGTTTTGAAGCTAAAAGTGCATCTGTCCAGCATAAAAGTGCATCTATCCATTATAAAAGTGCATCTGTCCATCATAAAAGTGCATCTATCCATCATAAAAGTGCATCTATCCATCATAAAAGTGCATCTGTCCATCATAAAAGTGTATCTTTCCATCATAAAAGTGCATCTGTCCATCATAAAAGTTCATCTGTCCATCATAAAAGTTCATCTGTCCATCATAAAAGGGAATCCATCCATCATAAAAGTGCATCTGTCCATCATAAAAGTGTATCTGTCCATCATAAAAGTGCATCTGTCCATCATAAAAGGGAATCCATCCATCATAAAAGTGCATCTGTCCATCATAAAAGTGTATCTGTCCATCATAAAAGTGCATCTGTCCATCATAAAAGTGCATCTATCCATCATAAAAGTTCATCTGTCCATCATAAAAGTGAATCTATCCATCATAAAAGTGTATCTGTCCATCATAAAAGTGAATCTATCCATCATAAAAGTGCATCTGTCCATCATAAAAGTGTATCTGTCCATCATAAAAGGGAATCCATCCATCATAAAAGTGCATCTGTCCATCATAAAAGTGTATCTGTCCATCATAAAAGTGCATCTGTCCATCATAAAAGTGTATCTGTCCATCATAAAAGTGCATATATCCATCATAAAAGTTCATCTGTCCATCATAAAAGTGAATCTATCCATCATAAAAGTGTATCCATCCATCATAAAAGTGCATCTGTCCATCATAAAAGTTCATCTATCCATCATAAAAGTGCATCTGTCCATCATAAAAGTGTATCTGTCCATCATAAAAGTGCATCTGTCCATCATAAAAGTGTATCTGTCCATCATAAAAGTGCATCTGTCCATCATAAAAGTGTATCTGTCCATCATAAAAGTGCATCTGTCCATCATAAAAGTGCATCTGTCCATCATAAAAGTGCATATATCCATCATAAAAGTTCATCTGTCCATCATAAAAGTGAATCTATCCATCATAAAAGTGCATCTGTCCATCATAAAAGTGTATCTGTCCATCATAAAAGTGAATCTATCCATCATAAAAGTGCTCCACATGGCTCTGGGGGTTAATAATGCCTTCTAAAGCGAAGATATGCGTTTGTGTACGAAACATATTCATATTTAACATGTTACAAAGTAAAATTCAAGCTTCCGGCCAAAAGGCCATACAGATTCCACTTGTGACGTCGGAAGTAGCGTAGTGCGGCATGGCGTAACGTAAATATCAGCAGGAAGCTATAGTTATTTTTCATTTTAAAGTTTTAGATGTAGATATTATTCTTACACAAACGCTTCGCTTCAGATGGTCTTTATTAACCCCCTGGAGTCGTGTGGAGCACTTTTATGATGGACAAATGCACTTTTATGATGGACAGATGCACTTTTATGATGGACAGATGCACTTTTATGATGGATAGATGCACTTTTATGATGGATAGATTCACTTTTATGATGGACAGATGCACTTTTATGATGGATAGATGCACTTTTATGATGGATAGATTCACTTTTATGATGGACAGATGCACTTTTATGATGGACAGATGCACTTTTATGATGGACAGATGCACTTTTATGATGGATAGATGCACTTTTATGATGGACAGATGCACTTTTATGATGGACAGATGCACTTTAATGGACTTTAAAACGGCCATTCACTGCCATTATAAAGCTTAGAAGAGCCAGGACAGTTTTTAATAAAACTCTGATTGTATTCGTCTGAAAGAAGAATGTCGTATACACTAGGATGGCTTGAGGGTGAGTATATCATGGGCTAATTTTCATTTTTGGCTGAACTATCCCCTTAAAGTTCATTAATTTTATTAGTGCGTTGCATGGAAATAGTTTAATTACAGTCGAAAAATTTCAAGTTTTATCTCACAAAAATATTATATGACATAACTAAAATGCTAAATTTAGCTTAAAAAATTCTAAAGACCACACAATGAAATATTTCTAAAGCCTTAATTAGAAACGCATGTATTTATAGTTTGGAATGCTTCCTTTTGTGTGGGAATAACAATGCCTGTCCTTTTCTAAACAATTCAACTGTCAAAATAGTTGTGAGAGACTGACACACACAACGTCATATGGATTAAGGCAATGCGTCTAATGTTTCTAAAGAATTGGAGCGGTCTAAATATTTAAACGCTATGCAATTAACCATCAGCTCAGGTCTGCAATATAAGACGAGGGTGGATCAAGCACTTACGTATTTAGCAAACCCTTACGTATTAGCAAACACTTTTATTCAAAGTTGCTTACAGTGCTTTCAAGGCATTCATTTGTGTGTTTTGTCTGGGAGTCAAACCTGAGGCCTTCGTGTTGCAAATGCAATACTCTACCAGTTGAGTTACAAAGTCACTTTCAACTCCATTCAAACTCTGTTTTCAAAAATATTGTCAGTTCATTTATGATTTTAAATAATAAACTTCTTTAATTAATAAAGTGTATACTATTGCGTAACCCCAGAGCTCATGGCCGGTCTTCTTGAAAGCTTTATCACTAAAAATCAGTTTCTCTGTAAGGAAATAAATGAATATTTCAGGAACTAGACTGTTGCATTCTGTAGAAAACAACCATCTTTCATGGACTAAATGACTAATTGTTGAGATGCACAAAGAAATGACTGTAACGACAGGTAATAGAATCATTGATGATGATGATGATGGTGGTGGTGATGAAGTGAATATAAGACATAAGCGGATGTAATGCATCACACCTGCTCTCTAAATGAGAGATGTGAAAACTTCATATGAAAGCATGAAGTCATTGCACTCTCAGCAGGTGTTACTCTTTGTCATTGTATATTTCAGACAGGGGTTCTTAGTTCATGGTGTTTTCACAATTACGTAATTCTATAAATTCAGGGAGTGAAATGTTGGACTACTAGAGAATGATTAGTGAGGTCTTTTTAATTTAATTGAATTAACATTATTGTATATTTTTTATATATTTATTATATATTTTAGTATTATAGGTTTTATTTTATATTTAGTTACATTTCAGTAAATATTTTTAAAATGTTATTTAGATTTTATTCATTTTTTTTGGTGTTTGTTTATTTATTTACATTTCATTTTAGTGCTTCAACTATATATACAAGTTATATATACTTATACATTATATATATATATATATATATATATAACATATTAAGATGCATTTAAATATTATTTAATATAAAAATGTAAATATTACAAAAAATATTACATATTTTTCTATGTAAAAATGATTTGTATTATTAATGTGCTTACTGCGCATGTATAACAGTAAGAGATTTCACGGAGAATTGAGTGTGAGAATTGAGTTTTCGAGCTGTGCAGGTTCACACAGTCAGACAGTGGTCTCATCATTATGACACAGTGACAGTCATCATTAACAGAGAAGTCATAATGCATTAGCTCAGATATAGGAGGGGTAGATCTAACGAGGAACTTGTCATTAAAATTGAAATATGTCTTTCATAACAAATGCCTGAGCGAGGTCAGATCATGTTTATGGAAGATAGAAAGATTACGTTTTTCAGAATGTGTGTGTACGTGCGCGGGGGTGTCACTCTTTATTTCTGATGAGATGATGAATGGCACAACTGTATGAATCTTTAGCTGCTAGTTATAGTGCAGTCGGTGTAGTGATACAATAACAGCAATGCTAAGCTTGTGGGCTGTATTCCAAATAACTCTTGGTTTTAAAAAATGTAAAGGCCTTGATTTCAATTTGGACGATTTGTATAAAAGTGTGGTAAAAGTAAAACTGTCATTACCATTATGAACATGTCTGCTCAATGTGTTCTTTTTGTAATAGATGTTAAAGGTATAGCGGAGGATTTCCTTTTTCCTGGTGGGTAGCCTATACTATTGGTCCACCTAAGTGTCAATCATTCTGGTGATATGTTTACGTAAGGCCGTTGTAGGCCTACGTGCTCGTCCCTATGTAGTTTTCGCTTTTTGCGGATGCGCAATTTCAGGTGTATTATGTATTATGAGTTACGGTTTCAGCCATTCCTTTGAAAATGGCTGAGGGTCGAAAGAGAAAAAATGTATACTAAGTGTATGATAAGAAGAGAAAGGCCGCATATAGAAACAAGACCAGAGTGATTTTGGGTGAATATTTCACACGCTGGCGTGCGCTAAAAGCACAGGTTGGGCTTCCCACTGATGCCGCAGTCGCGAAGATTCTACTAGACGGGTAAAGTTTGTCATGCTATTTGGAGAAATCCATTTAAAATCACTGCTAGTAAAAGTTAATGTAAGCTATGATTAGCGATGCTAGCCCTGGCACAAGTCATGCACCGCGTAGACACGGTAAACATCTCAATTTGTCAAAAGTAGCCTTATGACCAAATGGTAAATGGTATCACGCTGAAATATTCTAAAACCTTGTGTGTTCATTTTCGATAATTACAATGTGTTCACCATAGTATTTATTACACAAATGCAACAAGCTACTTCTCCATTGCATATCATGTCTTGAGTCCTCGGTCACTCAATCGATCAGTATAATAAGTAAATAAAACACTGAAGGGCATTTCACATTTTGTCTTGCATGAATGTTTTTGAGTTAGTTTATAATTTAATAGGCGTTACCTCTCGGGAGCAAATAGAGTGTTGCGCATGTGCATTTTTAAAAAAATTAGACAGGGCGGGTCTTCTCTAAAATTTGGAAAGATCCTCCGCTATACCTTTAAGATTTATTTTTGGACTCTCTTTTATTTACTGTACGGCTTTGTGTCGATGGATGGATGGATGGATGGATGACTGATAGATAGATGGATAACTTATAGATAAATAAATGGATGGATGGATAGATGGAAAGATGGATAGATAGATGGATAGATAGATGAATAGATGGATGACTAATAGATTGATAGATAGATTTTATAGACTTTCTTGTGGATCTCTTGTATTATTCTTCCTTTTTTCCTTACAGAAATGCACATCTTGTTAGAATTTCTTGTTTAAATTGAAGATTGGTTAATTTTGCACTAATAAAAAATAATAATAAATAAACTACATGGTTACAAGCAACAATAAGTTAATGAAAACTAAAATTTAAATTGAAACGGAACTGAAATCCATCAATCCATCTTTTTCTTTAATCATTTTCTGTTTTACAATTAAGCTTATTTAGCTCCAACTTATTAATGTACATCAAATTAGATTATAAATACAAAAATATGGCCTTTCATGGACTAATATTTCCATACAGAAATGTTTCACTTGAAAATGAATTAGGCACTCACAAAAAAAACACACAAAGAAATATATATTTTACATATTTATTTGATTAATGATGCATATTGATGCGGGTTAGTTGTCTTTTAAACAGTTATACAGTGTTTTTTAGACAAAGGAGGACTCAACACATCCAGACAGCGCACAGATCATATAGTACAATAATTGTTTTACCCATTTTTATGCTTAAGAATATCCCCGGAAACATAGTATTACACATATTTTGCCGTCAATGACAGAAGCATTCCCAGACACACACACACACACAGCTGAGTCTCAGGTCTGTAGAGCGTTTAGCGCAGTGTGTGAGGTTATTTCTCACTCTGTGAATCACTACTTTCCCTTACGCTGAAGTGACGTAAGTGCATATCAGGTTATATCAGGTCTCGACCCCCGTCCAGCGTTTAGATAGCCACGTTTCATAAGTGCGGGAAATCCAGTCCAGCTTAGACGAGTAACGCTGCCGGTTCCTGCAAGCGGACCCCTTCTGTCTCCCAACCACAGATGGAAAAGCTCACTCAGCTATAGACTAATCTCTGCAGCCCAGCGTACAGGAAGCACAGCTCAGCATGTGTTTGCATTCACATTCTGCCGTTATATTTGGCACCAGTCTCAGAAACAGCTCCTCATTTCCCAACACAAGTTGCATGACTGTTCAATGCCCCAACACTGAGCCACGTCTGCCTCCGAAGTTCCCTCAGGAGTGAAGGGGTTGTCCTCAAGCGTGCAGGGATCATCCTGGGCCTGCGCCCGGTCTGGGACGCCCTGAGTGTCACTGATCCCTTCCTCCATGTAGATTTGAAGGAAGAGCAGAGCAGAAAGCAAGAGCAGCCAACGTCTGGCCGGATCTGACTCCTCTTTTGGCATGATCTTCCTCAGTCCTGGAGGGTAAAGGACCCGTCGAGCACGGGGTCTTCGGGGTTTTGGGGAGATTGAAGGCGAAGTTGATGCCTTTTCTCCATCTCCAAACCTTTCCACACCTGGATGTTTTGAGGACGCAGAGCACATCTTTGGAGTCAAAATGTTTGGCCTTTTTTCTTGACTCTTCTCTCAGTCTCCTTTTGCTTTGAGTTTTTTCAGTAAACCAGTGTTTTTTTTCCCACTTGCTACTGTCTATTCTTTCTCCTACTCTTATTTCATTTCTCCTTTTATAGATGCACTTTGGATGGGTGTAACCTGCACACCTGAGATTCTGGGCCCGCCTTGTGTACGGTTCATTAGTTTCATGGGCTATTTTTAGAGGTGCACATGTTCACCCTCACAACCTCCCCTCCACCTTTGACAGGGGAAGCCCTAATGCTCCATGACATGCCTCGCATACTTGCTTACTCATCTTTTGTTTAATTTATTGCAACATACAGAAGACTATTTAAGCATGTTGGTTCACATGCTGATTAATATCACAATATCGCAACATTTTTGTGGCTTTTCAAATTAGTGTGTTTTCAAGTTCACGTTGGCTTGTTACCCTAGGGGACAAACACAGTCTATACACACTGTCTGCGCAATATTCAAACTTTTTAATGGAAGTTAGAGTTTCTGTCTTTGCTTTTTGAATGATTATAAAGCAAGTTGAGTTCTGTGCTGGAACAACATGTGCAAAAGCCAGGCGGGGTCCGGTGCATCATGCTTAGGTTTTCATAAATGGGTTTGGTTTAATTAAAATTTCAAGCAGTGTCCTACAGTGTGGCATATGCTATAACGTATATATATTTATAAACTAAAATAATTTGAATATTCTATAAATATATATTTGTGTGTTTGTGTGTGAGTGGTCTTATAATATTTTTGAAAAATATCTATAATGCTAACCAAGGCTGCATTTATTTGATCAAAAACATGCATGCAGTAAAAAAAAACAACTAATATTGTAAAATATTACAATTTAAAATAACTTATTTTCTTATTTTCTTTGATATTTGAAATAGAAATCTTTTGTAACAATTTCAAAGTTTTACTGTCACTTTTACACACACATCAACAGTATTTTACTTTTATATTAAACATTTGAACAGTAGTGCATTTAATTCCAATAATTCTGTCCAAAACACTATTTTCTAACCTTATAGTATTTTAATCCGTCTGGTGACGTGAAAATGATTCATGATTAGAAATAGTATCCACATGTGCTGCTGTTGCTATTTTGAGTGATAAAAATACATTTCTCAGAAAATGTAACTTAAAGTTCTCAGTGATAATGTTACAAGCCTCTAAATGGCAGTGAGAAGCCCGAGGCACAACGAAAGTAGACAGAAAATCCTGGGCGTTTCTGAGATCTCATGGAGACACTTGAAGCAAAATGTTCTGTCTTTTCATTCCAGGATTCTCTTGGATGCACATTTGTTTCTCTGTTGCCAAGAAACTTTAACAATTCACTTACATCTTAATGGTTGCTAATATTAAACACAATTAGAAAAGAAAAAGAAAAATCACAGACTCCTACACAAAAGCTTGCAGATCACATTTTGTGGTAGAGTCACTGATAATAGACTCTTTTAACTTTACAACTGCCCTTACAATTATCACTCCCACACATACAAAACCAAAATGTGCCATTAGTGTTTACCAGGATGTAGTTTTCGGGTGAGTAATGGGGTCACGCTAGCTTTTAGATGATGTCGTACTTGTGAATGATTTCCACTTCTTGACCGGCTGTTTGTGGAGGCGTGTTTATACAGCAGCATCACTCTCAAATGAACTTACACATAGAAACTCTTAAGTACAAACTCTTAAGTCGCTTAGAGATGGATATACCAAACTACCCAACCTCAAAATCGATATTAAACAGTCTACAGTTGTGATATGGGTTCCCGTACTTGGCAATCACATGTCACTTAAACACTTGATTCATTTTTATGCACTAAACTAATAATCTTGGTCTAACAGAATGAAATTAAAGGTACACAAGATGTTCAATTCGTCTTTGAGAGATACAAGTCCTTCACAGTGGCCAGAGGGTTTCTGCGGTCTGGTGGAGGAAAACGTTTTCTGACCTGCTCCTCCAAAATACCCCAAAGTGGTTAAAAAAATCTTTAGATCTGGTGACTGTGCAGGCCGTTGGAGATGTTCAACTTCACTTTCATGTTCATCAAACCATTCTGTCACAAATCTTGCTGTGTGTATTAGCGCGTTATCATGCTGATACACGGCACCATCTTCAGGGTACAATGTTTAAAACATTAGGTGCACATGGTCCTCCTGAATGGTTTTAGAGCTCAAAAATCACTGATACAGCGTCTATTTTCACTCTGGGCGTCCGGGTGTTCAGACTCTTCGGGGATTCTCCACACCGTAATTCCCACGGATGTGCAAAAGACAGTGAAGGTGGACTCATCAGAGAACAATAGATGTTTCACATTGTCGACACCCCAAGATTTTTTGCCACCAATGAAACTGACATTTGGCACGAGTGACCAAAGGTTTGACTATAGCATCCCGACCATGAATATGGACTCTGTGGAGTTGAGCAGCTGTGGTTTTTTGGATACAATCCGGGTTAGTAACTGGACATCCCTTTCAGACAGGACAGCTTCCCCTTGCGTCAACAGTTACTCATGTTGGATGCGGTTGGTCCTGTGTGGAGGTATGCCGACATTACCCTGGATACCAGAGCTCTCGATACACCACAGAGACTTGCTCCTGGTCACAGATGAGCCAGCGAGACGACCACCAACACTTTGTTCTCTTCTGAACTCTGGTATATCTCCCATTATGTTGTTTGAACTGCAATATTTTATGTATAGCAGTGATACTGCTCTGATGTTAATCCTCACACTCTACTTTTACTGATGGAATGTATAATCAGTGATGATTGGCCACCAGGCCGTGTATATATAGATGTGAAACCTTCAACCCTATACTGGCTAGTGTTTCAGTTTCATTGTCCAATTAATTCTAAATATATATATTTAAAACATATATGCAGAATGTACTTCTTAAGCTCAAAGTGCAGTACCTGCTACTGCCGTGTCAAGAAGCTGGTTATGCTACATGGTCTTATAAACAGCCTGCTGTATATAAACAGAATGAGCTTGGTTCAAGATGGTCAACACAAAACATTCTAGATGTTTATATATTCTTTGAACTAGTAAGTGGTGCTAGCCCAGGCAAAACCCCACTGCTATGGAGTTTTTTGTGGTTGTCAAGACATTGCTTCACAGTTGCTAAGGTGTTCTAAGTGTTTTTTTGTGTGTTGCTAAGCGGTTCTCATGGTTGCTCCCTGGCCCAACTTAAAAGAGCCAATCCCTGCGTCTCTATATGATATTCAGGTTGCTAAATATGGCCCGGGACCCTCTTTAAGTGTTAGTACACTCAAAAGTTCCAAAAGGTGTTTTTGGCAGAGATGCTGTAGAAGAAACATTTTTCGGTATTAAGAACCTTTCGTGGAATGGAAAGTTTCCAAGGATGTTAAAGGACCTTCATGGAAGCATCAATGCTTTTAAGAGTGAATTTGTTTTTTTTTAACCTGTTTTATAGTCTGGCAGACAAAAATCAAATCCAATTCACAAGTCATTTACTTTTCTAGCACGTACAGTGCAGGATGAGTTACAAAATGAACCCACTAACCCCATGTATAACCAATTATAATAGTGATGCTTGCCTTAGTAAAATGATAAATGAGTTCATTCTAAGTGTATACCAGGAAACTGATTGAATTTCTACACCGGAGGTCAAATTTATGTCAGAAGTCCTGTGATTTATGTCACTCTGAGTGAAACTCTGGCTTCAAAAATCAGGAGTCCTATTTCATGTTTTTTTTTTTCCCCAGAGGAGTGTGTTTTCGGCTCCTGATTCAATAGGAAGTTTTGTCAGTCCTGATTCAATAGGAAGTTTTTGTAAGTCCTGATTTAATAGGAAGTTTTGTCAGTCCTGATTTAATAGGAAGTTTTGTCAGTTCTTTCCTGGGTTACTTCACTCTGTTTTCCTGTTTCCTTTAATGCAATCTACAATTTTAAACAACTTTGCATTTAAAATCAATTTAAAAAAGCAGTAAATGTGCAATTCTTTTGTATAATGCACATAAAGGCCACCGTAGAGGAGCAGTGGAAAGTTTTGGTGCGTTGAAAGATCCTGCTGCAGTAAAATAGCTGGCAGCTATTAGCAAAGTTAGTCTGGCGTTGGGCTGAACCACAAAACGGAGGAATGTACTGACCTTGGTCTCCACCTTCCTTTGGAAATTAACTCTTTGCTCACAATAGCTGCAAGCAACACTGAGATCAGACACAAAATCAAACCTCCATGCTTGACACAAAGGACAGAAATGTTTTTTTGCATACTCTAACTTCTCTAAATTGTTTCTGGCGCTGCTGTACATTTCATTACTGAATTGTTAGTTTGTGTGAGACATGTAAACTTGACCCCTCCAGCACCTCCAGTGCCCTTTTCCACCCTTGTAACTATTTTGAATTACACTAAGTTACCAGAAAGTTCAAAGCACATAATTAAACGGTCTGTAAATTCAGCTGTCAAGATTATGCGTGTCTCAACTGATATTATCAAACTTCCCCATGGCACGTGCGTTATTTTCAATAAGAAAGTGTGCAGTGAAAAATGTGAAAGTAATTGGAGCAGAATTAGAGCAGGATGTTATAACAAAAATAGCTTAAAAGGGGAACCATACTTTTAATCAAACAGTCAAGCAGACTCAAAATGGTTAATGTAAAAACTAACGTACAATAAAAATAAAGTTAATAATTATCAAGGTATTTTTCAGATTTTTCAATACACCAGAATATTTAACTAAATATTTATAACAAAACATTTTGATCCATAAAAAATAAAATAAAATAAAAATAAACGCCACGTTGAGACTTGGCACAAATGAATCGTTCCAAGAGTTAGGAAACAATTTATTGAGTCAAACAGACTGAACTGACAGAATCATACGAACTGTAGATGTGTTAAAGCACTGCTAAACTGCTAAAGCACTTTAAAAAAAAACTCATGTTAGTTTTGCACAGATTTTAACCCTGGGTTAAAGGGATAGTTCACGCAAAAATGAAAATTCTGTCAGTATTTACTCACCCTCATGTTGTTCCAACCCCGTAAGACCTTCGTTCATCTTCGGAACACAAATTAAGATATTTTTGATAAATTCTGAGAGCTGGATCACTCCTCCATAGGCTTCTTCAGGGATTGAAACTTGCCAGGCCCGAAAAATTATTAAAGTCATCGTTAAAATAGTCCAAGTAACTACAATGGCTCAATCCTAAGTTTATCAAGCGACGAGAATACTTTTCGTGCGCAAAAACAAACAAAAATAACGACTTTATTTCAACTATTCATTTCCTTCTCTGTGGGCCTCGAGTCAGTTCACTAGTGTAACAGCGTAAGCTTCTGTTGTTGTACGTCACACGCATCACACACATGACCAGCATCGGCCAATAGTGAGTCTACGTGTGACGTAGCTCTATGCAATCACACTACGTTAACTGACTAGATGCCAAAAGAGAAGGAAATGTATAGTTGAAATAAAGTCGTTATTTTTGTTCGTTTTTGCACACAAAAAAGTATTCTCGTCACTTGATAAACTTAAGATTGAGCCACTGTAGTCACTTGGACTATTTTAACGATGTCTTTAATAACTTTCGGGGCTGGCAAGTTTCAATTCCTTAGAAGCCTATGGAGGAGTGATCCAGCTCTCAGATTTAATCAAAAAATCTTAATTCGTGTTCTGAAGATGAACGAAGGTCTTACGGGGTTGGAACAACAATTGCGGTGCTAAAGGTATACATAGTGAACTATGTCTAAAAAAACAGCCTTAAAAACAGGATCAAGTATGAACAGTGAAGAAATATGGAACAAGCCATGATTGCATTTTGAGTAGAAAAGATGACGTTCTTCCTCTTCCTTTTCTAGTGCAAATATCTAAACATTTTAAATCAAGATGTGTGTACTTGAGAGGCAAAATTAGGTCTTGTTTTCTACATAAAATGTATCAAAATGAAATGAGTTTTTGCTTAAAGCTAGAAAAAACAACTGCCAGTGGGGTCAGCAAAATAATCTTGTTTTGCAACTGAATATGAAAATACAAACTTTTAATATATCGCAAATCCTTTGATACTAGTGTCAACGGTACTCATATTTCATGGCATTTTCTCCAAATGGAAGGCATTTCCATGGAAAGTGTGTGCATGTGTGGTGATCGCGTGACAGTTTTCAGCCGTGTCTCGATGTGATTAAAAGTGAAATTTGTTATGTTTAGCATTCTCAGACAGAGGGCTGTAGGCAGGTACGGGGTGTATAATTGGGATTCAAAATTATTTGTGGTGGTAACCAGGCTTCTGTCTCACACACATAAACACACAAGGGTGAAAATAAGATAAACCTGCCAATCACAGCAGAGGAAACAAACCCAAACATCAACCAAGTGAAAACAGCAATTCAAACCATCAAACACATATATCACAATCTTGACCACAAGACAATTAACAGAGGCAATCAATGGATTTATTTATAGCATTTTATATATATATATGTGGCAGAGTGGTGCGGGAGCGGCAGCTCTATTCTATATGACATTGAGCGTAACAACAATTTATACCAACGCTCAATTCAGTTTATTATTTCCGACTACGCCACTTGGGGAATTTCGCCCCAAGAATTTAATATGACATCTAAGCTAAGGCACGCACAGATCGTAACCACAGTTGGAGTCAGAGACATAGGTGATTGAAAACATATAAATTTTATTAATTATTAAAGACAGTTCTTTTTCTATAAAAGGCGTTGACCAGCAATCACTCTCTTCAATTCACTAGGTTCTAGAGTGGGCGACTGGGAAACCTGGGCATACCCAAGGGCAGTCTCGAGGTATCACATCTATGAAGAATACTCTATTCATTGCACACACGCCAGCACAGCACACACTCCACGACTCAGGTCAGAAAAGACCACGATACACAGTGAGGACCCTACCACCTAATTGCCCCCTCATCTGCCCCCGGATGCCCAGGCCCTGCCAACAAACAACAGAAAAAAAATACATTAAAGAGCAGTGTTATACAAAAAAAAATAACAACAACAAATCACATAAATTCAGCAATACAATTCAACCAAAAAAATATATATATAAATTCACTAATACAATAATTTTCAAAAATACTCAGTCTCGACTAGTTAAAGAAATAAACCAAAAAAAGAAACAAACTCAAAACATATCACAAATACAGAGTCATCCCTCGCTGAAAACCGTTCACTTGAAATGGCTCATTGAATGGCTCACTTAGAACGATTCACTTGAAATGGCTCACTTGAATTGTCCGCTTAGGACGGTTCACTTGAAATGGTTCACCTGAACGGTTCACTTGAACTGCCACTTGAATGGCCCGCTTAGGACGGTTCACTTGAAATGGTTCACCTGAACGGTTCACTTGAACGGCCACTCGAGACGACTCACTCGCAACAAAACAACACACACAAAACAGAAACCAAACAGACAAGCAGTTGATGAGACACAGCGCAAACAAAGTCGTATAGCGAAACACAGGGCAGATAATACTCATTCAGAAGGTAGGTATCGTCCTTGTCGCATGCAACCAAGCACGCTGTCCCAGAATCACCATCCCCAGACTATGCGATAGATGGAGGCGAATGTCTCCGACATGCTTGTTGGCATGAAGCACCGATAAATCGGTCACTGTCTCAAATGTCCACATTCAACCCTCGAACCAAGCCCATAGACCCGCCAACAGCACCGCCAGTGGATAAACAGCTTCGGCAAATTTTACGAGCAACACGTTACGCTGAACCCAGCAGAAAGCAGCAGGGCGCGTAGATGACGTCACGACCCCGGATAATGACGCATGCCAAGGAACTGGTAGCTCATGCTCTTATACGCACAGGAACCCTGGCCATTGGTCAAACCTAAAACAAGTGGGAGGGGTGCTAACACATCCTGCCACAATCTTCCCCTCCATTTTTGTATCGGCGCCCCGACGATGGACTCAAGCCGGAGCCACCAACATCACTCATGACCAAGGCCTAAACCAGATATCACACAGTGGTTAACTCAGAGGCGACTGCGAACCTACTTCCCATCTCTCCTACAGTCCGTGGAGGATGGTGCACGTTTGGATGCCGACCAGCTCCAACTCGGCCTATTCGCCGAGGGCGACAATCCTACTACCCTGGTAGCTAGAAGGCACCGCAGATTTCCTCGCCACGGGTCCCCTGCCAAGACGGCTACACGAGAAACACATGAGAACCTGTTACCAGTCCTCTGCCATGATGGCTATACAAGAAACACACGAGAACCTATTACCAGTCCTCTGCCATAACGGCTACACGAGAAACACACAAGAACCTATTACCAGTCCTCTGCCAGGATGGCTATACAAGAAACACACGAGAACCTATTACCAGTCCTCTGCCATAACGGCTACACGAGAAACACACGAGAACCTATTACCAGTCCTCTGCCATGATGGTTATACAAGAAACACACGAGAACCTATTACCATTCCTCTGCCATAACGGCTACACGAGAAACACACGAGAACCTATTATCTCTGAACCAATCCGGTGATAATCCTGCCGACTACGCCAAAATGTGGCAGAGTGGTGAGGGAGCGGCAGCTCTATTCTATATGACATTGGGCGTAACAACAATTTATACCCACGCTCAATTCATTTTATTATTTCCAACTACGCCACTTGGGGAATTTCGCCCCAAGAATACAATATGACATCTAAGCTAAGGCACGCACAGATCGTAACCACAGTTGGAGTCAGAGACATAGGTGATTGAAAACATATATATTTGATTAATTATTAAAGACAGTTCTTTTTCTATAAAAGGCGTTGACCAGCAATCACTCTCTTCAATTCACTAGGTTCTAGAGTGGGCGACTGGGAAACCTGGGCATACCCAAGGGCAGTCTCGAGGTATCACATCTATGAAGAATACTCTATTCAGTGCACACACACCAGCACAGCACACACTCCACGACTCAGGTCAGAAAAGACCACGACACACAGTGAGGACCCTACCACCTAATTGCCCCCTCATCTGCCCCCGGATGCCTAGGCCCTGCCAGCAAACAACAGAAAAAAAGACATTAAAGAGCAGTGTTATACAAAAAAAAATAACAACAAATCACATAAATTCAGCAATACAATTCAACCACAAAAAAAATATATAAATTCACTAATACAATAATTTTCAAAAATACTCGGTCTCGACTAGTTAAAGAAATAAACCAAAAAAAGAAACAAACTCAAAACATATCACAAATACAGAGTCATCCCTCGCTGAAAACCGTTCACTTGAAATGGCTCATTGAATGGCTCACTTAGAACGATTCACTTGAAATGGCTCACTTGAATGGCCCGCTTAGGACGGTTCACTTGAAATGGTTCACCTGAACGGTTCACTTGAACGGCCACTTGAATGGCCCGCTTAGGACGGTTCACTTGAAATGGTTCACCTGAACGGTTCACTTGAACGGCCACTCGAGACAACTCACTCGCAACAAAACAACACACACAAAACAGAACCCAAACAGAACAGCAGTTGATGAGGCACAGCGCAAACAAAGTCGTATAGCGAAACACAGGGCAGATAATACTCTTTCAGAAGGTAGGTATCGTCCTTGTCGCATGCAACCAAGCACGCTGTCCCAGAATCACCATCCCCAGACTATGCGATAGATGGAGGCGAATGTCTCCGACATGCTCGTTGGCATGAAGCACCGATAAATCGTACACTGTCTCAAATGTCCACATTCAACCCTCCAACCAAGCCCATAGACCCGCCAACAGCACCGCCAGTGGATAAACAGCTTCGGCAAATTTTACGAGCAACACGTTACGCTGAACCCATCAGAAAGCAGCAGGGCGCATAGATGACGTCACGACCCCGGATAATGACGCGTGCCAAGGAACTGGTAGCTCATGCTCTTATACGCACCGGAACCCTGGCCATTGGTCAAACCTAAAACAAGTGGGAGGGGTGCTAACCCATCCTGAGGAGCAGATTATGGTATATATATATATATATATATATATATATATATGTATATATTCAAACACAAAGAGATAAATATATATATAGCTTATGATGTATATATGAGGTAAAACACTCCTCCCTTAAGGTTTTTAGCGTAGCATACCGACAGTAAGTCTGTTAAGGTTGTTGTCCTGTTGTCCTACTACTTAAAATAAGACTTAGTGTGATAGAAACCCTTACCTGTTATATGTGAAGTTATATACAATCTTTCAACTTGGCGACGTAATGCTACAGCTGCTAATCTGCTAAACTTTTAGCAAAAAAATATGCACAAGTTTACCTGAAAGCGATATGACGTAATTATCCGTAAAGCACTGTTTGCATTGAACAAACTCCACCCACAGGAATTACATCAGTAACATGTGACCAGAAGTTCATCCGCCGAGAAAAGTAGTGCCACCTCACAAGGATTTAGACGAAAGTCCCAAAGTCCATGCATTATGATTTTTTCATAATGTTTAGATTTTTTTTGTGATTTTCGTCGTAATCCCAACGTCATCTCAATTTAATGTTTTCACAAGAAAAACAAACTATGTTGCTAATCAAACTATCTGTTTATATGATCTTGAGGGTCATCAAAATTATTTTCTTGGCAATCAGCATTCTGACACAAATATATTATTGAACATTCTTTTAAGATACTTTTATTCAACCAAGCAGCCAGAAAAATACCTTACATATTTCTGTTATTTTTTTTTGAGAAATATTTCACAGAGACACATAATTTGAATTAAAAAAAGTTGTATTTGTCACTACAGCTCCCCCCCCCCCAAATTCTTTGAAGAATAGAAAGTCCAAAAGAACCGCATTTATTTGATATAGAATTCTTTTATTATATTATAAATATCTTTACTGTCACTTTTGATTAATTTAATGCATCCTTGCTGAATAAATTTTTGAATGGTTGTGTATTTTAAATGTAGGATTGGCAAGTTGTTTTTGAGATTCCGATCTTTCTTTAGAGAGGAGCTGTATTTGCGTAACTGAAAATAGCTGAATAGTGCACATTTTCAAACAGAACTCACTCAGATCTCTCAGAGCAGGTTCACTTTTCCCACTACTTGTTTGCATCCAGTTTTTGCATAGTGTCTTCCAGCCGCTCTGTGATAGGTCAGTTCATCCGCCAGCCTATCTACATGACTGAGTTCGGGGTAAAATCCTTCCAGGGTCATTTCCTCTAGAAAGCATTGAATGATGTGTTCCCGCTCCAGCAGGGAAAGAGGTATAAGCTTGACTACTTGCTCTGTCCATAGAGGATGGACAAGAGACAAGGCTTGTCGGAGCGGTTTATGGGCTCCGGCGGTGGAGGCGTTTTGAAGAACGTGAGCTGAGATCTCTTTTTGCCCCAGACTGCTGAGGAAAATGTAAATCACGTTGAGAAACTCATTCGTCTGATCTGACTGAAGAAACGTCTGCAAGATGTCCAGCAGCAGAGGTGGCATTAGTTCTACCTCATCCAGAATGAAGAAGGGAATCTGCTCCTCTTCCTCGGCTTGAGTCACTACCTCAGTTATACGGCGAGCCAGTGCGGAGGCGCAGTGCTGCGCTGCTTCCTGTAGGGGACAGTGGTGTTTGGATAAATAATGCACCACTAGCTTGTCTTCCACCACGGAGCGGAAGTGCCGTACCAGTAAGCGACCCAGGTGGCTCTTCCCGACGCCAGACGCCCCATGCAAAGACAGGACGAGGGGCTGCTGGTGGGCATAAGTGGACAGGTAATCGTTCAGATAGTCCATTAGCTCCTCTAGCGCCTCCGACTGGCCAAACACCTCCCTGTGCAACGTCCTTTCCAAACCCTCAATATCGTACTTCACAACATGGTCGTCCAGATTCTCAATGGCATTGTAGACCTGGGAGAACAGGAACTAATTAAAAAAAAGAATGGGAAGCCACCTTTAATAAAGCTTTGGTTATACTTTATTTTGACGATCCACTTTAGAAATTCTACTAACTATGAGTAACTTTGTAACTACATGTCAACTGAATCTCATTAGAGTATTAGTACTCTCAGCACTCTCAGTGCTTGGCTGCATCTAGAGTAAAACCTGTGCCAAATCCAATGAGTGTGTGTTTTTCAATTTAGTGTTTTTTTCAATTCTGGCACAAAAGAAATGGCACCCAAGGAAAAGAACAGGAAGAATTACCTGAACGAAGACGATCACGCTAAAGAACACAAGGAAAGGTTTCGCCCGACTGCGTTCTTTCTTTGGCTTGAACATCAGAGTGTCATTAGGGAACATCACGCGGGACTTCCTTCGCTTGGACTTTCTGGTTTGGGGGCTCTTAGGATGCAAACTTCCACCGGAGACAACAGATTTAGTGCTATGAGCCAACCTGACTGAATTAGATCTCTTTAGGTACTTTTTCTTGATTCGCATCATTGCTTTCAGCTGTGGGGAGAACATAGATGACCTTTGCCCACTTTCCTTCTCCTCAACTCCTCTCGCCTTTTCCACTTGAACATCCATGGAAACCCCTTAACAGTCCACCACTAGTCTGGAATACTGAGAGAAACAAACATAAGACCATGTTATAGTTAAAGGGTCTGGGGTGGTCTGGGGTGTTCACTGATATGCTCGAGCAAAAATCGCTGCAAAAGATGCTTTCCAACAGGTTTTATCGTAGTTTTTGGAAGAATGTCCGGTTGTGATGCGTTGGAAAAATAGGTCCACAGTTTTACAACGAATGGTAAAACACCTGTTGGAAATCATCTTTTGCAGCGATTTTTACGTGAGCATATCAGTGAACACCCCAGACCACTCTGTGAGTTTCACGTCTTTGTAAACTAAAGTTTAATGCGTTTATATGAATGATTGTTCCAGTGCCCCTATGAAACCATTGTGGAGGTGGGGGGGTGCTAACACAAAAACCTAAAATTCTTGGGACAGCAGCATGTGTCCAAATTTTAATCTTAACCATTCGATTTAATCAGAAACGATCTTAAAACAGGGCTTTACTTGTAAAACGCCGAACTTACCCTTTAAATATTTGTATTAATTCACTTGGTAAATGCTTTAATCCAAATCTTACAGCGCCTTCTTTGTTGATCCCGGAACAACATTCCAATCAACCAATCAGATTTGAGGTTTCAGGCTTACAACCAGGGTTAGGTGCTGAGTTAGTGTTATTCAATTATCATTTCCCTCTGATTTTAGGGTTAACTTATGGGTAGGGTTAGGTTTAGGGGTAGGGAGGGATAGGACAACATTTTCAGACTGGAGTGTTGTTTCAGCATCACCAAAATATGTTGAAGCAGGAACATAACTTAATTGGCAGAATCATGGTGACCGTATCACATGCAGTTTGCTACAGGTCGAGGTAGTTAGCATGACTGGTTTTGAAGAGTCTTACATTCAGCTGTATCTTGGCAAACGCATGATAATTATAGGTAATTAAGAATAAGAGGCTAAATAAGAGGCTGGAGTTGGCAGTAACAGATGTGTGTGTGTGAGTGTGTATAGAGTGGATGTAAATTGTAAAGCATGAACCTCAGGCAAGGAAAGTATAAGGTTCTAAAAGCACATTTCTGATACAGGATATAAGTAAGGGATAATCCACAGCTGTGCATAAAACGATTTTAATGCACGACATGGAGGCAAAGAACCGCCCAACATGAAGCCATCATTTGCCAGCATTGAAATACAGCAATATTTGACCGGAAGACTAAAGATGGTTATTTTTGTCATTTAGAGGTCGGTAGATCTAGCATTCTGTCCGCTTTAAATCAGTCACAGAGATAAAGTGAGGTAAGATTACATTTATAAGAATGAATTAAATTGCAGAATTTAAAACTGCTGAGATTTAAATGCTCGAAGAAATGGGATAACCTTTTACAGCTGAGAATGTGTTGGTTTGTGTTGTTATATCTATTAACTCAATATTACACGTTTTTCATGGTAGGCTACTTTTAATGTTTTTGCTTTTACTATGGTAACTTTTTATTGTAGTGTTAGCTGACACCTTTGTCTTGTTGTATTGTGTTAGTTTAGCAAAATCATCTGCTGAAGTCTATTTCATATAGCTATAGATATTCATACATGCGTCTAATTATGAATGTTCACGGACCGTTGACCGTTCCAATATGGCGGACAGCTTGCGTATAGCGGCCCATAGAAACAGCTGCTACTGAGGCATCTATGTGTATATACTGTATCTATCTATAACTACTGTATGACCTGATTGTACCTGCACAGTTCTGGCGTAATTCAACCTAGTGGTTAGGAGATTGAAAATGGTTATTTATGCTCATAACTTCTGAACGGTTTAACCAAAAGTCACTTTTGGTGTCACTCTTAGGATTTGATTCACAATTTTTCTATGTCGGCCATTTTAGACAATGGCCATTTTGAATTTTGTTGTAAAATGCTATATTTTATAAACGCAGTGGCGCATCGTTACACAATTAGGTATAGGTCATCAGCACCATGCCCTGAAGGTACTTAAAAAGTACTGATGTACTGAAGAATTGTAATGAAACTTCAAAAAATGCTTGTTAACACACAAGGTAAGAAGCGGGTGCCATCCTTGTATGTTTTGGGTTTTCAGTTAGTGTAGATTATGTTGGGCGTGTTGAATGCTGGAGACTCTTTTTTCTTTCTTTGTCTTGTTGCGTTAGGTAGTTTATTGGGAATGGGATGTAGTTGAAGTGTGGGTTTTGTTTTATTATTTTTTTGGATTTAACCCCGCTCAGGTTCCTACTCCCTGTGATCGGCATTTGTACTTTTTCTGTGTAGCAATGGCCTAAATCTACTCAGAACCTCTTAGCAACTGCACATCAAGGTACTGGAAATCACCTACAACACATAATGTTATGGTTATGGCATCTTTTGCATGAGCAACACCACTCAAATTTTGTAATCACATTTTCTTCAGAAAATTAAATAATCTAGTTTCTATATCCTCAAGATACATGCATTCAGGGGAAGTCCACATGCATTTCTCTCTAAAGTTTTCGTCATAGTGCTCTCATGTATATTATCCTGGGCACATCATCCTAAGCTCCACTTGTCCGGGCAGAGAAAGAGAGAGGGATGTGTGTGAGATGACTTTACCATTTTGCATAACTGTCTACACTCACACTGCCATTTTGTTTTACAAAAAACACACAATTAGGAAGTTGATGCATAACACACTAGCATTGAAATTAGAGACGGAGCCTTTGGTTCTATCTGTATAACAATATTCCATTGTTTATGTGTGAAATTGTGTATTTATTAATGGTCTCAAAATGTATTTGAACGCTTACTTAAAACCGTAAAAGGTGCATGTAAGTGCAACTGAAGTGGAGATTTCTGGCTCATTGAATGTCACTGCGATAAGCAATCTACGCTCAGATGCATATGTTATCCATACAGGCAAAAACATTGTTTTTTCATGCACTGCTCAAATAAAGTACCCCTATTATGCTATTTTAAAGGATTAGTTCACCTCAAAAATGAAAATTTCCTTATACTTTACTCACCCCAATGCCATCCAAGATATCCATGTCTTTCTTTCCTCAGTTCAAGAGAAAATAAGTTTTTTGAGGAAAACATTTCTGGATTTTTCTTCGAATAATGGACTTCAATGGCAACCACCGTTTTGAAGTCCAAATCAATGCAGCTTCAAAGGTCTTTGAAGTGCTTCAACACAGGCTGTGCACGATTGCAGCTGAGGAATAGGGTCTTATCTAGTGAAACGATAGGTCATTTAAAAAATATATATAAATCAAGAAATGTTTTCCTCAAAAAAATTAATTTCTCTTCCATTGAGGAAAGAAAGACATGGATATCTTGGATGGCATTGGGGCGTGTAAATTATTAGGACATTTTCATTTTAAGGTAAACTAATCCTTTAAAGGTTCCTAATTTTGTTTTGTAGGTCTCCTAAAATAGGTTTATATGCATTCAAGGTCAAAAACGTAGGGTGGTTTCACACCCGCCTCATTTAGTTCGGTTGGATCGCACTAGAGTTCGTTTTCCCCATTGGTGCTGTTCGTTTGGGCAGGTGTGAAAGCAGTAATCGCACTCGGGTGCGCACCAAAAGCGGACCAAACAAGTGTACCGAGACCTCCTCGAAGAAGAATCAGCTGCGCTGTGCATTATGGGATGTTTGTTGACAGTTTGCACTAGCATGGCAGCGAGTTCTGAGAAGGTGCGGAGCATCATAGAAATTTGCCTAAAGTGGTGTAGACAAACTACATAATACACTTTGACCAGGTATACAATCAGCCCACGCAGTCGTCTCTCCATAAAAGCTGTCTGCCGGATTTTCCTCCTCTTTGTTAACTTCCGGGAGCTCTGGAATTTTCCCGCACGTTAATTCTGACTTGCACTGACATATATTAAATCATGTCAGTGCCATTGTTTTGTCTCAAGATTCACACCAGTAATGTTTTTTTCTAAGGCCCGTTTATAAAAGCTAAATGTCCTAATTGAACCTAATTCTGGCTTAATCTAAGCCCCGTCTGTGAAACCGGGCCTTTATTTAATGTAAACTTTGATCTTTCAAACTTTGCAGACCTTTTACATTCACAAACAGCTATATACATGAAAGGTAATTTCTAAAAAAGGTATAATGACAGATTTAATCCTATCTATATTCTGAAGGTTTTTACAGAAGGGTTTATTCATACATGTATATCATTTGCCTGGTTTTACACAACATTTTATTCCTAAAAACATGGTGATAGTTTTTTTTCTGGCTGTTGACAGGGTTTTCTGATATATGGAGTGATAAAAAGAGATACCAGTAATCCCTTCTACAATACAATACCTTATGAAACTACTTTATGAAACCCAAAAGTAAATTATGGTGTTACAGAAGCAGAAAGTCAAACACACACAAACCGATAAAATAAGATAAAAATCATCTACAAGCATAGCAAAATCTAAATCTACACTTCTGCAAAAGCCTTTGACTCAAAGAAGTTGACAAAATGAAACAATTTTTTTGAACCTAGCTTCATTCAAGGTTCAGATTTTTGTTCTGGAAATGTATGCAAATTAGAGCATATTTGATTAGACACTGCCTCGTTTGTATACTTCACAAAACCTGTGATACAATTTTTTTTGTGCAATTCTTAATGTAATCAATGAGGAAGTATGGTGTATATTTTGTTTTACCCTATTCACTTGGGTATAAATGCCACCTGATATTTTGTTATCTAATGCAATGGCATTCAGACATTTTTAAAGGGATAGTTCTCCCAAAAATGAAAATGATGTCATCATTTACTCACATTGTTCCAAATCTGTATCTGATTCTTTCTTCTGTTGAACACAAAAGAAGATATTTTGAAAAATGTTGGTAATCAAACAGTTGACGATAGCCAATGACTTCCATAGTATTTTTTCCCCCTACTATGGAAGTCAATGCCACCGTCAACTGTTTGAATACCAACATTTTCAAAATATCTTCTTTTGTGTTTAACAGAAGAAAGAAACTCATACAGGTTTGTTACAACATGAGGGGTGAGTAAATGATGACAGAATTTTCATTTTTGGGTGAACCATCCCTTTAAGTGCGTTTTGAGAGTTCAAATACCCTGAAGCCATTATAGATCCATATATGAAAAAATAACTGTATATTTCCATTTTTCAAAGGATGGCTGGAAAATGGTGTTTGTTTGCACACAGCTCTGTGAGGGCAGTTATGCAAACTTCACCATGCAAATGGTCCTGTTGCTCAGAAGCACTACTGTAAAAAATGAATATGGAGACCGAAAATGATGTAGAAATGGAGGAGATTACAAAAACATGTTATGGTTCTCTTTTTTTTTTTTTTCAACATCATGGTCAGATGCCTAAACTTGCCTGATTGTATGGATATGAAACACAATATGGGCCTTTACCTTTCATGGATGAGTCTGGTATCACCTGCAACGATACCACTGTGATAAAGAGAAAAACATGACAATCTATGATCGACAGACAAGGTGAAACCAAAAATAAATAAATAAAAAAACAAGAAGATGAGCCAGAAAACAGACCTTCAACGCTGCATTAGGCGTGTGCTTGCTTTCTTCTCCTAGAGTTTTGGTTCTTGTCCTCAAAGATGTTGATTTTGACAATGATGATTGATAAGAATTAGACGATGTTCCAAGCACACATGCACACCTTTCGACTACCTGCTCACTCCTATTTCCATCACACCATCCCTGTGTTTGAGCTCCACCCTCTCGTCCCGCTGTCACTTTACATCTCTCTTTCCATTTTCCTTTCCTTGTCCCATGAACCACATACAATAGCCTATATCAGTGTGATCGACTGTACAATTGCTGTGGCCAACGTTTGCTATTTAAAAGAGCAAATTAATTAAAATAGCTAGCCGCTGTGACCGCAGGCCCCCAAAATAAGACTTATTTTTTTTAATTCCACTTATTATATAAGGAACGTTACAGGTGTGTTCTTTAGCAGGCATTGATACTATGCCATTTAAGACTGTTCATCAAAATCTCTTAACCATGTAAAGCCTGCCATACAGTATGAAATACTAGTCAGAAACCTTTAGACAAAATGTTGAGTACATTATATTTGGCTTTTATGGCTCATATAGTGAGAAAATGGGGCTCATATTTGAGGAGGGAAAAAACACCGGTTTTATTCACAGGCCCAAACTGAGCAAAATATGTAATATGGTGCAGTTGCTGATATTTATTTGAACAAAAAGTATGATGAAATTCTCATTGTTTGTAATGTAAATCAATGATATCTTTATTACATTATGGTGGATACTTACATAAAATGCATATAAACACCCGTTGTCACTGTATCTCTAAATAATGTATCAGTAAGATTATATTTAAATGCTTAGTTTTATAATCAAAACATATAATGCAATGATGATTGAGTGATGAATAAATAAACGTTCCACAAAACCCTGATGGATTAGATACTCACGTTTTAACATGATTTTTCAAAACAAAATAAAAGATGTATAGATAATCATGTAAACCTAAGTTGTTTCAATAAAAAAAGTTATTCTCAATGATACTAAAAGGCCTTTTACTTGATGAATAAGTATCATCAAAAAGCATGCCAGCCAATAGTAAATAACCATTTTCTAATCCTAATCTTCACTATCATGTTATATGAATTTAATCATAGAACATATATTAAGATGAGTTTCAGTTTTGGATGGATGGATGAACAAATAAATAAATAAATGAGATTGAGGAATGACCCATCTGGCATGTTTTTTATACGTTGTTCACAAATGATCTAAATAACATTTACATAACTGATCTGTGGGTGGAACAGAAAGCGGTATTATTTGAGATTATTTGCAGTCTGATTCACTAATTATTCAATTAGGTTTGCTGGAGGAGCAACTTTCCTAACAAAATAAATAATGAACAGGTATCCCAAGTCCAAGCATCCACTCAGAAACAACCCACAGATTTAAAGTTCATATCCTTGATATTTCACCTGAGGGATTTTTTTTTTGTCACAAAGTTCGTCATCTGTGCGTCTGCTTGTACACAAAACTGAATGACCAATTGCGTCATAATCTTGAGTGGACATTGAGTTTCTATTTCCATAGTAACATTCAAAACTTGCACTTTTGTGATTTGCAGTTCTGAATTAACTGTAAAACATACTTGATGTCATAGAGGCAAAACATGGTGTGATTTAACCTAGAAACCAAATACTAATCCTTTTTTATATCAATAATTATCAGACAACAATTAAAACATAACATGCACTATGAATCTTTACAAAATAATAATAATAAAGATAAATATATATTTTCTAATTATAATTAAATTATTGTCAGTAAATTGATTCTATTATATAATAATTATTATTAACAATACATTTAATAAATATATAATATTGAGCAGAAAAATGTAAGCAGGTTATTGGTCAAATATAGTACCGAGTAAATATAGTAAATCAGAAGTAATCATTGGTCTAGTTATACTGTATGTTTACTATTGAGTGCTTCCTGTTCGTTTTTGACAAGAAAGGAAAGGGACTGATTGCTCACCCATGTGGAGCCATCGGGAAAGCTCACTGAATGTGGGAGGGCTGGGGAGTACTGAGTAACGCTGCTTGTTTGTTTATCTGAGGTAAACGGTATTGGCCTTGACCTCGGAGAGACAGGAGCGACTCTTTTATCTGCCCGAAAGAGCGGTGATATTTACAACGTGGTGGGAGGAAGCTTTCTTCCATGCCATTTCCATACACTTCATAAAATATCTCTTTGTTCCTCCTGCTGTTCAATAGAGCACAACAGTGACCGCACACCTTTTCAGATGATTCAGGGATTTCATTTCTTTTTTCAAAATTCTTCAATAAAGTGTTCTAAAATAATAATCAAATAAGCAGTGGTGAGTTCAGTGGAACACTATACAAACTTTGACTGAAGACTGGAGTAATGATGCTGAACATTTAGCTATGACATCACAGGAATAAATGACATTTTAAAATATATCTAAGAAAACAAATAGCTTAAATTGCAAACGTGATATTTCACAATATTACTGTTTTAACTGTGTTTTTGATGGCATCTGAGCATAAGACACCTCTTCCAAAATGACTTTTGGCAGGTATTATTGCAATCTGAGAGCTCATTGTAGTTTTTTTTTTACATTTTTGTTATCTGAAAGGTTTATAGGTTATAGGCACACTATGTAACTTTTGGCCCTCTAGCCGTAAAAATATAATACAAAACTGCCTGCATTTTGCAGAAGAACATTGTTTTGGTTGTGCTTCAGCTCTGCGTGACTGTGTGGATGAATATGGTTATCATACTGCTCATAAAACATTCACTACTAGACTTAAGAGATAAAACCGGTTTAGATGGAAAGGATCTCAAGCTGACTAGCTGAAGACATTACTGTATCTTTACCTATTAATAGACACGGTAGCCTACTTCCTTGAAAAAAAATTCCAGCACAGCTACAACAACCATAATGAAATGAGCTTCACAATAGGCTAATGCTTTACAATAAACTCTGTTAGAGAGCTACCTTTGGTAATTTATCTGTTTAATGAAACACCTTACTCACCTGTTGAATGCATTTACAACATTTCAAATCCCTCCGTTCTCTACATCTCTGAAAAGCCAAGCCAATGTTGATTATTGTTTTATTAAGAGCTCAGATTCTCTTTTCTCCAGCAGACTCTCCTCTGTTCTGCATTTTTTTAACAGGTGATTCTCTGGAGGTTCAATATTTAGCAGCTCCGTGTCAGTCTTTCTCGTTCGTTGTGACTTTAACACGTGTTAAAGAACCTGGAGCAACATTTCCCTAATGTTTTATCGAGACAGCTGGAGTGACGTAGGCCTATCTGCTCAAAAAACATCCCGACAGGTCTAAAATATAAATGTACCATAGTGAATCATAAGACAAAAACACATTTTTGAAGAAGGATCGGTAATGTAGTGATTGATTATTTAAATTGTATTATTGTTATCAAAAAACGTTACATAGTGTACCTTTAATCAATACAAAATCTATTTCTCAATAGAGAAAATAAAGGCTTTTTTATTACATGGAAACCGCTTTGTAAGAAAAAAACTAAAAACACTATAAAGGTTAAGGTAAATAGCTATAAAGGTACTGGCTGTGGTAAATGGGGTTGCACGAGGATAGAACAAGATGAAGGTATCTTTTCAACACGAAGGTTTAATGATGATCAAAATAAAAGACAGGAGAAGAGGCAGCAACACATTATTTACAACGGAGATCGGACACACACTTAAATGTAAAACTATCAAGCTAACCCAAACACTACTGTGACGATATCAATAAACTCTTTATGTTTGGTGTGCCACAGATGATCTCAACGACTCTCATACTCACACAGTACAAAATTTCACACGCGCAGACTCAACACAACCTTAACAAAAACAAAGATAAAGAACAGACAAAACTCTTGCCAGTTCCCACAAAGGTTAAATGACACACACACACGCACTCACACTCTTTTGTCAAAATGTCTTTCTACACCAGTAACATGTTCAAAGCAAAAGCACAATTGTGCATTGTAGTTCACATGCTGTACAAAAGCACAAGAATAGTACCACAAACATGCTGTAATCCGGTCTGGTCGCAGTCTTTGTGCCAGTTTAAACATCATCTGACGTATATTAGCACTAGCTGCGACAAGACAAAGGCAGAGATGTGTCACATCAGCGCGACAATGCATGATGACATTACTCGCCCAAACTGTCAGGAAGAATCAGTGATGAATCAGTCTTACCCAACATTTACCTTAATACAGTACATTAAAATCATCTCACTGTACAATCAAACCGTCTGTGGTAATGTCTGATCCAAATCCACACAGAAACAACCGGGACACCTTATAATCAGTCCAGGCTGTAACATTTATTTTAAGAACAGATTTGTCTGTAACACTTTCACAATAAGTTCTCATTTTTTGACAATAGTTTAACTGCATTATTTAACATGAACAATAGGCTACTTCTATAGCATGTAAAGGCCTATTATGTCTTATTTACATATCAAAGCTTGTTTCCACCACAGAATAAAAAAGTAATTGTGACTCCCCCCCCCCCTACAATTGTGAGCTTATATCTTGCAATTGTGAAACATAAAGTCAGAACTGCAAGATATAAACTTGCAATTGTGAGAGGAAATGTCAGAATTGCGAGATAAAAAGTTTCTCTTTTTTTTTATTCTGTGAAATCATTTTATTCTAAATTCAAACATTAGTTAATGCACCAAGTTATAGCCTATGCTTTATTAACCAACTTTAACAATGATGGGTAATAGAAACTCTGTAAATGTTACTCATTGTTAGTTTATGCAAGCTAATGCATTCACTAATGTTAACAAAAGAGATCTTATCAAGACTTGTACTCATGCAGAGTGCTATTTTTAGATCTTTGCATAGCATAGGCTACTGATGTATTGATTTCAAAATTCAGAAAAAGTCCGAATCTTTCATTAGTGCAAAGTTTCACTTTACTTCCTTCTACAATTTTTCATCACATCCGTGAGCTGAAGTCACTAAAGTTACATAGAAATGTATTTCCCCATTTCAGAGGTTTCAAGAGTCGGGTGGCACAGTGGATTGCACTGGTTTGTATGGTTTTGTCAGCCATACAAGGCAAGAGAGGCAGAAAGGGGCAGGTTAACGTGCTCTGGTACTTTTCCATTGCGTAAAACCGCTCGTTAATGAAGCGCGCGCGGTAAAGCTCGGGCCAGATGCGGGAATGAACTCTGGCGAGAAGGCGCCACCTGGTGGACGCGCAGTGCAGTGGCTGCTTGATACCAGACTTGCAGTTTTCCATTTCTACATGAGTCTGAACAACTTTAATAATGCAATCGCTATGTAATCGCTTTGGAAAATGAGACAATATGACTTTAATAGCTGTGTTGGTATGAGATTAACCAACATGGTAAACACGCAGCCTATGAAAAACAACAACAACAAAAAAAAAACTTATGTAGCCTAGGGTAATATGAAAAAATGTGTCCCAAATGACGCAATGTACACTTATACACTCACTATGTATACTTATGCGCAATGTGTAGTGTATTCATTTTGTAAGCACTGCATCCCAATTTGCTCTTAGGCTACTTATACTATCCCTTAAAAGTGTGTAGCCTAGTTTTTTTTTTTTGTGAAGAAAAATACAGTTTTGAGTGCGTAGCATAGAAAATACTGGCCTACTATGTGTCATAGCCTACAACTATGTCACTTAACTAGAGTTTCTGTCACCGTTTAAACTGCCCAGTCAATCATCTTGTCACAGAACAATCTTGAATCCTCCACATTTAATTTAATTTAATTTCCTACAGTTTCAGAGAGAAAGTTGATCTGCCAGCACAGGGTCGGAGAGCTCTCTTCGTGTGTTTTCAATTTGCATAATGATGCATTTACAAGTTAATGAACAAATGTATTTTTTACAAAAGTTCAGATGAAACATAATGTGAATAACATTGAATACATATCTTTTCGTCAGGTTAGACTGATTATTAATCACTTAAACCCCTTTATCTTAACCTTTGAACTTAACCGCCAGAAACGCACATCCGCCGTGTTTGTAGTTTTTAAACTCCTTTTATTCGTGTTTGTAGTTCTAATCGAACCCTAGTCCAACGCGCAATGGGTTGTGGGCAATATTACCTGTTAGAGCGTGCACGGATTTGCACATCGGATCTTAGGTCGGTTTCTTTGGAATACTATTTAAACATACTACAATTTGGGACACACTAATTCAAATTTCGAATATTATTTAGGATGGATAGTAGCCTATGTGAATTGGGACGCAACAAAGGTTATTTTGTCATTCAGCGTTGGAGTCTGATGGCTGCATCCGAAATCACACAATTACCTACTACTGTAGTAGGCGAAACACAGTACGTGACAAAAGAAGTATGTCCGAATTCACAGTACTCATAAAAAGAGTCTGCAAAAGCTATCTGGATCTGTCTCTATATGATATCTATGATCTGGATGACCTACTACTTCCAGCATGTATCCCATGAGGCCACGGGAGAGGGGTCACATGACAATGACAACATGGCGGGTGTAGTACATTCACATACACACATTCACAGGAGTGCCGCTAAGGGGGGAAAAGTTTCAATTTAAAAAGTTAAGTTTCGAAAGAAAAGGACGATTCTAAGGGCCCACACACTTTTGGGGCCCCCAGAGATCGATTTTATTAATGGAATCGGTGGGGTAGGGGGCCCAACCTCATATTCTTTCATAGGGTCCAACATTTCTAGCCGCGCCCCTGCACATTCATACTATATAGAACGTACTTTTTTAGTCGTTGTGAAGTAATTACTTATTCAAAACAAGTACCTACTCAAAGAGAGTATGCGACTTAAGACGCAGCCCTTGGCAGCATCTAAATCCAATTTTTATGTCCTTCCCTCGCTAACTTCCCTCTGTCTCATTCACTCAGATGAATGCCATTGCTTACGCTGCACGAGTGCCCACTAGTGGCGAAACCCTTGAAATGTTTAAATGGAACACACTAAGCCCTTGATCACTTGGAATCTGCAAGGGATCTGTATTATTTACAGTTTTTTCCGTATTAAATTTGTTTTACGCAGCATTCTATCGGTCTGTATGTATGCTTTGGCTGTTAGAGAAAATATAAAAAAAACTACTCAGAATGGTGCATAAGTATGCAAATTTGGACGCCCCGATTCTGTACTGTTTTTGCCTTTTCCTTTTTATTTATTGTGTAAAAATGTGTGTGGATATAATTTAGTGTTACCAATACTTTGGCAATGCAAAGTCTTTCATCATGGCAATAAAGCTAAATCTAATTCAATACATAAGGAGTCCAGTTCAGTGAGCAGAAAAAAAGCAAAAAAACACTTCTATACACAGAACATTCAGAAATAACATTTTCCTTAATGGGAACGTTAGCAAAACGTAATTAGAACATATTTTTTTGTTAGCTGGGATGATTGTCAATAAAAACTATAGTTTTGAAACTTATATATATATATACACTACCAGTCAAAAGTTTTGGATCTGTAATATTTTTTATGTTTCTCTTCTGCTCATCTTGGCTGCATTTATTTGATGATAAAAAAACAAACAAGTAAAAAACAGTAATATTGTGAAATATAATTTTAATTTAAAACAGGTGTTTTCTATGTGAATATATAGTAAAATGTAATTTATTCCTGTGATGCGAAGCTGAATTTTCAGCATCATTACTGCAGTATTCAGTGTCACATGATCCTTCAGAAATCATTCTAATATGATGATTTGCTGCTCAAGAAACATTTCTCATTATTATCAATGTTGAAAACAGTTATTCACATTTTTATTTTAGGATTCTTTGATGAATAGAAAGTTCAAAAGAATAGCATTTATCTGAAATCGAACGCATTTTCGAATACTACCGTTCAAAAGTTCGGGGGCAGTAAGAATTTTTATTTTATTTTTTTGGGGAAATAAATAAAATAAATCAATACTTTTATTAATCAAGCATTAATAAAATTGATCAAAATTTACAGCAAAGACATTTATAATGTTACAAAAGATTCTATTTCAAATAAATGCTGTTTTTTAAATTTTCTAAGTAGTAATGAATGTTTTTTGAGCATCAAATCCGCATATTAGAATGATTTCTGAAGGATCATGTGACACTGAAGACTGGAGTAATGATGCTGAAAATTCAGCTTTGATCACAGGAATACATTACATTTTAAAATATAATATAAAACAGTTATTTTAAATTGTCATAATATTTAAAAAAAATTATCAAATGGTAGTGTCAATAGAGGGGGGGGAGAGAGAGAAATGAATGTGAATAAAAAAAAAACAGTTATAATATAGTATAACATACATTTTAAAATATAATATACATTTTAAACCATACATTATGAAATACCATTTTGGACATGTAGAACCAGTACCATTATCAGTGTGCATGACCCTACCATATGATATTTTGTAAGGTGCAGTTATGAATGCCTCCTAAAAAACAGAATTTTTACACACACACACACACACACACACACACACACACACACACACACACACACACACACACACACACACACACACACACACACACACACACACACACACACACACACACACACACACACACACACACACACACACACACACACACAAAAAAACTACCTAAAAGTATCATTATGGTATACTGTAAAGTAGTCTACCACAGTATTTTTAAGGGACATGAAGAAAAAGATACAAGGTGTCGTAGTGTTTAGCACATGTACCATGGTACTCGGGCATACCATCTAAATACAGTGGTAGCTTCACAGTACTTTTTTCACATCCATTGTCCTTCTCAGCTGTCAAATATAGCAGTAGACTTCCATGATGAGAGGGACAGTTTGATTTGCATGTGGAAACATTCAAAAATATGCTCGTCATGTTGCTTGTTTGTTGTTTATGCTGCCGTATTGATGCGTCTGCTGTCAGTGCCAGTGATAATCTATTGTTTGATGAAGATGATCACAATGACGAGAACCACCGTAATTATGGCCACCATACTCATGAGTAAAGCTTTGCACAGTGGCGAGCGCAGTATGGTGATCAGCATAGACCTCTCTCTGGCCGAGGCGTGCTCCCCCCCCTCTCCTGCTGGGTTCCCGACGTCCAGACTCTGGCTGATGGTGTGTGTTAGAGCCGGGGCAGAGCTGGGCACTCTCTTCACCTGCAGTTTGCCCTTGTTGCGATTAAAACGGATGCTGTAGACGTGCTGCATGGCAGCCGGGAGGTAGGACAGCACCGTGGAGTCATTCGCGAGCTTGGGAAGACCCAAGTCTGGTAACGGGGTGTAGGCACGGCACAGCGGGCACTGGATGGTGTTGGGTTGGGCGGACTTCACGTTCATCCGCGCTAGACACTCCAGGCAGAAGGTGTGCTTGCATTCCAGTACCTTAGGGGTGTTGAAGATGTTGTTGAACTGGCAGAAACAGATGGCGCACTCCAGATCGGGCAGCTCGCCCTCATCCGCGTCTGGGTTGTAGGGGTCACAGAGGTGGTTTGGGTCAGACTCCATGACAGAGGGGGGAGGTGAGAGAGAGGGAAGTCAAAGGGCATCTTCAAGGTCCATGATGACGTGGCAAGTCTGGAGAAGAACAAGAAAAGTTTTGTTTCATGGATTTTTTCGTGTATTTTCTACCACCACCCATAGGAGAAATAAAATAAAAACAAAAAACCTGGCATTATACACTATGAATATTGTTGGCTCTGTGAGTAATTGCGTATGTTCCTCTTTTTGTGAGTGGCTTTGGATAAAAGTGCCAGCCAAATGCATGAATGTAAAAAAAAAAAAAAACTGGCATTGTAAACTACGCATATTGTCTGCTATTTGACACATTGCTTATGTTCTTCTATTGAAGTTGCTTTGGATAAAAACACCTGCAAAAAATTAAATAAGATGAAGAAATGAAAAAAATTAAATTAAAACAATATTAAAAAAAAACCTGGCATATACACAACGGATATATCCTTTGCATAAAAGCGCCTGTAGAATGCATAAATGTAAAATAATAACAAAAAATAAATAAATAAATAAAACTGGCATTGTACACTATGAATATTGTTGACTCTTTGACACTTTGCTTATGGCCTTCTATTGGAAGATGCTTTGGATAAAAGCGTCAGCGCCTGCTAAATGAATAAAATAAAATAAAAATTTATAATAAATCTTTTTTATTAATTAAATTATAAACCTGGCATTGTACACTACGAATATTTTCTTTGGATACAAGCGCCTGTCAAATGCATAAATGTAGAATAATAATATAAATAAATCAAACTGGCATTGTACACTATGAATACTGTTGACTCTTTGACACTTTGCTTATGTCCTTCTATTGGAAGTTGCTTTGGAAAAAGTGTCTGCAAAATAAAATTAATAAATAAAAAATAAAATAAAATAAAAGCTGGCATTGTACACTATGAATATTTTTGGCTCTTTGACACATTATTACTTATGTTCTTCTGTTGGAAGTTGCTTTGGATAAAAGCGTCTGCAAAATAAAAAATACAAATAAAATCTGTGGTGAATTGCTTATGTTCCTCTGTTGTAAGTTGCTTTAGATAAAAACATCTGCTAAATGCATAAATGCAAATCGTGAGCTTAGAATTATACGGTTCTATCTCCACTTTTGGTCGAAATTGAGTTTTTGACATAATCCTATCCATTAGGTGTTTATTAATGCCGGTGTGGTGTTATTTTTGTAAAAAAAAATATTTTGTCAGTAGTTATTAATAAAATAGAAAGGTTCCATCTCACAAAACAGCAGGGATGTAAAAACTTTGATGCTCAATTTCTCAGAACTACCTTAAACGGAGATAGAACTGTATCATTCTAAGCTCACGAAATGTTAAATAATCAAATAAAATGTAGCTTAATGAGCCCTGCATTAGAGGTCTGCACTCCCGCGGGAGTCCCGCGGGACCCGCGGGTCCCGACGCAAAACAGTGCGGCGCGGGACAAATTTTTAAAGGTCATTGCGGGAGCGGGCGGGATGATGAGGTGCACTTGCGGGTGCGGGCGGGAGGGATGATACGCTGCACTCCCGCAAATTAAATATGAGTATAAAGTAAAATATATAAATGATTAAAGTAGCGTACATAATTTGTAGTTGTGAGGGAGATTCTGATTGGCAGCAATAAAAACGTTTTAAGCAGCCTAAACTTGTGAATGTTGTCGGGTAGGGCGGGGCCTAATCTCACGCACACTTGTTTAGAGACAATTCCTTTCCCGCTGCTCCGAGTTCGAATTCGAAAGCTAGTTCAAGTTCAAAATAGACAGCATGGACGAGGAACAGAGCGCCTCTAGTGCTTCAGATAAAGTACTGTTGTGAATATTATGCTGTTCGTAATATGGGACCAATAAATATGTTACCAAGTATTGGTAAGGAATTTTGTGTGCACGCATTTTTTCCCCCCAAGACGTTTCGTCAGACAGAAAGTGCGGGCGGGAGCGGGACATTATATCACAGATGCGGGCGGGAGCGGTACTAAAAATGACAAATCTTTGCGGGAGCGGGCGGGAGCGGGACTGAACACTGCGGGAGCGGGCGGGAGCGGGTCTGAAAATTGTGTCCCGCGCAGACCTCTACCCTGCATATGGTCATCGTGTGTTTTGGATGTCGGTGTATTCCACACCAGGCTTTTTAACCTGCCTGGCTAGCAAGGCCTTCATGCTCAACCAGCTTCAGTAGAAATCCCACCTCGTCCCACCTCTACAACTTTTGCAGAGTAGATAGTATGATTGGTAAACAGACTTGTTTGTTGTTCTACCCACGCTAACCTGTTCTCAATAACAGATTTGCCTTGGAAATGATTATAGGTCTTCATCAAAGAACGGCTAAAAATATGCAAAGCAGCAGAAGGGTGTCCCATTACTGACGTCTATAATGCTGGTAGAAAGGATTGGGTTACTTCATTAGAGGTCCACTTAGCCTCAACTGATCATAGTTTACATTTATGATGCCAGTATAGTCAAATATGATGCATTTAAATGTAGCTGAATGTTTCAGCATTTACCTACAATTTGTTTCTTATTCTACAGACATATAATTGAGTGGGTTTCTTATGGATTTGAGAGCATTGCTGCATAGTGTAAAATGCAAATAAAAAGCAGATAATCTATTGCCTTAGTTTGGTGTGCACATGCTCAAACAAATAGGACAAATAGACTAAGGCCTGGTATCACAAACAAGGCTTAGATTATTCCAGGATTAGGCCTTAGTTCAATTGGGGCATTTAAGAAGCTTTTATAAACGGGCCTTAAAAAAACATTACTGGTGTTATTTGGTACTTGAGACAAAACAATGGCACTGACACATTTCGTGCTCAAACATGCATTTTAGTCTGGGACTAGGCTTAAGCCTTATCTTTGAAACCAGGGGTAAGACAGTTTACTAACAACATAATCACTGATGACTCGCCAGTCGAACCAGCTGCCCAGGATCTTGGAGTCAACACAAGTTCACTATCATAGAGATAAAGTACACAATTGAAGAACGGCAAAATCACACCAGAGGCACTGAAACACGGAGGAGACTATGTTGCCGATCTCCTCTGCAACATCTGCAACGATGTATACGATCAAGAAAAAGCACCAGAACAGTTCACCACGAATCTGATAGTACCACAACCCAAGACAGGAGACCTCACCCTAATGAACAACTACAGAGGGATCAGCTTGATGTTGGTCGCCGCCAAAGTATACAACAAGGTCTTTCTTTACCGAATAAGAGACCTGATCGACAAGATTTTACACGCCAATCAAGCTAGCTTTAGAAGAGGGAGAGGATGTACAGAACAAGTCCTCATCCTGAGTAGAATAATCGAAGGCTTCCAAGACAAGAAACTCGATTATTACATCACCTTCGTAGATTTCAAGAAGGCATTCGATTCCATCAAGAGATCAAACATGTTCGACATCCCAGACAAAACAGTAAGAGCGATCCGCACGATTTACAAGCCAAAGAGTTATGTACTAGTAGAAGGGAAGCTGTCAGACCACTTCGACATCACAACAGGTGTCCTGCAAGGCGATACCCTAGCTACCCTCCTATTCATAATCGGCATAGACTATGTATTAATTCCAGCCGAAGAAGAGCATGCAAAGAACACATTATCGCGCAGAATCGTAACACATTCAAAAGAATCCAGCAGAAATCCAGAAGTATCATTATTTGACCTGGATTTCGCAGACGACATCGCCCTATTTGGCAACACCCTGGACAGAGGTCTTGAAGTCAACATAGATAAAACAGAAGCACTGAGTAATCAAGAATATGCCGGTCTGGACATGGCAATACATAAACATCAGCACATAGAGCTAGATGGATAGACCATCGAATGGACCAAAAACTTCAAATATCTTGGCTCCCACATGGCATCTAGCGAATCCGACGTCAAAATACGAAAAGGCCAAGCATATAAGAAAGAAATTTAATGAGCATTACATTCTAAACAGTTCGTAAGAATGTTCCAATTCTTGGAAAATTCTCTCATATTTTCTCAACATGCCCCTATTATGCCTTTTCAGATATGTGACCCTGGATGACAAAACCAGTCATATGGGTCATTTTTTTTTTAAATTGAGATTTATACATCACATGAAAGCTGAATAAATAAGCTTTCCATTGATGTATGGTTTGTTAGGACAGGACAATTTTTGCCCGAGATACAACTATTTGAGAATCTGGAATCTGAGGTTGCAAAAAAAATCGAAACATTGAGAAATCGCCTTTAAAGTTGTCCATTTAATTTTTAAAGTTGTCCGATTGTGCTGCATTCACTCACAAAAATCAATGTTTTATACATTTACGGTAATAAATTTCCAAAATATCTTCATGGAACATGATCTTTACTTAATATCCTAATGATTTTTGGCATAAAAGAAAAAATGATAATTTTGACCCATACAATGTATTGTTGGCTATTCCCACAAATATACCCGTGCTACTTAAGACTGGTTTTGTGTTCCAGGGTCACATATTACCTTTGTAGTGAATAATATAGCTGTGAATCTAAAAGCTCTGCAAAGTTTCAAGTAATTACAGTCTTAGTTCCTCCTGCATGAACCTACGTAGGTTTTGCTCTCCGTGACCAACGTCTACTTTGACTCTTAAACACTGTAGTTGTAGCTGAGACTGGAAGAGTTTGGTTCGTGTTGTTAACATGTTGAGAAGATGCGTATTTTTCTGCGCTGCAAAAGCAAATCCACTTTGATGAACTTCCAAGCATTGAGATTTCATTTCACCTTCTGGAAGTTGAAGAACATATTTCAGTCAAAAAGTCTTCCAATTACACTCAAGATCAACATATTCGAAGCTGCGTGTGTCTCAATCCTGCTCTATGGTTGCGAGAGCTCGATCCTTGGCAGCAAACTCAGAGACCAACTCAACAGTTTTACCACCAACTGCTATACAATCATGCTTGGCATAAAGCGTCTAAGAAAAGCAATAAAGAGATTTATGTAAGAGTCGGCCGCAACCAACTCGTTCTTCAAGTACAACAGAGGCAACTAAGATTTGTAGGACACTGCCTAAGAAGATGTGAGAGCGACTTGATCAACAAGTATGTCTTGTACGCGCCACAACAGCAGCATGGCAAAAGAATTCAAGGCAGTGCGCGAAAGCTACAGTATACCATCAATATATCGGCACACTCATCAATAAGGACGTACCAGCAACAGCGAGCGAACCACGAGAAGTTGCCAGTAATCGCAAGGAATGGAGAAAACTAGTGACCGACTGTCAACCTACCCCGTTCGCAGCCGATTGATGATGATGATGTAAGACAATTTCCATTATCTACATCTTCAATCATCAAATGTTTAATATCTGATTTCAGATAACATACCTGAAGGTTATGACTGAAGGCATAAGATGCATAACACATTTGTAAATTTCAAAAACCTCTAACATCCTTGTTGGTCTACAAGTTTGACGGCATGACCTAATTTAACCGCCACAGACATTGCATTTTAATGGTTGATTAATAAACTACTGGCTTTAAACCATATATTTTGCTTGTCTATTATCAAGTCAAGGAAAACGTTAGAGCCACTCTTATGTGTTAATATCACCAGTTCTACTTGGTATAAAGACAGTAGACATAGAAAATACAATGTAACACTTTATTTTGATGGTAACTTTGCAACTACACGTCAACTTATTCTAACCCTAACCCTTCTAATACTCACCTAACACTCTAATGAGAGTTAGTAAACATGTAGGTGCAACGTTACTTATAGTCAACAGAATGTGCTAAAGGGACCAAATAAAGTGAAACCAAATATATTACATGATATTTAGATTCACAACTACTCACTCATCTTCTGGAAAGATTTGTTGTCCTGGATGTCAAGGCTGTACTTTTCAGGGAGAATGAGATGTTTCGGTGTCTCTTTTTCTCTCTTTGGACGTCTACCACAGTTCTCCTGACATGTTTTACATAGAAAAACAAAAAACAAAACACCAAGTCACTCTACCACTTTTTTCCTTTTCGCTCAGCTCTCTTTCTTAGTCTCTCTCTTCCACTGTGCTATAAAGAATGGCAGCATTTGAATACTGGAGCAGCAGCAGGAGGAAACACACAGTCAGTAGTCAAATACAGCCGTCAGGCAGATCGGCAGAGTAAACTCTACAACCACGACCTGAAAGACAGAGAAACAAAGAGGGAATAGAGAATACATGCCTGATCTGAAGAATGAAGTGAAGAAAAGCGTAAAAACAAAACAAACAAAACAAAAAACGCTGTTTGGATTTAAATAGGCAAAAGAGTTTGTTGGAGTTGGATCATTATTGCAGTGGTTATTATGTTTCAAGCATGTTATATGTTTGGTAACAGTTCTTCTAACCATAATTGATGGAGTGTGTAGCTTTTCATTACTAAAACAACCATGCATGAAGACACATCATGGCCATATTCTAGGATGGCAATGTAAAGATTCACCAGGCTCAAATTGTGAAAGAATGGTTGTGAGGAACATAAAAAAATCATTTTCACACATGAATCGGCTCCTCTGAGTCCAGAGTTTAAGTTCATTGAAAGTCTTTTAGATGTGCTGGAGGAGACTTTACAGAGTGCTGGACTCTTGCATCATCAATACAAGATCTTGAGCAAAAACTGATGCACCTCTTGATGGAAATAAATGTTGTGATGTTATTTCCATTAATAGGTGCAAAAATGTTTTGGTAGTAGCATGAATAGAGTACAGTGTACGAGTAGCGAGTAGCTCCTTTACTCTCAATCACAATACCCTCCCCTATTACCAATTCACCTACTAATTGTGAACTGTTTCAAAAGAGTTTAACTGGGATATTCTATAAGCTTTTATTTTGCCTCTGTCCTAACCTCTTTGGAGTGTGAAGCAGCCATCAAAAGCAAAATTTGTTTACTTTTACAAAACACAATTATTTTGTGAAAAAAAGTTGTTCAGTGAAACATTTGGAAATCTTTTCTTTTTAATGTTGTCAGTTAAATTTAGTTGAAAGAGAGTTAACAAATTACATGTTTTTAAATTTCTGGATTTGGGGTTGTAAATAACCGACTTTTATGATCAAATAAAATATATTATGAGCTGTTAATAAATATCATGGTACCATCTTTTGATATGGTTTTGTAAATGTGCGTATTGCATATTTTATCAACAGCAAAGATCAAGCTACACGTATTATTCCACAGATGTTTCCATGTCCTGTTGTGTCTGTATGCAAATAAAGACCCAAAAAAGGACTCTTCTCATTGAACTGAAATAATTTATCACATAATGTGCAAATACATTAACATTTCCTTCAAATTGATATCTCGACACCACAGACTTTACATAATAGTCAAATAAACACATCAGTGTAACCTTTACATCCTTCTGTATCATTAAAACAACAAGACACAGTATGGACAGTCCTTTCCGCTGTTTGTTCATCAGTATACAGCTAATGTTATATAGTGGTTGAAAAAAGTATTTGGACATTTTAAAATGCATGAATGTCTTGAAATTTCATTAGACAACAAACGTTGACGTGATGAACTACAACCTGTTATTTTACACTACATACATTTAAATAAAAACTAAAAAAACAATACAAGCTAAAAAAGCCTCAGAAATGTCGTTTGTTTGGAGAAAAGCTCTACTCTTAAAAATAAAGGGACACAAAGGGGGTTTTCACATCAATGCCATGGAATAACCATTCTGGGTTCCTCAAAGAACCTTTCAGCACTGAGAAAACAATGGGTAAAATTTACTTAATTTAAGATTTTGCATGGATATCTTTTAAGTAAATTTCACATATGGAATTAAGAAAAATCTACTGTACTTAACTAAGTTAAGTAAAATCAACAAAGAAAGTAAGTTACTTTAACTTGGTCAGTTAAATTTTGTTTTAATTGAGTAATTTCTACTTATTTGAAGTTTAGTACATTGTATTCAAACATTAGCACACTGAATTAAGACATGATTTTGAAGTGTATGCTTTACTTAGAACATCAAAGTAAACAATACAGTAGATATGACAACATATCTACATAATAGAAGTAATGTGGTAGCCACCCGAACACAGATCGCAATACTTATTTATTACACAATGCACAATAACATTCGTTGGATAATTTTTGAGTATGAATGTGTGATTGAGTAGAAAATGAACTTCAGATGTCAAAAAACAGCAAGTTGCCAAAAGCAACGATAAAACAGTGTAAATACAGAAAAATGCAACATTATTATTCATGTCAGAAAGTTAAGTAGGTTACACTTAGTTTTATAATATAATAATATAATATAAGCTTAAATTGAGTAAATTTTTTTGTTGGTAAATTCTTGCCTGACCTAACTTATTCACGCATATTAACTTATAACATTTGTTTTTTCTGTAGTATTTACTTCACAACATTTTTCTTTTACAATAAAAGATAAACTAACAATATTTTCGTTTGAAAAATCTGAATTTTTTTCTGATAAAGTGAAACTTTTTTGTAACTTTCATGGATGTCAAAGGTTCTTTATGGAACCATATATGCCAATAAAGAACCTTTATTTTTAAGAGTGTAGCAACATTTATTTGATATTTTGCATCTAAGGCAATGACATTCAGGCAGTTTTAAGTGTGATTTAAGTGTAACAATTCTTTGGGACCACTGTGCATTATGTAGAAATAAAATAATACAAAAAAAAAACTCTTTGGTTGATATGTTTGTAAAAAAAAAAAAAAAAACTTCAAAACAAGGACATTTTTAAATCCATATGAAATCAACACTGCCGGTGTTGGCAAGACAGTATTAGCTGGAAGAAGCTGCAATATTCTTTTTATTCTAGTAGTTATAATTGAAGGAAAAATATTAAAAACAACAACAACAATAACAAAAAAACACATTCCATCACTGATTTTCATCGACTTCATATTCTCCATTGTCTGGCCACTTGTCTCTGGCTGTTTTTGTATTTAATTCTCTAAATGGTCACATCATCTCATAAGCGGTTTCAGGAAATACAAGTGCTGAATGTTTACATAAATGTGTGAATGTGTGTGTATGTAAACTCCGTAAATGATTCAGTTTCTCGCTCATGCCAAACCCTGAGTCTGTGTATATGTAACTGTGAATATGTGTGTATGAGAAAGAGAGAGAGAGAGAGAGAGGGAGGGAGAGCCTGAGATTTTATCTCCTTCTATGCTACTTACTGCACTACTTTTAGCAGTGAACCATTTTGACCCATTAGCCATTACCTTGTGCAAATAAAGATCTCCAACAGGGGTGTAAAAGTACAGAGAAATTGTACTTCAGGTCTGGCCAAGCGTCTATATAAGATCACCGTTGCACAGTATGTGCACTTATGTGTATACTTACCTAAGAAAGTACTGGGTAATATAATGTAATACTACATGGGTTAAGGTTAGGTTTTGGGGTAGGTTCAGGGTTAGTACCAGTTATTGTAATTATTATAATAAGTATAGTACCAGTATATACATAGGTAACAGGACTGTACAATAAAGTGCTACCAAGATTGCGAGGTTTGAGATTGTGATATAAACCAAACTCTAACCCCCCTCCCTTTTTAAATTTATTTTCTAATTTAATTACTAAAAACAAAGGCTGAGTACACAGAACTTAAAGCAAAATGTATATTCAGAAACCCCTCTCAAGTCAAGTTGGTATATCTCATTTTTAGTTAATCCTGCCTATAAATGGTGGTTATAATCCAAATGGATTAATCAGATTCTTCGCATTGTTACATGTTGTTGTGGACAATCATATTTCACAATGGAATGGATTTGGACATCCAAATGGATTTGGATGTTTCAAATAAAAGAAAATAATTTGTTAGATTAATAAGCAAAATAATAAGAATGATTTAAACCATGATAATGCAAAATATATTTGTATTTTGAAGCTCTTAAGTAAATTGTAAGAAGTATGATTTTTGCAAGTATTCTATTTCAACAGGAGTCAACAGTAGTAACATATACATGTCCTAAAATAATACTTTAACATATAATGAAGTACAATTACTCCAGTACAATTTACACCCCTGAACTCAAATAACATATTCAAGCATATTAAGCAACCAAGCAGAAGTGGAGTGGCATTTTATTGCCTATATTTGTTTACACAATAACAAACCTATATTTGTTTACACAATAACACACACAGACAGACAGACAGACAGACAGACAGACTGACACACACACACACACACACACACACACACACACACACACACACACACACACACACACACACACACACACACACACACACACACACACACACACCAGCACCTACAGTATCTTATCTCACAGTTGTATTTGGAAATGGAGAAAAATTCCCATACGGTAAATCATCCCTGCCGGGTAGGAAGTTTCACAGCGACCCAGTCTCTTTCCTTTAGGGAAGTTGATTACGTTTTTACATCCTTTAATGCTTCATGTAGTCAAGTGGTCATATATGGCCAAAAACATGCGGACAATGTTGGAACATGGATGGAGGGATTTGCTCCCATTTAGACACGAGCAGATTGCATGGATTCATGCTTGATTTATGCTCCTGTTAGTAACAGATGTATCTGAAATGTCCAAGCTGTTTAGAATAGGGTGTCCACATACTTTTGTCAACGTAGTGTACATTTTGATTTCCAGGAGTTCCAGTTATTAAAGTCGTTGGTTTTATCTTCCAGGTGGTCCAGATGGAAGTCAGAAGCGAGCCACTTCAGCGAGGCTGGGCACTGTTGCCTGATCCAGATGCAGCTGGTGCAGTCCTGTGTTAAAACTGGCACACAGGAGACTGCTGGAGTCACACGGAGCCAGAGACACCAAAGGCCCTGAACCGTCCAGTGTTAATGTGTACAAACATGCTGAAGAGAGAATATGGAGGAGACTCGAATCAAACCATGTGGATGTGACACATCATTTTTTTGTGATTATTCTGGCCAGAGCTTTTTAGGAAAAGCTATTTGTTGCCGAAAAAAGCATGACATACACTAAATGTAATGTGTTCACTGTTGCCTTTGACAGTAGCTATGTTTCCAACCACCTATTTTTATGCACATTTGGGATATTAAAAAAAAAACTTTTTTTTCCTGGATGGCAATGCCAAGATATGCATAAACTCTAACAATGCACATAAAAAAAATGTATGCACAAGTGAGGCGGATAAATGTTTTATCTTATAAGAATAAACTATGATTGAAACACATTTACTGAATAAATCCCTCGAAAGCTAAACAAAAGACTTGTGTGATTTTGCCTCAACAGCGGACTAACCAGTGGACCAATTTCATCACACAACATGTCAGACGTTGGTTTGGTCATTCAGAAATGCATGAGCCACAGTCTGTCATCAAAATGATTTTTTTAATCCCCTCCCAGAAGCGTCTCACATGGTTGTGTTCCCAAACATCCGCATCCGAATGCAAGATAACAGGACAGCGTTTATTGCGTTTCGTCTGTGCTCTCTGTGAGATGCAGAAAAGGAGCCACAATGGTTTCCCCGATTGCAGCAACCTCCATTTTATTACAGATATTTTGCACCAGTTTCCTGGAAAGTGATGATTTTTTTTCTCAAAAAATGCTGTTTTATTCGCAAACGATTTATATGTTATTCCAATTCTGCGCATAAGTTAAATTCTCAACTATGGATGGAAACATAGCTAGTGTTGTTTAAAATATATATATATATATATATATATATATATTTGGGAAACAGTGAACCGTTTGCATTTAAATTCCACAAGTCATGAAAAACCTGAAATTCAAAAAGTTCAAAACAGCATTTATTTGAAATATATACATATTTTAAATATCTTTACTGTAACTTTTGATCAATTTAATGGGGTGATAGAATGCAAAACAAAGTTTACCGTGGCATATTTGAATAACAGCAGCTATGTGGGTAAAATGGCCATACACAGAATCTCAAAATCCTGTCACCTCCTTAATATGAAAATCTCAAAACTTTAAACCGCAGCTGTAAAACGGTCGGATCTCAAATCAGCTCAGATGTGACGCAACACTTGGGGGATTTCCTTATTTGGATCTGGTCTGTACCTTTGTTATGCCCCTAAATTTGCATACACCCTACATTCTTGGCCCAGTTATATCAATGGTGGTCGTGCAGTCAGACACAGTTTAACTGGCGCGCTAAGTTTACTGCTTCTGGAATTACAGATAAGAAAGTTTGGACGTTTTTAAAGGATCTTCAAAATGAGTCACGGGCGTTACTGCAGTGTTCCCGGCTGCAGTTTTCATTGTCTTCCCAAAGAACCAAACATTCAATGGGCATGGTTGATGTTTTTATACAACAAGATCCCTGTGCACTTCAACATGAAATTATCAATATGCTCGAACCATTTCACCCCAGACTGTTTCGAAAACCAGACAGTTTAAAGAAGGCTTTTCTACGCGGCTACTTCTGAAAAGAGTTTCGGCTGTTCTGACCATGTTGACATCACTACCGCAAGCTGTAAGTAATCTAACGTTATGAATTTGTCGCTAACAGTAATTAGCAATGCTATCCGTTATAGAAGGTACAGTTAGTGTGACGGTTTGGTTTAATTGAAATATTTATTCGGTAGTAGTTTAGATAGACTGGACAGCGTGCAGCTCATCTAAATAGTCATGTGCATACAATAAAAGGGAGAAAACCGCTTGTTTCATTCTAGGGCTATTTCTCAGGGTGGCATTACGGCGTATAAAAGAGCCACCGGGGCATTTTCAGCCCAACCACTGTTACATACCCTATAAAATCATTCTATCACCCCCCTTTGATGCATCCTTTATGAATAAAAGTGTGAATTTCTAAAAAACAAAAACAAAAAAAACAATCTTACTAATCCCTTTTAACAGTATTGTAATTTAATACATTTACTTATTCAAGACTTTATACTTAGAACTTTATTGCCAAGTATGTTTGTTTTGGTGACAGAGGAAGCTTCCTGTGTACACAGAGACAATAACGGTACACAAATAGAAAAATAAAAAATAAAGATATATGTGAAGATAAACAAATGATGTATAAATGTGTGTGTGTGTGTGTAATATATATATATATATAGATATATATATATACACACACACACACACACCCAAAAAAGACAAATTTGTATGTACATGACGTGTATATATAAATGTATAAATAGAATAGAATTACCAGGGAACCTCAATGCTTTATGTAAACTTAAGCTTTATATTCATTTAAATGTCTGCCAGCCAAAGGTGATAGGCTTCCCCAGCTGAGTTTGTTTCCTCGTACAGTTTCTTTTTCATCTACCTAAACATCTTAGACAGTTTTTTGACTTGACTTCCAAAACCAGGAAGCCGTCTAAACCCACTGGCTAATCCTCTTTGTGTGTTTAAAAAACAGAATAGCGCACATGCGTTACCTGCAGTGTTCTGATCCCATATTTTGACTGAGCTGTCATACGATGAGGACGCCACGAGGGCAGGACACCCGGGACGGGGAGGCACAAACACGCAGCACGCTGTGGTCTGCAGGTGTCCTCTGTATTCGGCCACCTTACAGCCGGGCTGTCTGAGGTCCCACAGCTACACACAAGCATAAACACACAAACAACTAAACTTATGCACATGCACAGCTGTGCCCAGGCAGTATCCGTACACACACTCACCGTGGCCTCGCAACCCTGCCCACCGAAACCGTTGCTGGACGACAGCAGGTGGTAACAGTTGGAGCTGATGTCACAGTGTGTCTGAATGTGCTGCTTCGCTGGAAACGTGTTAGTCACCTGCCAGGTACGACTATCCCACACCCTGAGACAGACAACAAACATCAACACACAAACAAAGTCAAGTCAATTTGGTAACACTTTATTTCGATAGTCCACTTTAGACATTCAACTAACTATAAGTAACTTTGCAGCTACTAACTGTCATTCGAGTATTAGTAGACTGTCTGCTTAATATCTGCTAACACTTTTTGTGTTGGTCCACCAACAGAAATTCTACTGACTATAAGTAACTTAGTAACTACAAGTCAACTTGTTCTCCTAACCCGAATCCTAACACCTAGAAGCTTTCAAAGAAGCTTTACATCAAAAACATGATGTTAATGTTTGTAATTATAGTCGTATTGAGCAGATTAGAGCTGTGCAACAATATATGGTTACACTTTATTTCAATAGTCCACTTTAGACATTCTACTAACTATAAGTAACTTTGCAACTTCATGTCAACTAACTCTCATTAGAGTATAAGTAGACTGTTAGTAGACTGTTAGGTTAGAATTAGGATTAGAAGGATAAGTTGACATGTAGTTGCAAAGATATTTATAGTCTGTTGAGGGAGCATTCAAATAAAGTTAGCAGATATAAAGCAGACAGTCTACTAATACTCTAATGAGAGTCAGTTGATATGTAGTTGAAAAAAGTTAAAAGTTTGCTATAACAAATTAATTGCTCATTATTAGTTAATTTTACGTTAACTAAAGGAAACTTTTTATAAAGTGTTGCTGATATACTATACATCCAGCTTTATATTTAGAGCTTTGTGATTATATAGTTTACATTTTGTGATGATATAAAAGAATCACGTAGCTTGTTATTTGTTTAGTAAATATTCCCAGAGAAACACATCTCTGCAAACAATGACTGTACACCAGTGTAATGGATCATATGACATATCACGATCTTCTGACCTGATAGTTTTGTCTTCTGAGGTTTGGACAATAGATGTGCTTCCTGGTACCCAGCACACATGTGTCACCTGAACAGAGAGCAACAGTAATATTAACAATAATATTAATGCACAAGTAAGGAATACTTGACTAATAATTGACATGGCCATGAACTTTTAGAGAAATAATGCACATGTGGTAATGCGTTTGCAAAGTAAGTACCATGTCTCAAGACAAGATATTTTATTTCAAGACATTTGTCAGGTTTTTGTCTTTAAAACGTTCTTGCGTGCAGGACTGATTTCTTACACATCTCATCCCAAACCTCAGTTGCTAATACCAAAACGTCATTTTAGAGCTAGTAACAGCGCTAACAAAACATGTTTGTGCGTGTGAATGTGATTGTGCTTTTGATTGTGGGTTTTGATTAATTTGCTTTTATAGGCTGTAATGACCTTTTAAAATGCTGAAATCATTTGTTATGTGATCAAAACCTGCCTGGAACTACTTTAGCTGTGCGTTTACTAGAAAATAATTGCACACCTTAGAACGTTAGTCAATCAATCAGAATTAAGCATTCAACAGCCCCATAGTATAACTAATAGATAATACATGCACAAGAATATTAGAAAATGAATATTAGTCCATTTTTGAAGATTGGCTTTTCTAACCAGGTTGCGTGAGATGGTGTTTCTCTGCAAACATTCTCCAGACTCAATGTCCCAGAGGCACATGGAGTTATCACGAGAGCCCGTGCACAGCTTTGTGCCATCTACAAGACAAAAAACAAACAAAAAAACACATTACAGGATCGTGTATAATTTGTGCATGTTATGTTATCATTTGAGCATTAGTTCACCTGGGCTAACCGCTACACCGTTAACTACGAGTTCATGGCCACAAAACTCCTGGATGGGTTCTGTATCTCGACCCAAATCCCACATCAGCACCATCTTATCCCGGGACGCACTGAAGATTAAGGAACTTCCTTTGAGACAACACAACTAAAGGAAAACAGAGAGATTTATACTGTAAATACACTTATTCATTGCTTCATCTCTATGTGTGCAAAATATATAAAGGTACACTATGTAACTTTTTTGTTCAAAATTAACAAAATTGAATAAAAAAATACATAATGAGTCAATACATCGTCAAATTCTTCTTCCAAAACGTGTTTTTGTCTTACCATTATTCACTTTGGTAAGCCAATTGTTTATTTATAATATGTTTATTTTAGACCTTTCGGATGCTTTTTGTGGGAAATTGCGTACATACGTCAGTCATGTGTGTCTCGTCATATCTGTAAATAAAGAAAAGTTACTCCTACTTTGACGTGTGTATGGTGTGGTAGTGGCAAAAGTTAGTTTTCACAACACACACACAAAAGGTTGCCGAAAAGTGCAGAACAGAGGAGAGTCTGCCGGCAAAAAGAGAACATGACAGAGCTCGTAATAAAACAAGAACCAACATTGGCTTGGCTTTTCGGAGATGCCATTTTTATTACTCAACAGATAAGATATTTACAGATAAATGGCCATATGTAGCTCTCTAACAGAGGTCACTGTAAAGCATCATCTCTAGTGAAGGTTCATTTCATTATGGTTGTTGTAGCTGTGCTGGAATTTATTCTCAAGAAAGTACTGTCTATTAATAGGTAAAGATACAGTAATGTCTTCAGCTAGTCAGCTTGAGATCCTTTCCATCTAAACTGGTTATATCTCTTAAGTCTAGTAGCAGGGTATCTGCACACTTTTTAAAGTCAAATTTAAGGCTTTTTAAGACCTGAAGAAATCAAAATTAATACCTTACATTAGGGCAGTGCAAGTTTGACAAAAATCTCTCAATATTTCAAAGTTTTGTTATTGATAATTAGATGATATTTTACTGATTGTGTTTGTGTACTGGTACCATGGCTGGTTTAGGCCTCTTGTTGACAGCTGACTCATGAAGATATTCATATTTTTCATATTCTATGCAGTGGTCAGTTCACAGCAGTGACAGAAATTATCATTTTTTTTATTAACGGGTAATAGATGCAACCTTAAATTGAGTTCCAGGGGCATTTTCACCCATACATGGACTTTCTTTTTTTTTTACTTAGAGGTATGCATCACTTTTAATGTCAAATTCTAACATTCAAATTAAATTACATTAGAATAATAACACAATACCACTGTTACCAGTTAAATTAAATCATTAAATCAAAATCCATCTTTGCAGTGCAGAGGAGACACAGAAGCAGCATTAGAACTTGCATTAATATATTTACACTCCATTTACAACTGCATAAATAAAGCTATGAGATTTTCAATTCTTCAATTCTTAATTCAATATTTAAATATGAACTGATTTCTAATTGTAACATTTTAATTACAGGGTACTTTAAATGTGAAACTAAACCCGCCAGTAGGCGGCGGCAAGTCACTGTCTCAGGGAGTCATTCATTCAACCGATTGGTTCAAACGGCTGATTCATTCCGAAGTGCAAGTGATTGGTCATTGAATCGTTAAAATGATTCGTTCAAAACGCGTATTTCAGTCAAGAAATCATCGCTGTCGTTTGCATTGGGACTCTGCTACGGTTTCATTTTGAAATTTCTCGTAAGCGAAATAAACGGAAAACAAACAATATTGACAATATTGTTTATAAAATGTAACTCACAATGTTCATTTAACTGTTATATAAAATAAATATCATATTTGCTATTGTGCACGGGAAAACAGCCCTCTTGCTGATGTTATATTGTATGATAACAAGATATATAAAATACAAAAACTTTATACGTCTATTAGGGAAAATACCATGGAAAATACCTATAACTGCACTGACACATCACGCAGTGAAAGCAAACGTGAGAGACAAATGCGATGTCAGCTCGCAGTGCGCCCTCGTACATAGTTAATGTAAAACAATGATTACAAAATCACAATAGACTACACATCGCACACCACTATAAAGAATGAACTTACAATTGAACTGAAATTAACCAGCTTTCTTCTCCTCTCCTGCTGATTCCCGTGCAGGAGACAGACGTGATGCTGGCGCGAATGTGATGCGAAATGTCACGTGAACGAGCAAATCCACAAAAAACGAATAATAAATGATAAAGTACGCTAATTAGATAGTTTTAATTTGGAAAACATTCAGATATGTCGAAGTCAAATTGCCATCGAAAATTTAAGACCTTTCATAAGTAAAATTAAGACTTTAAGACATTTTATGGCCTTACATTTTTAAAATCTAATTTAAGACTTTTTAAGGACCCGCGGACACCCGAGTAGTGAATGTTTTATGAGCAGTATGATAACCATATTCATCCACACAGTCACGCAGAGCTGAAGCACAACCAAAACAATGTTCTTCTATAAAATGCATGCAGTTTTCTTTTTTTAACCGCTAGAGGGCCAACAGTTACATAGTGTACCTTTAAACAAAATCTGTTTTGTTTATTTTTGTTCCACCATTGAAAATAGTTCCAAAACAAGTAAAAGCAGGACCCAGCATTGCTCGCTGAATCTAATTAAAAAGATTTAATGTAGTTTTATTACCTTTGTAATCTCTCTGCTATGGCCCGGGAATGATTTACACAGTTTTCCAGCCTTCCAGTCATAGACAACTACAGCCTGACCAAAAAACAACAACACAAATCATATTTAAATGCATATTTCAATCAAACTTTGAACAAGATATTATGATGATTATTGTTGTTTGTGTACAGCCTTAAATGTGGTGCATGTACTGAACCTGAACTGCAAATGTAGCTAGGTTTTTACAAATGTATTTTCTGAACATTTTATATATTTTAAAATGTAATTTATTCCTGTGATGTAAAGCTGAATTTTCAGCATCATTACTCCAGTCTTCAGTGTCACATGATCCTTCAGAAATCATTATCATATGAAGATTTGCTGCTCGATAAACATTTCTGATTATTACCAATGTTTAAAACACTTGTGCTGCTAATTTTTTTTTTCAATGTGGATACAGTAGCAATTTTTTATGATTCTTTGATGAATAGAAAGTTCAAAAGAACAGAAATCTACTGTAACGTTATAAATGCCTTTACTGTCACTTTTGATCGATTTAACGTGTCCTTGTTTAATAAATAAATGTATTAATTTCTTAATTTCTTGTATTAATGAAAGATTATTAATTTAATAGTAGTGTATTTCAATGAAAGATTGATTTGACACATTCTTTTATTATGTGAGAACAAAGAATGTGGAGACATGGGAGACATGAAGCTATAGCACAGTGTAGGGAATTAAAACTTCAGGAACAACAGTCAAAAATAGTTATGATGAGAGTCACAATGTCAATTTACAAATATATCTGTCCACAGACCATGCATGCTGCCTTTGACCAATCAGAATCATGCATTCCACAGAGCTGGTTTGTTCAAGTTACTATGAGTAATAAAGCACCACTAATGATGCTTTACAAACATACAGAAGTCCATTGAGAACTTTAAAAGAATTATGTCATTTCATTTATGTATTGATAGTAACTAAAGAGTTTACAGTACATTAGTAAGGGCTAGTTAATTTACACTAGTGTTATTTAAGTATTAATTATACATTATTATTAATTCATTCATTCATTTTCAGTTTAAGTTTTAGTAATTTTACTATGCACTTTTGTAAATATTTATATTATTCTCTTCTATTATCATTTTTTATTTCAGTTGTATTAATTTTTAAGTACTTCAACTTAGTTTGTGTTAAATTGTCATCTAATATTTTATTTCAGCTAGCAAATTCAGCTAATTTTCAATAACACTGACTACACTAATGGCTCACTTTGCCGCAGAGTTTTATAACACTACTGTGTAATTTAGCAGGTCCTTTAAAGAAAAACAAAAGATAAAATGCTTTGAAATTCATTCCATTCAGTTGTAACTGCTTTATTATCAGTCAGCAACAGTAAAACCCACAAGGCAAAACGGTGAAAGGTCAATTGTTTTTGCATTTCCAATGAGTGCTGAAGCAATGACTTCACCTTTGACATCCAACACCGCTACACACGTTCATCTCAAAACCTCAATGCTTCTCCAGCTCACCTGGTCATGCCCCCCTGACGCGCAGAGGTCAGAGGTCAGGCTTACGACACAGTTGATGGCATCTGTGTGAGCGGGTTCATACTGCACTACCTGTGGCACAAGTGCAGTCTCCCCCTCTTTGACCCTGCCAAGGTGATAATAACAACAGAGCCTCAATGACCACACACTTATCACAACCATCTGTCAGATCATTATTGCTCATCATATCTCACTTGTAAAGGTCTGAGCGCCGCCGGAACTTGCTCTGCAGTTTCCCCATGTTTGTATGGGTGTCCACCGGATCACCTGATGTCAGGAGGACTCTCTCATCTCCCCACGTCGCAAGCCATCTACAGACTCTTTCGGGATCTGAGAGAATTACAGTTTTTTACATGCTGAAGAAGACATCAGTCCCTGGCAACCTCACAAGGGAGCTATTAGCTGCCAAGAACAGATGCTGATGTTGTCTCTAGCATAAGCTGGTAATCAGTTATGTATTGGACTCAGTTATGGGCACAGCTTGCATCTGAGAGCTACAGGAAGACAGGGAGGGCGACCTGAATCCTATTAAGTGCATTAGTTCCTCATCGCATTAGGTAACAAGAAAGATGCAATATGGCAATATTTGGCCAAACCAATATCCCCAGTAGACATCTTCTGCAATAAACCTTTATATGAAATTAAAAAGCAATATACAGATATTTACATATATGTATATAAATCTATATATCGGTGCCAGTGCACAATGCATTGCCCATTTGAAGGCAAACCAGCAAGCACTGCATGACATACATGCAACATCGCTGGCTTTTAACCCATGCATGCATCTACTATTCAACTACATTAGACACACGTAGACGCAATTTAAATTCAGTGAAGTTCACGAGGACAAAACTAAACTTACCGTCCCGTGCCGTAAGACGATTATCCGGGTTTCCCAATCAGTGTGCCAGTGTTATTGTGAATGCCTCGCATGTGGGTGTGCGTGTGTGTGTGTGATGTCGGAGATATTTGAAAGTACGTGAACGAAGGATTTATCGCGCATCGTGATCGGTTTCGGCAGTAAATCTTCAGCGGTTCCTCGAGTTCAGCTTCTCAATCTCCATAGCGTGAGCGACGCTTTCGCTGTTACCAGGCGCACGAGATCACGTGAGGAAACAGGAGGCGGGGCTTCAGGTCACATGGACTGTCTGAATGAAATAATTACTACTATTCATTTATAAACAGAAAACGAAAATTCACCAAACAAAAAAAAAACATTATATTATTCAAAATTATTATTATTATTTTAAAATTTTCAACACGGGAAACAGTTACAAAACGCCTACATCCATATACAGTTTATGCACAATAATAAAACAGAAATATCTCTTAGAAATATCATATTGCATAAAAATATGTTTTCAAAAACTTATAGTTGTTTGTTTTAATAGAATATTAAAGAATCATAAAACATATTTAAGTCAGTGGAAATCAATATCATATTAATTCAAATTAAGCTCAAAATATATTGCTCTGAATGGGGAAAAAATGTTTAGGCACATAATATCTGTTAATGTAATGTAAAATGTAAATCAGACAAAATATGTGCCCCCTATTCAGCAAGAATATATATTTTTAAAATGTAAATTAAAAAATTCCATAATGGCAGTGTGCAATATGTTGTGCATTAATACACAGATCTTTCACTTAAATTGTTTTTTTGTCTAAACCATGCTATTTTGTTGTATTTAACAAAGATTTTTAAGTTTTATTTTAAACTTTGAATCAAGTAAATTACTCGCTGTATATGAAGATTTGGCTACTTTCATTGAACAGTTTAGACTAGACTAGGCGAGCGGTTAGCATTAGGAGCTTGTACCGAAGATTTGAGTTTGCTGAGGCAACACTACATTTCCTTCTGTCACAATCAAATCAAATCAAAACTAACTTTAGCTAGACAATAACTTTATTCTAGAGCTGCTGTAAAGCAAAAACAATCTCTGTTACTTTAATTTCCTTTTATCACTGTAAAGCGGCATCCTTTGAAACAATCGATATTGTTTAAAGCACTATATAAATGAAGGTGTCTTGACTTTATTGACATATATAACCATGCTTTTTATATGAAATTAAACGCACTATGTTTAAAATGATGGTACTGGTATGGTCAGAGCCTTCCAAACTGCTTGAGTTTTATGAATCAGAAAGAGGCTTATGGGCTCTGCGGGTCACTTGACTGAAATAGCAACAATGTGCTCTTTGTGATCAAAGGCCAAACAACACAATGCTTGATATAGTTCAATAAGTGTTTCTTCTCACATATAAGAGCCAGCTAGCATGAAGTAGTTTCTTAGTCATCATTAAATAACCATTAGAGGACAATCCAACTGTAATCTTACATGCAGAATTCAGAATTTGCGCCTTAGGTTGGTTCAGTGGTCATCTGAGCTTATGATTACACCAATGACTGCACACAGACCTATACAGCCCCTTCAAAGTTAATCTTTCCAGTGAGACCTAGAAGGCATGATGGAATAAACTCCTTTCTTTAGCATTCTAAAGTTGCTAAAAATGAACAAACTCAAAATGAACGAGCCAGAAGAGTCTAGGACTTTCAGAAGAAAGGTAAGTTTTCATTTGAATTTTGAATTCATGGTCTACCACAAGGCTCTCAGTGCATTATCCACAGGACTGAGTGTGGAAAAGCAATTGACATGCATGTGTTAAAAGACAAAAATATCCCAAAGACGCTTCTCTGTGACTAAAGGGAATTTCATCCTGAATCTACTCTGAACCCATGCATTTTTCACTGTTCATGCTCTGAACAACAGCATGATTGTATTTCTGCTAGTATATCTGTTATGCACCTCATCTAGAGCTCGAAGAGCAGTTCTGTCCTAGGATGAGTTCATATTTCAGAGACACTCTGAATCTGTGATTAAGAGACGTTTGGTATATATAGTGACATGTTAAAATATTTTGGACGAGTTTCAAAAATGGGCAAAGACAATGGAGAGCTAAAGGAATATCAGCCTTTACTTAAAGACTTCAAAGAACCCGTTCAACAAATAAAGGTATGCTTGAAATTATTCTTGTAATATAATTTGAAATACATATAACAAATTTATTATAATTAAAAATACTCAGTACTAGCTGGTTATAACTATAGTAACAGTGATGGACAGGACGTAAAGTTGTAAAAGCACTTACTATGTTTGTGTGTCTTGCATATTACATTCTTTTTTTTTGATTATTGTATATTTGTTGTATTTTTGCATATGCATATATTTGGTAACACTTTGCAACTAGGTTCGATTTGTTAACATTAACCATATTAGTTTACATGAACTAACAATAAACAACACTTCTAAAGCATTTTTAATCTTAATGTTCATTTCAACATTTACTAATATGTTAACATTATTTAATGCACTGTGAACTAACATGAACAAACAATGGACAATTTTACCAAAGATGAATAAATGCTTTAAAAACATTGCTCTGTAGTTCATGTTTAATGTTAACAAATTATTTATTTAAAATTAACATTTGTATATTGTAAAGTGCTACCATATTTATTGTAAATTTTTGCAGCTCTTCAGCTGCTGGTGCAATACTGCAGTTTTCCTCACTCTACTCTACTCTACTCTACTCTACTCTACTCTACTCTACTCTACTCTACTACTCTACTCTACTCTACTCTACTCTACTCTACTACTCTACTCTACTCTACTCTACTCTACTCTACTACTCTACTCTACTCTACTCTACTCTACTCTACTACTCTACTCTACTCTACTCTACTTTATTCTACTCTACTGTACTCTACAATACTCTACTCTACTATTTTCTACTCCACTCTTCTCTACTATACTCTATTCTACTCTACTATACTATACTCTATTCTATTCTACTCTACTCTACTATACTCTATTCTACTCTATTCTACTCTACTCTACTCTATTCTACTCTTCTCTACTCTACTCTACTCTACTATATTCTACTCTACTTTATTCTACTTTACTCTATTCTACTCTTCTCTACTCTTCTCTACTCTACTTTACTCTATTCTACTCTACTTTACTCTACTCTTCTCTACTCTACTATACTCTATTCTACTCTACTATACTATATTCTACTCTACTCTACTCTACTCTACTATATTCTACTATACTCTACTCTACTCTATCCTACTCTTCCCTACTCTACTCTACTATATTCTACTCTATTCTACTCTACTCTACTATATTCTACTCTATTCTACTCTATTCTACTCTACTCTATTATGCTCTATTCTACTCTACTCTTCTCTACTCTACTATACTCTACTCTATTCTACTATACTCTTCTCTAATCCTGACAAGTATAAATATTAGCTGTTAACAGCAAGTTTAGATCAAAATCACGAACATGCTTTTTGTACTGTGTTAACTACAGGTTCCCAGTAAGTCTCTTCTTCTGGCTGTCTGGGCAGCTGGCATTGGTGGAACCTTTCAGTATGGGTACAATATTTCTATCATAAATGCACCGACCAAGGTAAGTAATGTGCATCAAGCCTTTACCCGATTATTTAGCCTGTTTGTGTTTACACATAAAGCAAACTTTGTATAATATGCATTATACAGTCACATTAAGAGGAGTTAAGTCAAAAGACTTTACTTTGGTTATGTACAGTGTGTATGAGTGTGTGATGCATAAGTTATTATTGCAGTCGCTCATCAGCTTAAAAGTCACATGAAATCTGTAGTTTGTTAATATGTTATGACAATTTTGGGCCCTGTCACATTTTTGCTAAAAAAAATTGACTAAATGTAGCCTACTGAATCCAAAACCCACATTTGGGCTTTTTGCACTTTTAAATTGTTAACTCAGGGTCAATTTTAACCATGTTTCACAATGTCCACACATTACCCTAGATTAGCAATTGACATTCTATGATATAATATTGTTCATGTTACTATTATCCAAGTTAAAGGTGCAGTATAGGTGGTTTCTGAGAAAAGCTAATGAAAATTGAAATCAACACCCAAACAAACAAATTTGTAAATATTTGCAAGATATCTGTGTGTGCTGAAAAAAAAATATGTTTGTACATAGTCCATGCATAGGAGAAAAAACAAAGTGGATCAGAGCGATCACCATACACTCATGATGATGGAGAGTGAGCAACCGGGACATTTGAAAGATAGAGAAAGAGAGATGGCTGAGATATTATCAAAGAGGAAAAGGTCAGATGAAGCAAGAGTCACAGAACCCACGTTAAGGTAGGGTAGGCATTCAAACAGGCTAGCAATAGCAAGCTAGCTTTGAAAGCATAGATCCCACCCTCTCTTCAGAGCGTCTCCAAAACCATGAACACACACAGCAGAGTCTGCAAAGAGCCACGAGAGACAGCGTTAAATTACCTCATGTCTCAAAGCACATAAAATTACAATAATAATAATAAACTTAAACAACTTACAGAGCTCTAGTTGACTGCTGTAGATCACGAGGCAGGTAGGACATCGTATCATTGCATTCGGACTGCATGCATTGATTGGATGAAAATTTTTTGGTCCTGAGACTTCCACTGAAGATGTATGTTCATGTTTTATTAGTTAGACCACTTCTATTACTGACTGCTATCAGGATGTGAAGATTTCCAACCAATACAACAAAAAGTATTTATAAAACAAATTGCCTACCCTATACCTTTAGTATTAGAAAAGCCTTCCAACACTGGAGTGACGTTAGAGAGCGGAAAGGCCTGAAAACGGACACTGAGGTTGCTTTGTTTTTTTAAAAATATGTGAGTAACTTGGTTTGCTGTTTCACAAAACTAATGCTGCTGTTGTTGACTCAGCTGATTCATCTGTACTTGCGCGAACAGATGCATTTCCTGTTCGTCACTTTGGGGGCGGAGCAACGAAAAGGAGGAGCCTGTTTTGGTTGAAATCGCTTACTGTAACTTTAAATGCACCTTTTCCTTTCATATAAGACACTATTTATTCTATTTGCTTGTGTGTTTTCTATCAGTCTGTACAGAATTTCATTAATCAGACATGGACAGAGCGCTACAACACAGAAATCTCCACACAGATGCTCACTCTCCTCTGGTCCACCATAGTGTCCATATTCACTCTTGGTGGACTTGTGGGAGCGTCCGTTGGAGGAACTCTGGCCATTAGATTTGGAAGGTGAACGGAAGACTAAATACTGTATAGAATGTGTTTGAAGAATGCATTGAATTAAGTTTTTAGGGATGTTACAGCCTTGAGATAAGTTTTCCCGTCTTTTTTTCAGGAAAGGGACACTATTGTTTAACAACACATTTGCTCTGTTGGCTGCTGTCTTCATGGGCTTGAGTTATCCTTCTAGCACTTTTGAGCTTTTAATCATTGGACGCTTCCTGACAGGAGTAAACGCAGGTACAGTATCTCAAGCTTTAAAGCACATACAATTAGTGAAGATTGATCTTTTTTTTTTTCAATCAACATTAACATTATACACTATAGTTCAAACTTAAAAAAAAGAAAAAAGAAAAATACACTTTTATTCAGCAAGGATGCATTAAATTGATCAAATGTGACAGTCATGACATTTATAATGTTACAAAAGATTTCTATTTCAGATAAATATAATTCTGAAAAAAGATCAAAGAATCCTAAGCAGCACAACTGTTTTCAACAATGATAATAATTGGAATTGTCTCATAAGCAGCAAATCATCATTAGAATGATTTCTGAAGGATCATGTGTCACTGAAGACCGGAGTAATGATGCTGAAAATTCAGCTTTGCATCACAGGAATACATTACATTTTACAAAATATTCAAACAGAAAATAGTAATTTTAAATTTTTATGTTTCACAATATTGTTGTTTGTTTAATATATAAATGCAGTCTTGGAGAATACACATTTTTAAAAATTACTGACCCCAAACTTCTGACTGGTAGTGTCTTTTTTCTAGTGTTACAGTGTTTTTTTCATGAATACAAATATGAAACGTTTTATAGCAGTCTATAAAAGTATAAGGGGAAGGTCAAAATATATCAAACAAAATAAATATTTTGCTATTAAATACAATTATTTAAATTTAGATATATTCCTTATAAGGTTCACAAATGTTTAAAGTCTTAATAGATTTTTTTTTATTCAGAGAGTTTCTAATATTATCAACGTACAGCCTTGCTTTACTCCATAAAATCATAAATAGTTTTTTAATTAGTACATTTGCATTCATAAATATGATTTTTTTCACCACAACAGTGAAAAAGCTGTAGGCCTACCTGAGATAAAGCAATCCCAAAATAAGTGCTTTCAATGTATTCATTGCATGTTTTGAATTTCTGTAAGTGATTTGCTGGATAGAATTTGTTGTTGCCTTTATGATAAATTGCATGTAGCCCATCTTTTAAATGACTAAACATAAATGAGAAGCTTATTGAATTAAATACGTTGCACAATATTATGAGCATTTGTTTATGATCCCATAACTGACATCTCTTTGAATGACAGGTATCGCAATCTGTGTGCAGCCTCTGTATATTGGTGAGATCGCACCTAGAGCTCTGCGTGGAGCCATGTCCATGGGAACCTCCATCTTCATCACCGGGGGGATCTTAACGGGACAAGTGATTGGCCTCAAGTACAAAACAAAGGCATTAACACCACATAAACCATAAGAGGAAGGTCAAAAATTGTCTTACATGTTGATTTCTCAATTTTCTGAAGAGACTCTTTCGCTTTATATGATGTACTTTGTATTTTGTGAAATTTTCATTTTTAGGTAAACTAACCCTTTTAGGATTTTTTTTATTTGCCGACCCATACAACAATCTTTGACTTTATACTGTCACAAGTCAAAGTGGATGCAGCATAAAAAAATAATAATATTTTTTTCCAGAAAATACCCTATTTATAGGATATTTATTCCTCAACTCAAAATGTCTGACAATGGTAGTGTTACAGAAAAACAGCCTTATTTACACTGAAGACTGGAGGAAAATTCAGCTTTTCCAAAACAGTTATATAAATTGTAATAATATGACACAATATTGCTGCTTTTACCGCATTTTTTATTAAATTAACAAATCTTTAACCGGTAGTGTAGCATACAAAAGATTCCTCTAATTGTAGCCAAATAAATTATATGTACTAAATCAACATGCCAGGTTTTTAAGACTCTCTCTCTCTCTCTCTCTCTCTCTCTCTCTCTCTCTCTCTCTCTCTCTCTCTCTCTCTCTCTCTCTCTCTCTCTCTCTCTCTCTCTCTCTCTCTCTCCCTCCCTCTCTCTCTCTCTCAGAGAGTTGTTGGGTAAGGAGGAGTACTGGCCCATACTCTTGTCCACCACCTGTATTCCAGCCATACTTCAGCTGATGATTCTGCCCTGGTTCCCCGAGAGCCCTCGCTACCTGCTCATCGACCGTGGAGATGATGTTGCCTGCACAAAAGGTACGGACTGGTTCAATAACTGTGCACAATATTGTTTACGTAAATAAAGAAGGTGCTTGTGCCAATACTACACATTAATATACATTTTGACTTCTTGTTATAGGTAGTGATAAAGCTCAGAGTATTTGTCCTCTGCTGTCCAAATTATATATACTTTTTGTTGAATCAGTTGATTGTTTTCTGAGGTCAGTTATAGTACTAGGCTACCAAATGTGTGTTTTTTTAAAAAAAAAGAAGTCTATTATTCTCACCAAGGCTGCATTTATTTGATAAAAACTAAAGTAAAATCAGTAATATTGTGAAAAATGATTACAATTTATGAATCAATGGATGAAGATTAATATTAGCAGTTAATCAATAACCAGGTTAACAAACCACAAAATCAGCATGCAAGTTTTCAAGTCAGGGGCAAGTTTTTGCATTCATATTTTTTAAGTAAATTTCACTCATGGAATTAAGTAAACTCTTCTTAACTAAGTTAAGTGAAAGTAACAAAGAAAATAAGTAGCCTAATTTTAACTTTGCTAGTAAAAGGTTGAGTAATATCTATTTAGTTGAAGATTCCTTTGCAATATATTTCATTCAAACAGTATAACTGAGTAAAATCACACTTTTAAAACATATGCGTCACTGTGTAACATCTAAGTAATTATTACAATAGATGTTGTGTGACACCATATCTACATGTACTATGAAGTTATGCTTCACATGAACACATGACCTCTTGGTAGACAATACACAATGGGTCTCATTCATGTAACACGAGCAGAACAAATTTTTGTGCCAATCGTATGTAAAGTGGTTCTGGCGATTCATTAAAATGTTCGTATTTTCCAAATGTTAGTTGGTACGCAAGAATTCTCCACCTGCTCCCAGCCACGCGTAAATAATGCGCTTAACACCCGAACGTTTTGCTCATTAATAAGGCTGCATTTTAATTCACCTTAATCGGGTACATATTTACACAGCATTTTGAAAAAATATTATATATAGTAATTACATACGGTTTATCTTATTATGAGAGCCAGTAATAGCATCTGTGATGGTGGTCCTTCTCCAGTTTTAATACGATTTTTCCGAAGTGAACGAATTAGTTTTTAGCTCTCAAGCTTAATGTCGAACCATTTTCTTCTCAATTCTGGGAATGTTCGATTAACAGATGAAACTCCATTGACTGCATTAATATGCTGCCAAGCTTCCTTTTTTTAGGACCCGACACGCCACTATGTACGCTTGAAAATAAAATGTGGCGTTTTGAATGAACTTTTGAAACTTCAATTTCTGCATCTGACAAATTTTTCTTTTTCATTCGCATTCATGTCATAATATGATGCCCATATATAGTTGTCAGTCGGATTTAATGGGTGGGATTTATGGTAATTGAGAATGAACGTGCACGCGCATCCCATTTACGACTGATTGGAATTCATTAACACACACACATTTCACTATCACATCTGACGTTTACGAAGTATTTGTGAATCAGGAGAAGAGTTTTCGGGAAGGTCTCTTAACGCGCAAATCACTCGCATATTTACGAATTTTTCATGAATGAGACCCAATGACTGTAACATTTGATGGATCGTTTTTGTGTTTGAACAGTGGCGGCTGGTGAAAAATATCTGAGGTGGGGCTGTGTCATATTCTGTCGGTTTCAAAAGTCTGGTAACATGGGAGTCTTTTAGTGTAGTGGCTTCAAGGTTGTGGAATGCTCTTCCTCAAGACATCCGTTAAATATCCACCCTTCTCTCCTTCAAAAACACATATTTTATCTGATTCTGTATATTACTCTTCAGCTCACAGTCTGTAAATTAAACATTGTTATTGATATGGTATTTGTTTGAATCCCTCTTTGTTTGTATCTTTAACCTAACTTTGTAAGTGACCTCTGTATATTAGGCCTACTTTCTGTCCTCGGTATGTGTATTGTGCTTTGATGTTGATTGTTCTATTCCTTAACCCAGTCCCAGTGGTTCTCAATCTTTTTAGAGTTGTACCCCATAGTAGGGAGGTTAAGTGACCTTTGACTTCAAGTCATGATGCAAAGGTCCCCTTTGGTATGGAAGTACCTTAGGGCCATAGAAATAAATTTGTAATCTGTTTCACCTCAGGGTCAATCAGAAATGCGTCGCAGCTCTGAAACCTTGGAAGGCGACCGACTGGTACTGGAACCACGGCCTCTTCAATCTGACATTCTCTCTTCGGATCTGACAGCGAGTCTGTCTGCCTTTGCCTGGTTAGGGCCCTTAGAATTTACGTGGAACGTTCGGCTGCTTTCAGACGGTCAGGACAGCTATTTGTTTAGTTTGGTGGCCGATCTAAAGGTCTAGTTGCCCATTTTTATATCCCCATATCATATGAACTCAGGGCGCTCGCTCTTGGGTCAGTGTTGTGGTAGATTTAGCACGCACGGCGTTTTAAATTGGATTCCCGTAGCGTAAGCTAGCTTACGCAACATGAGAGTACTCTCGTAAGAGAACGTCACGGTTACTAACGTAACCTCGGTTCTCTCTAGAAGAGGGAATGAGTGTTGCGTAACCCTGCCGTGCTTGTGCTACAATCTGGTTTCGCTTCAGTCGATGAAAACCAAGGAGCATCTTATCAAGCTCTGGCTTATATAGGCATAAGCCACGCCCATTCGCCCACACGCCCACTCATTGGTGCTTACGTCACGTGCAGTGCCTCGATAGGTTGCAGCAGTTGCCGCATAGCATCCAATAGGCGCGCGAGCTGCCTCGCCTAGGTCTGCTAGCTGCAGCAAGTGTGTTTTAAATTAATAAAAATTATAAGGATAATTTTTGGCTTCAGTATTCATGGGAAAAGAGGTTTTCCCTCTAAGGTTTTTTTCCATAGTCAACTAGATAGCTATTTATTAGTTATCTAACATTAAAAAACATTTTTCTATTTAATTAGAAAGTCATACGAGCCTCAAAGTGTTAACCTGTCACCTTTGACCTTCAACAGCTGTCACAGCTCCTGGTGCAGATGGGATGTGTTGTTGCAGGAACTGATATGCTATAGGCTACTCCTGACTGGTTGAAATCTCATGCTACTTAGGACTAATGTAATGTACAGAAGTAGCTGCACTGCTTAAATACAAAATTAAAGTTTTTGAACGAAAAGATAAGTCACTCTGATGACAATTTTTATGTGAAATGTGCATATTTACCCCCAATAGTCATGGTATGGGGAAAATTATTATTTTTTTAAACTTGAAACCAATTTTATTGGATTCCTTGACCCCAAAAATGTACACGTTGACACCAAATTTTGTCATTATAGCGATAACAGAAGCAAAGATATGGGCTCTAGAGTATTTTCGGCGCATTGGCGGCCATTTTTGAAAAAACATGTTTATTTCTGATACAAAGTGTGATCTCACTTGTGTTTTAGGATAAATTGATTTGTATGACCCTAAGGTACTTCCATACCAAAGGAGACCTTTGCACCTTTGTGTTGGAAAGACACTATATAAATACAAATAATAATAATAATTATTATTAATAACCACCCAAACACAGTTTAACACAAACTGCATGATACCAGTGCTTTGTGATAAAGTCAGTAATTATTTAATGCCATATTACAAGGCTGAGGCATTCTTACAAAAACAAACAAATTGCACAAACGTAACTTTCCATTTGCATTTGAAATTGAACTCAAACTGTTTACTTTCTCAGACAGGTGCTGCTTCCCTCACTCCGTAGCTGTCCATGCTGGATCGTTCACTGTTGTTTTAAAAAGTAATCACCAAAATAAGGCATTAGCATGACCGCATCCAGCTAGCCAGGCCTTTCTAGTGTACAGCTCCGATAGTGTTGCTGCTGTCTGATAGAGATGCGCGCGCAGTTTGCGCCGCTAGAAGAATCGCCCATAGCTGACCTGATTGGAGCTCGCTGATTGGCTACAGATTATGTCAAACATTTGTGTCTTAAATCAGCAATTGGCTAAACTGCTCCAGAGATCCGCCTTTCTGGGGCGATTTCTCCAGCGCCCCAGAGCTGATCACGTGCACAGAGCTGGAGGGGACGTGTAGAAAAAACAGACATTTTGAATTTCTATCATATTTTTGACATATACTGTGTGCATTTAATACCTCAAACACAGACAGATTGACAATTTGTATATATTATTTATTTATGTATTTACATGTATTTATTTATGTATGTGGCTCATAAACTGTGGTTTGGCTCATGGGGGGGAGATGGGGGGGGGGGGGGGGGGGGCGGCGCCCTAGCGCCCTCTATTCGCCAGCCGCCCCTGTGTTTGAATGTGTCATTTTGAGTAGAAAATAAACTCCAAATGGCAAAAAATGGCAAGTTACTAATCCTAACAACAGAAGCATTAAAACACTGTAAATACAGCTGTAAAACAGTGAAAAATCAACCTCATTTATTATTCAAGGCCCAGTGCATGATGGGAACTCCAGTATCAGAAAAGTTGAGTAATTTTACTTAACGTTGATATTTACACTTTCATTTCTACACGCTTGAATTGAGTACTAATACAGAATTTATTTCGTATTTTTTAATTCTTGCCTGGACGTTTTCATGTAAATTACATTGTTTTTTTCTGTAGTATTTACTTCACCACAAAATCCTTTTTATCAGTGTGTTTTGCTGGCAAGTAAGGTCATAAGACATATTTAAACTCATGATTCCATTGAAGTGAAGATAATGTTCTCATCTCAGCTGTGTATAACCAGTAAATCAAAACATTTAAATACTGAAGCGAAAAATCTCATTGACATGATCCCTCTTGAACGGTTGTCGTGATGTGAACACTGTCTGTAAGGAAGATAAATCCAACCAGTTGAGCCGTAACCAACAACTGAAGCGAGGAGAAGAGAATCTCGTGAGTAAAGGAATGTTATGCCCTTTGCCACTTTCTTTCAGCTCTAACGTGGTTCCATGGCCCGGATAAGTACCATGGAGAGAAGGAGGACATAGAGAGAGAGAGGGACTGTGCGATCGGCATTAAACCTAAGAAGCCCTGGGAGCTTTTTAAAGACAGCAGTCTTCGCTGGCAGCTTCTGACCCTCTTTGTGATTCACACATCCCAGCAACTCAACGGCATCAATGCGGTGTGTATCTCGCTCACATTAAAGGGATAGCTCACCCAAAAATGAAAATTCTGTCAGTATTTACTCACCCCTCATTTTGTTCCAACCCCGTAAGACCTTCGTTCATCTTCAGAACACGAATTAAGATATTTTTTATTAAATCTGAGAGCTGGATCACTCCTCCATAGGCTTCTTAACGGATTGACACTTGTTCCCCGAAAAGTTATTAAATACATCATTAAAATAGTCCAAGTGACTACAGTGGCTCAATCCTGAGTTTATGAAACGACGAGAATACTTTTTGTGCGCAAAAAAAAACAAAAATAACGACTTTAATTCAACTATTCATTTCCTTCTCTCTGGGCCTCGAGTCAGTTCACTAGTGTAATAGCGTAAACTTCTGTTGTTGTACGTCACACGCATCACACACATGACCAGCGTCGGCCAATAGTGAGCCTACGTGTGACGTAGCTCTACGCTATTATACTAGTGAACTGACTAGAGGCCCACAGAGAAGGAAATGAATAGTTGAAATAAATTCGTTATTTTTGTTTGTTTTTGCGCACAAAAAGTATTCTCGTTCCTTGATAAACTAGTGTAGCCAGTGTAGTCACTTGGACTATTTTAACGATGTCTTTAATGACTTTTCGAGGCCGGCAAGTTCAATCCCTCAGAAGCCTATGGAGGAGTGATCCAGCTCTCAGATTTAATCAAAAATATCTTAATTCGTGTTCCGAAGATGAACGAAGGTCTTGAGGGTGAGTAAATACTGACAGAATTTTCATTTTTGGGTGAACTATCCCTTTAAGGGCTTGAAATATAAAATGATTAGCCTTGACTGCTGATATGTGCACTATTATAACAAAAAAACACACTCTACCTCCAAAATGGCATGTGACCGGCCTGCTGTGAATTAAACCCTGATCTTTTCTCAAGGCAAATGATTATAAAATAGATATTTATCTTTGTGACATTTGTCTCCGCTCATATAATATGCATGAAAGTGAAGCAAAGCCAATGCTGAACCATGTACAGTAGGCCCAAACATTAGACAATTTAAGCACTATTAAAAAGTAAATATATGAATGTCATTGCATTGGATAAAACATCACACCAAGAGAGAGCACAAATGCACATTTCCGAAATGGTTTTGTTAGGTTTAATTGTTCAAAATTAGATATACTGTTCAAAATTAAGACTATATCTACATAAAAATGTATGCTGTTTACGTGACTTTTTAAAATTAGAAAAATTATTAAGTAACAAACAAGTAAGAAACATTCTTTAACTTACACAAAATACTGGGGGGGACCTGAGGAACTTTTCGCCCTTTGGCGATCATGTGGATTCCTATTGAAAATTTTTATTGTCATTGTTTAAAGCAAATGTCACACAATTTTACATCTACAGATGTGTCTTTGTGACCCCAGTTAATAGAGATTTCTCTCCCTTCAGATTTATTTTTATGCAGACTACGTGTTCACCCAGGCTGGGATTCCAGCTGACAAGATTCCTTACGCTACAGTGGGAACCGGAGCTTGCGAGTGCATCACTGCACTGACGTGTGTAAGTCTGGGATTTGTGTACCAGCTCAAAGTCGTTAATCTCATCACAAAGCATTTTTGGCATAAAATTGTTTGGCATATGCCTGCTGATCCAGATACATGTCCCACATATCACACAAATTGTGCTTCAGCCTTTAGAAGTAGCTGCATGGAGATTTTAGAAAATTATTCTATATGAACCCGATGTTGAAAGGTTTTTCAAACAAAGGAGCTGTGTGTGTCTGTATGTCTGTGTTTCAGGGTCTTCTGATCGAGTCTTTGGGAAGAAGGGCTCTGATTATTGGTGGATACTCTCTCATGAGCCTGTGTTGTGTCTGTTTCACCGTCGCACTGACTTTTCAGGTTAACAGTGACCTATTCTATATGCTAATACTATACTGTACTATACCATACTATATATACTATATATTTGGTGTTTTTCTCAATATATTTATTTTGTGCACCGTCTCAATTTTTATTACACTCTTAAAAAATAAAGGTTCTAAAAGTGAATTTTGCAATTTTGCAAGAAAAACAATTTTAGTTTCCCTAAAGCCTAGTTCACACTACATGATTTTAAGCCCGATTTAAGCCGATTTGCAAATCGTTGAGCTCGCCGACAGGTCAGGGTGTTATCGCGTGCAAATCGCGGAGGATTAGCGGGCGATGAACGCTCGCCAATCTGTTAGTATGAAAGAGCCAACAACGCATCAAAGACCCTTGCAGACGCCTCGCAGACGCGTCGCCGAGCCTACAAAAATATCTAGCATGCTAGATATCCAGAGCTGTCGCACGACTCAATCTCACTGATGTCATGAGCAACAGCCAATCACAGCAAGGCATGAGTTGAGGTCACAGGGTAAATACGTGATTTTTGCTGTCAGCTAAACATAAACATGCAGCTACATGTCCGATATAAACATACTGTACTCACCTCCAACTCTCTCTGTAGCACAGACCTGCTCTTCCCGTTTGCAGATCCACTCTTTCGCCCATACTCTCTTATTTTTTATTTTTTTGCGTTTTTTTCTCAGAGCAAATTATCGCGCAAACAGTTTGCAGCACTGGTTTCTGTCTGAAGTCCATATTCGCGTGTTGTGTTGTTCTTCGCTGTGTATTGGCGCGCGTGTTGTTTCGCGTCAAGATAGACATTAGACATATAGATTTGTAGACTAGATAGAATCATTGGGTGACAGAGTTGTTGTCAACTCGTGTAGTGCGTTACCTCCTGTTGCGGATCAATCACGCTGTGTCGTGTGGTGTGAACAGCTCAACAACTTGAACTCTCCTGATTTCTCAGAAAGCAAGTCATGTAGTGTGAACGCACAGTTCAGCCCGACGTTTTAAAATCATGTGGTGTGAACTAGGCTTAAAGAACCTTTCAGAGAAAAGTTCTTAAAGACCAATTTGTTTCTAATGCCGAGTTCAGACTGCACGATTTTAGCCCCGATTTTGGCTCAGCGACAGGTTTTGAGAAATCGCAGACAAATGCCCGAAATCACAGGCAAATCGGTGCTCGTTCACGCGAGTTACAATCACGCAGTGTGAATGAGCAAAGACGCGATCTGAGAGAATCGCCGACGAGTCACCGACGCCCGTGAGATATTTTGCATGCTGAATATCTGGACCTGTCGGCGACTCACAATCCTGCAGTGTAAAAAGTGTTCTGAATGAAAACTACATCGGCGATGACCGACAGCCAATGAGAAAGCAAGATACAGGACAGCAGGTATTCAGGGAGGAGTTATAGACCAGAATTTCAGTATTTTAATAGATAGGCCTATATTTAGAATTATATCAAACAGAAACAAAGCACAAACATTTGCATGAGCAGCAGCAACAGCAGGACATTTGCAAAATTATTTATTTACCCCCAACTCTCTTTACAAAACACAGTCCTTGCTCCCCTCGTCTTCCCAACCATTTCCTGCTGCATAAACTGTTTATTTTTCTCATTTTCGCTGCAAATCAGCGCACAGACAATTTGGATCGCAATCTTCTTGTAGGCTATCATTGTTAATAACAAATTCAGTGTCGCGCGAGAACTCCGGTCTCACGCATGCTGATCTTCCGTTATCGCGTTTGTTTGGTTGTGAAACGTAGTTTCGGACCAGGCAGAAGTTTTCGGCGATTCTTTCTTTTGTAAAGTGTGAAACCTCCTGTCGCCGATCCATTGTGCAGTGTGAACACAGCAGCAACTGAATGTTACCCCAGATAGTCATGCAGTATGAAAACAACAGTGACCCGATTATTTTGAAAATCGTGCAGTCTGAACTCGGCATTAGTGTAAAGAACATTTTAATAATCTAAATGTAACCCCTCTGGTTCTACTCACACCACGACGAGTGGGCTTCAGCGTTACCGGCAGAGGAGGCGGGAGCTCTAACAAGGACACTAAACTGTCAGAAAAAACATGCAAAACAGTTTGTCATTGGGGAAGTACCCATAAAAGGACAAATTTGTACCATATCTATCCCCTAAGGGTGCATATTAGTGGTAGTAATATGTACTCTTAAGGTACTACAATGAACATGTTAGGGGTAAATAAGTACAAAGATGACCCTTTTAAGGGAACTACTCCAGTTACAAGCTATTATACACCTAAAGGTAAAATTTTTGTAGATTTATTTTGAGAGTGTAAAGATCACAACCTTTAGGATCAGTGTGATACTCTTGAGGCCAGGAGAGTGAGGTTTACTTGCACAGATCTTACTATCTGGCCTCTGTTACATACAGAACCTTTTCCCATAAGGAACCGTTTGTGTAGTACAAAGGTTCCATGGATGTTAAAGGGATAGTTCACCCAAAAATTTTAATTCTGCCATCATTACTGACCCTCATGTCGTTCCAAACCCGCAAGACTTTTGTTCATGTTTGTAACACAAATAAATATATTTTTGATGAAAATTGAGAGCTTACAGCCTCTCCATTGACAGTTACGCAACTGACACACAAAAAGTTTTTGAGATTGTAGAACTAATCCATTTGAATTGAGCGGTTTAGTCCAAATATTCTGAAGAGACAAGATCACTTTATATAATGAACAGATTGAATTTAGTCTTTTATTCACAAATAAACATTAATAAACATCAGTTGAGGTAAATGGTGAGAACCAGTGAGGTTCATTCTCGTGTTACACATCACGTTTGAGCTTCTGCAAGAACCAATGAGGTTTGTTGTCACGCGTCAAGCAGATTCGGTTGAGCTTCTGTTTATGTTCACTGATCAATGTTTAAATGTGAATAAAAGCTTAAATTTAATCTGTTCATCTTATAAAGCAATCAAGTCTCTTCAGTAAATTTGGACTAAACCACTCAATTCATATGGATTAGGACAGAAAGCTCTCAGATTTCATAAGAAAAGATCTTCATTTGTGGTTCAAAGATAAATGAAAGTCTTACAGGTTTTTAACAACATGAGGGTGAGTAAAAACATTTTTGGGTGAACTATCCATTTTAGCAATTTTTTATTTGCTGCCCAATACAACAATCTGTGACTGTATGTGGAACCAATTCCAATACGAACCTTTATTTTTAAGAGTGTATCAAATGTCTCAATAAACTACAGTCATACTGTATGATACAGTACGTCGAGAAAATGGCATAAAGTTTGGGATCTTAATATTTGTTTCAAACATTTATATGTATGCAGATTTAATTTAATGTTTTCAATTCAATTCAAGTTTATTTGTATAGAGTTTTTGAAAAGAGTTATTGATTTTTTTTGCATTTATAGATTTTTGTTTGTTGTTTCTCCCTCGCAGGAGTCCAGCACTTGGGTTCCCTACCTTAGTATGACCTGTGTTTTTGCCTTCATCCTCAGTTTTGGCCTTGGACCAGGTGAATGAATGAGCAAAAAAGAAAGAAAGAATACAAACTGTATTATTGTTGTGTGCATTGGCACACACTGGTGTAAACACACACAAGTTTGATCAGTGATATAAATGTGCTTTGTGCTGTAGGTGGTGTGACAAACATTTTAACAACAGAGATGTTTACCCAAACCGATCGGCCTGCTGCATACATGATTTCTGGCTCTATCAATTGGACCTCTTTCTTCTTCATCGGCATGATCTTCCCATTTATTGTGGTATATACAAATGCCTTTCCCCCCGTTTTTAGAGAAGTGCATTTTGATGAGAGGGGCTGGTTTACACAAACATTTGGTGCTAAACTGTGTATTATGTACAGAATGGGTTATCCAAAATTTTTATTATTAACAATTTCACAAAGCAACTGTGTTTGTCCAAGACACTGGACCATATTATTTACCATGCATATTTTGTAAAATTATGAGAGTTAATTACTTTTTAATGATAGTTCTTTAAAAATGTGAATTTAAATGCTTTGTTTTTAACAATGTAAAATCTTTCTTTACTTCTCCCAGAATGGCCTAAAGCAGTACTGCTTCCTTGTTTTCCTCGTTATCTGTTGCTTGGTGGCCACGTACATCTTCTTTGTGGTCCCAGAGACCAAGAACAAGACATTTCTGGAGATTCAGAGTGAGTTTCGCTCTAGAAAAAAGCTCATTGCTGCCAATGGTACTGAGGGCCTTCTACTGTCCACACCAATGTAAAACACACAATACATTCACAAAGTACTGCATTTAAATATTTGAAAGGGCATGCGTAAAATATGCCAAAAATACATGGAAATGTGAGATCAGCAAATATCCGAATGAAAGATACTTATGTTAAACAAGTAATAGTGTACCATATTATGATTTGTAAGCGTGAGATCAGTTATTCACATACAGACTGCACGAAATCATGTGCCTTCAAAATGAATACTGTCTTTTATATCAAGGAGAGTCACATAATGAGGGACTTTCAATAGCATTACATCTTGGATGTGTTTTAAAGAAATTAATATGGATAAAAATCTATGGAACAATACTATTTAGAATCAGTGTACTTGTAAAATGTACTGTAACTGTAAAATGGATTCATATTGTGACCTTAAGCGAGAAAGATACAAGTAATGAACTCACTGCATTGAACATGCTTGAAATTATTTAAATCTCAACAAACATTCTGAAAATAAAGGATTTTTTTTTCACAACAAATAATGCTCTGTATTTTTTCCCCAGTCAGTTATCTTTTATTTTCAACATTCTTAAAGGTTTCAGATATTACAAACTCTAAAAATCACTGCATGAATCATACTAGAATGCACTTCATTTTAATGTCAACACATTTTCTGGTCAGAGCCTGACTCCACCCACTGGCAATATTTGAAAAATGCTGGAAAGTGGGCAGAGCCCAGCGGAGGGGGGCGTGCACCTGAGACGCATCTATTTGTATGGAACCTGCCTACGTCACAACTAGGGATGCGCCGATACCACTTTTTAAGGGTCGAGTACGAGTACCGATATTTTTTTCCTGGTACTCGCCGATACCGATACCGATACCGATGCCTGTTGTACGGGGGGGGGTTCTCGTTTTATGTGGCAATTTTCTAAGAACAACACAATGAGACTAATGAACATATCAGCATCTTTATTTTCAACAACTTAAATAAACTTAAAAAAATAAATCATTCTTATTGTGCTTATCACAAATTTTCAAAGCCCAAATTTCACAGTGTCCAATAACCTCCAAAAGGCAAAACAAAGGACATAATGAATGTAATTTTTACCTGCCTGTCACAAAGTTGTCAAAGTGCTAAAGAAATCACAGACAACAAGACAATCAAATTTGTCATAAAGTGCCAAAGAAATCACAGAACAAATGTTTAACATAACACTGAGTAACAATGTAATCACAGCCGAAAGTGTAAAGTGAAATATTAGAGTGTACTATTAAATCTAGCAACACTATAACTGCAGGAAGAGTGTTCATAAGAATTAAGAAATATAAGCTAAGGATATACGTGAGGTATCGGTCTTTGGTATCGGGGTATTTTTACGAGTACGAGTACAAGTACATGAGCTTGGTATCGGGCCCGATACCGATAGTGGTATCGGTATCGGTGCATCCCTAGTCACAACCATCCCTTACGTCACGAACCACCCCAAACATCCAATAGGAAAATTCAACTGCAGTAGCCACCGTTCAACCTGAAGAGGGCAGCCCTCAGACATTTTTACACCATATATTGTAGAATTAAAACACTTTATACACAAATGTAAAAAAAAGTTACTCGAATCAATGAACTAATAAAGCCCCATTCTTATAGATCATTAACTAAAAAAAGTTGGTTTAGGGTTTAGTTAAACTTTAAACAAAATGTTTTCACGTGTGCAAAAAGGTTTGTATTTTTCAGAATCAGGGATATTTTAGTCTTAAATTATGTAACATTTTTTATTTTGACAATAATAATCGATAACGTTTCATTTAAAGTCTCGCAGTCATTTTTCAGACGTAAAATGATTAGAGATCAAGTGCTCAACTGAAGCCACGAACGCCTCCACGTGGTATCTGTTACCTTTCACAACACTGATAAGAATCGACCAATCACTGTCGTTTACAATTACTTGTGTTAAAAAAATAATAATTATATAGAGATTACAGGAGGAGAATGCCCGTTTTAATCATTGAACGTAATATATTTAAAATAATATACTATTTAATGTACAAATGTCTTAAATAAGAGAACGTTCTCTGTTTGTGAGCCACTATCAGCCCCCAGCAGGAAGACAGCATATCATTTTTTAGCAGCTTGTGATTGGACTATCGACCAGTGACGCCTGACAAAGCAGGAATACATGTTAAATCTGACTGTCAATAATACAGGGGGACACACTAGCAGTTGACTATGGCTGGCAGACAGGCAGTGAAAGTCTATTTAGATCTCATGTCGCAGCCATGCAGGGCTGTGCTAATATTCCTCAAAAACAACAAAATACCACATACGGTGGAACACATTGCGATACGAAAAGGTGAGCAGCATTATTTTGTGTGGTATTTGTTCAGTGGAGGCTGTGCAATGCATTTGTAAAGTCCAGCTGGCTTGCATCCAAGCCAGTACAAAGGTTATCCTTCCGATTTATATAGTCCTGTATTTATTTCAGAACTTTGTATACTAAAACTTAATTTACTGAACTTTATTCTACATTTACCATTCACAACTTTAATACCCTTAAACATGAAACTGTAGGGCAGCAGAAGACACCTGAGTTCACCAAACTCAACCCCATGCAGAAAGTTCCAGTGCTGGAGGACAATGGATTTGTTCTTACTGAGAGGTAAAGTGTAGTTAGAAAAAAAAGAGTATTTCGAAGTTTTAAAATTGAAATTATTATTAGTTGCAGTAGTTTGAATTATTGTTTCTATTGTTAACCTATTCTGTTATTTCTGTCAAAGTGACGCCATATTGAAGTATCTGGTGACAACCTATAATGTCCCTGATCACTGGTACCCCAAACTGCCAGAGAAGAGAGCGCGAGTGGATGAATACACAGCCTGGCATCATGCAAACACACGTTTACATGCTGCCACAGTCTTCTGGCTTGAGGTATAGGTTGGATATATGGCTAGTTGACATGATATTTAAAGCAGCGGCAGCAATGTGACATGCTATACGTCATCAAAAACAACATTATTATACATAGGTACAAGGTTCTGTCATGAAACTGTGGATGGCATAGGTTGATCCTTAGGTCCTTAACTCAATCTGCTTGCAATCACTTCATTCTCTATAGGGCACAGCTGATTGGTTCCTGCTGTATCAGCAGCCAATGAGCTCGCTGCTCAACTTTCAAATACTTAGTCAGCATTTGCTGTAGCAGTTTCAGCGTGCTTTCAGAAAACCTCCACCTTCCCCAGCTCCACCTGTATAGATCTGCTACGGGTAATTCATGCACTCTATATTGTACAGCAGCAGCATGTCTTACTTGCTCATAGCAGCGTGTCATGAATGTTTCGGCAGAAGCAAGTTCCGTACTTGCTTTGCAGCAGCAGTAATAACCAGGCCCGCACGGAATACGCGCCCGCAGACTTCCGCAGAAACCTCCGCAGATTGTAGTGCCCGACCATCATTGATAAGTACAACCTGCACCTGCGCGATTGTGAGGGGTAGTAGGCTGCGCTGATTGATGTTACATTTTTTTATGAAAAAGTGAACGTTTAAAATGTCTAAAATAAAACTGAACACGGAGGAATTAAGGAAGCCTCTCCAGTATTTCATCGTCAGATAAACTCAGAAACCCGTCAAAATAAAAGTTCTATTTGCATTTGTATTGTGAACATGTAAAGTTTTCATTTATAATACCCTAATACTCTAAGATCTTTTTAACACATTTAAAATAATTCCACAGATTTTTCAAAAAATAAATAAATATATATATATATATATATACATGTCATGACAGAAATGCAATTTTTATGACATACTTCTCCGTGAGAAAATACATTTAATAATTTTACTTTGAAAACCATTTAACCTAATTTACATTTGAACCTTTAAAACATTTAATTCTGGCAGACTTCATAGGTTTTGTATTCCTGTACAGGTTTTACTGCCTCTCATGATGGGACAGCCAACGAATCCTGAAAAGCTCGAAAAGGCGCTATCAGATCTGGACGGCACGCTAGACAAGCTGGAAAACATGTTCCTGAAGAGACAGGCCTTCCTGTGTGGTGATGACATCTCATTGGCTGATTTGTTAGCAGTTTGTGAGCTCATGCAGGTAAATACTTACAGTTGCTAAACATACTAACTAATGATGTTGTGAATAGTGAACAAGTTATTGCTATTAGAAAAACATCTAATTTTAAGCTTTTAAAGTCAGCATGAAACGGAAGTTGCAATTTTTTCTTCCATATTGTGTTGTATATCTAAGTGAAATGGCTTTTTGAACAAGAAAGAATTTAGGGGCGGGACTTGATTTTACCCATTGGGAATTGATTGGATTGTTTGATGGTTGTAGTTTACTATTGGTTTACTATCAGAGAAGAGATGCAAGATGGAAAGGAAAATATTTTGATTACAGATTATGAAGGCACATGAATAAAAAAAAAAAGATGTGCACAGATAAATTATTTATAATAAATACTGCTATATTCCATAATAAAAAAGAATGGCAAATTTTGATTTCATGGTGACTTTATATATGGAGGACCTCAAGTGTCTCTGAAATAGTAATAAAGCATTTAAATAAAGCATTAGTTAATAAGTAATAAAGCATTAATTAATAACTAATTGTACAATAAATATGCCATAATACTTTTGTTCCATCAATAAACAGTTCAAATTAAAAACAAAAACAAAATAAAAGACTCAATATTTACTATTTCCTTGTGGTTCTTTCACAGTAATGCGGCATTCGTTAAGGCAAATTTAATATTCATCCACATGTAAAAACATAAATAGACCTAGACTCATGTGCCTACAAGCCTTTGCATCTTTGATATAATTTGATTGTCTTTTTCAGCCCCTCGGTAGCGGGAGGGACGTTCTGAAGAACAGACCCAATCTGCTGAGCTGGAGGAGTCGAGTCCAGTCCTCTCTCTCGGACTCCTTTGATGAAGCTCATGCCATTCTCTACAGTTTAAGAGAGAAGTTCACAGCTAAACTGTGAAAAATCAAGTCTTTCTATTCACAGACATTAATTCTATACAGTTGATATATTTAACAAACTATTGATTCAGTATGACTAACATGGCAATGTGTTTCAACTTTCTGCCATATACTTAATGGGATTAAGGATGTATCTGTCTAACATGGATGTGCAGTTTGCTCAATATTATGTTTGATTAATAAAGGGTTTAAAGTGAGGAATATATTATCCACAAGTTTGGTTTGTTAAATGAATAAATTTAATGGTTTGTGATGATTTAATACATTTTTAAAGAGAATCATCGAAGGAGAAAAAAATTGTAAAAACATTTTATTGTTGACAGGAAATGGTACAAATATGTATTTACAAGATTGAATGTTTGTGAACATCAAGACCCAGGTTTGCTCTTGAATGATGAGTTGTCTTCTCACTCTTGTGCCTTACCTTTCTGTAATGAAAATGTCTTATTAAAACTATATTAGTTAATACACTTAAAGTTGCACATCGTATTCACTTATGACACAAACTTTAGTAAAGGTGCGTGCACACGCTGTCGTAATTTCCGTAACGATTCTGAACTGTAAAAAGAATTTGTGTGCTTGTAGAATTTTCTGAGAGCTACCACATGTCCGCTGTACCACCTGACCACTGCAGATTTAAGGTGTGTTTGACTTGAAGCGGCACTGTGCAGACCGATCGTTGTATGGCATCAAACGAGAGCGATTAGAAAGGATGCAGAGCTTTATTTGCGGTAATTCCAACAAGGAATGAATGCAGCATCTAAAAAAACTTTGTAATGTTTCTTGAGTTATAAAAAATGACTTTTGAAATTAAATAGCTGACATATTTTGTTCCAAAGACATTAACTTCTGCTCTCTATGAATATAAGAAACAAAAAAATAAAACGAAAATTGCATTTTTTTTATACTTTTGCCATCAATAAAAATTGATGAACAACATCCCTCAAAAATCTTGAACCAATTTAGTGTGTTTTAACTTTCGGTTTTAATACTGTAGAATAGGGTTTTAATTTCAAACATTGATATGAAGACACATTGTGCTTTGGCTCCACCATTCTGTGCAGGTTGGGACGATTCAGTATTGATTTAAAATGTTTTTAAACTTTAAAAGTGGTCAAATATTATGATTGTATCATGTTTATATACAGTGTTGGGGTAACGCATTACAAGTAACACGAGTAATGTAATCAGATTACTTTTCAAGTAACGAGTGAAGTAATTGATTACTTTTAAAATTTACAATATCTGATTTACTTTTTCAAATAAGTAACAAACACAAGACTTTGTTTTCCCATTTATTGACTGACAGCTTACCTGTTCCCATGTTGAGAGAAATCGGGAGGAAATGCAGAGGCGTTTTGTGTGCTGTGTGAACTTGATGGGGATTGTAGTTCTAGAATAAATGTCACATTATTTACCATTTTCTTTGCTGCTGAATTTTAATGATCCAATTCAACCAAACCCATAAGCAAAAATGACTAGATAAACAGCACGTTTTTGTATCATTCTATTGCTGAAGTAAGAGTGTTTCAACTTTCTTCTCCTTCATCCTATTCCTCAGCAAACCAGAATGGCAGCACAGCTAAAAGACTGTTTGAGCTGCTTCCATTATCAGACTGATCTCATGAAATGGCGTATGTATGACACGCCAATTCGTATTTCCATTTTTGCCGTGCTATCAACACGCATAATCACTTTTCAGCGTGTTTATCAACGCCATTGACTTAACGTTACATCACTGTATATACTGTATAAATATATGACCTACCCCAACCCCGTCCCTAAACCTACCCATCACTGGGGTTAATACCATTTATGAGTCTTCCCCTACCATCATAGGAAAAAAAATATCGCTCCCCAGATGTAGATATACATTTTGCTTCGTTTCGCTCGGACATTTAACGGCGTACACGTACACGCGGAATCACTCGGACATTTAATGGCGTAGACATACACGCGGAAGATGACGGTTCGTTTCGGCGTGGACATACACGCGGATAGCTAAAAATGCGTATAGATAACACGCCACTTGACTTGAAAGTGGCGTGTATGTTTACGCAAAGTCATGATGTCATGTTGCCATTATAGTAATGCTTCTCTTTCAGTCTGACGATTATTCATTTCACTTTTGGTGTTTAAGGGCCTTCATGTTTGCCATTTAAAAAAAAAAATCTCTGGTGAGAAAAAACAACGCACAAGTAATGCAACATTACTTTCCATAAAAAGTAACTAAGTAATGTAATTAGTTAATTTTTTAGGGAGTAATACAATATTGTAATGGATTACTTATGTTTATTTTTCGGAAAATCTTAGAATGCATATTCATCCAGAATGTCTGACACTGTACCACTTTATTATATAAATATTTGTACAGTTTTTTGCCAACATTAGCATATTTACATGTTATACTTTGGTTTTGAGAGAAAATGTATCATTGCAAACCATAGCACTTATTCATTTAGAAAACCTTCCTAACAAAATGACTTTTGTAGCCTACATTTTTCAAATGGCAAAAATACATCAGTGATCTTATACAGGGACGTAGCACAAGATCCTGGGCCCTATGCATAGGCAGTCCTGATGGGCCCCCATGTTCCTCAAACTGAGCACCATGTGTTTCACAATGTTACGATCTGCTTCTACTAAATCTGACATAAATATAATGTTGACATGGTGATAGGCCTATGTAGCTGCACTGTAAAAAATCTGTTAAATTTACGGGAAAAAACTGGCAGCTGCAAAAAACCGTATTTCATTATCTGATATAATGTTAATTTACTGATCTTTTGAAGTAGTAATATCTGTTTTGTTCCATTGTAATACACTGACAGCCATCAATCAGCAGAAATAAGAGTCAAATGATCAATCAAAGCTCATCATAAGCAGCTCTTCCACACAAAAGTTAATACTAATATATAGAAGCTGCACAGTGTCATTCACACAAACATTAAACACCATCATTGTTACATGTTGAAATTTAAAAAATGCAATAAGTATTACTAAGAACATTATGAAAAAAACAGTTATTTAAAAAAAATACATTACATGTGAAGTGTCACGCAGGGAATTGTGGGAATGTCAATTTAAATTTTTTCACTGTAAATTATACAAGGACTTGTTCTTTTCCACTTCCAAAAACATTTTATTTTAAAGTAAAATTACATTAAATGTAACATTATATATATCACAGTTATTTACCGTATATAGTAAGGAAACTTTCTGTTAACCAATTAACAGTTTAATTGTCTTTTACCGTTAAAATCACGATCATTTTTTACAGTGTAACGTTACCGATGAGCTACTAGGCTACCTGTGACACTGAATTATTGCTAATTTTAGATATAGCATATACATTTAAAATTAAACATGTTTCAAATTAGGCTATAATGCTGTGTTCGTTGTATGCAAACAATATTGTTAGTGTACAGTTTATTTGTTTAGCCTTTACCTCAGATTACATGTATAGTAGGCCTATAACCAAATGATCATCTGAAAGTGTATGTTCTGCTCTTTCAATGGGTTGTCTCAGCTCATTTTTAACAATAACGATCGCGGAGATATTCAAGCAGTTAGCACTATAGATTTTGTGCTCTAGTTTGTGCTTTCTTTGAAAAATAAGTCAGTTACCAATTGAGTCCCCTCATTTTGTTTTCTTTCCTTCTCCTGTATTAACTTTCTTTTTTGGTGGCCTGATTTGGCTTTCTTTGAGAAAGACATTTCTACAGCAGAAGTTTGCACTCCACCAGATGCTCACTAACATAATCAAAATGCGTGCAGATGGACTAAACCATTTGGCGCATTAGCACGGGGTGGGACCGTGACACCTTAGATAGTCTTTACTTTTTTGTACACAAAATGTATACACTAACTTTACATTTCATCTTACATTCATTAGGAAATTTAATTAGGAAATGAAAATATCCAGGTAAAATAAATTATATTCCAGACTTTTCAAGGGCCCTCTCTCCCCTTGGGGCCCTGGTAATCAGTACTGGTTTTACCCCCAGTCCAACGCCCCTGATCCATAAGGTAAACACTTTGCCATGTTAATTAATAATAGTTGAAAAATATCTTTACAGATTGGATTGCTTTAAATAGGGAGACTGTTTAGGGGTGTTTAGATTCTCTCTTATACGGTACACAATGTCGTGAGCTTCATCAAAGGAGTCAGAAAGCGCTGACTGGACTGGACTCCTCCAGCTCAGCAGTTTGGGTCTGTTCTTCAGAACGTCCCTCCCGCCGCACAGGGGCCGAAAGAGACAAGCAGTGTTGGGAGTAACGCGTTACAAAAGTAATGCATTACAGTAACACATTCCTTTTTGCTGTAACGCAGTAGGGTAAGGCATTACTAATCATTTTCCAGTAATATTTTACTATATTACAGTTACGCTTGCTTTACAACACACTTTTAGTTTTAATTGTAAAAAACAACAACAAAAAAACAGCAAGACCGCGAGACATTAACAAATGAAAAATGCCAGTAGGCTAAGTTACCTGTTCGTGGTCAATCAATAGACGCGTGTGGTGTCCAAGTTTGTAAATAACGACTAAATGGTAGTGTCTGATATATTTTTTATAGCGATTTATTTTTTAGAGGAGTGCCGTGAGGCATGATTTCGGCCTCTGTGCTCGCGCTGGCCAGTGGAAAAGCGGCTAATGGGTGAAGAAGAAGACTGTAGCCTACATTCGCGAGATGGACGTATGCGCATTAGGCTACTCTATTTGTTCTGTGTTTTCTTTCTAAACAGTAAGGCTATGTTTAGGTGGTATTTTTCTTGTTTTCATCACGCAATCATTTTTGATGCGGTGGTGACGCGTTACGTAACATGATAAGGAAAGCAACCAAAAGCTGTCACAAAGAACCGGCAAAAGCAATGATTATGAATATGTCAAATATAGAAAGGAGACATTTTAATTGTTTATTAATAAAGATGAAGTTGACGTTGCTGACTCGCGATCTTCGCAGTAGTGAATGCGCCAGAGAGAAATGCACATTTCATACAGATAAGCAGAGAGCAGTCCGTTTTCTTTCGTTTTGAATTGTTCTGTTTACAAATAGACATTTCAATATATCTATATATATTTCAGGTCTGTGAAGTACCTTATGCTGAGTTTCGGTTAATTTATGAGATGCGCTCCAGTTCACGCGCAGGCGTCTCCGTGTCGTGATCTATTGTCTGCTATATTTAGCCTACTTCTTATTTATTAAATCCAGGCAATTGGTTGATGAAACATTGATTAAAATTAAGATACAATTAGTACAAATCGAAATTCACTTTAAATACATTTGTGTCTTCTGTTTGGGGGTTTCTGTGAAAGTTTTAAAACAGTCTTTTAGTGCCGCTTCAGAGCGGTCGCGTGCGTAACGTAGAACTGTCATGTAGGCTACATTAGTTTTTCCTTTTAGATAATTTATGCTCAACTAGTTTTGTGGTGTAGGTCTACATATTTTATAATGTTAACTTCAAAATTTAAATAACACAAATAGTAATTTAAAGATGTGGTAGAATTGGATCTGGACGGGAAGGATAAATCAGTTGGAAGGGGTGTGTCGCGATTCTGCAGGTTCGTTCGTGGATCTGAGTGTGGCGATTTCGGTTTCATATCGCATATCGTTACAGCCTTAGAATTTTAAGTTCTACTACTTTATAGCTATTTTGGTGAAAGTAACTCAAAAGTAATACAGAAGTAATGTAACGCATTACAATTCCGAGACAGTAATATTGTAAGGTGATGAATTACTTTTAAATTACAGTAACAAGTAATGTATAATGTATTACAGTTTGGAAGTAACTTGCACAACACTGGAGACAAGTGAACGTAAACGTTTAAAGAACTTTAGCCCTATAGCTTAGACTTCTCCAAACATTTCAACACCATGTGAACTAAGGCAGGTAGTAATTTATTAAAGAGATCCTTTTAACTGGTCTGTGTAACTTAAATATTAAACAACTTTAAGCATTTAACTTACTTGCATGAGCTCACAAACTGCTAACAAGTCAGCCAATGAGATTTCATCACCGCACAGGAAGGACTGTCTCTTCAGAAACATGTTTTCCAGCTTGTCTAGCGTGCCGTCCAGATCTGATAGCGCCTTTTCAAGCATCTCTGGATTTGGCAGCCCCACGCGTGGCAGTAAAGCCTGTGCAGTAATGCAAAACCTATGAAGTCTGCCAGAATGAAACAGGTAAACGCTGTTTCAAATAGTTTTAGATGAAGAATAATGTCACCGCTTTGTCATAATGTCATCATGTCAACTAGCCACATATCAAACCAGTGGCGGGCCGTGCATTTCACACCTAGGCCTTCATTGAATTAATAACTTTTAATAGCGTGGCAGCGCACAGACTCTCTTTAATTGTTGTGAAATTGCTGTTTTTATTTTGCACTGGCAGTTATAGGGTTAATGCGGTAAATTTGGAACAGACGCCCGCACTGTCGATTTGAAGGCCTCAAGCATTAGCGGAGCCAGGAATTTGATTGTAGGTGGGCCTCCAGAAAACTGGATGGGCCAGTTAAAATAAGCACAAAAAACCCCCACAACGGGTTCCCCTTCATCTCCGTTTCAGCACTTTTCTGCGGCACTGAGGACAGCGACTCAGTAGCCTACCTGTGTGGCTCTTGTGTCGCTGTCCTCAGCTCAGTGCAGTAACGTTAGCCTAACTGGGGGATCGCACACTAGACAAGAAGCGCAGCACTGTGCCGCGTCGTGTCTAGGACAACTCGAGGTATCGCACACTGGACGTGCACTTTCTCAGTTTATGGCCAGCAATACTGTTATGTTTAAGGACATTATGGAATTAAGATAATGTCTGTACTATGTTATGATTGTACTGTACAATTAATTACAATCGTTGCTGACTTTGCAGTCTGAACACTTTACCTCAGAGCTTCCGTTAACTGAATGAATTGAGAATATCAGCTGAAAATCCAATAACATCAGCAATTTTAATTCAAGCAGCTGATTTCTGTAAATGAATATAAAACTAAATGTATATTGCAGCACAGGGTGAAGTCAGTATACATTAACGACGATTTGAGACAAATACATTTAAATTTAATATAAAACAAATGGCGCTCTGTGGCGCGGAAGGATTTTGAACAAGGTCCTGAGCCGTTGCTGGGCGCCACAGACAGACGACGAATGGCGCCGCCGGTGTGTGTACACTCATAGAGAATAAAGTGTTCGAGTTTTAAAGACGCGGCACTGCGCTCCTCATCCGGTGTGCGACCCCCTTAAGTCACACATGGGGTAGAAGCGCCTGATTGGTTGAGAAGCTTTCAGTCAAAGCTTTCCTTTTTTTTGAACTGGGGCCCAGGCCCACCCGGGCCCAATGGTAGCGCCGCGGGTGGCCTCAAGGCAGATTTATTTTACCCTGGCAACACATGATGGCTGAAATATAATAGGGTTTGGGTGCCACGTTGCAATTTAATTGGATAAAAGCACTAAAATAAATATACAATACTGGAAGCAGCGCAACCAAAGCCTGTCTACGTAAAGCCTGGCCACTCCCTATTAAGCCCTATTGTACCAAATTTTGGTTGTAGTTCCACCAGAGTTCCACTGGGGGGCGATCGCCCTGAATGCAAAATGAATGGGAGTCTATGGAGCTAGACGGCTAAATTTGTCTCTTTCACCCGATTGTCATTGATAAATCTCAGATTTGATTGTAGGTTTTGCAAGTTCAGCATGGGTTATAGGTCGAAAGTTGAATGAACAAGTATACTTATGTCCTTTCAATTTCTTACAGGTTGAGTTGTTGTTGCCCATTACACGCTAGCATTCTGCTAATGAACGCTGATTGGTCAGTGAAGGACTGATTACGACCAGAGATACTGCTTGATGGCATCCGAATCGGGACCAGAATGTGTGTGTGTATATTTTCGGCGTGGTTTTTAAAAACAACAAAACATAAACTCTTCTAGCACGTGTATTTACCTGTGTCAGCTGCGTTGTCGATGCCTCGAGAGAAAAGAAAGTGCAGAGCGCGAAAGCACCAAAGTGACTGAAGGATTGCCGTAAAGCAGTAGCCTATCTCTGGTGGTACGATGTGTATGACGTCATTGACATTTTAAAATATGTTTTAAAGCAAATAAGTGACTAAAAAATCTAACACCCAGCAATGAGTAATTTCTTTGCATCTCCTTTCGAATACAACATTCAAATTACTAGACAAAAAATTATATCCTGAGAAAAGTGGATTTTGAGGGGTATAGCTCTAGCCTGGTTCTACCAGACTCTCGTACATTTCATTTGTACAGAGAGTCTGGCACCGCTCCATTGACAAGCGTTAACTTCCTTGTAGGCGGGTATTCTATTGAAGTCTAAAACTATTGGATCTGCCCAGAGTCACTCTATCTGCCATAACCAATCGCTGACGTTTGGTCGTGACATATGTCTTTTCCCGAACCCCGTGGGAGGATGGCCATAAACACAAAACTAAGCCAAGATTGTTCTTGCTCCGGCTTTAACTTCTTGATATTCGGCAGCGTTGCCACAACGGACCGAATGGCTTCGCTCGCATCTTTCTTATTTTGAACTACAACTCAAAATAACGCACGAGTCGACATCAACGTCATCGTTCTCAGCCACTCCCTCTGTTCGCTGATTGGCCCGGTAAAAAATTGATCGGAGAAAACCAAAGTCTACAGCGCAATCCCAGACGTAGTACTGAACATAGACATCATATAGAGACTAGATGCCCTATTGGCCGCTGTGGCGCAAGAAATGCGACCGCCATCTTAAACCGGTCATACTCCTATTTGCGTTGCATAGCAGCAGTAGATGCCAGAGCACTGTGCAGCATATTCTTGCTCAAATCGGCGGACCATCACTCGGGGATTACTTTTCACAAGTAAGATTTAACATTTAACATTACCGTACTATTAGTTGTATTTTGTGAACCAAATAATCAATGTGTCCTGTATCGTAGCTACGTGTATGACCGTTGCAGCAAAAAAACCCGCGTGAAAATCAGTTCGGTATTCAGTGAGATATGATTAATTAAATGCGATGACAGCTCATTGCACCAGCCAAAGAGATTACACTGAGCGGAGCGGGTGACCGGTTTAAGATGGCGGCCCCACGGCTCGTCCGCACCAATAGGCAGTAGCGGTCGATAGGGCGTCTATCTATATGATGTCTATGGTACTGAAGGAAAATCCAATTGAGCGGAAGTGCGTAGGAGGGCGGAGCCAGGCTAGTATAGCTCCATAGACCTCCATTCATTCTGCACTCTTCCTGTGAGCGCCCTCATAAGGAACCAGAGTGGAACTGCAACCAGTTCAGAAGCCGGAAGTTTACTGCAAGTCAAAGTTCTCCCCTTATTAGACATTCTCTGGCGCAACCAAGAGAAAAGCTGTGAGAATGAACTATTGGGAATAATTTAATACTCATTCATGGAAAAAATATATTAAAGCGCAAGTCAGTGATTCTGATAGTGTTTGGGCCAGCATGGAAGGCCTTTCTGGCCCTGACGGCCCACCACTGATCAAACCCTATACCTCATGCAAGAAGACTGAGGAAATGTGCGTGCGTGTGTTCGCATGATTCCAGGCTGTGTATTCATCCACTCGCGCTCTCTTCTCTGGCAGTTTGGGGTACCAGTGATCAGGGACATTATAGGCTGTCGCCAGATACTTCAATATGGCGTCACTGTGACAGAAAACAAGAGCTTGGAGAAATATTTCACCAAATTATATAATAACAAGTTTGTCATCATTTATTCAGCCTTGTGTCATTCTGACTCTGAGTAAATTATGATTATTTTTGTTAAACAGACCGAACAGAACAAATGCATAAAAAAACATACAAAACAGACTTCACCAGCTCTTACCACACTTCCCAGCAGTCCCGGTGACAGAAGGGAGAAATTAATAATAATTAGGAGTGTAACAATATATCGTGACACAATATATCGCAACACAAAAATGCATTAGTATGTATCGTGGATGGTTACAATGTATCATGGATAGTTCACCCAAAATACAAATTATCGTGTGAGAAAAAAATCAAGTGTTCAAAGTTTTAGTGTCAGTCAGTACTACATTAAACTATATATAAATGTTAAAGGTCCCCTATTATGCCTCTTTTCACAAGATGTAAAATAAGTCTCTGATGTCCCCAGAGTGTGTATGTGAAATTTTAGCTCAAAATACCCAACAGATCATTTTTCACAGCATGTTTAAATTGTCATTTTTTGGTGCTCAGAAAAACGCGCTGTTTTAGTGTGTGCCCTTTAAATGCAAATGAGCACAGCACAGGGGGCGGAGCTTCAAGAGCTCGCACTCAGTCTCAGGACAATTTCATCTCACAGAATGATGATAATAATATCAGAAACTCTCAGTAACGGTGTCCATTTCGACCCGGAGTCGGACAATAATGCCTACAGAGTCAGAGTGCTGTATAGAGATGGAACAGGTATAGTTTAGTAGTGTAATTACGGTTATAACGTATTTTTCATCTGCTTGTATCCACTATTAATAGGCTACAAGTCTGCTGTTTCGGACCAGGTCCGAATGATGATCAAACATATACTGATGAGTTTAATAAAGTTTATTGTACATAACACAAAAGATGAAGCGTCAGTTTTACTTCAGAAACTCAGCGCAAGAGCTGAGTAAACAGTAAGATATAAGAAGTGCGCAAGTACATAAACACATTAATGTAGAGTTGAGGGAGCATTTTCTTTAAAAACAAAATAATTCCACCTCGTCTTCAGCGGCTGCCTCAGATTTAGGGAGTAAATAGAGAGAGCTATGTGGATTAATACAACCAGCCACACAACACCTACAACGCTGTGAACTCGATCAGGGCGGCAGCGTTCTTCGTCTGCCTGTCATTTGGTTTGTATAGTAGTTTGTTTGTTTGTTTAAAAGGGACCATGTGCAATTAATAAAATAAATGTAAACATTTGATACATTACACCAGAGTTAGCCTTAGGCTAATTTACATCTGCAGTCCCCAGGTACAAATAAATACAAATACCATAGACTGTAAAAAAATATGGACGTAGTGTCCGTGACGTCACCCGTAGGTTTCTGAAGACTGCTTTTGAAGCCTAAAGTAGGCGGGGCCAACCGTCGCCATCTTGGCATCGCGTCAGCTCTCGTCACTCCCGGATAAAAGAAAATGGGCAAAGAGGCGGAGCGTGGGTGGAGCTGAGGTACTAATGCTATGCTACTGGCCTCGTGCTAAAGTGACAGCTGAATGTAGAAGTAAAGCCACTAGTTAAAGTTCATGTTTTTGCCCTTCAAAATACTATAATAATTAAAAGACGTAACTAAAAGTGAGACTATGTGTATCGGGATGCATTATTATTCTGCTAGTTAAAAATGTATTATCATGCAGTAACTTACAATATTGCTCTGAGCTTGTGCGTGTGACAGTGATTCATGCGCATACATGTCAGTCAGTGCGGCATCGCACGTCAAGTTCATCAAGAGCTTTATTCAGTTCAGTTGATTTTAAAATCTGATTTTGGCCGCTTCTCAATTTCTCAAATGGGTTAAACCAAAAATATTACCTCAGAAGTTCAAGTAAATGCACTAGAAATCCGCGCTCATTCAAGGGTGTGTATCTATTGCATGGACGGAGAGAAAGCACTGACACCTGCAGGATTTTCTCATGGTACTTTTTATTTAACACTTAAAAGTTTGAGAGCAACGGTACCGCATAACGAGTGTAGCCTGTACAGTATACTCCAAAAAGCAACGAAATTGTCAGACATCCATTAGTGCATGCGAGGAAAACAACTGGAAATACAACGCTGGTTGTTCTCTCCATACTCGACACCGACGGAATCCAACGGCGTGGGCAAAGGTATAATGCGTGTATTAAATTGTATGAAATAATCCCGAAAAAAGCACAAACACTGCAGAGATGGCAAGTACAGCAGCTGAGGGTGACGTTAACAGAGACAAACGTCGGCTAGCAGTTATAGCAGCCTCAATCCACCAGTCACGCAAGTGGCCACGCCCTTAATTATGCAGAACTTTAAGGCTTAATATAATTTAAACGGATGAGGTGTAAAAAAATTCACCCCCCTCACAGTTGTCATGAAGGGCAAAATTAGCTATATAGACCAAAACCACTTTTTGCTCCAGGCTGTAAACATTTTTTTCTGCTGTAAAGTTGGGGATTTTAACATGGGGGAGATACAGATTTGACTCACTTTTGCAGCCTGCCTCAAGCGGTCAGTCGATGAATTGCAGTTTAATTCACTTCCGTGTTGGTTTCAAGAGAGAGACGGGGAGGTTGCCGCTTGACAAATACATACAGTACAGATTATAATATCAACATTATTCAAGAATATGCGGCATGTCAAACATAAAAAATCAAACATTGTTCAAGAGCATATAACATGTACTTAATGCCCCTCACTGACACGCACACACACACACACACACACACACACACACACACACACACACACACACACAGGCACACACACACACACACACACACACACACAGGCACACACACACACACACACACACACACACACACACACACACACACACACACACACACACACATCATAATCACAACATACAGTGGTATGCCCACACACAGCCCCTTCTCAACCCTTGGGCAACCCTACAATAAAGATGTAAATGTGACTAAAGAGAAAGTAATATTACCCACTAACAAGTTAGTGGATGCATTGTTGTGAAAGTTTTAAATGTTTTTTTTATATTATCTTTAAAGGCCCCAAACAAGTCACAAGTTTTTATGTTATCTGGAACTGTATTCCAGACCAGTGTATCGCAGCTTTGATAGAAAAGGCTGCCTGCCCAAATGCTGAATAGCGAAAAGGTACAGTGCAGCTATATACGGAAACTATTCTAGTGGTCCTCACAGACATATAGTAACTTATAAAACTACATTTGTATTATTATACAATGGTAAAATAAAGTGAATACGCAGAGTTTTGCATTCAAAGGCATTTCAAGTCAGGAAACCATTGACACAGAAAATAAAGAGTTAAAACTCTTCACATGTGCTCGCGCTGACGCGCTCATGACCGCTTATGAACATCTGAACACAAACAACGATCAAATGCACATCGATAGATCTTCTTCCGTCTGTTCTTCAAAATGTAATCAAATGTATATTTATCCAAGCATGTTTAAACTGGTTAACTGTCTAAGGTAGGCAAAGACATTCGTTTTTAAGATGATTTTGCACGCTGCGCAATACACACACATTACCGCGGGATGGCGGGTGTTCATTTCATAAACTGTGAACATTGGTAGCTTATTTAATGTATAAATTAAGGGTATATGTCCTAAAAACTAGTAATGTCATACTTTGTAGTAGTGCTATCATGGTGTAGTAATCTATTTGGTTGTAAAATATATTACCTGAATGAAATGAAATCAAATGTATCGTCCTGTGGAATCATTCATTCACAGACAGATAGCATACCTAGATGTTCAACTAATGAAGATCTTCATCGCTGGCAAACAATATCATGCACTTGCAGATTTGATTTCACTTGAATGTAGATCCACTGCCACTTCATCCAACGCGCTTGGTGTTATTAAATCTTTCTTTGCATTGACTTAACATTGAAATCACTCGCGCCTGACGCGGTATTCGCGTCCGGTGTGAACGCAGTATACGACTCCGAGTGTGAACCCGCTTCAGACGATTCAGAGCGTGACGGAAACTGAACAAATCCTTCAAACTGATTTGCGAACCAATTTAGACAGATCTGCCAACTTGTTTGATGAAGTCTTTGAACAGAATCGACTAAAAAGAGTGATTCATTTGTGAATTGAGCATCGCTTATTCCCCGGAAAAAAGATACAGCCAGCTTGAAATATTCTACGCATTTAACAACAGGTATTGCATTAAAATAAAGTAACGAGAGGAATGTCGCCTAACGTAACGAAAAAGTACAGAGTATTTTTTTTTACCAAAGTAAAAGTACAGTTTTTTCATTAGAAATGTACTCGAGTTGAGGTAAAAGTACCCACATTTAAATCTACTCTTAAAAGTACAATTTTTTCAAAAAAATACTCAAGTAAATGTAACGAACTAAATGTACTTCGTTACTACCCACCTCTGCTGCTGATGATTTATGGGGATTAATAAAAAAGGAGTGAGTGGATTTTTATCACTATTGGGTGGTTGTTTACACACACTGCCAACACACATTTATGTCCAAACAGCATGCAAAAGTGAATTTTGCATAATATGGGACCTTTAAATATAACGTATAATAATGCAATGGGGGAATATTTGTGGGTCCTGATAATGCCAAATGTCTTATGTTACCAGTCAAAATTATTAATTTTAACATATCTAGTGAGTGACAGAGTGCAAGCATCTAAAATAACTCTGTTTTCAGCTTCAGAATCATGACTATTTTTATTCGGGTGTCACCATTGTCCAGTGCATTGGATTACCAGCACCAAGTCCAAACCTATTAATGTCATACCAAATTTAGCATTTTAATTAACAGTACCTTTTTTTGTTAACCTTTTACCATGTCTTGGAACATCTCAATAACATTGTATTGTGATATGTGTTGAATCGTGACAAGAGGTTACACAAGTTACACCCCTAATAATAATAATAAAATGTATAGAGTAAAGTAAAATACTACTAGTAATAATAGCTAATAACAATAATAAAACCTTTAGGAAATACTACTGATAATAAAGATGTGCAGGAGTTCACTTGTCCTCATTGTTTTAAAAGCCTAATCTTTGCAGACTTTCATTTGCTCTTATAACCAATGGTTTCATCTGTTTTTCTAGCTTCACTCTCTCTTTACCTCTCAGTAACAACAAATCCATTGTCCTCCAGCACTGGCAGTTTCTGCATGGGGTTGAGTTTGGTGAACTCAGATGTCTTATGCTGTCCTAGAGGTTTAAGTTCAAGGACATTAAATTTGTGAAAGTCAAAGTTTAACTAATGAAATTGAGTTTGAATATAAATAGATTACTACAACTGTTATCCTTTGAACAGGTTTGGATTCATTCCATCTGAAGTCGACAAATGCATCCAAGACAACTCTTAACTCCTCAACGGAACAACACACTCACAATAATGCTGCTTACCTTTTCGTATCGCAATGTTCTCCACTGTATGTGGGATTTTGTTGTCTTTGAGGAATATTAGTACAGCCCTGCATGCCTGAGACACGAGGTCTAAGTACGATTTCACTGCGTGTCTGCCAGCCATAGTCAACTGCTTGTGTGAGTTCTTCTGTATAGGAACAAGTTTTCCTGTTTGGGATCCCTCAGTTGCTTTGCCTCTTAAATAGGACCCTGGCTGGAAGGGGTGTGTGTGTGTGTGGTTGTGACGTAACTTAGATTTTGATATGGGTGTTCTTAAATTTAGCTAAATCACAGGACGTCCAAGCTGGTACAGGACAGTTGGCACAGAGTGAAGTCCTGTTCATACCTGGTATTTCACGAGTTCACATTACATAAAAAAAATCTGATATTTAAAGTTAAGCTTATTTTGGTATTCTGTCCGGGGGAGGGTTTCGAGCCTAGACATTGGGCCTGAACCCAGAGAACTCCCCTTCTTGACTAGGAAAGAAAACCGGCCAAGAGTGAGGCGATGTGGTGGTGGAGGGATGCTGTGAAACTGTCATGGGACAGAGGTGAAGGAAGGCTATATTTATACCGGCTTTCTCTTGTGCTGATTGGTTGATTACCTGAACGTGCTTCTCCCGAACTTTGTTACTTAAAACTTAAGATGCGTTTTGGTCGATCGGATCACAAGTAGACGAGGGCAACTTGTGTCTATTGTCCACTTTCAACCACTTCTGCACTGATTTTTATGAAGGGAGGGTCTATGGGTAGGTAAATGTATGTTTTTTTATTTTTTTAGATCTTTCAATCTATTTGATGAAAGAGGCTCACACAAGTGACATATGAATGCGAACGGAGACAACGGGAAAACATACAGAGAGCAGCAGCTTTCGTTTCTGCTCTGACAGCCGCAAGAACGGCGACAGGAATGGCTAGAGAACATTGTGCTTGGCACGTTTTTCATCTTCAAACAAAACTTAGGTCCTCAGCAAACAAAGGTTAAATCCCATCTGGCTAGCGCGCTTCCTGTAATGTTTATGCATTATTAGGTTGGTAGGCGAAGACTAGGTGGTATTTTGTCACAAGCATCTACACCATGAAAGAAAACCGGTCTAATGCGTTTTCGACTTCCACTGGAAGTGGTTGAAGGTTGACAAGCTCAAAACGTTTTAGACCCCGTTTGCACCTGTATTCAGCGTTGTCCACTTGTGATCGTATTGAAGAAAATGCTCCTTAATACCAGGTATTAACACGGAACACTGCCTAAGAGAGAGAAAGGAATGGGATGTCAGTGTCACCGGGCCGGAACGGGCCCCTTGTTAACGTACCACCTCGAGGAGTTTATCCAGAGACACCACAGACGGACAACAGGGTAAGTAACAAAAGTTCAATTTTATTGAATTAAAATCCTATGTACTAAAACACTTGGTGGAAGAATTCCAGCTATGCTTTCCTCTATCCAGCAAAGGTGGGGAGGACTTGGCGCAACAGTCGCAACCCAACGGGTAACGGAGCCGAGACGTCGACTCGATCGTTCTTCTGCGGTCAATACTGGTAAGTAGCCACAACAGAGTTCACAACGGTCCTTCTCCGAATGAGCACGGCAGACAATGCAACAGGCTGTGGCAAGCGACTTTCGTACAGCGGCTTCTCTTCGGAGCAGACAGCAGCAGACAACAGATAACGGAACAGACGTTGGTAAGAGATCTTCACCCAGCGACTCTTCAGAACAGACAGCAACAGACTGTGGTAAGAAAGTTTATACAGCAGCTTAACTCCAGAGCAGGCAGTGGAGACTGTGGTAAGACACTTTCACCCAGCAGCTTAACTTCAGAGCAGGCAGTGGAGCAGTCAGCGGACGATGGGACAGGTGTTAGTAAGAGGTCTTCACCCAGCGGCTCCTCTTCAAAGCAGACGGCCACAAACTGTGGTAAGAAACGTTCATACAACCGCTTAACTTCAGGGCAGACAGTGGAGCAGTTAGCGGATAGGGGAACAGACGTTGGTAAGAGATCTTCACAATAGTTCCTACACAACACACGCTGTATCAACAATGGTTAGATGGGTTTCTCCAGCTCAAACCTCACAAACCTGCCCACTGGGGCTAACGGGTGGAAGCAGAATTATACACCCACACTTGTGCATGCAGTAAGTCACTTCAAAGAATCACACGTGTTCACTTCACACTAAGCACTGCAGTTCACATCAACTCACAGTGAATAAGGCTCCCACTCGCGGCCCCGGCCGGCGTCCTCTCCCATTGATGGATCTAATACACAGCACAGTGAGGATTACAACTGCACAGCCATTACAGTCAATATCTTGACTAATTTAGAGCCACTGTCCACTGGTTGATACACCCAAACGAAGATTGAAGATACAGGGACTTCACAAAAGAACATCTGAGAGACACTTAACTGCTGCTTGGGCCGTGTGGATGCTCAGCCACTCTTTAATCCTTGTCACTCTCACGTTATGAATCCATTATTCCAATTCCCCGGAATGCCGAACATTAAGGACTGCCTTCCCGCTCTGTTACTCTCTCCCGCTCTATTACCCTTCCTTCACGCCAGATTGGCCTTTTTATAATCCCTGTAATAGATACGTGTCCCAATCGCTGTCCGCTTTCCTCCTCCCGCACAGCTGACGCTTGTCTCGTCATTTAGAAGTTACGCCCGGACGCAATACATGGGGAAAACCCCGGAACCGGCTTGGTGTCTCACTAAATACGCTCCCACTAGGAAACATTTCCGGGAATAATAGTTCCTTTTGGTTCGTGGCCCGGTGACATCAGTCTGAGGTGCTGTATTCCCATTGGCTGCATATTACTGTCATTCACAAAAGTCAATACAAGAGCCACAATATTTATGTGTGAAACTGACACATAGTAATGGATTATGGAGAGAATAAAAGATATGAATTTTTGCCATAATGGGACATTACATAGGCTCCTCATGTAATGACGCAGCAGACACAAGGGGATCCATTTGTAGCTTTTATTATAGTCAAACAGGCAGGAATCAACAACAGCAAACAGGGCAACAGAGACAAGGCAGGGACAAACCAGATGACAGTCAATGGTCGGGGTAGGCAGCGAGAAGAAAAAGTCCAGTAAGCAAACAAAGTCGGGGCGGGCAGAGAACAAGCAGAAATGGGATACACAGTCCAAGGTCAAGGTAACAATAAATCCACAGGAAGAAACACTCGATAATGACAGCCAGGAAAGTCAAGACTTCGCACTGGTGTGGTGCGTGGAAGTGGTTTATATGTGTGTGTGTGTGAATGAGAGGCAGGTGTGTTCGCAATCAGTGCAGTGCAGGTGTATCGTGTAATCAGTCCAGGGAGATGCATGCAGGGAAATGTAGTCCGTGATCACCCAGGGAGTGCTTGGCTATCGTGACACCTCAAACCCCCCTCCCGCCCCCTCTCTGTGTATACATGGTGTACATGGCAACTGTCAGTAGCTGGGACATAACGAAATTTAGTGGAATTTAAGACATGTACGGTACATCGTGGTCCTGTATCAAACCCTTAGCCCTCCCCCTCCCTCCCCATCTTAAATCCTTTCGCACGGTATAGTACACAGTGTACAAACAAACTCTTTATTTCCAAATCACTGGACTACATAAAAAGAAAGGACAAGACACCATCTTCAGTTGTAAAAACATAGCTAGGAACTCTAGCAAACATGCAAATAAATAACAATCCGCAAAAATGTAAGTCACATGACTACCAAGAAAATTTTATTTAATTTATTACATTGTTTAATTAAGGTTTATATGCTATAGTTTGGCAGAGTTCAATATAAATATTTTCATTACTACTGGACCTGCCAGTTTGCTGTTTCAAATTATATTATGAAAGGGTATCTAAACCCCTGGTCAGAGCCTGACTCCACCCACTGCCAATATTTGAAAAATGCTGGAAAAGTGGGCAGAGCCCAGCGGAGATAGAGGGGACGAACCGAGGGCGGGGCTGAGCGGAAACATTGAGGCACGGATGTACCTAATAATACAAATAAATAAAACATCTCCAGTTAACTACCAGAGCAGTCATTTAGTTCGCTATTAAATAAGAGATCTAGCGCTAAAATGTGTTGTTTTTGAACTCAAGCTGAGCGCTCGTTGCAGCTGCTATCAGTTGTCATGGATACAGTGTTCTCTTGCGGCTCACGCAGTCTTCACTCGGACGCGCTCTACAATCTATTTCCGTTGCGGAGACTGAAATCACAAAATAGAATGCACACAAACGTGTCCCTGCTTGATATAGACTGTAATCACTGATAAACATATTCAGTTATGATGAGAGAAAAAAAAACTATACGAGTGCGAATTAGAAACCGTAACCTCTGACACGCTTGGCAAAAGATCTACCACTAGACCATTTAAGAACTCAAACAAAATTTGCGGATCAATGCATTTATATACGGGTTGATCAGAGAGGCTGCAGTTTGACAAGTTTGTACCCAGAACTTCTGAAAATGCACTTCCGGATGCATCTCTGTCCCCAGCACATTTCAAACCAAACTGACGCCCGTGCAATACTACACTAACAACTATGCTAATTAACTAGTCCACACAAAATAATCTAAATAACTTTATAAATGCTATGTTAAATAGATGCTAAAATACTCTATCCTGATTGTTTTCAATACTCGCAATTCCAACTCCTGACTCGCTACAGTGTTTGACGAAACAAAATGTTTTTTATACTGCCAAGGGCGATGTAGCTCACTCATACTAAGGGCGTGGTGAGCTGGAACCTGCTTACGTCACCTGCACCCGCCATGTCACGTACCACCGCAAACATCCAACAGGAAAATTCAACTGCAGTACCCACCGTTCAACCTGAAGAGGGCAGCACTTTTTGAACGTTTTTACACCATATATTGTAGAATTAAAACACTTTATACCCAAATGTCAAAAAAGTTACTCAAATCAATGAACAGCGCTAGTAAAGCCCCATTCTTACAGATCATAAACTAAAAAAAGTTGGTTTAGGGTTTAGTTACCCTTTAAACAGTAAGCACAAACTATGCAAAAGCGGCAGCCCTTCCGGTGCACTCAGTGTCCGAATTCACTCACTCGTTTTCATTCACTTCTTCAACTGGACTATATTAGTGGAGTAATGTAGGGAATAGTGAATGAGGGTATAGGAGGCGATTTTGAAGACAGCATTTGTGTAAACTTAGACAAATATTTTAGATCCAGGGGTGGACAGAACTTTATTTGTCTCCAATTCACCTGTCCTCCATGTCTTTGGATTTTGGTGGAAACACGAGGAGAACAAGCAAGCTCCACACAGAAAGGCCTCCTGGCTCAGATGGGACAGGGCTACACACTGATTCACCAAACAGAAACACTAACATATAAAGCTGTGTGCGTACATGTCTATGTAAGTTCATGATTTTCTAAAACATCCAGGTTATAAATTGTTCAAACTAACTCTTTATTTAAAGCCACTGTAAGCGGTGGGGAATACCATCAGCTCTTGCTATGCGGCATGCTATGTGGACAACTTGGTAGTCATGTGACTTGACTTATGTGCATAATTTGCCAGAGTTCCTTCCTGTGTTTTTATGGTGTTTGGATGAACACTGTCTTGTCCTTTCTTTTTATGTAGTCCAGTGATTTTGAAATAGAGTTTGTTTGTACACTGTGTCCATACAACGTGTGAAAGGATTAAAGTTGGGGAGGGAGAGAGAGGGCGAAGGGTTTGATACAGGACCACAGTGTACCGTGCAGGACATGTCTTAAATTCCACTAAATTTCAGGATGTCCCAGCTTGTCCTGACAGTTGGCACGCACACCATGTATAGAGAGAGATAGAGACAGAAGGAGAAAGAGAGAGACAGAGAGAGAGAGAAAGAGAGTGAGTGAGTGAGTGAGTGAGAGTGAGTGAGTGAGTGAGTGAGTGAGTGAGTGAGTGAGTGAGTGAGTGAGAGAGAGAGAGAGAGAGAGAGAGAGAGAGAGAGAGAGAGAGAGAGAGAGGTGGTGGGGAAGAGCCTATGTACTGTACCAAATTTCTATATTTTATCATTATCAAGAAGGCTATTCGAGAGTTTAGGAGCCAAACATGAAAATGTTCTCTCTCCTTTAATGGACTTAGATATTCTAGGTACAACCTAAAGTCCAGAGTTTTGTGAACTTAAAGAGCGTGATGGATTGTAGTGCGATAGAAGATCGTTAAATGTTCAGGAGCTATACCATTTAGGGCCTTATAGGTCAGTAGAGATACTTTGTAGTCAAATAAAGTTGCTGTCAAATATAACACCCAGGGGGAGTATTACAGAAACTTTCTATCTTAAGTTAAGTTCTGACAATTTAATTGGATTTTTCACAAAATCATATTACAGAAGCAAATTTTATGTTGATTTAGGATTCTTATCCTATCTTACACAATCTCATCTTATCTGTATGTGGCAGTATGTTTAGTTTCAGGCTACTATTGGTTGGTTGTGGTCTATTTAGCAAGCCTATCACTGCTAGAGGCAGAGCATATATACCTGCTTGGTGGTCAATCACGTCACGGAGCTACTCCCTTTCCTTTCACGCATGCCGAGTGGTTTGTTTGGTCCCTACAGTGTACATTTATACTGTTTCCCACGGCTGTGTCTGCAGGAACGCAGTGTTTGTGGCGTTCATACTTCCCTTATAGGGCCGTCAAGAACGTGCCCATTGCCTCACCAGGGTCAAGTATACTCCCTGGTGACGCAGACGTATTGCCTGTGACACTCCTGGCCCGGTCTGTGGTGCTAATGCCGGCTTGTCTGAACAATTTGTCTTTGTATTGAGGGATAGCAAGTGCCCTAAGTTTATTGGCTGGACTTTTATATGTATTTTTATATAAATTAAAAATATATATATAATTTTATAATAATTATATAATATAATTATTTTATAATAATAATAATATAATTTTTATATAAATTTATTATATATATTTTTTATATATTGGCCTTGGAAGGTCTAGCAAAACCAGTATTGAGATAGACCTTGGACAGAAGGCATTATTTATTATTATTAATTTCTTCCTTCTGTTGAGAAATTAATCACCAGTAAGTGATTAATTAAAAAAGAAAGAACTTTGGCACTTTGGAAAATGTTCTGTTTGGAATTTTTTTTGTAATTTATTTATTGAATTTTAATGTTACCTGTAACAAAATGCTTTCTCTGTATTCAGGTTTGACTATATGCAAAAATGTGTACTTCACATCAATTCTTCTTTTTATAAACCTTGACAAAAAGTTATTTGAGAGTTCCTAAAAAATACATTTTAATCCACATCTTAAAAGTTATTTTTTCTCCAAAAAAAGCCTCTCCATAGAAATCTATACAGGCATCTAGTGGTAAAACCATGAAATGACATTTATTTTCTATCAACAGATGGCGCTAATCTGACTTCAACAATTGGATTTAAAAGGCTTAGTCTCTGTATTAATCTGAAATACTGCATTAATTTAAAAAAATATTTAAAAATTATTTTCAATGGCAAAAAATAACCATAATTATTACATAAATATTAATAATTACCATCACATCCTTTTAAAATACAAAATAAAAAATATTATAAAAAACAAAAATAAAATACGGTGGTTTTACTGGAGTGGAGGAAGTTTCATTTTTTATGTGTCCGGTCAGATATAATAATGAGGAGCACCTGTGGGGATATGCGGATGAAATCAGAAATCCAAAACAGTAGAAAATGTAAAAACATTTTATTGTTGACAGGAAATCGTACAAATACGTATTTACAAGAGCAGAACAGTGTTGGACGATTAAGATTAACTGGTCACAGGAAATAACTTTTAAAAGGCCACAAGGAAATAAAAGTGTGTGAACATCAAGGCCCAGGTTTCCTCTTGGAGGACGGTTCACCCTCTCCTTTTGCCTTGCGTTTCTGTGATGACAAAATCTAATTAAAAATCACATTCAGTTTCTAAAAATGAGCTGCATTTAGTCCCCCTGGGGTAGGTGGTACAGTACAGTCTCCCTTAGTGTGTTAAGCAGTAAACAGAATGCCCTCATATAGGTCATATTTTTTATGTAGCGCTGATAAAAAACAAAAGATATTTGGTCACAATCAGCTACAAAACTGAAAAGCATCTCATGCAAATGATTTGTTTTGTCATTTTAACAGCAGAAACAGCTTAAAATAAAAAGTAATTTATGGTAATACAGATAACAGTAAGACATTCGAAACTGTAAAGGGTCAATTTTTATTAGTGTACACCAGAGGCGATTTCTTTAAGACTGCAAGGGAAGCTCAGCTTCCCCTGTATAATGTCAAAAAAATAATGGTCAAATATGTACTATTGTGTTAATATTTTATTGACTAAAAATACATTAGAACAAGTTAATCTCGAAGACGAGTTCTTTCAGAATCAGCAACGTATAGCAGGTCGGCTGACTCGATTTCCTTCTCATACAGTCTCGTAGCATCACAGTGCATTTCCCTATGGCATTTCCCCATTGAAGCTGAGCGTCCATTGACTTCAATGGGGCTGCTTAGAACAGTTTTTTTCAGTGCTTCGAAACTAGACGGTCATTGGATAAATGCTGCGATTATGTCCCGCCCACGGACTCTCAACGTCTCTGGGGTGAATAGAGAAGTGGACTGGCCTGGAGTCCGGGCATCTGCGTGATGATTGGAGGATCTGTCGGGAAGACTGCATCTCCTTTAGACTGACAGCTATTTTGTACTATAAGAAGTCGCTGAAGCTATTCGCGCTCAGTCTCATCGCGGATTTCTCAAGTGTAGTCAAAAGACAAACTGCTGAAACCTATTTCTTGATATTTGCGTGCGAAATTGCCAATTTTCATTTATATATTTCACAGTTACACACCACATCCCTTGTTTGAGTTTTAGCGAGTTTAATACATTTTTTTTGATCGTCATTCATTCATTCATTCATTCATATAGTAGGCAAGGCTAGCGTGGGTGAAACTGCACACGATGTCAGACAGTTCTAATATTGTCGACCTGATTTTGGCGAAGTCATTTGAAAGTCTTCCTTACGAGGAAAAGCTTAAAATTAAACAGAAGGGCAGATCAACACCTAAGATTGATTTAGTGCAAAAAATAGGGAAAAATAACAGGTCCTTTCAGCTCTCCTGGTATGACAAAATTAGCTGGCTGACTGGAAGTGCTGTGACAATTAAAATGTACTGCTGGCCATGCCTCTTAATGAAACCACCTCACGGATGTGTTGTTTGGTCAAAGGTGGGGTTTGAAGATCTGTCTAACTTTGACAGGGCATATAAAAGACATGAAAAGAGCCATGAACATGTGAGTGCATGTGCAAGATTAAGTTGCATGGGCAGGATCAGGGTTGAGCATGCAATCAATAAAGGTGCTGGCATTCAAGTGGCTAAACAATGAAACAGTAAAAAAAAAACAGGCCCTTCCTAAACCGCCTTATTGATGTGACATACTTGCTTAGCCGGCAGGAGCTGTCAATTAGGGGACATGATAAGAGTAGTGAATCATCCAACAAGGGGAATTAAAGGGAGTTCACAGAAACATTAGCTAAATATGACTCTGTCCTGTCCACACAATTTGAGTGCTCAACTGTGTTTTCTGGTATGTCCCATACTATTCAAAATGACTTGATCTCTGCTCTTGCAGCCACCGTTTCTGATCAGATCAGAGATGAAATTCAGGATGCTCCCTTTTTTGGATGGCAGTTGGATGAAACAACTGATATATCCTGTCGTGCCCAACTCTCTGTCATTGTTCGCTATGTGGATAGTGCAGGTAAAATTCAGGAGCGCTTTATTGGATTTTTTGATGTTTCTGAGGGGCGAGATGCTCAGTCCGTTTTTGATGTATTAAATGAGAACATGCAGGGCTACAATTTTAAGGATAAGCTTGTGGCACAGACCTATGATGGAGCTTCTGTCACGGCTTCAGCTCTCAATGGTCTGCAGGCCAAAGTGAAAGCAATAGCCCCCAGTGCAATGTTTGTGCATTGCTATGCACACAGACTGAATCTGGTGCTGTCACAGGGGGCTAAATGCTTGCCTGAGTGCAGAATTTTTTTTGCATCACTCTCTGGGTTTGCCACAATTTTTTCAAAATCCACAAAGAGGACGTCTTTTCTGGAGTCTGCAGGCTGTTCAAGGGTTGCCCAGAAACGCTCCTACTCGATGGAATTTCACATCACGGATAGTGAGCACTGTGGCAAACAACTATGATGGCCTCCTGCAGACATTTGATAACATCATTGCAGATACGACAATGGATGATGATACACTGGATTGTGCCAAAGGCTTTGTGAGGAAACTGGAGGATTTTGAGTTTGTGTTCATGTTGTACACATATGAACAAATCTTCTCTGAGACTGTTGTGGTCTTTGACATTGTTCAGCAGAGGGCGATGGATGTTCTCTACTGCAAGAAAAGAATTGAGTCTCTTCTTGCATTTGTCAAAGAGAAGAGGTCAGAGGGGGCTTTCCAAGCTGTTTATGCCAAAACAGCAGATCTCACATCAGACCCACGAGATGAGCCCACGAGAAAGCGCCGTCTGACCCAATTGCAGGACCCCCAAGAGCGCTACAGAAATCTGTACATGGCGATCGTTGATAACATCTTGGAGCAGATTCCTCGACGTTTTTCAAATTTGGAAAGTTATGCTCTTCTTAGAATTAGTCAATCCAGGGAAATTTGATGACATGGAGCAAGTATTTCCAGAGGAGGCCTTGCAAAGTGTCCTGAAAAGTTATGGCCATCACTTTGATTCAGGGAGACTGAGGTCTGAACTTCAAGTCCTGTATTCAGATCAGGACTTGCAGGGTAACAGGGGAAAGCTGTGTGATTACTTGGTGTTCCTTAAAAACATGGAGTTGGACAGTGCAATGCCTCAGCTTTACAAACTGTTCTCATTAGTGGCAACAATTGGAGCTACATCTGCAGGTGTAGAAAGGAGCTTCTCCTGTTTAAAGCGGCTCAAGTCCTTCAGCCGTAACACAATGGGCCAAGGCCGTTTAAGCAGCCTAGCTCTGCTGGCCATTGAGAGGACACTGGTCAAGTCACTGGAAAAGACGCCTAGTTGGTACGACAGGGTCACAGAGCATTTTCTTGAAAAGGAACGCTGGGCAGAATTTACGTTTAAATAAATGGACAATTCTATGATGTAGGCCGAAAATGAGCTTCCCCTCTTTGAAAGACCAGCAGCCGCCACTGGTGTACACTAAACACAACATTGTGCTTTTGCATTGGTGATGGTTGAGTTTTTGCTCACCCCCAAAAAGTGACAATTTTAACATGCTATATAAAAATATCTGTGAAGCATTTTGAGCTAAATCTTCACATACACACTCTGGGGACTTTCTTTACATCTTGTGAAAAGGGCATTATACCACCACTTTAAAAACAACACAGCCATATAAACATGAAAACTAATGATTTCGAATACATTATTTAGGTGTTGTACCTTGGATGTTTCACGGCGCGTCTGTCGGTTTTCGGGGTTCATCGGCCGGTTATCAGGATTCATCGGCTGGTTTTCGGGGTTCATCGGCTGGTTTTCGGGGTTCATCGGCCGGTTTTCGGGGTTCATCGGCCGGTTTTCGGGGTTCATCGGCCGGTTTTCGGGGTTCATCGGCCGGTTTTCGGGGTTCATCGGCTGGTTTTCGGGGTTGATCGGCTGGTTTTCGGGGTTGATCGGCTGGTTTTCGGGGTTCATCGGCTGGTTTTCAGGATTCATCGGACGGTTTTCAGGATTCATCGGTTGGTTTTCAGGGTTCATCAGTTGGTTTGCAGTGTTTCTCATCTCATCATCCTGTTATACAGATATTAGAATGATCTTTTTATATTGCGAAACACTTATTGTATTTAAATCAACCACATTTTAAATATTTAAACATTGCAACTTTCATTTAGTATAAATAATGATTTTCACTCAGAAATAGCTTGGAAATTTCACAATACAAAGAAACACAAAATTAGAGAGTAGAGTAGAGAGTCTGAATTAGTATTTTCTTGTAAAACAGTTTGTTTTATTTACAACCTCAATATATATATATATATATATATATATTTTTTTTTTTAACAGTAGTTGGTGGGTTTTTCAGCACATACGTTCAACCACGGATGTTCCAGTGCATCTTCAACACTCAGACGCTTTTGAGGATCCACAACCAGCAGCTTCTTGATCAAATCTTTGGCTGAAAGTTAATATATAACTTATACTGTATGCTGTTAAGTTCAAATATTTCTGACATAAACTGTAAACATAAACTATAAACTGATATAATATACACTATTTAACTATACCAATCAAGTTGTGAGTAGAGAGCAAAGACATTACCTTCGTTTGAAACCTTCTTCCACTGAGATGGGATGAAGCGATAAAGGCCGTTAATGATCTGCTCACGCACAGACATTGTGGAGCACTCGGTGTTAAAGGGAGGATAACCACCCAAACTATGACAATAGAGATACACACAGATTTAGAAATAAATATCATATTCATACAAGTTTAGATTATGGGCACAAAATATAAATATCATCTTTCAGGGTTTTTAAATGTATTGACCAATTAATTGACTTTCCCAATCATTCATGAATATTGTAAAAGTATTTATAGAGAATTCTGTAGATTTCTATTTGCATGCAAGTTACCATCATTTAAATAAATGGATTTAAAACAATAAGTCATCATTTACTTTCTTCCATATGACACAATAGGTAAATTCTGAGTATAAAAAAAGTGGTTGATTTTAATTATAGCATTACTTTTTGAAAAAGTAACAATAAAGTTATAAAAAAAATACTCCATACTACTTGTGTATTATATTGCAAGTCATTGAAGCTATACAAAAGTTTTTGTTGAGCCATTGTACTCACTGGAAAATCTTTACTCATTCAAGAAATAATAATTTTTTCAATAAATAATTTGAGCTGGTCAAAACTAGGTGGTCTGGTCTGAATGATTTGTTCACAAATCAGACTGATCTGGTTCTCTAGATCAATTGATCCAGTTACAGCAATTATTATTCAACTGAAGATTAGGGCTGGTAGATATGGCCAAAAATATTATCAAAATAATTTTGTACATATCATACGATATTGATATTTATCATGATATTCATTTACCATTAAAGGAGAAGGAAATTCTTTCCACTTATTTTTTAGACCTTGAATGAATGCAAACTTAAAAATTAAACTCCAAGAGTAGCTACCTTTAAATTTAGGGCCCAATGAAATCCATTTTATTTTCCCCCAAATCCTGTGTTTTCCATTTTATTCTTTGGGGATTCTGTGTTTTATGATTTAATACAAATTTATTTAGACACTAAAAATGTAATCAAGCTTTTAAAATTTATTCAAATGCAAATATAGCAATTAATTAACAATAAAACCATTTTTATTTATTTTTTTGTCAAATAAGTTGCAGCACAACAAAACTGTATACATTTAAAACATGGATGAAAACATATCTTGGTTGTATGATATCCCTTGCAAATAATAATATTATTATTACTTTGAGAAGTACATTTTAGTATATACATAACTTAGACCGTTACCTCTGATAACAGATCACTCTAAATTATAATGTAGACTTATGCATTTTCTGTAAAGCTGCTTTGAAACGATGTGTATTGTGAAAAGCGCTATACAAATAAATGTGAATTGAATAGAATTTAGTATCGATACATTTTCTCATCATTTCTCGAAGTAAAACTGAACTTTTATTTTGATGGTTTGTGGTAAAGATCTTTCAGTTTTAGTTTCAGTGTGTATTGGACGGTAGTTTTTCTCAAATTAAACCGTGAAAATCTTGTGAAGTGCCTTTAAAAGCAGCTGTGGATATGAAGTTCATGCGTTCATGTCCTCGTGTGTTGAGACGGCAGACGCTGTGAGAGTCACATGTGTGAGTTTGTGTATCAGATAAAACCGCGCTGATCAGAGTTATTAGCGACATATACTGACTAGCTGTTGTCGTGTTTATATCTGCTGTGTGATTGATCCATATCAAGTAAAAATCTCCAGAGCTTATCGTTATCAACATGCATTTTATTGCGATCTCGATATGATTTTATTTCCCAGCCCTACTGAAGATGAAGATCTTTCAAGAAGTCAATAACAACTTAAATTTCAGTCGGTTCCACATACAAAAGTCTTCGAATATAATGTACCAGTTATATTGGATATATTTATGATACTTTAACTTTTGCAACTTTTACTTGTCAGCCCCAGTCCTCATTCACTTTCATTATTTTTATTTCAAAAGAATGGACAGTATATCATCCACATTATTTATATTCAGCGTTTTGAGTCAAAGAAAAAAAGTCAAACCGTTTTAAAAAGACAAGTAAATGATGACAATTTTTTCATTTTTAGGTGAACTACTCCTTTAAGAACTTTTAAACTAATGCTGGATCCAACTGACTCATATTTTTATCTCCACTAACCAGATGAACAGTAGGACACCCAGGCTCCAATAATCCACTGCTTTTGTATATCCTACAGTCGCAGCATGTGTGAACACCTCCGGGGCGAGATATGTGGGTGTCCCGCAGAGCGTCTTCATCAGGGAGGATTCCTCCAAAATCTTGGACTGATTAAAATCCGTAATCTGCAAAGCATTGAGAATTGGCATGTGTTGAGAAAGCCGTTACCTCTGGTTCAGGAGTATTTCTGGGCATCCCGTTTTAAATAGAAAGACAAAGGCTTGGCTGGATCTCTGAACATTGGAACTGCCACAGTTAAAGGAGAAGCCATGTCAGGAACTGGTAAACACACCTTAATCAGACAGATGTCGTCATGTGACGCCAGCAGCACATTTTCAGGTTTGAGATCTCGATGAATGATCCCGTTATTGTGGAGATACTGGGAGAATGAAATGGAACTTTTGTTATTTTTATAAATTCTTTCCATTTCACCTCTGCTCCAGCTTATTTCCTAGTGTAGCTTTCTAATAAACCTGGCATTGTACACTATATTGTTGGCTCTGTGACTAATTGCTTATGTTTTTCTACTGTAAGTTGTTTTGGATAAAAGTGTCTGCTAAATGCATAAATGTTACATAATGAGATGCAAAACATTTTTAAAAGCCACATGGCCTTTAAAACAATGATTTTGAGACAAAATAATAAATTGATTCCACAATGAATGTACCGAACAAACAAATAATGCTCTACTGAGAGATAGCATTCGGATCCTAATGTTATTTTTAGTCCAGTGATCCTGTATCTTTCGTCTCTCCTTCTCATCTCACTAACGCGTCAGTGGGCGGGGCCAAAGATGTGATGATGTAGAAGTGGGCGGACTTTTATCGAACTATTAAGTCATAATGCGACAAAAAAAATTTATTTTGAGTTCTGTAACTTACAGGATGTTTTTATAGTACAATGACCTCTTACATCAAAGATTTTTTTAAAGGGGTCATGATTTGAGAAAAAACAATTCTCAATTCATGACCCCTTTAAATAAATCTTACCAATCCAAAACCTATGAACGGTAGTGTAGTTACCATTTAAACATTTGATACTACAAAGTTATCTTTATACATTCGACATGTGTCAGTTGACTGATTTTGATCATTCGACCATCTATGGATATGTAGTGCAGGTCCATGCTTTGTTCATTTAAAAATCACTTTTAGAGATTGATGCTGTTTGAAACATCTCCCATAAAGACGTACCTCCACAGCCCTGAGCATCTGATAAAAATAGAGTTTAGCGATATCTTCCTCCAGTTGTTTCTTGGCCTTGATCCTGCCAAACAGCTCTCCTCCTTCAATACTATAGACAGCACAGAGATAATGAAATTATTCATCAAAAAGAATGTGATTTTTTTTTTGCTGTCATGCTTGATTACAAATTGATGAATTTATATAGGGTTATACTGCAACTATAAAAAGTACAGAGATATGTTTAAGAATAAACCATCTCTTAATAATACATGCACTCATGTAAAGATAAAACAAATAACTATTATTGAGCAAAATTATTAGCTTTAAGGTTTTTTTAAATAAAAAAAAGGTAATTGCGAGATTTTCGACTTTATATTTCGCAATTCGGAATAACTCACAATTGTGTTTTTATCTCAAAATTGAGAGAAAAAAAATGTGTATAGCGAGATATAAACTTGCAATTTCCCACAATTCTGAGTTTATATCTAATAGTTCTGAGGAAAAAAAGGCAGAATTTTGAGTTATAAACTCGCAATTGCAAGAATAAAAAAGTCAGAATTGTGAGATTTAAACTTGGAATTGTGAGGAATTACTTTCGTGAGGAAGAAAAACTCCATATTGCAAAAAAAAAGGAAAATGAGAGATGTGAGATAAACAGTCACAATTACTTTTTAAATTTTTTTATTCTGTGGTGGAAACAAGCTTCCATAAACTGGTAATAATTTGCAATGCTTTGAAAAATTATTACCCTCTCTAGTAATTCACGGCAAACTACTTTTAAAAGAATCTATGAATACAGTACAAGTAGAAATTCTTTGACCTCAAGTAAATTCTACCAGCGAGTTCATGTTCCCAATTCTTCCATAATAAAAAAACTAAAAGGACTTACTACTCCAGAACAATGTAGTAGGAATCTTCTGTCTGATAGAAATCTTCTGTCTTGATCAGGCACGGCTGCGGGGGGAGAGAAAAATAATGAGATATGAACAATAGCTCTGGAACATTTAAAAGACTCATTCATCATGACTTACATGATCAATTTTCTTTAAAATTTCAATTTCCCGTTCGGCATTCCGTGTGGCTGTCTGTGAAATGCAAACAGAACATTTTATCAATCAGGTATGGGCAAACTTAAATATGTGTACGACCAAAATATAAAACCATCTTTTTAATCATGGATACACATCACCAAAGAGTTGAAATAGGATTCTCAAAACACCAAAATGTTATAATTTATAAACCAAAATCATATAGATTTCCTAATCTTTAATATTACAGCAAAAACGAATTATTAACTTCAAATTAAAAACTATTTTACTTGTACAACTGTTACCCGCTTACATATACTCACAATCATATACAAGTTTTGGTGTCAGTAAATGTTTTTTATTTTTTTATTAATACTTAATAAATTGATCAAAAGTGAACGAGTAAAGCCAATTATAAATTTGCAAAAAATCTATTTCAAATAAATGTTGTACTTTTAAACTTTATATTCATCAAATAATCCTGAAAAATAAAAAATGTATCACAGTTTACACAAACATATTCAACAAAAACGTTTTCAACATTGATCATAATCAGAAATGTTTATTGAGCAGCAAATCAGCCAATTAGAATGATTTCCCAAAGATACATAAAAAACTGCTATTTTAAACTGTAATAATATTTTAAAATATTCACTGCATTTTTTATCAAATAAATTCAGGCTTGGTAAGTAAAAAAAAAAGCAAAAGAAAAAAGAAATTTAACCCAATAAGGTATTAAATTTATAATAATTTCTGTACAATTGTAATAATGTTCATACGCCAACACAGTTGAGTGAATACAGCTGTGTCTTACCCCTATTGATGGAAAGTCATTTTTGTTTATGGTTTTCAGTGCAACTTTTTTACAGGTTTCCTTCTCAATGGCGAGCTTCACTTCACCACAGACGCCTCTGTCAGAAAACACAAATCGACTACGTTTAGACTGATATTCTAAACCTGATATTGGCCGCATTAAAACAATTATGTGAACAGCCAAACAAAACAAATCAGATCTGAGCACTAAATCAGAAATGAACTCTATGGCTTGCAGAGGTTTTTTTTAAGTGCAACAAACTGCAAAAAAACAAACAAAACAAATGTATGCAATAATCAAGTAAAACAGTATCGTGCAGGAAGCTGCTGTTTATTCCTATCCTGGTATTAAATCACAATGTCTGCTAAGAACATAAATGCAATATAATGAAGCTAAGATATATAACTCTATATAACAGCAGTATAACTCCACTATCATTAGAAAAATCAGTACATAATATTATAAAGGTTTCTAAAAATCAAGTTCACTTACGTTCCAATCTTTCGTGCAATGTGGTATTTTCTGCTGAACTCTAAAGGAAGGTTAGGTTGATCGTTCCCCATCTTATCTATGAACATAAAGACTGTGGAATGAAAGAAAAACAATCAATCAATCAGAGTTCAGAGTCATATCTATATATTTTCTAGACCTTGAAATTCACTATATGATTTTACTTTGTACAAATTCATAAAATTTCATAAACTCCTGAAGACATTTCACCAAAATGACGAACCCTGATGTTTTTGTTCTGCAAGGGCAATAACTGAGTTATTGATAAGAATTCGTTGCTTCCCTTGTCCTATTTTCTCATCGTCCACCCACGTGCCGTTACCGCTGAGGTCCTCGAGGTACACCAGATTTTCATCCTGAAACAGCAGAAAAGTCATTATGAGAAACGCACCATCACAGTCAGCCATGATTTATTTGTCCAGCAAGTGAAATTGTCCCATAACAGGGAGTTTACAGAGATAAAGTAAGTAATATTTGGCTCAATTTCTATAATGAAACCTGTAGTTAATAAGGTAATCTATTGCACTACATTATATCTCTTAGGCTTGATTTGATGCATGTTTTTATTGAATGTGATGCCACTGTTTATATTTGACTATATTAGGGCTGCAACTAACGATTATTTTGATAATCGATTAATCGGACGATTATTTTTTCGATTAATCGATTAATCGGATAGAAATTAAATTAGATTTTTTTTTTTATAACTAAATAAAACCGTAAATCAGGGTATTTATGTGTAAAAGTGTACTTTAAAAAGTGCAAAAGCCACACATTGAGTTTTACTAATATCAATATTTGCATTGTTTTTAATGATAATTGCTGATGGCAAGTTGACAAACATGATTATTGTTAAAAAAATGATATCCAACATATTATGTTTTAACACAATTTTTGTTAAAACAAATTTACACAGACATGTTGTTCAGATGTGAATATCTGAACTAAAAACAAACTAAAAACATCTAAAATATATAATTCATTTAATTTTTATTTAAAATTAATTATATATAAGGAATATAAGGATAAAGAATATAATATATATTATATATAATATATAAAAGAATAATATAAGGATAAATTGATTAAATAAATATAGAAAGACTGAAAACAATTGTGTGAATGTAGAGCCGCAGTAGATCGCGTTTGAAAAACAATTAAAACTTAGTAGACAAATGCTATAAAAAGAGAACGGAATGGAGGTAACGTTACCCAGCAAGCTAACAGGCTTGAGTAAAGGACAGGAGAAATTATGCATTAGTGCACAAGCATTCGCTGAAAACCACTGAGTACAGTGACTAAAAAACAATATTTTACTGCTGCTGTTATTAACTGCCTTTGTATTTAATGCTTCACTTTGTAAACACCGTTTTAATTTAACCTATTTCTGCGGTAGCGCTATTTTAATCCATCACTTACGTTGCGAGCGAACTGATTGCACAACCTGATGCTCGAGACAAAATACAGACATCCCGGAAGTCCCGGGAGTCTCCCGCATATTGATTGCGGCTCCCTGATGCCCGCGAATTAGTTCAAACTCCCGAAATCTAGATCGCGCAAGCAAGAGCGCGCATGCGAGACAGAAGAGACTGCTCCAAACCGTGTAGCGCGCGCGCTCGGCAGAGCCCCTGAGGGAGAGAGACCTTGCGTGTGTGTGCGTACCAGTAAACGCTCCCCGTGACGTAAGCAGACCAACTAATCGATAATGACATCCGTTGACAACGATTTTCATAATCGATTATAATCGATTTTATCGATTAGTTGTTGCAGCCCTAGACTATATATTTTTTATGTAAAGCACTTTGAAGTGCATTTTATGGCTAAAAAGTGCTATATTAATACATTTGATTAAAATTAAACATTTTAGGTAATATATTCGGACTTCTTTTTGATTATTTTTAGATTACTTTTGACCTAGCTTGTTCATTACATTTGAATAGGATAATCTTGTACCATACTGGTATAATACAAACAAATCATGTTGAAAATGTGTTAACTCCATGAAGTGCATTAAATATTACATTATGTCAGGGTTTTGGTGAAATGATTTAGTAAGTTGATGAAAAGGTAATATATGAGAGCAATAATTATTTATTATTAATAATTCAATTAATACTTAAAACACTAATTTAAAATTAAAAGTTTTCTGTGTAATACCATTTACAAATGTATATAAGCAAAGACTGTTTTAGAAAGGAACATTTAAAAGATACAATTTTTTTTTTAGGTAGAATCAATTAACCGTGAATAATTTACTGCCATTTTGTGAATATTAAGTAATCATGTTATCAATAAAAATGTAACTGTGCTCTGATAATGAGCATTTTAAAACATAATATAATCCAATTACAAGTATATAATCTTTGGAATCTGATTATGTAATCCAGATTACATGTAATCAGTTACAACCCAGCACTGTTGTCTTCTGTCTTTTTTAAATACTATTAATAAAAAAAGTGGAATGATTTACCAATATTCTGCATTTACCTTTGAAGTACACATTCTGTCAAGAGAAAGTGGATAAAAACTGGAATAATTTACGAATATTCTGCATTTACCTTTGAAGTACACATTCTGTCAAGAGAAAGTGGATAAAAACAAGTATAATGAATATCTTCTCAATGTTGGTCTTACCTTAAAAATCCTAAAGTGTTTCTTGCTGTATGTGGTGAAATGTGGTGATTTTCTTAAAATGGAGTTGTTGAAAGTATAACCGCATGTTTTATCCCTTCCAAAGATATACTGGTTTTCTGTGCAATCTGGAAAATACATAAAAAAGAAGCCACATTCAGTGTTGTTATTGTTAACTAAAATGGTTAAAAACCCTCTTTGTTAAAGCTGTAGTCTGTAATTTTTTTTTGTGTTCAAAATGTACAGAATTTATATAATGAGCGAGTATGAATGAATGAATCATGAATGCGTTTTCCAAACCGTGTTTTTGTCTTATCCGGAATCACTACGGTACATCTATGATAAGTGTTCATTTTCAGACTCTTTCAAACAGAGGGAAGTAGCTCCAGCTACAATGTTCATCCGCAAGATTACCCGCCAGAGTGCCACAAGTTACGGACTGTGGCTTTAATTGAAATAAAGCTGAAATAAAATCGAAATAATTGATGAAAAACGTACAAAACCTAAATGAAAAGTAGAATAGAAATAGAAATGTCACCTTGGCAACTAACTGATACAAGTTAGTAAATAAATAGTTGAAGTACTAAAATAAAAACATCAAATAAAAATAATGCATTGCTATTGATCAGTCTTAGAGTGGGGACACGGAGACCAAACTCTGAGGCGCAGAATGATGTACCCACGGTGTGGACACATGCGTGCAGTCATAGCTGCTTCCCAGCATCAGGACTGGTCTTACAGGTGGACTTCTAGGCGACTCTATCAGACACCAGACCTTCGAGGGATGTTACTGGGATGACACAGGCCTTCAGTATAAATTTCAGATGATCTACATAACGTTTTTTAGGGCGGCCACAGTGTGCTGTCCCTGCAGGAGCTCCCCATACAGCAGCTGCATTGGCATCCGGTCAGAGGACAATCTGATAACATGACCGACCCAGCGCAGTTGTCGCTGATAAAGGATGTAATCCAAATAGGTGATGTTGGCTTTGCGCCGAAGTTCGTTATGGGTGACATGATGCCACCAGTGAATGCCAAGCAGGTTTTGAAGGCAATGGGTATGGAAAGCTTCTAGTAGTGTTTTGATAGAAGCCATAAAAAAAGAGGAGATAGCCAAATTGCTTCATACTCTCCGATCTTGGTTGAAAAGGCCAAAAGCACATAAAACAATACTAAATGTTTTAAAGCTGCAAACCGTAACTTTTTTTGGTTTTCCCACATTCCAAATTCAGTTATATTTTGTTTTCATTTTTCTGGACTCCCATTTTAATGGTTAAATAAAATTTTAGTAATTAATTGAAACCATGAAACGTATATAATTTTTAACAAAAATGTATTAACATTTTAAAATAAATTACATTTTAAGGGCACTATGAAATAGTTTTTTTTTAATGATTTAAATTTTATTGACCAAATATTTAAAATGTAGGCCTAATGATTTAAGCAAAACTTTCTTCAAAGGTTAAACCAACCTTTTATTTTGACAGGTTGCCATGTAGCCAGACCTTTGAGTGTGTTTTTTAGTTTTTTTGGATATGACGATAGTTTTTTCTCAAATCAAGCTAAAATGCTGCTAAAGCGACTCTCAGAGCGGCTGTGTGTAGATGAAGTTCATCGATCCATTACTGAAAACATCGCAAGCGTCATGTGCTTAGTGTGTGGTAAATGAATCCGCACGTCTGAGCCATTCATTCACAGAGACACGCAGAACATTCCTTTTTAAATAGTCTTTAAGCGGTTTAATATTCGCAGACACTAGTCTATATCGCGATTTTATTTAAGTTTACTTACCTTCTTTTCATCCAAGATCTGACAAATTCCGTGAAATTCCACGTTATACAGAAAATTTCGTTTTTATGCATGATATCGCGATTCAGTCCATGTTTTCATATGACCCTATGGTTACCAACCACCGTAAAACAAGAAGAAGAAGTCACCGTCACTAACTGATCCAGCATCAGTGACACTTAGCAGTTGTATTTCCGATTTGAGCTTGAGCTTTAGAAATGCTTGTGAAAATGTAACGTTAGCTTGTGTGGACGCTACTGCACTACTTGATCAAAAAAAAGAGCTTCGCTACTGAAAAGCTATTTGATTCAGAAAACAGCGACACTATTAGCGTCACTAATTGTAGCGACTCTACTGCCCAACACTGAGAATAATCATATACTGTAGCGCAGCTAAATGGATGCTACGTTAATTGGATTAAATATTTTTTAATTATATTCTATATTTTAAACATTTTTTGAGAAAAAAAGTCAGAATTGCTTTTATATAGTTAAGGTGAGACACGGCAGGTGAAAACATTGTTTTTTCATGCAGTAGTCAATTTTGAGATTTTGGGTCAGTTTGTTCCCTTAACATGTAAGTTTTCATGTCAAAATAAAATATGTCAACATTACACATTAAGGTGGTTATTTCATTATATTTTGTCAACTTGCACCTTTAGATTTCTACCGGAAATCACGTTAGCATTCTAACGCGAGCTCCCGTGCCGTCTCCATTCACAGAAACATGTGATGCCTGTTATCATTGTAAAGCTCTCAGTCTCCTACACAGCACTGTCTAATCCACTAGGCATTTCCTTTATAGAAATAACCAACTGGGAAAGTTTGCCGGGGAAACTACAGCCGAAAACCACATCTGATTGATCATGTGAATTTCCGACTAGGTGATTGGTTCTCTGCGCCAAAACGTAAGCACAGCCAAAAAGGTGAAAACACACCGACAGGAGATTGAAGATGGCATACATATGGTGCAGGCATGGACATTTAGGCTGTAAACAGACAGGGAGCTGTTTATTAGATTCAATTAGTTATAGATGGACATAAAATAAACAGGGACAGTTCGTTTGCAGTTTTTGTGACTGTTGCTATGCGCGTTTCTTAAGGTAGTTCTCTTTAGCTTAAGGCTATTAATAATTTATTAATTTATCAATTTCCATGTGTTTTAAATATTATACACTACTGATATGAATGAACTGAATATAAATTTTGTTTGTAGGTAGGGGGTTTCAATAGTGGATGAAATTATACAATATAAAACTTTAAAGGCAGTTATTTTTTTCTCACACTCATGAGATATATCCATTTCAATAGCACCTACAATAATATCAGTTGAATGAATGATAGCGTAATTATATATATTGTAGCGCAGCTAAATAGATGCTATGTTAATTGGATTAAATATTTTGTATTTCTTACTAAAAAAAGTCAGAATTGCGAGATAAAAAGTCGCAATTACCTTTTTTAGTTTTTGGGTGGAAACAAGCTTCCATAGTTAATACCACTCCTGTTCTTCTCAAAAACACTTGTGACACTAAATAAAATGCTTTAAAGGGTAACTAAACCTCTCGCCAGAGCCTGACTTCACCCACTGGCAATATTTGAAAAATGCTGGAAAAGCGCAGCGTGCACCTGAGACATCTCTCTGTAGGCAAGGGTGTGGTTAGCTGGTACCGTTTTTACACCATATGTTGTAGAATTAAAACACTTTAAACCCAAATGTCAAAAAATGTACTCTAATCAATGAACAGCATTTATGAAGCTCCATTCTTACAGATCATTAACTAAAAAAAATTGCTTTAGTGTTTAGTTACCCATTGAAAATTCATGTTTGCTCGCTCTATAGCGCTCACATTATTCAGATTCTTCAAGCGAGGAAGACGGTACACTTAACTGAGCACATTGAATCCATGCACCAGGGGAATGATCCTGCCCCACACCTGAGGCTGGGCTTCCTCCTGGTCTTCAGGAATAGATTGGAGTTCTTGTACAGGTAATGTATCCACAGAACTTAGAGTTCCTGATCCTGAGGAAGAGCCCTGGCTTGACGATGTTGGGCCGGATGAGGAGCTGGATCCAGGTTGGGATTGGGTTTGTGGTTGGGATTGGGTTTGTGTTTGGGACTGGCTCTGGGATTGGGATTGACCACTGGGTCCAGGTTCGTCAGACATTATGTTAACTCTGGAAGAACAGACAGCAAAATGAACAAAATTTCAACAACAGTCTAAAACTCATATATAGAGTACGATTTAGCCCAAACCTGGTTGGGCTTTAAAATTAACGTAATTCTGCACAATATACATTGTACATGATAAGCGTTTGCATGTTACATTTTTGTCATCAACCTGTTGCATGTGATTTCTAGTTGTTTGTGAATTGAAAAGTAATTTCACATGTTTGCAACTAATGATGACCCCTTCCACAAAACCCAAATGTGAAAGGGCATACATTTTAAAAGCAACAATTTCACTGATAACTTATTTATAACTGATAACACTAAATTCCAATTAATTTATCTGCAAATTGCGAATCAAATGCAATCAAATTAATCTTGGTAAGGAAACAGATTGATGAGCCACGGAAAATAAACAATAAAAGTCACTTTAGTTACTTTTGCTGGTTCAAATGTCCATTATGACAGCACGCGGATACAGTGCAAATAAGAGCTGCAAGAGCGATAGAGGAAACTAACTGCTTCTTTTCAGCAGAAATATTCATTAATAGAGCATCCACGTGTCCGTCAGATCACCTAATTTTGTTTTTTCATTTCTTATCGTAATGCATACCTTAATCAAGTCCTCTTTTTAAAATGATCAAAGTTGCAGAATGGGTTATGCAGGCCTCGTGAGCTGCTCATCAAATCTGCCGGGAAAACCAACACACTTCCATCCATGAACTTCCCATAACACCATTCAGCCAATCAGAAACGAGAGTAAAGGCTCATGGGAAATGCGGTTTATAAAACATTCCAACATTCGATTAAAATAAAGTACACATACAAGGGTAGTAGATATAATTCAGAATTTTAGAAAGACAAATGAAAATATAACAGGAAAATAAACGCAACAACGTCCATCGTAAAAAAAGGGGAATAACAAGGGTTTACCACACCTTCTCAAAACATTTGTCAGTGCAAGTTATATATATTTGAATTTTACTTACTATATTTTAATGTGGAACGGATAAATTAATCTTTGAGTTAACGCAAAAGTTAATACTGAGTTTTATTTTAAAGCATGTTTTTTTTATCTTGTCATAAAATCACTCATCACAGATCCTGTCTCATCCTAACAATTACCTCACAGATAACTACAAAAATGAATATAATACAATAAAGTCACATACATTTGACGAAGTGTTTTAAAAGTACAAACTTTTATTTTGACAAATTATTGCTGTTCATGACAGGAAGTAGCGCAATATTACATATTCGCCCGTTTGGTTTAACCATGATAACTCTATACAGGCTCCGATTTCTGTCAACATCTTTCGGATTTAATCACGCACACAAATGTATATCAGACGGACAACGTCTTAACATTGTCGTAAAGTCGTATTTTGCTCCAGAAAGAGCGACCAGCTCGTACAGTAAAGACCTTAATCACTGGAATGCAGTCAAAGGACTCTTGAATCTGAAATCATTCAGCACTGTTACACTCAACAGACTTTGTTGGAACTGCGGATCTTCAGCTGCATTATTTTTCTGTTCTTCCTGTAATGCGATCCAACCTGCTGACGACAAGACTAATTATTTTGACATTTTGAATACGTGAGTTAACTTGTGATTTAGTTTATACATTTTTGTTGTAGTAATGAATACATCACTAATGGAGTCATTGTTGCTTATTCTCTGTCTTCTTGGTTCTGAACTTCCAAAAAGTTGCTTTCTTTATTTACTTCCATTCCTCAAAATCCATAACATTGTTGTTATTATGTACCTACTGTATATGATGTAACGTTAGTGGTTGATAATTACACAGATTCAGAAATTTTGGTTTCAGAGCTTTAGACTAGATTTCAAATGTCATTGTATTTCAACTCCTGACATATATGTAAATGAACATATTTGTCTTTTCTCAGTGAACAAACATTTTCTTTGGACACCCAAAAACTTCAGAAAAGATACTTTGAGCTGCAAAGATCTCTTCATCCTGACAACTTCGGCCAGAAATCATTGGTAATGGACTATATTCAGGGTTTGACATTGACATGGCGTGTAACACAGTCACTCGATCTAGACACTTTGGCGGGTTGAATTTTATATATAATAGATACAGTTTTAAATTTTAGTCTTTTAAAAAGGCATCTGAAATAATAAACTATGTGCAATAGTGTTGTCAAAAATATAGATTTTTCGATACATATCAATACTGAAATATCTGAAACACTTCCAAAACTCTTTTTCCTCAGAACAGATACATGATACCAGCTGACCTCTCTCTCTCTCTCTCTCTCTCTCTCTCTCTCTCTCTCTTTCTTTCTTTCTTTCTTTCTTTCTCTCTCTCTCTCTCTCTCTCTCTCTCTCTCTCTCTCTCTCTCTCTCTCTCTTTCTTTCTTTCTTTCTTTCTTTCTTTCTTTCTTTCTTTCTTTCTTTCTCTCTCTCTCTCTCTCTCTCTCTTTCTTTCTTTCTTTCTTTCTTTCTTTCTTTCTTTCTCTCTCTCTCTCTCTCTCTCTCTCTCTCTCTCTCTCTTTCTTTCTTTCTTTCTTTCTTTCTTTCTCTCTCTCTCTCTCTCTCTCTTTCTTCCTTTCTTTCTTTCTTTCTTCTCTCTCTCTCTCTTTCTTTCTTCTCTCTCTCTCTCTCTCTCTCTCTCTTTCTTTCTTTCTTCTCTCTCTCTTTCTCTCTCTCTCTCTCTCTCTCTCTCTCTCTCTCTCTCTCTTTCTTTCTTTCTTTCTTTCTCACTTTCTCTCTCTCTTTCTCTCTCTCTCTCTCTCTCTCTCTTTCTTCTTTCTTTCTTTCTTTCTTTCTTTCTTTCTCTCTCTCTCTCTCTCTCTCTCTCTCTCTCTCTCTCTCTCTCTCTCTCTCTCATCTCTCCGAGCGCAATCACTCACTCGTTCATTTGCTCCGTATGAATATTGTTGGTGTTACAGGGCTTGAATTTTGGAGTGGGATTGCGCGTATTGCGCATAATTTTACTCATCCCTACAGGTTTTGTGCTCACACCCAAAGCGCAGCCCATAAAGCCCATAAAGTCAATACTAAATTGAGTTATTTTTCTTGGGATGCACCGAAATCTTGGCCGAAGCCGAATAATAATGAAACGCTTGGCCGAAGGCCAAATACCGAACGCGGTGTTTCACATTTTTTCCATTTATTTTGCCAATTTTTTCACCATTACATTTAATTAAATAGTAAAAATATGCTTTTTACTATTTTGTCTTGCTTTTCAGAGAAAGAAAATCAAATTGCAAAAATACAATTTATTTAACACTGAATTTTTTGTAACATTCCAGCAGAAATTATTTAAACAAAGCACAATATAACTTAAAATAAATAAATTAGTAAAATAAAAAAAAATATTTTTATTTGGCCATCTTTGAAGCCCCCCTTCTTGAATAGCCTATGTTAAGCCTATAACTGACTGTTGAAAGAATGTAACTAAAAAACTGCATTGAAAAGTGCAAAAAAATTATATGGATGAACCCACAACAAATGAATAACTGTCCTAGACATAAGCCTATTTTTGCGGTTTACATACACTTTATCGTGGGCGTTAACAGGTTTGCATGGATTTGTCTCAGATCGTTTCAATATAGCGCGCGCTCTCCGTGGCGATTAGCAGAAAAGGAGTTGAGAACGACCTCTCTCTAAAACGCGGCGGCGCATTTGTCAACTACAGAGGGTTAAAAGACGCTTTAGTGCTGCAAGTAAGGGTATAACGTCTGCCACAGATGCATCAGATGAGCTTCTCTTTTGTTATCTGCTCAGAGGGGGCACGTTTGCTGCATTTATAAAGCGTGCGCCTCTCACCCTACGCTGGTTACTATTTGATTGCGTCATCAAAAACGTCATTGTTCGGTCAAATTGATTCGGTCTTTTTAATTATTCGGCTATTTTCGGACGAATAATTTCGGTTGCCGAACATTCGGTGCATCCCTATTTTTTTCGCTTCTTATTGTGCTTAAACAGTCAAACACACAAAAATAAGGTCAATATGCCGGTCTTGGCAAGTATGCCAAGTAAACACAGTCAGTTATGTTTTAAGTGTATGTACACAGTTGAGAAATAAAACGCATATGTAACTGTATAATGGATCTGTGTGTCTGGTCTTAAAGTGACAGCAGCCTAATATACCTGCTGCCAAATTATGAGAATATTATGAGAATATTAAAAATATCTATGTCATTTTTTTCCCATTGTATCGATGGAAAAAATTGTGGTCAGTTAAAATGCTGAGTGGCTAGTAACTGGAAAACCACCTATAGAAAATACTTACTTTTTTTCCTATTGAATATTTGAAACAAAAAATATTTATTTATACTAATTTATACTGTGTATTTATACACTGATGTGCCAAAACATTATGATCTCCTGCCTAATATGCTGTTGGTCCCTCTGCGACCTGCCGAGGTCTGGACTCTACAAGACCTCTGAAGCTGTCCTGTGGTTTCTGGCACCAAGATGTTAGCAGCGGATCCTTCAAGTCCTGTAGGTTTTAAAGTGAAGCAGCCGTGTCCAACTTGTTGGTCCAGCACATCCCACAGATGCTCAATTGGATTGATATCTGGGGAAATTAGGGCAACACTTTGGACTCTTGATCATGTTCCTCAAACCATTCCTGAACAATGTGTGCAGTGTGGCAGGGTGCGTTATCCTGCTGAAAGAGCCCACTTCCATCAGGGAACACCATTGCCATGAAGGGTGTACGTGGTCTGCAACAATGTTTTGATAGGTGGCCTGTGTCAAATTTCTTCATGCAGTGATGTGGTGATGCATCTTCCCATTAAAATGATGTTTGACTTCTGCCACAATAAAGCTTTTGTTGGCTCAGACCAAACGGGATAGTCTTCGTTTGCACTCTTGCATCGACGACCCCTGGCCACCCAACACCGTCGTCGCTTTGTGGTTTGTCCCTCTTCGACCACTGTTGGTAAATTCTCACCACTACCGACCAGGACCAACACACAAGCCTTGCTGTTTCAGACATACTCTGACCCAGTCGCCTTCCCATAACAATTTGGCCCTTGTCAAAGTCGCTCAGGGGCCGTATTCACAAAGAATTTTAAGGCGAACAAATCCTCTCCCATGTCTCACACTTAGTTTTACTTGATATCCCAGTGTCGAATTTCCCTTTTATTTATTTATTTATTTATTTATTTATTTTCAGCACCAACACCAAGCAGCAGTAACTGATCCTGCGTCCAGTTGGGCTTTCTTTTCCGTTTTGGCGAGTTCATAATCCACCGTTATTCAACAATTACATTACTTAAATAGTAGCAACATTTCCTTCCTTTAAGTAGTCTATTTAGGCTATGGAAGCTTGTTTTCGCCACAGAATGAAAAATATAAAAGGTAATTGCGACTTTTTATCTCACAATTGCGACTTTATTTCTCACAATTCTGACTTCATATCTCGCAATTGTGAGATAAAAAGTCGCAATTATTTTTATTTATTTTTATTCAGTGGCGGAAACAAGCTTCCATACTAATAGGATGTCAATTAACCAAGCAAGTGTTAATGCAAGTGTCGTTTTTCATTATTAGGCAAGTGGCGGTTTCATTAGGGTATTAGGCTACCTTAATTTAATTTAATTCACCACTTTTCTCTCTCTCTCTGCCTTTTTAGAATTACACTTCACTGGGGCCTGCACAAACATGTCATTATATATGCATTTCGATGACATTACTATTATTATTTTGTGTAGGACACAAACATATTTAGATGTCGTAATTCCATGATTTGTTTCGTCTGTGTTATGTTCCGCATGATGGCCCTGTCATCTAACAACCAATCACCGTGATCATTGCGAGGAAACTCGTGCATGAGAATTGACGTCATCCATAGCAATGAAGACTCACTCTTAGTTTAGGAGTTGTCATTTTTCCTTACTAAGAGTAGGTCTGAAAGGAGTTGTGAATAACTTTTAAGAGAAAACTCCTAGCTAAAATATTTTAGTGTGATTTAGGATTACTCCTAGTGGTAAAATAAAATTCTTTGTGAATACGGCCCCAGATCTTTATTCCTGCATCTAACACGTTGTTTACTTGAACGGATTGTTTGACCACCATGTAATCTACCCAGACCTGAATATGTGGCCTTGTTAGGAGATGATCAACGTCACCTTTGACTGGTGTTACATCCAAAAACGTATTACTATTATTATTATCATAATGTTTTGGCTCATCTATATGTGTACATATGTGCATATGTGTATATATATATAAACATTCTCGTTCAAGTTTTTTCTTTCTTTCTTTTTTGAAAGAAATTAATACTTTTATTTAGGAAGACAAAAATGTAATTGATCAATAGTGACAGTTCAAAGTTACAATGTGAAATGTTACAAAAGATTTCCATTTCAACTAGAAAAAAACTTTCTTTTGAACCCTGAACAAACTTATCACATTTTCGACAAAAATATTAAGCAGCAACTGTTTTCATCATTGATAATAAGAAATGTTTTTTGAGCATCAAATCAGCATATTAGGATAAATACACACACACACACACACACACACACACACACACACACACACACACACACACACACACACACACACACACACACACACACACACACACACACACACACACACACACACACACACACACAAATTAGTTTTTTTTAAATTCACATTGTTGTTAATGGTGATTCTCAATAATTTTTTATTTAAATTAGCATAAATGAATGATAACCACTATGATGAACATTTGAGATTCACATTCTAACCCTTTACTATCACACTCTGTAGCCAATGTCCAGGTCTATTTTGCTCAGATAAAGGGTATACAGCACATCATTGTTCATATAAGGCAGCAGACAGTTTTTTGTGATTGGCTCATGCTTTGCGTGTCCAGTTGGGTCTCCTGACAGCAACAGCAAGCCGGATGTGGATTCTCCAAGCAACTTGGCAACTCTGACAGCTGAAAATGTTTCTCATCTGCAAGTCATTTCTTTCGTTTCTCACCTCGTATTTCACCTGACGAATCCCATCACAGCTCAGACCCTCTGCGTCTGCCCACACAGCGAGATCCTTCAGGGAAAAAAACCCACACAATTATCAGCATTGCTGGGGTTTCGCTTTTTGACAATTCTCCTCCTTCCCAAGAGGAAATCCTTATCACAAACAAAGAACATGTCATGATATCTTAAAATGAATGTGAATATAGCACATAATTATATAACGCTTGGAAAAGTTTGAAAACTTGTGCTGAGTATAAGTATTTTTTATTGTACCACACTTCCTTTGTTACTCTATAAAATCACAATATTCTTTAAGTTGCTTTATAGTTTGGAGCTTTGTGTATTTGTGCGATTTGTGCCTTTAGGGGCTGTTGAAATTGTTTGTGTAGCTCATAAGAAGAATGACTTTAATTTGGAATGACTTTGTGGTCTGATCCTATTTACAGAAAGAGCAGGAATATTCAGAAGAACAATCAGCACTGGTGAACAAAGCCTACAGAACGCTGCAGAAACCTCTGAGTCGGGCCGTCTACATGGTAATTATTTGTTCAGTAAATATTCGTTGTGTTTATGGCATCCGTAGGTCGTATACACTGGCCCAAAAAATATTTGGACACATAAGCTACTATTAAATGGAATCTAATATGCACATATTATAAGAAGAAAATTATAGGAAGTACCCAAGCATACTTTTCAAATAAAGATTTTTTTTTTATTGATCAAACAATGGATATACTGTTCAATATAATTATATTGTGACACTTTTAAATTTTGGTGAATCATTTATATATATAATATATCATCTATATAATTTATGTATAATCTATATCATTTGTTGCACAAAATGATAAGAAAAATTTGGTAGAGAGAAAAGCTCCTGGAGTACAAGTTACATTTCCTACTTGTATTTGATATATTAGAATCAAATACAATAACATAAAAAAAATTGGAATAGTTCATTAGACTTTTATTCATCTTTGGAACACAAATAAAGATATTTTTAAAGAAATCTGAGAGATTTCTGCCACCCATTGAGAGTCGATTCACCCAAAACTCAAAGCGTTCAAAGAGTTCATAAAGAGATCACAAAAGAAATCCGTTTGAATCAAACCATTTAATCCAAGTCATGAAAATTCTGTCAGTATTTACTCACCCTCATGTTGTTCCAACCCCGTAAGACCTTCGTTCATTTCCTTCTCTCTGGGCCTCTAGTCAGTTCACTAGTGTAATAGCGTAAGCTTCTGTTGTTGTACGTCACACGCATCACACACATGACCAACGTCGGCCAATAGTGAGCCTACGTGTGACGTAGCTCTACGCAATCACACTACGTTAACTGACTAGAGGCCCACAGAGAAGGAAATGAATAGTTGAAATAAAGTCGTTATTTTTGTTTGGTTTTGCGCATAAAAAATATTCTCGTCGCTTGATAAACTTAAGATCGAGCCATTGTAGTCACTTGGACTATTTTAACGATGTCTTTAATAACTTTTCGGGGCTGGCAAGTTTCAATCCCTCAGAAGCCTATGGAGGAGTGATCCAGCTCTCAGATTTAATCAAAAATATCTTAATTCGTGTTCCGAAGATGAACGAAAATCTTACGGGGTTGGAACAACATGAGGGTGAGTAAATACTGACAGAATTTAAATTTTTGGGAGAACTATCCCTTTAAGGGGTCAAATGTGTATCAAAGCCTAAATTAAATCTGTTCATTAAATAAAGCGACCATGTCTCTTCAGAATACTTGGATTAAACCACATATGGATTCAATTTTATGAATGTCATTAGAATTTTGGGCGAATAGAGTTTCAATTGAGGAACAGAAATCTCTCAGATTTCATTAAAAATACCTTAATTTGTGTTTCGAGATAAATGAAAGTCTCACGAGTTTGGAACGACACGAGAGTGAGTGTCCCAACTAACCCAAATACATTTTGTGACCAATTCATATATAAACAGTTGCCATTTTCTATATTTTTACACCGCATGCACAGACAAGTGAATTCAGTTTATCAGTGTATGGTATCTGGAAAAACATGCGCCCTATGTATCTGGCAGTTTCTATTGAATCTTATATTGTAGTCTGTCATGACTGCTGCCAAGAGGCCGTAGTGCTGTTTGAGTAGCGCTTTACCCTCTGTAACCTGCATGTTCTGCTACAGCTGGAGCTGCAAGGGGTTTTGCTGGAGGAGGGTACGGACGCCACCGCGGACCCCGTGTTTCTCCTAGAGGTCATGGAGATTAACGAGAGCCTCGCAGAGACGCGGAGCCGAGACGAGGTCCATGCTATCGAGCAGTCGGTGCGAGGTGTGTAGGCCAGAAAGAAAAGCTCCAACCGGAAGTGACTGTTGAAATGTTGCTCTGCACCCACTCATGTCACTTGCAGCTTGTTTATGTGACCGTTTGCTGCCCTAGATTCATTCCATCAGAAAGTTCAAGGTTCTGTGGTTTTATGTTTGTGCTTTCACTTACATTGTGGTTGTCGGACTTATCTGGGAAAGTTCTGCTGTTTTTTATACTGTGTTTTACTTCTTTTCACCAGAGAAACTGAAAGGCTTGATTGAACAGATGAATTCATCCCTAAACAAAGGTATTTTTTACTCTTTCTCTTCATGACCTCCTAAATTTGACAGAAATACACCGCATACGAGTGGAAAATAGCTGTTTTTGTGTTTGCCTCACGAGCCTCTTTTTCTCAGGGGATCTGCTGACCGCCAAAGGGCTTTTAGCCCAAATGAAGTACTTCACAAATATAGAGGAAAAGGTAAAAGACAGAATTACTGAGGTGTGCTGAGGGAAAATTGTAAGCAATTTGCAATTGTAATCCATCTGACACAGGTCAGTGAGAGATTTCACGCATGTACTCTGAAGTTTTTATAGTAATATTATTGTTATTAGTACAAATTGTTGGATTATTGTTGGTTACTGAATAAAGTACATTTATTTGAATCGTCTGTCAAAAACTTTTTTTGTGTTAGCAACAATAATAACCCTGATCCGTAGCACATATTTTAGTACTTTGGGTAAACCCAACCCTATGGCCCTGTTTACACCTGGTATTAAAGGGATAGTTCACCCAAAATGAAAATTCTGTCAGTATTTACTCACCCTCATGTTGTTCCAACCCTTTAAGACCTTCGTTCATCTTCGGAACACAAATTAAGATATTTTTGATTAAATCTGAGAGCTGGATCACTCCTCCATAGGCTTCTTCAGGGATTTAAACTTGCCGGCCCCGAAAAGTCATTAAAGACATCGTTAAAATAGTCCAAGTGACTACAGTGGCTCAATCTTAAGTTTATCAAACGACGAGAATACTTTTTGTGCGCAAAAACAAACAAAAATAACGACTTTATTTCAACTATTCATTTCCTTCTCTCTGGGCCTCGAGTCAGTTCACTAGTGTAACAGCGTAAACTTCTGTTGTTGTACATCACACGCATCACACACATGACCAGCGTCGGCCAATAGTGAGCCTACGTGTGACGTAGCTCTACGCAATCACACTTAACTGACTAGAGGCCCACAGAGAAGGAAATGAATAGTTGAAATAAAGTTATTTTTGTTTGTTTTTGCGCACAAAAAGTATTCTCGTCGCTTGATAAACTTAAGATTGAGCCACTGTAGTCACTTGGACTATTTTAACGATGCCGGGGCCGGCAAATTTCAATCCCTTAGAAGCCTATGGAGGAGTGATCCAGCTCTCAGATTTCATCAAAAATATCTTAATTCCTGTTCCGAAGATGAATGAAGGTCTAACGGGGTTGGAACAACATGAGGGTGAGTAAATACTGACAGAATTTTCAGTTTTGGGTGAACTATCCCTTTAAGATGCGTTATTCGGATCACAAGTGGACGACGCTAAATACAGTAAATGTAAACGGGGTCTAAAACGTTTTGAGCTTGTCCACTTTCAACCACTTCCAGAGGTTGTCGAAAATGCATTCGTCCGGATGGCTTTTGTAGTGTAAACGCTCATGTGGTCGAATGTGTTCGAACAGCCACAAAATACCGTCTACTCTCCGCCTACTGAACTAATGCGTAAACATTATAGGAAGAGCGCTAACCAGATGGGATTTAAACTTTGTCGCCTGGAGACCCAAGTATTTTTATTTTGAAGACGAAAAACATACCAAGCACAATGTTCTCTCACCATTCCTGATTTCTAACACGCACTCACAGCGTTCGGCATGATCTTGCAGCCGTCAGAGCATGAAAGCTGAGGCTCTCCATATGTTTTTCCGTCATCTCTTGGCATGTTCATAGGTAAATTGCGCAAGCTTATTTTCCATTAGATCTAAAGATCTGGGGCCGTATTCACAAAGAATTTTATTTTACCACTAGGAGTACTCCTAAATCCCATTAAAATATTTTAGCTAGGAGTTTTCTCTTAAAAGTTATTCACAACGCCTTTCAGACCTACTCTTAGTAAGGAAAAATGACAACTCCTAAACTAAGAGTGAGTCTTCGTTGCTATGGATGACGTCAATTCTCATGCACGAGTTTCCTCGCAATGATCACGGTGATTGGTTGTTAGATGACAGGGCCATCATGCGGAACATAACACAGACGCAACAAATCATGGAATTACGACATCTAAATATGTCTGTGTCCTACACAAAATAATAATAGTAATGTCATCGAAATGCATATATAATGACATGTTTGTGCAGGCCCCAGTGAAGTGTAATTCTAAAAAGGCAGAAAGAGAGAGAAAAGTGGTGAATTCAATTCAATTAAATTAAGGTAGCCTAATACCCTAATGAAACCGCCACTTGCCTAATAATGAAAAACGACACTTGCATTAACACTTGCTTGGTTAATTGACATCCTATTAGTATAGAAGCTTGTTTCCGCCACTGAATAAAAATAAATTAAAATAATTGCGACTTTTTTATCTAATTGCGAGATATGAAGTCAGAATTGTGAGAAATAAAGTTGCAGTTGTGAGATAAAAAGTCGCAATTAGCTTTTTTATTTTTCATTCTGTGGCGGAAACAAGCTTCCATAGCCTAAATAGACTACTTAAAGCAAGTAAATGTTGCTCCTATTGAAGTAATGTTGAATGACGGTGGATTATGAACTCGCCAAAACGAAAAAGAAAGCCCAACTGGACGCAGGATCAGTTACTGCTGCTGGCCCAGTTGGTGCTGAAAAAATAAAAAAATAAAAATAAAAGGGAAATTCGACACTGGGATATCAAGTAAAACTAAGCGTGAGACATAGCAGAAGATTTGTTTGCAGATCAATGCAGCATTCCCGCTTGTGTGGCGGACCCCGGACGACTGCGAGGCGGTGATATGCGCTACAATCCTTTGTGAATAGGTCTTAGTGAGTTAGGAGTCCTCTCGACTTCTTTTAAGCTGTCCCAGACTTAGGTGCTACTTTTAGGGCTAAAATGCTTCGTGAATTACTTTTAGTGAAAAAAATTAGGAGTCCTAAAGTTAGGAGTGACACGCCCATTATTTTTAGGAGTTGCTACTAAATTCGCCAGTTAGGAGCTACTTTTAGCCTTAAAATTCTTTGTGAATACGGCCCCTGAAAAAACCCCATACGTTTCCCCGCCCATAGCCCCTCCCCTCAAAGAAATCTGGACAGAAGTGGTTGAAAGTGGATAAAAGAGACAGATTAAAACACCAGGTGTAAACAGGAATGTGTCTCCGTCGTCTACTTGTGATCCGATCATCAATACCAGGTGTAAACAGGACCTCAGTGTGTGTAATAGTAATGGCGATGCTTGCATCAGCAAACTCTAATAACAATTGCAAACATTCTCTTAGATGGCGTTCCATAAAGAAAGTGTAACTTTCCCAAGACAATACTTCTGCGTTCAGCGTCAAACTGCGATTGGCTGATCCCACTCTTATTTGGGTCTGGTCTTTTGGGAGAAGCAAGGAAACAAGAAACCCACAAAATGGTGAAACCACTACAGTTATAAAACAAAACTGTGCAAGACAACAAGATTCATTTAGCTCAATTACTGTTTGAATCTTTAATGCTACTTTCTGGACTTGCGATCTCTGCGGTGCGCTTTGTGATAAATGCGTCTTATTTCTCTCAAATGTGGGCTGATTCATTAAATTGTAATTGTAGCTGGATTTGCTATATGATGACATTACTCTGGACACAGTCTGACATCAGTCTCTTATTAGATAGCACTTCGACAGAAGTTCTTTATTGCGGCAGTTTGTACAGTAGCTTATGATGTGGTATGAATTAAATTACATCCTAACACACTTATCGATGCAGGATTTATGAATGTGTGTGTTTATGTGAAAGGCAGCGTCAGGGAGGGAGAATCAAGGTGTGATTTCTAGAACTGAAGATGCCTCTTTTGAGCTGTAGAGGGAAGCATGTCACCTCACTATGGAGAATGTAGGTAGGGAGACAAACTCACAAAGGGTGTAAATTGTGTTTATGAAATGCTTGTTCTTAAGCATGCATATTCCTCTTGTAATGAGGAGTATTGCTTGAGTAGATTTTAAATGACTGTATTCCAACATTTTGAATTAAATATGTAAAGAATGCATGGTTTTTAGTTCCCTTAAGATGGAAAATCAGTTCTGTTCAAATCTTCCGTTTTGTGCTTTTTTCCCTTCGCTGATCAATAATTGTACATTTAACAAGTACAAGATACACAGTGTATCACTATCGTTCACACTTAGGGTTTTATGGTATGGACATGAATGATACCTCAAATCATGTGGCTTGTTGAGAAATACATTTCTAGGTTTCTCAGTGATTGTACTTATAAACTTCACAAAATGGTTGAAAGAAATCCCACAGACTTAAACTTAAAAAGGGGCTGAACCCATTTTTTTTTGACAGAAAAAAAACATTGTAGAAATGCAGCATTACCGAAAACCTTACAGAAAAAGTCACCTTACACTGTAAATGGTTTAACATTGCATTATAGTATGTAGTTTTATAAAAAAAATACTATCAAATGTACGTTTTTTGCAAGTAAAAAACTCACAAATTACCATATAATTTACAGTGTAAAACAGTGAAAAGTCCTTATGTGACACATCAGATGATGTATGGAAGGACATTTCCGCCAAATAAAAAAACTAAAAACAAAATCACACTCTAGTAAGCCAAAATTATGACTTAAAATATAACAATTATGACAGTCATAATAATGAGATAAAAGTCAAGATTATGACAAAAAGTCAAAAGTCAAAAATCGTCATCATGACTTTTTATCTCATAATTTCAACTTTTTAAGTCATCAATCCTATTTAGTATATCATAATTTTGACTTTTTAATATCATAATTTTAATTAAAGTCATAATTTAGATTTGGATATTAATTACTACTTAGAAGGTCATAATTTAATCTTTTTAATCTTGTCATAATAATGACTTACCAGAGCATGATTTTTTTTCTCATTATTTTTGTAAAGTAATGCATTTTAGGGTGTTTTGTGTTACATTTTCTGTTAAAATTGTTTGTTTCTGTTTATTGCATTATTTTTGCATCATGAAAGTATCGACCATGTTTTATGGCCTCTGATGAACTATGATTTGCCGCTTTCTTATTAAGGTGGTTGTCCGTACATTTTAATGTAAAAAGTAGATTTTGGTAGATCAAGTATATTAAATTAACATTTGATCACTTAATGAAATATATGGTTATAAGTTTTAAAAATATACAGGCACCAATATGCCACATTGCATTACCTGAAGCATTGTCACCATCATTTTTTTTACAGTGAATTTCCATTTTTTTCTGTAAATTTAAAGTCTAGAGACAAAGGCTCAGGAATAAGCTATTATGACTTTTAAGATAGATGCCACCTAGCAACTAGTCAGAACTCCTTAGCAACTGCATAGAAATGCCTTGGCAACCACCAAAGTGACAGCATAATTTGCAAATGCAAGAACCAAGCATTGTTTTTGGGCCGTATAAACAAAGATCATGATGACTTTGCGTTTTTTAAACCCAGATTGTCTAAGCTGGTACTGTAGAAATGATCATAATTTAAAGTGAAAGTCCAGCTGCATCATCAACTCAAAATCAAAGAAACAAAGACAGAAAATTCATTGGCGGTTAGAAAAACATCTTAGACATGCCATTTTGCATTTATCTATAGTTTAAGCCCGTGTAACACCACTGGAGCATTGCCCTGTGGATGTCCCGCTGAAAACAGGACCTGACTCACTTGTTTATTAAGTCAAGAACCACAGTGTCACGATTCTAAGTCTTTCACGCGGGAGACGCTATTTCCTTAATACATGCGAATTAAACCACAGAAAGAGAAGAGGGAGGAAATGTGGCAATCTGATTATTATTCATCCCGTAATCGGAAGGCATCTCCAGCCTTCAGGAAAACATGATCGACCAGTTCTGAAGCCACTGCTGTCTACACGTTGTCTTTGAAATTGGTTTGAAAGGAAAAAAGGATGTGTGAAAAATGGATGGTGGGCAGGGAAGAGAAAAACAAGTTAAACTTACTTTTAAGTTTAAATGTTGTTAAAGGTGAAGTGTCTCTACTCCACTAGTATCAACAAATAAGATTAATGACAGGTTTCCTGTCTGCCTTTGCTTTGACAAACAGATTGTCTTGTTCAAAACACATTCCACTGGTTGCTGTTTTTGGGCTGGTAGGATGTTTTAAATGTACCACAGTCATAGTATTTACGATTTTTGTGTTTAATGCAGAAAGTACTTTAAAATGGAAAATGGAAAATAAATAAATGCAATCACATTTAAAGGCACAATATGTAATATTTTTTGGATTAAAATACCCCAAAACCAATAAAACAATGTTATATATTTTGTTGACTGGTGTACTTACTTACATTATCCCAAATGTTTCCAACAATGTTTAAATCCAGCTATTTCAACCAGTGTAAAGGTCTGTGTCATTGATATCATGTCCGCGCCACCCTTGACTTCCGTTTTACTTCCTTAGAAACCATTGAAATGCCAAATACTCTTTAATATGTTATGCGTTTTATTAGACAGGTAAGGAACTGTTTGAATGCATTTATCAACAGAAAACGAATCATTGATTTATAGGTCAACACGGTTAGTCTTATTATTTGAATAGTTTTTATTGATTTACCATGAGTAACGCGTGTACTGTACCATGCCTCGGAGACAGTGCTATTTTGTCAGGTGGCTAACATAGCATGATCAGAAAGAGCTTTATTTCTAGGAACAGTAATACAGCACTTCCTCCACCATACAATATATTTTAAAATTAATTGCATTCCATTTAGCAACACAAGTCATCCAGCTTTTATTAATATGATATTCTAATTTCAATCTAGCTGCAATGTAAAACAAGCGTCTCATACCAGCCACCGTGCGAACGCACACAGAGTAGCGTTAACAACTTTCAACACACTCAAACGTAGTGTTTTGAGAAAGTAAAACATCGCTGCGTTACCCAACAATTTTAATTTGTCAGATAAAGTGACCTGTATCCGTAATTCAGCCTTTGTGGCTATTTCATTAGAATATAAGTGATTGAACGTAACTAACAAAGTTCAAGTTCAGGGACAAAGGAGGCAGGCGTTAAACAACTTAATCGTAACTTTAATCATAAAATATGCATAAACACGGATGACTGTGGCATATCAGCATAATGAAAATCAAAAATGTCCCCCACTCTCGGCCCTGCCCTGCTTATTAACAGTAACATAAATAAAACTATTAATACATTAGCGCATCCATAAATATGAAGTCCCATCAAATTGCTTTCCATCAGCTGTGGAGGTGAAGACTACAACTCCCATGATTCCACGCTCATTCACAGCGTCATCAAGCTACGCCTGTTATTGTTTTGAAAAGCGTCCTCTAGCGGCGAAACTTACATACTGTGCCTTTAATGCCCAGATATACTGATGGCATTTTTTTTTTTTTTCAAATCTACATATCTAAACGCCACTCTCAGTAGCGTGGCTGGCATCCGGATGTTCGCTAACAGGACAGTATATCGCTGCTCACATACTTCAAACTTCTTTTTATGCCAAAACGAAGAACGCAAAAGAACTTCGCTGTGAGTATATCGGGGCCTTTCAGAATGCAGTTGGACCAGTGCACTGCATTGATGTTTCTGACTGTATGAGTATTACTCTAAGGACTGTTACACAAATTTTACCATATCTAAATTCATTCCCCAGATTTTGTCCCTCAATCAGTGCAGAAAATGTGAAACATTGTGTATATTCCCTCTGGGCATGCTCATATATCATTGTTAGCTTTCAGTGCCACTTTTGATCAAGTTGTTTTTTGTGTGATTGAGCTGTGTGTGTGGCTCCATCATCACTGTGTTCTCTAAAGTGCATAACCCAAATATACCGGTTTCAGACAAGCAGATATGAGCTTAGATAATAAAGCATGATCATCAGGGATTGTTTGTGTGCAGTGTTCAAATAGAGTATATGCACCGACCCTTTACATGATTACTCATCTATAAAGGACCTTCCTTGTAACCTTACAAATGCGAATGAGATATTTACCCTCAGCAGTGTTTAACTCATGCGGTTTGATGCTCTTCATTAAGTCATTACAGTTTTTCTGAATTGCTAAAACACATTTCTTGAAACCATCACTCACTTTCTCAAAACCTTAAACACAAAACCAAATTTTCAAACCACATTCAGAGAACCTCTGACTCAAAATCAAACAATAGCCTCAAAACAATTTTATCTGTGCCCAAAACCAAACAATGCTTTCAGATCATACACACAGCGAGTCAATTTTATAAACACTACAGATCATTCATTAGACACTACATCAAAAAATGGAGAACACAGAAATCATGCAGTTACAGAAAAAAAGGTTAATGTAACAAAGTAAACAAATTTTGCAATTACTGTATGTAAAAAAGTATTGTAATAACAACTTACAGTACAATATACAATGAATCGTATACTGTATGCACTGCAAGTATAGTATTGTACTGACTATTGTATAGTAGGCCCATCAAATGTCTGTATATTCAACACTTGCATACTGTGAAAATACAGTGACCCAACGGCATCAGCGAAAAAGGTTACAGTAAAAAACTCTAAATGAAAAGCATCTGCAAAATCAAGGTCAGTGAGAGAGATTTTCTTCTGCTTCAGCATCGTGTCTTCATGTTGATCTGAGGACTTTGTCCACAACACAGACACTGTCATCTCAGGCAAAGGGAAAAACCCTAAAGCCAGATCCAGCCTTGACAACATTCTCCACACCTGCTCTTTCTCATCCTCTTCCTCTTTGTTCACCACCTCTTATATATACACATACTCTTCCTTCTCTCTCTCTTTTATTGTTTCCATCCATTGTTGGTATCAACATTCAGTGCAACATTTTGAGTCAATTTTGGCTCTGAACTGACTTGTGCAGTTGGTTTGGTCACATCATTAGAAATAAGTGTGAACAATTTTGAGCCGTTGTGTGCAAATGAATGATGACCACTGTGTTGTAGTTGTATTTAACTTTTGCCTGTGTTTAGCGTTTTGAAACACAAGTGCATCACGGTGTGGAATGTGTTTTAGCGAGTGAGAAGAGAGTTTTGCAAAAAGAGTTCATGAGATTTGCAAACAGTGTTGTAACTACCTGAACTTGTGTAATGTTTTACAGAAAGAGTGATTTATTCAACAAATTGGTTTTGGCTATTGAGATTTTGGTTCAGAGAATGGGGTGTAGTGTTTTAGCAATTCAGAAAAACGGTAAAACTGCATGCAGATCTACTATTTTAAAGGGATAGTTCACCCAAAAATGAAAATTCTGTCAGTATTTACTCACCCTCATGTTGTTCCAACACCGTAAGACTTTCGTTCATCTTCGGAACACGAATTAAGATATTTTTGATTAAATCTGAGAGCTGGATCACTCCTCCATAGGCTTCTAAGGGATTGACATATGCCAGCCTCGAAAAGTTATTAAAGAAATCGTTAAAATCAAGCCAGCTGACAGTCTTGCCTGGGCCCGGGACAAGATAATCTTAGATGGGCCCCCACCCCCCATGATTTTTTGTATTTTTATAAAACACCATATACTTTTACCCAAACTGAATAATAAAAACACGTTTAAAATGGGTACATTTTCTATAAATGACTTTTCTGACATAGCCTACTACAGTTCTTGTTAAAACACAGACATGCAAAATCTGTACATTTTGGGCACTTTTTGTGTGAAATCAAATTTATTTTTTGTCCATCAAAAGTGTGCTTTCACTCGGATCTGGCCCATTATTTGTTCACCGATGATGACAGTGACGCATTTCAGCCGGCTTTTTATTTCTCATCTCCATAAATATATCTAGTAGTAAAGCTAATGCAAGGGCTAGAAATCAATGAATTCTTTGCTAATACTTCCTCGTCATCATGGAGAGCGCAGTTCGCACCGCTTTTCTCCTTTCCACGAGCGTGTGCTCTCCCGTGGCGTCTGTCGTTGCTATGCAACAATGAACTTAGGCGCGCCTGTAAAAACGAGGGCGCTGCGTCGCTATTATGAGCTAATATCCAAAATATTTCCATATGTGGCTCTTTCCTCCTTTCTTATCAACAAGTGGATTTACAGCTACCACATCAGCAGCACCGCCGGTCGCAATGTCTCAGCACTTTTATGAAGAGGACGCAACTGCACGCGCTTCGGCTGCATGCACGCGCATCAAGTACCGGGTTTGAGAAAACCTGGTACTGTGGCGTAACGTTTAAAAAAAAAATAGTACCGACTTGGTACCGAAGTACCGGGTCTTCGACAACACTCAAAAACGTTGGCTGCGCTGTTTCTTACCTTGCTCTACGTTGACTTTACTAACGTTAGTTCCAACTTCACCGTCACCACCTTTTTTAAAATATTTGTTTAGGACATCTCGAAGGCCTCTATTTTCTTCTTCTCTTCTTCTCCTTTCTTTTCTTTTCTGAGCACCGGACTTGTAATGACCGGACATTTTGAGCGTAACGTTATCCTATTGACCTTCAAATCAAAAAGGCTTCTAAGGGATTGAAACTTGCCGGCCCCGAAAAGTTATTAAAGACATCGTTAAAATAGTCCAAGTGACTACAGTGGCTCAATCCTAAGTTTATCAATCGACGAGAATACTTTTTGTGCGCAAAAAACAAACAAAAATAACGACTTTATTTAAACTATTCATTTCCTTCTCTGTGGGCCTCGAGTCAGTAAACTAGTGTAACTTTTACTAACTAAATTAACTGACTCGAGGCCCACAGAGAAGGAAATGAATAGTTGAAATAAAGTCGTTATTTTTGTTTGTTTTTTGCGCACAAAAAGTATTCTCGTCGATTGATAAACTTAGGATTGAGCCACTGTAGTCACTTGGACTATTTTAACGATGTCTTTAATAACTTTTCGGGGCCGGCAAGTTTCAATCCCTTAGAAGCCTATGGAGGAGTGATCCAGCTCTCAGATTTCATCAAAAATATCTTCATTTGTATTCCGAAGATGAACGAAGGTCTTACGGGGGTTGGAACAACATGAGGGTGAGTAAATACTGACAGAATTTACATTTTTGGGTGAACTATCCCTTTAATCCTTCCCAGAACTGTTTGAATAGAGATTAATGCATAGATAAACAACAACATATGACTCACTTGTGATCTTTCGCTTAGCATATTAGGGATAATCTATATGTTGAAAACATGTCCATGTGAAATTGTGCTCCAGAAACTACATTTTTGCATTAATAAATAATTTTGTGTGTTTTTGAAAGATTATTTTTTAAAACAGTTATGCATATATGCATATATATTTCCTCATTACTAAAATGTAAAAAAATCCCCAATATATATGTTTTCATTACTAAAATGTAAAAAAAATCCCCAATATATTATTTAAATAGTAAAGTGGATTTATTTTTGTATTGCTGTAATGCTTATTTAAAGGAGCCGTATGTAAGAATGTGGCCAAAACTAGTACTGCAATCACTTTCAAATTACTGTAGAGCGGTGCATCCCCTCTCCCTCCTCCCTGACTCGAGGTTGCCAGATAGACTGCAGGATACAGCAGGAACGTAGGCTGCTACAAGAAGCTTTTTCTGTTAATTATGTTTATGCTTCAAATGAGAGATGTTTTGCAAAGTAATTATATATCGCAAAAATTTACTAATGGTGATTAGCCAAATATAATCGTAAAGATGTACGCTCGTATGTGACAGTACATTGTTAGAACAGTAGATGTTAGTCTAACTTATAACAGTAGGTATCTGTCATTAACGTAAGTACAAGTACAAGCCTCTGTCACTGTGTGTAACCGATATCCAAGATACAGCTATTCATTTAGCTGATGCTATAAGTGATATCGACCAGCTGTATTTTTTAACTTACCCTGCAGTACATGTCCCTAACGCTAAAATATGTGATCTGAAAGATTACATGTCATTCTATTATTTTTGGCTGTAGAACTTGCATGATAAACAATAATGGGCGTGCTAATGTTGTTTTCCTCAGCGTCTCATCATAATGACAGAGAAATGGGCTCTGATAACGCATTGCTAATGTTAGTAATGACGACTCGCTGTTTTTATAACACAAACAATTCCTTACCTTTTCAATTCAATGACCCACCTCCTCCATATGAGCTAACGTAACATTACTTTGCACGAACATGCATAACTTTGTTCGTCTGTCATGAATATTTGAAATGTCCATTTACATCAAGTACAAGTTAGCCAAACATAGATGAATCTTACCTGTCCAGGAGAAAATTAGCAACGTGGGCGTTTGTCTTCAAATTCTTCTCCGTTTTCAGCCGTCTCCATCTTTCAAAGGCATCTCCTATACAGATCCTTGTTTTATTTCGGACTTTGTCACAAAGTTTTTCGGATTCATAACGAGTTTTTTTTTGGTTTCGCAACGTTAGACTTTTTTTTATCCGATTCCTACACGTTTTTAGCTGCAGCTGTGGTAACTAGCAGAGCTGGGAACCCGGATGCCGCAACACTACTGACTTTGTGATTGGTAGATAGGTGGAGGGTGGCGCATCAGACCAAAACACAACATGACAACATCAACATCAGTTGAGGGCTACAACTTCACTTTTTAAATGACAATATCCTGGCCGGACTACTGTTGTCAGTGATATAAGTATTTGAAATTAACATGATTTCTTAATGTCTAGTGACATATCAGGGCCATTTTATGATTAATTGAAATACATTTCTTACATACAGCTCCTTTAAAACAATAATTAAAGAAAAAAAATAGTTTACCTTAAAATACTGTGTTCCATTAATGAAAATCTAATGAGAATCCAAAAATTAAAATAAAAGGAAATTACAAGAAAATGAGCAAAGTTGTTTTATTAAAAGAACGTCTTACTTTAATGAGAACCTAATGATGATCCCTATAAAAAAAAATAAAAATAAAAATATATATATATATATATATATATATAAATATATATATATATATATATATATATATATATGATCCATGTAAAAAAATAATAATTAAAAAAAATATATAGGCCTATACATACATATATATACATATATCCTGTATAAAAAGGAAAACACCTGTTTTTTTTTTTTCCTTCATTTTTTTCATTTAATAAAATCGGAAATTTTTGCTTAATTGTCATGGAAATATTAGCAAAAACATATTCTTGAATTAAAATCAGTCTCTTCTTTTGTTTTCTTTGAAGAAAATGTAAACTGGACATATTCATCACATATTTTGTGAGTTTATAACTGCTGCAGAAACATGTGTGAGTGGAAGAGGTCAAGGTTAAAAGTTATAAGGAATATCTCATTTTTATGTATGTTTATAGAATAGAATACTAACAATACTGTTTCAAATAGTCTGAATACTGTTGCACTCATTAACTTCAAAATACTTCAGCCCTACGTTCAGCGTCATCTCATGAGAGGAGATTTATATTTTTTGTCTTTAAAATTGAAATACAATCAAAACCAGAATTGTTCAAGCGGAGAAATAGGAAGCTCAGAGCTGCTCAATCTTTGTGAATAATATTCCTGCTGCTCCCTCACGTCACTGCGGCACATCTCTGAGCTTTTGAAATGAGGATTTCAGGGGAAATGTTGCTTAAGCAGCGTCTGGCTGAACACTGCAGCGGGGGTTAGAGAGCCGGTGGGTGGGAAGGTTAGTTATTATAGACACCGTGACTCAGGGAGCATCGTTTCCTATTTGACATTCCAATTGAGTCCTCCAACAGTGTGTAATCTCTTCAAGAACATGTGTCATTAAGAAGCCTGCCAATCGCTTACCTGGACACAACAGGTCTCATTTGTAAACGCAAAAATGATACCGGATCACTACCAGGGAGGAAAAAAAAGAATAAACGCAAGACATGCTCGCTTGTGACTGAGCCAGTCAACCAAATTTCATGCTTCATCTCAACAATATGAAGATATGAAGATCCTATAGGTATAGGTATTTCCTGCCATCTTATTGGCTGCGTTCACAGTCAGTGTTTGAGATTGACAACCAAATACATTAAAGGGTTAGTTCACCTAAAATATTTTCATTTACTCACTCTCATGCCGTTCCAAACCCACATGACTTCAATACTTCTTTGGATTAAAGAATTCAATATTTTAATGATATATTATAGTTAGACAAGTAGTTTTTTATTTATATATTGATATTTACTCAAAACGGCAAACAGAAGTTGATCCACTAATGTCTCTCAATAATCTCATATATTGTCAAATTATGATAGCAATTATGATCATGATTTATTTACAACAAAATAAGCCAATTCCCCTTAAAAAATATAAAAGCATTGCAATATAACAATATACTATCTTACAATAAAGTTTACAGTGGCTTCTTAAATTAATTAAAAAGAGTGAAACACACCTGATGCACATTCTTTGTCCTTCATTTTCTAGAAGTAGAGTTTAAAAACCTTGTGTAGTCAACTAAGAGAAGGCACACCGCCATCTTGCTCCGACGAAAGCCATATGCACCAATCCAAAACAAGAGTTCACATGGCAAATACAGTTTTGAATGATGTCTTAATCTTACTTGTATGACCATAAATGACGCAAATATTTTAAGATGTTTCCGCTGTTATAATGAAAAATTTAATAATTTGGCATTGTGTCGATTATTGCCGTGGAAGTTGTGGGAAGCTTCAGGTGCCACAGAGAGAGAGAGAGAGAGAGAGAGAGAGAGAGAGAGAGAGAGAGAGAGAGAGAGAGAGAGAGAAGAGAGAGAGAGAGAGAGAGAGAGAGAGAGAGAGAGAAAGAGAGAGAGAGAGAGAGAGAGAGAGAGAGAAGAGAGAGAGAGAGAGAGAGAGAGAGAGAGAGAGAGAGAGAGAGAGAGAGAGGATACATTTGTACACATTGCACATGAACTTAAGATAAACTGATATGTGAATATGCACAGTTTATAATGCGTTTATAACATTCCAGAAACAATGGTACGTTCATATTTATGATCTTTACATATGAGGCTTGATGTTTAAACTTTGCGTTTGCACAAAATGGGCATCAAAAACTACGAATGCCATTTCTCACAACCATTGGGATTTAAAAAAATAAACTGTCTGCACACCAAGAGTTTTACTGGTGTAATATGGTGACTTTTTTCCATTATCATTTTATTTTATATAACTGCCATTCAAATAAAAAAATAGAAAATGTGTATTTGTTAAAAATACATTTAGACTGTATTTTCTACTAAAATACTGCAAAAAAAATAAATAACTTTTGCCTCTTGTTAAATTTAATTAATTTAAATAAGCAAGAGTAAAACAATTGTTTAATATTTTGTCACAACTTAATTTAATTGTCTTCAATCAACCTAATATATTTAAAACTGAAGTTTACTTAATTAATTTGTGAGAAAACTACATGATTTTTGTTGACAACTAACTGGGCAGTGGATCTGTAGTTCCCAGCATGCTTTGCAGAAGAGTGGTGACTGTGTTTAGTTTAGGGCTGTGGGCACTCAATATACTCTATACATGCATTACACCTCATTTGCAGACTTGCATAAGTAATATTCAATATTACTCTGTAAAAAAGTGATTTTAATTAAACTGAACACTAGTAGCTCATATAATTGGAATTAACTGTAGAGTCAAATTAGCCAAAATTATAATGTTGACGATTTTAGGCAGGGCAAAAATTTTATGTAGTTAACCTGACAAAACTTTATCTAGCAGGAATGACTAAATTAATTTAAGTTCATACAACAAGATTACAACAAATAATTCCAAACAAATTAGATTTTGTTGGAAAAATCGAATTCATTTTCGTGGAAAAGCTTTCCTTAATTTAATTAAGTTTGTTCAACGGCTTATTTTTTTGAGTGCTGCTTCTCTGTTTCCAGAAAGAAAAATTGAAACATCCTTAAAACATTCACTTTTATTTCTAAGGTCAGATAATTAAGTTTTTGGATACATGGACATGGTTCAAGATTCACTTAATATATTATACCATGATGTTTTTCTTAGGGAAATCTATATTTATATTTTATATATTTTATATTTAAGGATGCTTTGATGTTTTTACTGAGAATCAAGACAAAGATACTGATTACACAACATATTATTCATGAGTCCCCTGCAGTTTCTCATAATTGATTCCACAAGACAGAGCAGTTTCAAAGCAACATATTTGCTTGTCCACCAAATCAATCTCCAAAAAGAGGTTTAAGATATCTGTAATATTTCCAGGCTCTGTATCAGATAGCTGGAATTGTGACAGAAAAGCTCTTCCTCTCAGCAGGGATCATGGCCCAAGGGGACGCTGCTCTAGATTTTAATTAAAGGTTGGCAGGGCTTCAAACCTCAAGGAGTATTGGAAGGATCAGAGAGAAAAGCGATGATTAGTTATTCTTTTGAAAATATAGGATATATTGTACCGGGTTTTGAGGAGAAATCTTTGAAAGCCAGCAGTCAGGTTTTGGAGGCATAAAATAAGATTCCCACGAGCCTCTGATGTTATCAAGCATTGATGGGTAACTCATTGATAAGGCATATTCACGTTACGTTTGCTGAGTAAATGAAGTCCTCTAATTCTATTTGCCCAGTGTGATAGATTGAATATCTTTTACAGAGATCTCATTGAGCATTCTGCTCAGACCGTGAGATCAGGCTTTGAGGAAATCCACCCGTAAACTCTGAGCACCGCTGAATATATTGCCCTGTGATGTTCTTATCAGTACACTAGAGTTTTCTTCAAGCTTTTCAAAACTTTGAGTAACTCAATACCCTGCAACAAGAAAGCATTATGGCCCTGAAAAAAGGAGGTTTCATTTGTGGGTCTAATACATAAAGCTTTAATGGTTTCAGAGTGGTTTTTAGTGGTTACATGCATTCATTTCAAGATCAGAGTCAAAGAAAAGTGCAACAGCTGCTTTTCAAAACGAACTCTTCCGCATTTGGATTCTAACACCGAACCTAAAGATATAGGGATATGTTCACAACCTGATCGGTCGGCTTTTATTATGTATATTTCGCAACGGATCTAACTGAACATACAAAACAATGCTGTGTGCTGGGATAAATGTGCTTGTTGTATGTGCGTAGCTACATATGATGGTATTTTGACCAGCTGAGAACTCGTGAAGAGCTTATAAAATGTGTAAAGGAGTCAAAACAGCGGCAGGGCAGTGGCAGGAATCCCTCCGTCACACAAATGAAGATCTGCTGTGAGGAGACGCGGTTCTGATGCCTGTACCGAACTGTGATGGACAACATCGCGACTATGATGAGAAAAACAGGTATGCTTGAGCAGTCTGTCCTTTTTAGGTACACCATCAGTACACCAGTATTCCAATGACAGCGTTCACACTTATTTAAATGAACTGCACTAACAGCAATCGCACCAGGGTTCATTTTAATCGAACCAAACCTGCCAACTGTGAACATCTCTTCATTTACAGAACATAATATGTTAAATGATTAACAACTGTTGGTCCTGGAACAACATTCAAATGTCTACCATTGCATTGGACGTTGACATTTTTAAGGTGCTGAAAGAGATTTCTGATAAATGCTTTTGATATTCCAAATCATCAAAACAAAAACGCCTCTACCCAAAAATATCATGCCCCTTTATTGAAAGCTCACAAATATTCTATGCAACTCAAGAGTGGACTTTACTGCTGATTGGCTACAAGTGTGTTGGTGCTTGGTCCTCGGTCCGATACACTTTCAACCATTTTACTCAGACTTTGTTTACTGCACATTCTCTTGGATTCTCTAAGTTTTTGCTCCAAAAAGAAGAAAGTTTACACCTGTAGTGTCCCTTGTGTCAGTGCATTGCTTTTTAACACATTTGTGAAGAGGGTTTTGGGCCCATCAAAATCTGATGGGTTGACTGAAATGTTGTTGCTGGACCAACAATGTTGACCTGCTTAAGTAAACCTTACACTGCTTTATAATGTTAATAACGGGTCAGTATCATTAATTAAACAAGAACTATTGTAACAGGCTTGGTTACTTGATGGCGATACATTCCTCTACGGTGTGTACTTTCTGCACCACTAGGGGCACAAAGAATAAATTGTGACTTTACAAAGCATTTTATCTATGTGTACCCTGAATCTTTAAGAGGAGGATAAGACAAAGGCCATTTCTAAGTGATCCCATTAGTGTAAGTGAACAGAACTGTTTTTAACGTTTCTACAACACTGATTATGTTAAATTTACATTACATTACATTTATTCATTTAGCTGACGCTTTTATCCAAAGCGACTTATAAATGAGAACAATAGAAGCAATTAAACTAACAGTAGGACAACAATACGTAAGTGCTATGACCTCTCTCAGTTTAATTTAGCGCGTTTTTTTTTAAAATAGTAGAATAGAAGAGAAGAGAAAGTGTTAGTATTAGAAGAGAAGAGAAAGTGTTAGTATAGTTACTGTTGGCATCCTTAGTTAGCACTATAATTGGGCTTTTAATTTAAAGGCTATTAATTGATCTTGTAGCAAATGTTGGTCTTTTATCGAGAGTTCTACCATGTTTTTGAATCACTTCAGTAAAATTGTGTTTAAAACCATAGAAACAGACATTCAGATCCTCATAAACTTGCATTAGACAAGAGAAAAAGCTTGGTAACAGATGGCAACAATTGCTAATAGGGCTGCACGATTTTGCGTTATGGCTTAGAATATCAAATTGCAATGGCTGCAATTTTAATTAATTATGTGCTGAGAGTGAAGCGCTGCACTCTGTTGTTGTAATGTAAAAATAAAATAAGTATTAAAATTACAGTTAAATGGGCCTATTATAGTATTTTTTCTTTTTTTGTTTTTATTTAGTAATATATATATATATATATATATATATATATTATATACTTTTTTACAGTTAACAATAATGTTTCATACTTTGCTTTTATTTAGTAATATTTATATATTTAGTAATAATTATAATATTATATTTATTTTTACTTTTATAATATTATTATTATTTTACTTTATTTTTTACAGTTAAATATTATAATAGTTCTTGTTTTTAATTTAATATTAATATATTTATTTAGTAATAATAATAATTATTAGGCTATTATTATTATTATTATATAACCATTTTGATATATAATCACAACATTTTGGACAAATTGTGCAGCACCACTGTATAAACAAGCTGTCTCAAACATAGGAGGAGACACAGGTTTAGGTGCACACAGTGTTTATTAAAAAAAAGAAGAATAAAAGAGCACAGACAAGTGGGAAAATAGCATTAGCCAATCAGTCTTGATCGGTTGTTGATTTTTATTAACTAGTTTGTCAAATGTGTCAAAAGCATTACTGCATGTAAGGGCTGGGTGATATGACACAACATATCATAGTGATGAACTTTTTCTAAATCGTTTACATAGATGGGCCTATTTGTGGTGTAAGTAAATTTATCCGTGCAGCTTTTAGTGGTCAGGAATTATTGGAACGTTTGAGTGGAAAAAGAAGCACTGATGAATGACACACCACAAAAATCTTCAGCTTTTAGTTTTATTGTTCATAAAAAAATATATTAAAAAAGGGGTAAATATTGTGAACGAGTGGGAGGGTCCTGGTGATTGTGAGCGAGTGGGCGGGTCCTGGTGATTGTGAACGAGTGGGCGGGTCCTGGTGATTGTGAGCGAGTGGGCGGGTCCTGGTGATTGTGAACGAGTGGGCGGGTCCTGGTGATTGTGAGCGAGTGGGCGGGTCCTGGTGATTGTGAACGAGTCAGTGGGTCCTGGTGATTGTGAGCGAGTGGGCGGGTCCTGGTGATTGTGAACGAGTCGGTGGGTCCTGGTGATTGTGAACGAGTGGGCGGGTCCTGGTGATTGTGAACGAGTGGGCGGGTCCTGGAGATTGTGAACGAGTGGGCGGGTCCTGGTGATTGTGAGCGAGTGGGCGGGTCCTGGTGATTGTGAACGAGTCAGTGGGTCCTGGTGATTGTGAGCGAGTGGGCGGGTCCTGGTGATTGTGAACGAGTGGGCGGGTCCTGGTGATTGTGAGCGAGTGGGCGGGTCCTGGTGATTGTGAACGAGTGGGCGGGTCCTGGTGATTGTGAGCGAGTGGGCGGGTCCTGGTGATTGTGAACGAGTCAGTGGGTCCTGGTGATTGTGAGCGAGTGGGCGGGTCCTGGTGATTGTGAACGAGTCAGTGGGTCCTGGTGATTGTGAACGAGTGGGCGGGTCCTGGTGATTGTGAACGAGTGGGCGGGTCCTGGTGATTGTGAACGAGTGGGCGGGCCCTGGTGATTGTGAGCGAGTGGGCGGGTCCTGGTGATTGTGAACGAGTGGGAGGGTCCTGGTGATTGTGAGCGAGTGGGCTGGTCCTGGTGATTGTGAACGAGTGGGCGGGTCCTGGTGATTGTGAACGAGTGGGCGGGTCCTGGTGATTGTGAGCGAGTGGGCTGGTCCTGGTGATTGTGAACGAGTGGGCGGGCCCTGGTGATTGTGAACGAGTGGGCGGGTCCTGGTGATTGTGAGCGAGTGGGCGGGTCCTGGTGATTGTGAGCGAGTGGGTTGGTCCTGGTGATTGTGAACGAGTGGGCGGGTCCTGGTGATTGTGAACGAGTGGGCGGGTCCTGGTGATTGTGAACAAGTGGGCGGGTCCTGGTGATTGTGAGCGAGTGGGCGGGTCCTGGTGATTGTGAGCGAGTGGGCGGGTCCTGGTGATTGTGAGCGAGTGGGCTGGTTCTGGTGATTGTGAGCGAGTGGGCGGGTCCTGGTGATTGTGAGCGAGTGGGCGGGTCTTGGTGATTGTGAACGAGTGGGCGGGTCCTGGTGATTGAGTGATGATTGGGGCTGTGACGTGTGGCTGACTCTGTGACACAAGCACCGCAAACCTGGATTTGATATTAATTGCATTTTAAATCGCAACCGTAATTTTTATCATAAAAACTGCAAATACATTTTCACCCAAATTGTGTGGGATTAATAAGTAATGTTTATTAGTTTTTATTGTATTTTAAATTTCTTTGATTAAATTTTGAAATGAAAATTCAAATTTTTTATGAAATGTTTATTTGTACCAAGTCTGGCATACAGTATTAGTGCGCAACTGATCTTGTAATGACATACAGATGCTTATGCCAAACTTCCTGTATCCCGGCCAGCAACTGCAGCTCATCTTAGAGAATTTCTTCAAACACTGAAATCAGCCAAATTACTGTGGGGGGTCCAGGCTTCAACCGTGAGTGTTAGCCTTTGAATAAACAATTACCGAAGTGCGGCCTCCACGGTCTTTACGGACGATGATGGCGCGATAATGACGCCCCGAGCTTTTGTGCCATTTCCTTGTAGTTCAACAGCATCGCAACCTCTCTGGCAATCCCCGTTTCCATGCCAACCACATCCTCTGTATGCCTCCACAGAACAATAAACACAAAAAAGGCTGATTATGGATTTCATAGTCATCTCACCTGTATTGATTCTGTTTGTCCTTTGATGTGATGGAAGATGATAATGTATGGCGTATTGGACAGGATGTCCTCAGTCTGCGTCTAGTGAGTCCTATTGAAGCTTTGATACAGGATCCTGACAGCTGCTGTAGTGACCGGCGCATTGATCGACTCATTAACAGGAGGTAATACATTTGCTTTCCTTTTTGAAGCCCTTTCTCTTTATGTCTCCACTCTCGATTTTCCTTGTTCACACACACACACACACACACACACACACACACACACACACACACACACACACACACACACACACACACACACACACACACACACACACACACACACACACACACACACACGGAGAATATGATCATATCAGACCTACCTATTGTGTCAGGGCCTCTGGTTAGTATTGAGCGGAAGCATTACACGGTTGAGAGGAGGCGGCATAGTATGGGAAAAAAATAAAACCTTCGGCTTTCCTTCAGCCTTATTGCAGTTATTGCGTTTGACAGGACAGTGACCACATAACTCAATCTTGTCAACACTCAAATTGAAGCCCCTGAAGGAGTATGTGCTGCTATTGACCTGTGTTGTCCATGGCTTCTGACTTATGAAATGGTACAAGTCCAACCAGAGGGCATGGACTGCATGCTTCAAAAGTTTATTTCTTTTCCCAACTGCCGCTCGATTCAATTGGTAGACGGATGCAGACCTTTATAATATACAATCTTAAGTTTATAATCATTACTGATGTGCAAATTTGATCGCTCATTATGTGCGTGTCAGAAAAGGCCATTCGTCTTAGATTGTCTGCATCCATAGGCGAAGTGTGTGTAACGCTGGGCAAGGCTTAGCCTTCCCCTGGCCACGGACTGTTAAAAAAAAGTTGAGCCTTAAATTTTGAAGTACAATCATCTTGGATGTTTAAGTCATTTCAACATAAGTTACATTAAAATGACTTAAAAAATTAGTTGAATCTTGTGTAAAAAGTTGAAAATTGCTTAACTTATTGTGATGAGTAAAAACAATGCAAAAACATGTTGTCATAACTTGACACACGATCCAGTGCGTCAAGTTTGACACACGATCCAGTGCGTATCTGTGTTTGCGCTCTAAAGAGCATCAAAGGTTTCTATTTACAATGTGTTTTGCAGCGTTAAGCAATGTAACCAATCACAAACATATCTGTTGATTTTTTTAATGCAATAGCCAATCAGAGGTGTTAGTTCGTCACAACCTCACAAAGATATAAATTAAGATGACTGCACAATGAATATCATATGTACATAACGTCTACACTTTGTTTGTTATATTGAGAGGATTTGGTAGCGTGCAGAACTCAGAATCCAGTTTCCAACAGAAATGAACACTAGAGGCAGTAAAACAGCAAGCACTCTTAATCGTTTTCACACAGAGTTATGATTACAAGGGCAGATTATGAATTAATAAAGGTTTGTTTTCTTGCGGCTCCTTGCACAATACAGGGAAAAAAAAGAAAAAAGAAAAGAAATAAAACTTAAAATAAAATGAAAGTTAAATAAAACTTATTCGTACAAACTCCAACGTAATAAAACATTGCCATATTCATATTGCATATTCCATACTCACATTCATCTGTTCCTGAAAAAACTAAACACGCATTTAGCGCCACTCACTGGACATTTCACTTTGAAACTGTTGCGAAACGTGCACGACGCAATGTATTTGGCTAAAATGTAGCCACAGGTATGTTTTTCCAAGAACTACATTAGGGTGAGTAAATTATGACAAAATGTTAATTTTCGGGTGAACTATTCCTTTCACGCTTTTAACTTTGCAATAATTAAATTGCTAAGAGGAATTACCTCAAACATTGTTCACTAAACGTGGAGTTAAAGGGATGTTTGAGTTTTTCAATCCAGGCTTCATATGCTGGTTCAACATGCTATCAGAACACCTGGTAGCCGCAGCTGCTAGACTAAATAGAGAGAGCTGCTTCACAGAACACCGTGTCCCTGCTGAACATACTCCTTTCCGAGCTTCTGAGACAAACTCTTGAGAATGAAATTAGCCTTCGGGGACCAAGTCTCTCCCAGATTAGTATTTTCAAGTTCTTTAATGATGTCTACCACAACGGATCAGAGCAACCAAGTCAAGAACAGGTTCTTTCTTCACAGCTTTCTTCAGAGATGAAGATCTGCCTCTAAATAGGCCAAGAACGGCAGGTTCAGTCAATTTCAGGACCACAAACTAATTTATTACTTTTAGTTATGTAACATTTATTAAACTTATTTAATTAGCTACTGGGTCTGTCTGGCTTACCCAACACAGCGTGACATACTAAGATCAAAAATACTTAAAGTTATTATTCTCATTTTTAAAGTTGCTTTGAACAAAGTGTCTGCTATATGAATAAAGTTAACTTTAAATGGAGTTAGGGTTAGGGGTAACCTAACCCACAATGGGTCGCCCTCAGGAGCTCGGTGAATTCAATTATAGTACCGTGATATGTTGCCACCTGTGCAATGTAAGCCCCACTCAATCAGCCCAACGGAGGAATCCGATCAGCGGGTGAAGGTCTCTGTGAGTTACTGTCATTCCATGTGGCAAAGTAAGTTGATTAAATGAAATACATTTTCTCATATGTATTAACTTGTTATTTTTTTCTGACTCCATAAATAAAAAAGGTTTTAATGATATCCATGCATCATTAAGTGTGAGCGAATGTTTGACTATTCTTTTTAACTCTTTACTGAAAATAATGTCAGAGTCGATTAGAATAAAATCAAATGTTTACAATTTATCATGTCAGGTAAATGTATCACGCCAATTGCATAATCAGTTTAAAGATAATAGATACAAACATCAAATGCACTGGAATAAAGAGAGAAGATTCAATACCTTGACATTATAAAATACATGATGCGAAGTGTTTTGCTTACACTTCGCATCGGGCTAGTCTGGGTTACAGAATCGCGCCAAGCCTCTCGGTGCATTTCATTATATAGACAGACCTTCTTTTCACATGGAAACATCTGCTAACAATGAGAATTTGCATTCAGAGTTTACACCTTTGAGAGCAGGATGCCATTTGCCTGGAAGACACACCCTCCTCTGTGTGTGAATTATCTCTAAACTCTTAAATACCTTATTACCTTTTGGTTTACTTCTTTGGGAATGAGACCTTTGTACCAGTCGCACTGATACATTTCAAATGACATAAAACATGTGTAATACTGTATAATAATTATTCACATTAACCCATATAGATTTTTGGGGGAATTGCAGGTGATCTCAGCATGATAGAAAGAGCGAACAGGGGAATGGGGGTCAAGGGAAAAATATGTAGATTAGGATTGCTTAGGTGAGACTTGCGTCGCGAATGGTGCACAAGAGAGAAATTCAAATGTCAATTTCCTTTGTTTTCTCAGAGAGTTGCCCTCTCTTCCAGTTTCTCCAGTCTTACAGCAATAAGTCCATTTGTGAAAATGTATTACTACAAAATATTCCACGGTCAACTGTTAGTGGTATTATAACAAAGTGGAAGCAATTGGGAACTACTGCAACTGAGCCACAAAGTGGTAGGCCACGTAAAATCACAGAGCGGAGTCAGCGCATTCTGAGGTGCACAGTGTCCAGAAGTCGTCAACTTTCTGCAGAGTCAATAGCTACAGACCTCCAAAATTTGTGTGGTATTCAGATTAGCTCAAGAACAGTGCATAGAGAACTTCATGGAATAGGTTTTCAAGCCTTACATCACCAAGTGCAATGCAAAGCGTAGGATGCATTGGTGTAAAGCACACCGCCACTGGACTCTGGCGTGACCAATCAATCAGCATACCAAGAAATTTTGGTCAAAATTATGCTCCCAACTTTGTGTGAACAGTTTGGGGATGGGCCCTTCATGTTCCAACATGACTGCGCACCAGTGCACAAAGCAAGGTCCATAAAGACAGGGATGAGCGAGTTTGGTGTTGAGGAACTTGACTGGCCTGCACACAGTCCTGACCTCAAGCCGATAGAACACCTTTGGGATGAATTCGAGTGGAGACTGCGGGCCAGGCCTTCTTGTCCAACATCAGTGCCTGACCTCACGAATGCATTTCTAGAAGAATGGTCAAATAACCATAAACACACTCCTAAACCTTGTGGAAAGCCTTCCCAGAAGAGTTAAAGCAGTTAATAGCTGCAAATGTGGGACCAACTCCATATTAAACCCAACGGATCAAGAATGGGATGTCATTAAAGTTCATGTGCATGTAAAGGCAGACGTCTCAAAAGTTTTGGCAATATAGTGTATGTAAATGACATTAATTAGGCGGTGTTTACTAAGCGGAGATGGAAAACCATTCAGCTGCTCACAATTGTAAGATCATTTGCCATTTATAAATTTCACTTGGAAGAGAGGCGTAAACCTGTTTTTTTTGCATATGTTCATTCTCTGAATCACACGTACACACATTTGAGAAATGATCGTAAGATCAAATGTTGGGTGGTTTCTACACAACATTTTATAAATGAGGCCCCAGACCTTTAGAAAACCAAGGCTTAATTTCACAGGTATATTGATGTTATATTTGAGTTTGCACTGAGAGTCCTGATGAGTCTTTAAAGCTTAAAGATGATTTCTGAGCAGCACAGCAGGAGACTCCCTTAAAGCCAAAAGGGGCAAAGTAAATCAAAACTTCCAACAGCTTTTTTTTCTTCTTTTTTTTTGCAAAAGAAACGAGAACAAAACAACCTGTTTTGAGATTTTTGCACCATCAAAAAGAAAGCTTTGAGGGTAATACCACATTTAAATGCTCTCAACACTTTAGTTTGCTTTGCTACAATGTTCAGATTGTTATCATAGTGCACATCACTTGTTGAGATGCAGATAAGATATCTGTAGATGTAGGTTTTCGATAAAATTACAAGATATTAACCTTGTGAAGACTGATAAATGAAATAAGAAAAATCTATTTTAAAAATAAATGGAACAGTTTATTAAACCTTTAGACAAAATCTAAAAAGTAATACAAATATATGTGTTTTTTGTTTAGTATCATATTGTGGCAAGCCGGGCGGGGCCGAGGGCCGGTGGTACGGAGCGCGCCACTCAGGTCTCGAATCTTGCACTATCGCCACTTCTCCTTTCATCCTCCCGGAGCTCTTCCATGAGACTCGAGGCCAGTGGTACTCGCTTCATTCCCAGGGCTCTCAGCCCGGCCCTTCTTGCCACACATATTTTATGCATCAGAATTTGTATGGCTCATGTAGTATGATGTACAATAGGAAAATGTGGAGCTTATACTCGAATAAAGAAAACACCTCAAATTAAATTCAAAGACACAACTGAGCAAAATATGCAATTTGTAGATATTCATATGGCCAAAGGAGTGAAATTCTGAAAGCTTGTAATATAAATCAACGAGTATAACAGACTACTCACAGATAAAGCATATAAATAGCCTAAACTGTAAAAAAAAAAAAAGACTATCCAACAGAAACATTTCTAGTGACCTGTTGCACCTAAAATTTTAAGTTGGCCGAATTTAAGTTGCGGAAACCAACTTTTTTGTGTTGTGCTGACTACCCCTGCATGTAGACTTGAAATACAATGTAACTTGAAATAGAATGTTGTGTCAATTAAATATTTTCTGTTGACTAGACATAGCTTTTTGGGTTCGGCCAACTAAAGTTAAGTTTTCTAAACTACATCCAATAAGTTCAGCCAACTAAAGTGGTGTTTTGCTAAGCCACCATTATGGTGATCAGTGTTTGTTTTAGTTGGGCTTGTGACCCTTAAACTATTAACATTAGATTTTGTTTGGCAGTTGTATCTGAGTTATAACTGCCAGATGATCAAAGAGAAAAGGTGATTCCGATGGTGTTGGTTATATTTTGACAATCATCACTTGAGAGTTTTTTAGTGATTCTATAACAAACGATTTTCAGCATTTTCAATATAGTCCAAAATATTTCTTAAAAGTTTTTCTGATCAAAATCAGTTGTCAGGCTATATCTCTTAAAAACATGTCTTAGTAAGAAATGCTTAGTTTAATGATCAAAGCTCTGTAGTATTAATTTTGGGGGGCATACAAATATAATGCAATGCAATACAATAATGATTGAGAGAGGAACAAATTAATGTTCCTCAATAGTCACATTTTAACATGATTTTTCAAAAAATTATGTATAAATAATCAAGTAAACCTACAAGTGTCTTCAGTCCAGCAAGTGTTCATCTTAAAATATTACTAACAATATAATTTATTCTCATGTTTACTTAAAAAAACAATCACAAAAAAAAAATCAAAACATTTTACAGCAGTCAGACACATGAACCAGAAGGACCTGATGGGGGACGTTTTTATAATTACACTAAAAGGTATTTTAATTGCTTAAAACGTATAAACTATCAATCAGACGACAGAAGGCATGTAGTAGATTATGTGCAACAGGTTTTTCATCAAAGATTGAGTTATGTTGATTATTTATAGGTCTTAGAAATTTTCATATCAAATATGATAGGCTTTATAGGGTTAATGACATCATAGTGGCTTCTTTCGTTCAGTCGCTCAAGAAATTGATTTTCTAGGACCAATCTCTACTGTTAAAGTGGCATTATTCGCTTTGTGTTGGCCATATGAAAAGCCGGCCCCACCAAACAAATGAATGGGGATGGTTGATTTTGCGGACTCAGCTCTCGGAAGTGAATTGGTCTATGCGGGTTGTCCTGTGAGAGTATGTGAGCAGAATCCCGAGGAAGAGGCATTCTGGGAATGTAATTTTCTCCACCAGATGGTCCAGTTTGTTGTGAGAGGAACCTCTGTGTTGTTTTCTCCCGTTAGTCTTTCTGGCGTTACGTCTATCCTAGGAATACCATCATTTTTTTTAATCCAATTGCATAAAGTAGCATATCTAGTGCAAGCTGATGACACATGCAGTGGGTTCAAATCTGGACTTATAGTTCATGATGTTTAAGATTCTGAGTTCTGTGATTTGAGGATTTTTATAATGATATTTTTGGGTAAAGGCCTAAGAAGGTCTAATTGTTTTTTCAAGGTTAAATACAAGTGCAGTCCATTTTGACTGTTGTTGTTTTTTCCACAAACTCATTCATCAGTTTGTAAAAACATGCCAAATTTTACACAATTCACACACGAGGTTACTTAAAACTAAAACCATTACTTGAAATAAAATACAATAAACATTAGGATAATGTTTTATTTATAATAAAAAAAATAAATATTCAGTTAGATACCAAGGCAGCATTTTTCATTTTTATTTTGATGTGCTAAAAGAACTAAAACTAAAATAAAAATTTATGAAGGATATATAGGCATTTAAAAAAGAAGACAAACACACAACAAAAATAATGAAGCTTTAACTAGAATGAAAACGGAAAATATAAAAATAAAAACTAATTCAAAATAGGATCTCAATGATACTAAAATAACACTGATACAATGGAAGTCTATGCGGCGAAGAATTGGAGCTTCGCATGTCTGCTGTAAACCCAAAAGGTTTACCAAAAATAAATGATTCTATAAATAATTATTTCCAAAAGAAATATTCAGTCCCATAGACTTCCATCAGTGTGTGAATTATACAGTGATTTTCAGGACTTGTATATAGATTTCTGTCATATTTAAGTTTTTTCTCAATTCAAATAATCTTTTGGCACCACTTAACGTGCTTAAATACTGAGAAATCCAAATAGATCCTATTTATTTTCTTAATGCTGTTCTTGCTCTTATTGTGCACAATTCAGTATCAGAATTCATTAATATAATTCGTTTATCAGAATATATTTATCTTTCTCTGCTTTTGAAATAACTGTTCCTTTTTCTTTTTCGAATGACATCCCAAATCCCTATTTTCTATTATATAACAAACACTCAGAAATATGTAAGATTACAAAATTTAAATTTCAGAAATAAATGTAAGCATTGTTTCCTTGACTTCTGTTTGCGGTCGTCTGTTTAATATGCTTTAGCTTTTCTTTTTTCATTTGAGGTTGCTAAAATGTTATTTGAATACAATATTAAAATGTTCTGGTTTCACTTTATTTTGATGGTCCCTTTAACACATTCTTTTGAATATAAGTAACGTTGCACCTACATGTTTACTAACTCTCATTAGAGTGTTAGTAGAGTATTAGTAGACTAGGTTAGAATAAGTTGACATGTACTTGCAAAGTTATAGTCAGTTGAATGTCTTTTAAAGGACCATCAAAATAAAATTATTAGATATTAAACAGACAGTCTACTAATACTCTACTGGAGTTACAAATGTACATATAGTTAGGCTAGTAGAATGCCTAAAGTGGACCATCAAAATAAAGGATTACCAATGTTCCTTATGTAATATTTTAAAATAGTACTTTTTAAGAACCTAAACACTTCCCTATAAGCCCCTCAAACGGAGGAGCAAGAAACAGGAACAGAAATGTGCATATACTGTACATTAATGTTCAGGGCCTGACACTATAGAACTTTACACCCCCACACCCTCCCGCCCCGCCCCGCCCCGCCCCAAATGGTAAAGTTTATTGATATTTTTGTGCCATCATAGTTGGGTCTCCAATGATTTATAACTTAATAGTTTACACCGGAAACTTGGGGAAATTTGGAAACTTGGCACAAGAAATCTGAGAACTCATTGGACAAAAAGTGGCATGTCTGAAACAGAACATTTTGTGCTGTGAAAGGACCAGTTGAGCTCAATATGGAACGACAGCATGTCTGTGTCGCTTGAAGCCCATGAGGGTAATGTTGTGGAAAATGTCCTCTGGTTTCTCTTTTATCGAGCATTGCAAACATTTGGGGGATTGAACCCCCCCCCACCAGTACACTTTTTTTCATGTTTGTCAGCGTAATCCTCAACACCTCCTTCCATCAATATCTGCCAGTATAGCAGAGAGTTGCTGGAGTTGAGCTCTACCTGCGGGCAGCTGCCGGAATAATTACAACATGTCCTCTCCTCTTCATTTCTCCCTCCACTTCCTGTGTGAGCCAGGGATTTGCAAACTGCTAGCAGAAGCAGCTGTGGAGCGCAGACGCTGACAACATGGCAGTCTGATAGAGGTGGAATAATTTTACTTGGTTAACTGGAGGCTTGAAGTTGTCAAGGGTCTCATTAGAGGACGGCTATGGCTTCTTGGCCAAGCGCATTTTCTGCACGCTGCACTTCTGAGCGGGAGTGGAAATTCGAGGTGCTGTTGAAGATGCGGCTGGTTTTGCTCTGATTTTTACTGTGAATGTGACCAGGATTCTGGATTTCAGTTTACTAGGAGTACATGCGAGGATTAGACTAGATTACATGAGTTAGTTAAATAGCAGTGTGACAGAAAAAACACACAGTTTCTTTGTAATTATTTGTGAAATTTACTAGCAATTTCTGAGTGAAAATTGTTTAAAAGTAAATCCTGCAACTAGTGTAGGATAGTCAGTCAATGAAAAATGTTAATTGATCTACCAGGAAATATATAACTGAATTAAAATTCTAATTAATTGCATATCAATATTTGCTGAGAAAAGCCCAAAACATTCTATTATTGTGGCAGTAGAATTATTTGTTGAAAATTTTAGATTGTTTTCGTTAATCAAAATAAAGGTCAAATAAAATATAATATACATTTTAGATGTAAAACATCACTAAGATACTATTATAGGTTTTATTAATATTTTGAATCAGTTTTTTTTTCTTAAGGAGGGAGAACGATGTCTTGCCAGATGTTTTTGATCCCGTTAAGTTTAAAATCATTTGGATTTAAATAGTTTAAAGGAATAGTTCACCCAAAGTTTTTCTCAGATCATTTACTAACAATTTATGCAATTCAAAAATTGTAAGATTTTCTTTCACAGAAGTAAATACTCTGCACTCCTTTTACGGTATTCTTTTCTATTTTTTTCATTATCTATAATTGAAAAATTAATTATTCCTTTAAATATTCATAGATAATACCCAAAAACATTTTAAATAACCTTGAAAGTGCATAATGAACAATTACTTTCTTTATTTAGGCTTAAATTTAAAATTTTTGAAAGTTAATTTTGTAATATGTTTGTTTTTCATGTGTTAACAAATCATAATTATCGCCACAGGGGCTTATGACTTGTATGCGCCTTTTCTTCAATATCACAAACAAACAGAACGTTTTGTTTGGTCTTGAATGCCACTTTAATTATAAATACTGTTTAAACAGGGAAAGATAAAAGCTGTTGGATAAAACTTTGGTTACACTATTTTAATACACCGCTTTAGACTTTCTATTAGTTATTTTGAAACTAGTCAACTAACTTGATTTACAACTACTGTACATGCCAACTACATGTTAGACTGTTAGGACTTTAGGGGTTTAGGTTAGTAGGATAAGTTGACATGTTGCAAAGTTACTTATAGTCACCAAAATGTCTGTTAGGGAGCATCAAAATAAAGTCTTAGCTATTAAGCAGACAGTCTACCAATAGCTTACTCTATTCACTGGTAGTTGACATGCAGATGCAAATTTACTTTTAGCTATAGAATGTCTAAAGTGGACCATTGAAATAAAGTGTTACTGAAACTTTTTAACTGTTAGGGCCCTATTTTAATGATCTAAGCGCATGGTCTTAAGCGCACGGCACAAGTAGTGGCGCTCCACTTTTGCTAGTTTAAACGACGGGAAAAATGGTCGGCGCACCCGGCGCATGGTCCAAAGGGGTTGTGTTTTGGGCGTACGTGCAAAAAAAGACTGCAGAAAGCAGAAAGACTGAACGCTTCTCTAGAGAGGAAACAGATCTCTTCGTTCGCGACGTTAAAGCGTACCAGCAGACCATCTACGGGACAAGCCGGATTCCACCATATCTTTATGTACACTAATAATCTTTTGCTTTGTAATACTTTTATTTTTAATATTTGTCTAGTTTGTGTGTTGCTGCGCATCCCTGTGTGTGTAATAAGCAGAATGTACGCCCATATTACTAATGCGCCCTTTAAAGGGACAATGTGTCGTTTTTTTAGGTATTTTATTATCTAAAATCAATATTTTTATTCATAAATATGTCCTCAATGGTGTACAAATACCTCTGCCAATTATCTGACTTATCCTCGTAAACGAAGAATTTATTATCTTGATATACATTTGACGGGTAGGTCCACGGAGGCTTCCATGTCGTTCTGCCATCTTGAAAAACTATAATAGCAGAGAGGGTCAAAAAGTACTAGGCCAAAGCGTTTCCACAACGCGGTTTCGTTCAGAGCCAGGGTCACGTAACTGAAAGCAGCAGAAACGGAGGAGCAGAGCAGTGAGAGGCGCATGTCACTGCCCCGGCAAGTTTAAAAGGTAAGTCAATAATTCATACTGTAACATTCGTTTGTTCGTTGTGTCAAGTTGCAGTTTGTTTGAAAAAACCGGTTCACCCGAAGGAAAACTCGACAAAGTGCTATTAGAAGACATCCTGTCAATGCTTTTTGGTACATAACAGCTACCATAGATGCAACACGCATTTGAAAAAGCGAGGCGCTGGAGAGCACAATTGGTTTGAATGCAAAATACAATTTCACCGCTAGATGGGAGAAATTCCTACACAGTGGGTCTCATTCGTGAAACATTCGTAAATATACGAGTAAATATGTGAGTGATTTGCGCGTAAGGAGACCTTTCTGAAAACTCTTCTCCTGATTCAGAAATACTTCATAACCGTCAGATGTGATAGTGAAATGTGTGTGTGTTAATGAATTCCAAACAGTCGTAAATGGGATGCGCGTGCACGCTCAATCTCAATTACCATAAATCCCGCCCATTAAATCCGACTGACAACTATATATGGGCATCAAATTATGATACAAAACGAGGATTTCAACATGTCTTCTCAAAAGCGAATGAAAAAGAAAAATTTCTCAGATGCAGAAATTGAAATTTTCTCTGAAAATACGCCTTTTGCGCAGCGCTCTATCTGCCAAATCTAGCAAAAGCGCTATATCAGCCATCATAAATGTGTCTTGTTATGCCTGATTTTGGCCATTTTATAGGAAACTATTTCCATAACAATTAAGGGGCTATTAGTTTGCCCATCCCTATTGAAAGCAATTCATTATTCGATTAAAGTGTTCTGTTTGCAGATGCTATTACTGGCTCTCATAATAAAAGTAAAAAAACCGTAGGCTATGTATTTACTATATATAATATTTTTTTGAAAATGCTGTGTAAATATGTACCCGATTAAGGTGTATTAAAATGCAGCCTTGTTAATGAGCAAAACGTTCGGATGTTAAGCGCACTATTTACGCGTGGCTGGGAGCAGGTGTTGATTTCTTTCGTACCAACTAACATTTGGAAAATACGAACATTTTAATGAATCGGAAAATTTACTCCAGAACCACTTTACATATGATTTACACAAAAATTCGTTCTGCTTGTGTTTCATGAATGAGACCCAATGTCCCTTTAAATAACAAAAATAAATAAATACTTCACCATTGACTTCAGACCAGGTTTCAGTTGGTCATTGGCGCAGTCTATTTCAGTTGCCTCAAAATAGCAACTCGTCAACAATGTGCCTGAACACATCTCGTTTTCAGACCAGCAGCCAATGGGTGAACAAATAGGCGCAAATGCATTTGCTATTTAAACAACGTGACGCAGGACGTGAAAAAGATAACTGCGTCAGGCTGAATCTAGCAAAAAACTTGCGGCGCGCCTGGCGCTGCATTATGCCGGGTGTATGATAGGGCCCCTAGTGTCAAACACACACAGGATCATCAAAGTTTGTGCAAGAAATGTCACTTGGAATTATCCGAATTGAAAAATCTGCTTTCCTCTGGAAAGTCTCTTTAATCCGAGCAAATGAAGAGCGAAAATGCACACGGAACCCATCTGTCTCCAAATATATCTTGTGCACTCCATTCACGTAAATCTTTCATCAGCCAGAAGAGAAAACCAAAAAAAGAGGCGAGAAAATACAACTCTAATATTAATTCCCACATTCACTTGTTAGCGCCTGTGTGTGATTACAGCGGAGCGCTCCTGTGCCCTCTTGACCTTCGGTGTTGTTTGAGGAATTAATGAAGACACGCCTCTGTGCATGGTCTACTTTCAACTTCCTCGAAATACTCGAATTAACAGGTGCCGCTGCTCACCGCTCTCCCAGTCTGTAATACGAAGTGTACTACAGATTTACATGAGTTAACAGGATGGGGATTAAATGACACATATAGAGTTTTTCATCCTATATTCAGCCTGATCTCATGAAAATGCGTCTCTATAGCACGCATTGTGTTTATCGTGCAATTTATACTTGAAAATTAGTTTTGTATGTATTAGATTGTATAAGATTTATAAATGTTTTTAAAAGAAGTCTCTTCTGCCCTCCAAGGCTGCATTTACAGCAAAAACAGTAATAATGTGAAATAATTTAAAGTAACTGTTTTCTGTTTTCTATTTGAATAAATTTTAAAATGGAATTTATTCCAGTGATCAAAGCTAAATTTTGGATGTGTGTGTGTGTGTCATTATATATATATATATATATATATATATATATAAATTCAGCTTTGATCTCTGGAATAAATTGAATGTATATATGTGTGTGTGTGTGTGTGTGTTTATGTCTTGTGGCTATGCTTTTGAAAGTGCTGTATGCTTTTTAACTACACATGATCTCCCATTAGGTATCATAGACTCTTTGACATCCGACCAACACAGCTGCATAGCGGTGTGCTAAAAATGGTGGTTACCATGGTGGTAATCTTTTTTAAATATACAGACAAACACCCCTCACATGTTGTCTGTAATACACAAGTAGTTCAATCTATCTGCTTGCAGTAGCACACAACCAAAACGACATGAACACTCACTTGCTCCTGGTTTCCACTTGGTCTCAAGAGCATAATTGATTTCCTTGTTCATGTTTTCTCAGCCAATGGTCTTTTTAGTGGGCTAGTCACTCTTTTTTACTAAGACTCATAAAGACTGCTTCATTTCACTTCATATTTCAATGTCACAGATGGCTAGTTTTACCAACAGAAGCTTTAATGGCTCATGCTAGGCTCATGTAGCGTTTTACAGCAGGCTGTATAACAGTACAGCATTTGAAACACTAAGCGACCTATAACGCTCTGAACTCTCCTCAACTGTTCTGCGCACTTGTACAACTGAACACTTAAGAGGCTCTTTTTGAACTGGCGGTGTTGAAACCATTATGCTCTTCTGTTTCTCTGTGGCTACTCATTTATGTTTTTATGGCTCTTTCTTTCTTTTGCCACTTGCTGCTGCATCACAGAGCTGCTGATTTATTCATATCCATACACAAAGAAATTTCAAAAAAAAAAAAAAAAAAAACCCTCCGCCTGAAACGCTGGCCGGCAAATGAATTGGTCTTGCTTCATCTCTCTCAAACCCAGACTTTTGACTATATCGGCATAAAGTCTAGTTGACATTACAGCTTATTATGACAGGTAGAGACCCTATAACCAACTTGTACTGTCTAGAAGTTGGTTTATCTATACATTTGTGCTTGAGGATATTGTTTAATTGTTACTAAGTGCCTCTTAAAGATTTGCTGCTCATTATTACAGTGATTAGTTCTTCCTCAGGAGCATTTAATGTAACTTGTTAACACAACTTTGTTTCCAGGTGGACTGATTCTAAGATGTCAATCAGGTTGCGACTAATTTTCAGCCAGCTCTTTTTGTTTTTGTGTGCAGTATTCATCAGACGGACAGTAATCAAACTGTGGGTGATCCATGGGTGAGCCTGTAACTCAAAATTCATGTAGCTATACTGTATTTGTGTATGGTAATTCTGGGTGTTATTAGAAAATAAAGTCATGACAACATTTGTTTTTACATCACTTGAACTCATCATTTAAGTAATTTTAACTTTTTGTAATACAAGATTCAATTTTTTCAAGTTGCATTTACTTTAATTTGATTATAATAAAAAAATTAGGCAGCAGCTGAAGCTTTTTTGTCCAAATAGGTGGGATTTTTTTGTGTACAGAGTCAGGCAGTTATTAAAAAGTGTTTATTATAAGTTATTTATTCTGGCACATTATTATTTTTAATACATGGGACCTCACATTCTTTAATCAAATGATCTTCTCCTCCCTCTTGCAGTGACATCTCTTCACTGATGACATGTTTACTGGTGTGGGGGCGTGGCAACCATGTCACTCACATGATGAGACAATCAAGTCCCACCCTATATTTTTTCTCGATTAAGAAGTTGTTTCACTCGGATATACATCACAACAGGAAAGAAAGACAATGGCAACTTCAGTTTCACACCAACTTCAGCATGTTGCAACTGCTAACCGTATAAAAGCATGTTATAGAAGGAACCATGGACTGTAAAAAAAAAAAAAAAGATAGACAGCATGTCTCCGTTTTCTTCCACTGTAGAAAAATGAAGCCAAAATATCCCAGTACTGGTCGTTGACGATTATGTCGTTCGGAGCCTGAGTCTGCGCAGTAGTGAACTCAAGCCCACTCAAGGACAACTGTCAATCATGATGGTCCACCCCATTTTTATTGCAAATAACTAACTAAAACCAAACTTATTGGAAAATGGAACACTTGAACAAACGTCTGCGTGATAAGAACTACCTTAAATGACAGAAACGATCTTTGGAAAAAATGATTAAATTAAGTGTAATTGGTTTATGACCTATACTGCAGCCAACCACCAGGGGGATTGAAATGCTTTGGCTTCACTTTTCAGGACTTGTAGGGCACACTTGTTAGGAACATAGACTGTAAAAAAATGGACGTAGTGTCCGTGACGTAACCTGTAGGTTTCTGAAGAGCATTTTTAAAGCCCAAAGTGGTCGGAGCCGGCCGTCGCCATCTCATCCGTTTTGCACTCATATTTAGATAAAATTGGGGTGCTACCACACAAACCGAAAATTCTCGGGACAGTAGCATTTGTCCAAATTTCAATCTTAACCCGTTCTATTTCATCAGAAACGATCTTAAAAGGGCTTTAAGTGTAAAATACTGAACATTTTTTCAAATAAGACTCAGTATAGCAACGGTAAGAGTCATGCCCCTTTCTCCCAAAGAGTGGGTCGACATGCCAGAAAGTCTCTGTAGCAACGTTCAGGGAAGAATTTGGCGGGAACCGGCGAACATTTAAACATACTTTATTTAGATAAACCAAACAGACTAAAATACCGCCAGCAGCCTCTCGCGGACGACTGCTGGCTTACCCAAAATAAACATAACGGCCAGCAGCCCCTCGCGGACGACTGCTGGCTAAAATAAAACACAAATACAAAAAAACAAAACTCAACTGAAATACAGGCCTGTTCCTCGATCTCTCCATCATCAACGTCGTCGCTCCTCCTTTATGCTTCCGCTCCTCCGTGAGAGATGCGAGACCGGTGTGCTTCACAGGTGTTGCTTATTAGCAATCATCTCTCACGTCCCTCGGCCGTCCTGTTCGCCACAGTCTCATTTGAATTTAATACGTTTGGTGGACTTTAAGATGTATCTCGCTCACTTTTCCAGCATTGAAATCTTATAAATGCACGCAGAGAAACTAGACTGATGGATTCATTCGCTGTTTCTCCCACACACTGTGTTTCAGTGTATGCTGAATTAAGGGTTCAAATAAAAAGCGATGCAGAGAGACAGATGCCGAGGAGCAACACGACTGAATGTCTGATCTGAAAGGGAAGCTCAAGCAACAGTCAGAAGTCTCGAATGCTTTGAAAAGTGAATGAGTGGGACTGATTCCATCATCTTGGACCTCTCACATCCAAATTACCCAAGCAGCACTGTAATCTAAGAAGTAGGCCTAAATATATAAAAAAACGAGCGAGACAGCAAAAAAGTATAAGCGATGAAAGACAGAAAATATCTGAAAATTAGACAGACCTAACTGAAGTCAAATAACATAGACATTCATTTCAAAATTTTATATCATTGCTTTCTGACTTGATCCTTGTTTCTTTGGGAAGCCTGGGATTGAAATCAATTTCTCTTTTAGTGAAGTGATAGTAGGCCTACTTTTGCTGTGTTTGGCTATATCATGGGGCTGTTAAATATATGGGTGTTTTCTAAAGTCTTAGTGATTTGTGTAACGATAACTATTAACACAGCCTGTCATTAGCTGGCTATATGGCTTATCTTTAGGGTTATATTTTTAAATATTTCGAATTAGATTTTAGTTTTATATTTTTTTGTTAAAGCTTTAGTAATTCTGTTGTTTTTATCATTTTCATTAGTTATAAATTTTATTTCTATATAGATTTTTATAGTTTTTTTATTTAGTTAGTTTTAGTTTTTTAAAGCTACAGTATGTAATTTTTTTCGCCGCTGGGGGTCGCTAACCTCTTACAATAACAAGGATGTAGGTTGATGACGCATAAGCGGTATTATGGAACTTGTCGTTATGCTTATTGTCTAATAATGTTTATGGATGAGGGAATACATTGATGTTTTTAACATGACTGTGGTATGAAGCAGGTCGCGATTGCTAATGAGAGACAGATATCAGTGCGAGTCCCACGGATATAAAGGAGACATTTCATTCTACCAAACCACCCGCAAGTGGTCTACAATATCACACTAAACTGCATTTGATTGTGTTGAAAGTTATAATGTTATTCTATGTGTTAATTTGTTGGCTGTATGAGACTAGCAGTAAGCTAGATCACCACTATAACATACTGATCATATTCTAACATTTCATCATGTTGAACTATATAACATTGATTTGTTTTATGTACATTTGCCAGGGATTACGCGGATATTATGTCATTGACAGGCGACAATGACCAGGGACGAGCCATTATTTTAAAATTGTAAATACTCTGAAATTAAAAATCTTTGGTAACTTTTGGGATATTGTAAGTACACAACTGCAGGAAATATCACACTGTGCAAGTGATTTTTAGATATTTTATAACAAAAATTAAAAAAAGTTAAACAGAATGAAAATTGGAAATGTTACCTTGGCAACTAGATAAAATAAAGTAAGTTCTCATTTTTACGTCATTGTTTATTGTCTTCATTGCCTTAACAACATGCTAGCAATCACTCGGAACCTATCAACCACATAGAGCACCTTAGAAACTGTACTTTATCTACACCCCCTCTGAATACTTTAGCAACACCCTAGCAACTGAATTAATTTGCCGACAGCAATACATAATGCCTTAGCAACATCCTAGCAACTGTATTAACTTACAGCAACTCAGAATTCCTTAGAAACACCCTAGCAACTGTATTAATTGGACCACAGCTAGTCAGAATGCTTTAGTAACACCCTAGCAACTGTACTAATTTGCCAACAACTCAGAATGCCGTAGCAGCACCCTAGCAACTGTATTAATGTGACTACAGTCAGAATGCTTTAGTAGCACCCTAGTAACTGTATTAATTACCCTGTACAGCAACTCAGAATGTCTTAGCAACACCCTATAGGAACTGTGTTAATTTGACTACAGCTAGTAAGAATGCTTTAGCAACACCATACCAACTATATTGATTTACCTACAGCAACTGTATTAATTTTCCTACAGCAACTGTATTAATTTGCCTAAAGCCACTCAGAATGCCTTTGCAACACTCAAACTGTATTCATTTTCCTACAGCGACTCTGCAGGACTTAGCAACACCCTAGCAACTGTATTCATTTGCCCACAGCAATTCTGAATGTTTTCCCAACCACTCATAACACCCTATAAACTGTACTAATGTGCTAACAACCACTCAGCAATTGCATAGCAACACCCTGACAACCATTCAGAACATTCTAATATTGTGCCAGTAATTCTTCTTTAAAACAATGTTTAAATCTTATTAGACTTGCTTTTTGTGGCTCGTTTATATGTAAATGGGCCTAACTGCAAAAGAGCAGACGGATTTCTGGCAAACAAAGTTGAGTAGAATTTAACCATGCAAAGAAGTAATTCAATGTGGCGATTAGGCTACTAGTGAGAGTGTAGACAGTGATACACTGCCTGATATAGGTGGATATACTGTATAGTCTAATACAAAAAAATCATCAGCATAGATACATATAAAAAGTGTTTGTGTGCCTGATGACACATGACAAAACAAGTAGCAAAACAAGTTCCAGTACATTAGCTTATTCAGTTCTTTGTTCAAAACAATAGGAGGGAAGTGTAGTCGGTGATAAATGAAACACCAATTAGCAATACAACTCAGGCGCCTGACTCATTCTTTCAAGGAATATGTGTGCGAATATGATCAGACTGGGTGAAATGTGAGTAGTCCTGTGTGCACTAATGTTTCTGAATGCCACATGGATCAAGAAAGGCGTGAGCAGTCAGTCGCACTGCAGATGTGTTGAAAAGAGGGAATAAAAAAAATCAGTCGTCACCAGCATGCGAAGTGCAGCGGGATAATGACTCAGCTCGTGTCAACAAGCAGACAAAAAAGCATGCTTGACTTCACACGTCGACCAAGCCTGCAAAGCTGCAAGTCCAACGTGTCCTCTTATTATTCTGGGAACCATCTGGTCTCCCCACAGCTGCCAATGCGCGAGGCACGCGCCGGCCCGAGGGCAACGCCACCATCATCACGCACCACCAGGGCTCACATGCCACCACAACCTGCTCTTCCCTGCCACTCTGACATGGAAATTCTGTTAGGCTTCAGCCGATCAGAGCCATCAAAATGCATTCCCATGATCTGTAGCCCTTGAAAAAGACGTAATTCCTTCCTGCATCCTAAAGATGGCAGTAGAGTCTCAGCTACAGCACTCAGCACAGGGGGCATGCTAGTGAATTATTTACGTCTTTCCAGGACTATTTTTTTTTTGTTTATCCTTTATATGCAGTGACACATAGAGTTTCGGGTGTAATAGAAAGTTCGCTGGTAATAACGTGGGCGAGAGGGGGTTTGTCATAATTGTGTTTTGAGTCTAAAGAAATAGTGTGAACTTGAAGAGAAATTAATTTGTGTTTCTTCCTCCAGTGCAGATGCAACTGATAAAGGACCAGACTGCCTTCTTTTGCCATTAATTAGTTTTCCCAGGTGCAAACATACAACCATCGGATTGGCCAGCCGTGTATGTGTGTGTATGTGTGTGAATGTGTGTGTACGTGTGTGTTGTGTAGCCTACTCTGTGATGAGTCATAGCCCATATGGGTAGTTTAGTATTTTCATTTCACCGTTACTGATGAGGTCTGCTGTGTGTAAATGGGGTGGTTTATTATCACGGCCACACTTGACTTCCTGTAGAGGATTTGTTTTTGTCTTAGTGACACCCTAAAATTCACTGCAACATTTTCTTACTTTTTTTCTTAATCTTTTTCCAGGACAACGTCTAAAATTAAGTTTATTTTCATGCACTTTGGTTTGAAGCTTCCTAGTATGAAACATAATTGTAAGTTTTCAACACAATAACACTAATGGTAAACACATTTATTGAGGTTGATGCTTAAAAAAGTATAAAACAATTCGCTAATGGGATGAGAAAAATACATTTGGTTCAAGATCCAATGCTGCATTTATTTGATCGAAAAAGTAACATTGATTACAAATTTTTAAAAATATTTTACTTTTTAAAATTATTATCAAATTTAAAATAGCTATTTTCTATTTTAATATTTTATAATGTAATTAATTCCTGTGATGCAAAGCTGAATTTTCAGCATCATTACTCCAGTCTTCAGCGTCACATCTTCAGAAATCATTCTAATATGCTGATTTGCTGCTCAAGAAACATTTCTGATTATTATCAATGTTGAAAACAGTTGTACTGGTTCATATTTTTTTGGGAAACCGGGATACATTTCATTCAGGATTCTTTGATGACTAGAAAGTTCAAAAGAAGAGCATTTATTTGAAATAGAAAACGTTGCAAGTTTGTCTTTGCTGTTACTATTGTCACAATTTTTTTTTTTGGATTACAGTAATGATAACTTCTTTATAATAAGGTGTAAACCTGCCTATTCTCCTGAAAAAATTTCCCAATACAAAAAACGTCTAGTTTTAAAATATAGGCATCATTTACTGAAAGCAAAATATAATTTCTTACATTTTTCTATTGATTTTGGGTTAAATTATGACCAATGTTTTTGGCAGGTTTTATGAGATTCTCTAATTAATATCCAACTTTCCTGTAGGTCTTACTCTTGTGGTTGTGTGGACAACACAAAATAGGTAGCATAATCACAAGAACATGTTGATCCACATTGAGCTGTCATTCAAGACATCTGTGATAAATTACCTCACCATAATGAAATAGATGAGGATGATGGGAGTTGTAGTGAAGATAATGGGTAGACGCTCAGTCTAGGTGCTAGTTCTGGGTTTATCACCAAGTTCACTCAGGTGTGTCGGCCAGAACACCACTTAAGGCCAAATGTTCCAGAGTATGAAATAAAGAGCGGAGAAATAGTTCTGATTCTGTTTCTTTATTCCTCTTTCTTGTGTGAGTGAGTTTGAGGGTGAGTGTAATTATGAGTGTGGTTTTCTTCTCATTTACGCACACTCTGAAGAAAGGTGCAGCTCACATCTACAATCCGGCCGACTGACTGACTATCTCTATCGTACTGCATACTAACTGTGTGACGTCAGATAGTATACAAACCAGCGCGCGCTTCGGCTACCGTTACAAGCACTGAATAAACGGAAGTAAACGTGAAACATAAAGCCTAATATGGTCAACTACACTAAATAATATCAACACTGACATAACTTTGGGGCCTTTTCTACAGCCGCCCCCGAATGTATGTAATACATTCGCTCATCAATAAAGGCAACAAAGTTCTATGGCTGGGGTGTAGCGGCAGGAGTGGAACCGTTTCCATCTTCTCCAGATGGAAGTGCAGGGAGGACAACCAGCCTGGCAACTGGCCGTGTGTAGATTCTCTCCTTCACCTTTACATCAGCGGACCTGATGTGCCCGTCAGGGCTGGGATGAGTCTTGACCACTTTCCCAATGGGCCAGAGGGCCCTCGGTAGATGTGGGTCAGCGATCATCACTACACAGTCCCCTTCAATATCAGCTGGTGTAGCCTGCCACTTCTGGCGAGCTTGCAGGCTCGGCACATAGAGTCGGATGAAACGGGCCCAAAAGTGGTCAGCCAAAACTTGGGAGTGTTTCCAACGGCGGCGACAGATGAGCTCACTTTCGGGGTAGACTACCTGAGGCAACGAACCATCAGGCCGCCCCATAAGAAGAACACTGGGAGTCACTGGATCTGGGTCGCTGGCATCTGAAGACACATAACCCAAGGGCTTACTGTTAAGGATCCCTTCCACCTCAGTAAGTACAGTGCGAAGCACTTCTTCCGGAACAGGTTGAGCACCGACTGTGGCATAGAGTGCGCTCTTAACTGAGCGTATCTCCCTCTCCCACACCCCTCCGAAGTGAGGAGCGGCTGGGGGGTTAAAGCGGAAGGAGATCTTCTGTGGTGCAAGGAGATGTTGTAGTTCTTTAGACATTCCAGCGAAGGTCTCACGGAGTTCTCGCTCACCTCCCTTGAAATTTGTCCCTTGATCGGAAAACAGCTCGGCAGGTGTTCCTCTACGGGAAATAAACCGACGAAGGGACATCAGAAAAGCATCCGTATCAATAGAGGTAAGGAGGTCCAAGTGCACTGCCCTCGTTGTGAGGCACTTGAAAATGATCCCCCATCTCTTCTCCCGGCGCCGGCCAACTTTGACCTCAAATGGCCCAAAGCAGTCCATCCCTGTAGAATAGAAAGCCGGCTTGTAAAGGCGCAGACGGGCTGATGGCAGGTCTGCCATTTTTGGCACTGCAGGTCTCGCCCTCCATCGCCGACAGTCAGCGCAGCTATACTGGTAGCGCCGGACAGCCTCACGCCCTCGCAGGATCCAGAAGGAGCGTCGAAGCTCGGCGAACACCCGCTCTGGGCCTGGGTGGCGGAGACGGTTGCCGAAGTCTTGGATCAAGAGGGTAGTCACTCGATGACCTGGGTCTAAGATGACTGGATGAAGAGTGGTCAGTTCTAAGCCTTCTGCTCGATGGAGTCGTCCTCCAACACGAATGAGCTCTCCCTTTTCATCCAGCTCTGGAGACAGCGTGCGGAGTCGACTGCTGCTGGGAACTGGTTTACCAGCTTTCAGGAGGCTGTACTCTTGTTGAAAACTATCCCTCTGAGCCCTCTGAAGTATTAACTGTTCAGCCTGTCGGTAGTCTTCAGCTGTGGGCTTATCATTAGCGTTGTCCGCCCCATGCAGCTCCTGCACTGTCTCATCCAGCCGCTCCTTCCACGAGCCGTATTGACTCACGTCTGAAGTCGACTGGCTTGATGCAACTGTGGCGACCCCACAGAAAGTAGACTTGCGCAGCTCTGAGGTATCTTCTGCTTGTTCAACAGCAGGGTCCTCTGGCCATGAGTCTGGACTGGTCAGGAGGAAGGCAGGTCCCAGGCTCCATCTATTTGGCTGAACAAGCTCTCTCAGCTTCTTCCCTCGTGTTACGTCATCAGCAGGGTTTCTTGCGGTATCAACATATCTCCAGGCATGCCTGTCAGTCAGCTCCTGTATCTCGGCCACGCGGGTGCCCACAAAAACCTTGAATCGGCAAGATTCAGACCTCAGCCATGTCAGCACCGTTGTGGAATCTGACCAAAGGATTGTATGATCAATGTGGATGGTAAGCTCCCTCTTCAGCACCTGCGAGAGCTGTGCACCCGTAAGGGCAGCACAGAGTTCTAATCGGGGCATAGAGTGAAATCGCTTGGGAGCAACTCTAGAACGGGCCATCAGGAATGACAGATACACTTCACCGTGTCTGTCAGTGGTCCGGAGGTATGCCACTGATCCATAAGCCTCTTCTGAGGCGTCGCAAAATACATGCACCTCTCTCTGAAGACCGGAGGTGTCCACGTCCTTCGACAAGTATGGTCGGGGCAGGGTGACTTGAGATAAGACTTGTAATTCTTCTTCCCAGTCTTTCCACTGCTGCAGAAGCTCCTGCGGTAGTAATGGATCATCCCATCCCCTGTGTTTGTCCCAAAGGTGTCGGACAATTATCTTAGCCCTGGTGGTGTAGGGTAGGATGAACCCCAAGGGGTCGTACTGACTCGCCAGCACCTTATAGATATTACGCATCGTGGGAACCCCGTACTCCACATGGCGATGCTTGTAGCCAAGTACATCCGTGTGGAAGAGCCAGCTTAGCCCTAGAGTAGATTCTGGGGTATCTGTCTTGTTCTGAGCCAGCCATAGCTCAACACTGGCAGAGCAGCTCTCTTGTGGTAGGTGACTTATTACACCTGGTTCGTTGCTTGCCCACTGACGCAGATCAAAGCCTGCAGACGCAAGAAGGGCTCGTAGCTTGTCTACAAGGTGCCTCGCATCAGCAATATTGGGAACACTCTGGAGGCAGTTATCTACATAAAAGCATTTCTCAACTGAGAACCTCACCTCTTCATCTGGCTGGCTGTTATCAGAGACGTGGCGCTGTAAGGCGAATGTGGCACAGCAGGGGCTACATGTTGTACCAAACGGTAGCACCTGCCACTCGTACACTGCAGGAGGGCCTTCTTGACTGACGTCGCGCCAAAGGAATTTGAGCAGAGCACGATCTTCTGGGAGGAGGCGAACTTGGTGGAACATGCCTCTGATGTCTCCGCTAACCGCAACTGCATGCTCTCGGAATCTTAGCAGAACTCCCAGTAGTGATGCTCCTAATGCCGGCCCAGGCAGTAGATGGTCATTGAGGATCTGCCCTCGATACTGGTAGGAGCAGTTGAATACCAGCCTATTCTTGCCATTATGGCTCACCAGATGGTGAGGAATATACCATTCCTCACAACCTTCCTCGGCTGAAACTTTCGGTCCACACTTGATGACATAGCCCGCCTTGATAAGTTTCTCCATCTCCACTCTGTAGGCTTCTGCCCGTGCAGAATCTCTAGCCAGTCGCCTCTCTACACTTCGTAAACTGGGCATGACGGCTTCTTCAGTAGCCTGAAAGAGCGGCATGTCTCTCTTGCGGAGCAGCGGGGTGGCGTAACGTAGAATGCCATCAACCTCTACCCTGATGGTTTTGGTCTCCAGGATGCTGATGGCCTCTTGGTCCTGTCTTGAACGAGTAACTAGTTTCTCGCTTCTGAATGGGACATCGTCGACCTGCCATAATCTCTCAACATGTTTCATCAGTTCGCTCACCTGGGGTGCTACTGTTGTAAATAGACACTGCCGTGGTTGGGTGAGGTGACAGACTACACTCGCTGGGCCCTGCAGTGTCCAGCCCAGCCTTGTGCGGATGGCAGCAGGCCCTCCTGGAGGTCCCAATCTGACAGGTTCAATGGGAGTGACGAGATGGGGGTGGTCACTTCCAATTAGAAGCAGGGGCTTAACATTCATAAGGGTCTGAATGGGAAGGCCAATAAGGTGCTTGTATGTGTTCCTGAGTTGCTCCATGGGGTAAGTATGGGTAGCTAGTCCAATACGAGCACTGGTGAATGCACCTATGATCTTGAACTTAGTCTTTGGCTTTGACGGCGAAGAAATGGAGAACGACACTGATGCACCACGGAGGGTCCGCACTTCATCTCTAATTGTGCGTAGTGGTAGGTTCTCTTGAATCCCCTGCACACCTAGCTTCTCTGCAGCATCTGGCAACAGCATAGTTCTCTCTGAACCGTCGTCAAGTATGGCATAGGTGTTGATTGATTGGTCACCATGTTGAATGCGGACTTTGACAACTTTAAGAAGAACCCGACTGCCTTCAGTGGGTCTGTCTAGATACAGAACCTCTGTTGTGCCCCTTATGCCATGGCTTTCCGCTGCTGGTGTCGATGATGCCTCCTTAGGTGACCTCATATTCACCTCATGCAGCACCTGGAGGTGTTTCCCTTGGCAGAGGCTGCAAGTTTTCTTTAAGTTGCACTGAGCCGCCTGGTGTGGCCGTGCACATCGCCAACATCTCTTGTTCCTTTTAATCCATTCAGTCAGCTGATCCTTTGATAGCCTGGATACCTGTGTACACTGGCTAAGGTAGTGTTCCTCGTTATTGCAGAATGGACAGTATGGCTTGCTCTTGTTCCCTTTGAAGGAGCTGCGTGGCACTGGAGCCTCAGGTTTCTTAGCTGTGTCCTTCACACCATGGAGGACAGTGGTAGGTTGCTTACCCTTCCTACCCTCTTGTCGGAACACCGGCTTCTCCCGCACTCCTCTCACAGCTAACTGTCCTTCAAAGTCCTGGCACCAAGACTCGTATTTCAGCCAATCTGAAAGATTAGTTAAGGTGTGGGTTCTTGTTCCCTGATGATACATGCAGCGGCGAAACTCGGCTCTTTGCTCAGACGGCAGCTTGCTCAGCAGACGAGCAACATGTGAGCCGCATTGTAGTTCCACTTCACCCTCGTGGCCTAGTGTTTTCAGCATTCCCACGAGTGACTGGATCTGGAGTGCAAACTTCTCAAATGCAGCGAAGTCTCCCCGTCTTATGTCTGGTGAGTCCAGCACAGCAGCAATACGCCTCAGCGCTATCTGATGTGGTTGGCCAAACTTGTCATTCAGGGCAACCATTGTGTCTGAAAAGGGTGTTGGGGAGTTAAGGTAAGCATCTGCTATTAACCTGGCTTCTTCTAGTTGCAGGTGATCGACCAACACTTGGTATTTAAACAGCTCAGATGCGTCATGTGGTAAGAGGTTTTCCAATGAGATCTTGAGCCGTGCGAACTCACTTGGGTCCCGACTGGCGAAGTTGCGGATTGTTGGGCGTGGCCCACGGTAACTTGGCTCTGGGACGTTGGAGTTATGACCCTGAGGTGATCTAAAGGGCAGTGGCTGTGTCCATGCCATGCTTGGATGTCGCTGTTGGGGCGTTGCGTTACAGCCAAGCTTACTCCGTTGACCACTATAACCTGTAGGGCACTTGGGCTCAGCTGGAGGTAATCCGTGTGGCTGTGGCAGAAACTGAACGGGCTTGAACCAGGGCGATGGCTGACGGACAGTGTCCTCCCATGGCTTTGCAGTAGGAAGGGCCCCACGTGCTGAGTGATAAACTTGTGGCTGGCCCACAAACATGTCAGGAGCTGGGGCTGGCAATGCTTCTTCCTTAGTTCTTGGAACCTCATCTGTTCTCCTAATAAGCGAATTTAGCATAGGTGGGTCACCAGGCAGAAGTTCGTCAATTACTGGGTCTGGCCATGGTGGTGGTGCAGGCCAATCATCCTCTTCCTCAGCGTTAGGTTCACTTTCAACAGGTGGCCGTGATGACATCACCGTTAACTCTGGCTTTCTGGTATGAAGAGAGGTTGGACTCTGCATGTTGCAAACAGAATCTACTAACTGTCTCATGTCTGCTCGCAGCGCTCTAAGCTCGACCAAGTCTGATGCCATGTGCCGCTGTGTCTGCTGCAGGAGGTGTCTTTCATGACGAATGTCATCTAACTCAACTCGGCTGTCATGCTGTGGATGTATGGGGTGCAGCGCTGGAGGTAGGGGAGTAGAGTAATCTCGTAGCTGTTCCCTAAACTCTCTCTCTGGAAACCGCTGGGGGGCTAGCTGATTCTTCTGGCTGTGCTGTTGGTTCTCAGCCCTATAGCCCAGGTCCATCTCCTGAAGAATAGCATCCCGCCTCTGGCGTCGAAGAGGAGAGTCTGGTGGGGAGGTGAGGGATGTCATCCTGGCATTTCCCTCCTGGTGAGAACTCTCTGATTCCTCTCTGTACCTCTGACCGATGTAGCCTCTATAATCGACCTCATAATCTGCATAGCGCACAGGTGGGCGAATGTGCCGTTTGGGACGTGCACCACTAGCATCATACTCTGGATGTAGTTCCATCTCTGACGTAAACTCAGTGATCCGGCTCGAAGGACCATCAATGTAGTGAAGATAATGGGTAGACGCTCAGTCTAGGTGCTAGTTCTGGGTTTATCACCATGTTCACTCAGGTGTGTCGGCCAGAACACCACTTAAGGCCAAATGTTCCAGAGTATGAAATAAAGAGCGGAGAAATAGTTCTGATTCTGTTTCTTTATTCCTCTTTCTTGTGTGAGTGAGTTTGAGGGTGAGTGTAATTATGAGTGTGGTTTTCTTCTCATTTACGCACACTCTGAAGAAAGGTGCAGCTCACATCTACAATCCGGCCGACTGACTGACTATCTCTATCGTACTGCATACTAACTGTGTGACGTCAGATAGTATACAAACCAGCGCGCGCTTCGGCTACCGTTACAAGCACTGAATAAACGGAAGTAAACGTGAAACATAAAGCCTAATATGGTCAACTACACTAAATAATATCAACACTGACATAACTTTGGGGCCTTTTCTACAGGAGTAGTAATACACACAGGAAATAAAGATCACAAATAATATCTTAATATCTCACTCAATTGTTTCTTCCTGACTGCAATGACTTAAAATGGAAAGCAAACTAAAGCTTTTGCTTAAAAGAGACATAAGAAAAAGCCTCAATTTGCTCTCCACCTGATGTCATTGATGTCCGTGAGAATCGAATGGGTTATTTTTTCTCTTTTCAGATATTTCTCCTGAGGAAAAGACCCCATTCAGCTTATTATGAGTCTTTTACAGAAGAGATCTCAACAGTATCTCAAACTGTGCTCAGATTTGCCAAAAGTCTGCAAAGGTTGGACAATTGTCTCATGGTATTTTAGGAGAAGCACCTAAAGAATTATGACTGAAATCTCTTTTAAGGCTCCAAAGCAGAATCTGGTTCTCTGAGTGAGAAAGGAGAAAATCACTCTCTCCATCTATTTCCATCCCATGGTGAGATCGCAGATAAGAGAAGAGCCACAGTAAGAGAAAAGACAGAAGCAAGATGATGTGGGCTCAAAAGATCGGCAGAGGTTCAGGCTAAAGATCACAGGACAGGGAGGAGCCACAGCACATCCCAACAACAGTAATACGCCACTTCTCTGGGTTTCCCCAGTCTCCCGATCTTTCGCTCTCCCACACACAGATCTACCTACAGGGCACCTCAGAGCACAACATGGTTATCAGGGGAAACGAGTCAGGGTTAAGTGAAAGTTTCACTTTTATAAGAGTGTACAGATTTAGGACAAGTGCTGAGTAATATGAGCAGTGTTGGGGAAAGTTACTTTTCAATGTAATGCATAGGAATATTAAGTTACTCCCTAAAACTAATTGCGTTAGTTATTTTTTATGGAAAGTAATGTTACGTTACTTTTACATTACTTTTTCTCATTTGGACTGGGCTTGCTTTTTTGTTTTTTAATTTTTAGTTCTATTTTTGTCAAATGTAAAGGCTCTTTCACACTAAAGTAACATGAATAAGCCTCAGGTTGAAGGAAATGCAAATTCACACCTGAAAAGTAGAGGGCGCAGCTCAAACAAACCTTTCAGCTAAATCCAAAAAACGCATTCTCTCTTGATTAGCTACTTATTTTGAATAAGTAATTACTTTATGACCGCTAAAAAAATTTATTCTATGTAGTATGAATGCTATCTAGATGTATTACATTCGCCATTTTGTCATTATCACGTGACCTTCCAGCGTCAGTTGTGTCACCGTCATTCACAAATCTTCTCCCGTGGCCTCATGGGATAGTATGTGTCCATCGTATGCATACTTCAGAATCTGTCCAGATGTAGTAGGTCATTCGAGTACTTTTTGCCTACTCTTTTATGAGCATTGTGAATTCAGACATATTTCTTTTGTCGCATACAGTTTTTCACCTACTATATATTAGGGAAGTATGCGATTTCAAGTGCAGCCGGAAGTTCAACACTCTTACATCATCAATGAAAAAAAACTAAACAATTAAACACAATTGTGGTTTATCTAAAGTCATTTTTCTTATTAGTATGGTTAAATTGGACCATTAAGGGTCAGCAGCAAAGACATTGCTTAATAAAATGAGATTAAATACATAAAGTATATTCATGTAATTTAACATTTACTGTACTTATTGCAGATTTGTGTAATATTCTGAGTTTTCATTTCACTGTTTTTATTCATTCTGAGGAATAGTGGATCTTAAGCGAGTTGAGTATATGCATGCTCCAGTTATTGTAGTCTTGATCTAGAATAACCATCATGTTTACGCAGCACACACACAAAGGCTCTGCATTTACTCACAATTTCCCTTTACACGGGGACAGCCAGGAGAGCTGTCAGTTGATAAATGGGCAAATAAAGTAACTTGCGTTACATATTTGTAAAAGTAACTGTTGTAAATTAAAAGTAATATCTTTACTTGTTACTTAAAAGTAATCTGATTACGTAACTCGCATTACTTACTGGGCTTGTCAGTTTAACTTCCTGAATTTTTCCAATGTTTACACACTCTGCAACTGATTCAAATGCAGTTTTCTTGTGTGTTTTAGCTGTTGCAGGGCATATTTGGAATGCCTGTGTGATTGTGGTGGCTGACTTGAGTACATTTTTGTTTATTTGTCAGTGGTCTTAGACGTAGTACTGTTGCGCCATTAGAAATACCATATTTGAATACATGTTTTCATCTGTATAGTTAATGTATTCCATGTCTAATAATTGAGGGTTTCCAAGTGAGTAGTCTTTGTTCTGGTAACTGACCCATGTACAACATGGTACTTTTTTCAGTACAAGCCTAAAAGTAATGATGAATTTTAAGGTGGTGACTTTAAACAGTAACAAAGGGTTCCCTGGTATCAACACAATTTTATGACATGATTGGGGAACTACCTTCCTATACACATATCCAAGTATAAACTTTATCATGCATACTTTTAGTGCGTAGATCAAAGCATGCAAATTGGAAAAAAGCATTTGCCATTAAGCGTTATTGACTCAATGAAATGGTTGACGAATACAAATTTCTTCCATGTGTTGACATATTTCGTATTGAGAATTTGGATGTTACACTATATCAATCGCCTCGTCCTTATTTTTTAAAAAGCAAATAGGTTTTCGATCACATACAACCACCATGATTTTCTACTTGCCATTTACTAGTTAGATTTGTCTGCAACCTTTGCATATGACATTTGTAATTGGTTTATTAAATTATACTGACCGTTCTAGAGGAGTAGCATGTGATAAGGAAAAAGTTGATTTTTTAACTTTCACATTGTGTTTTTATTGGTATACATCACATTCAGTCGGATAGTGTCATACTTATCTTTCATCCAGTCATTTCAACTGGATGCAGTAAATCCCGCATTTACAGCTACAGGGAATTCTATTGCACAGAACTGTACATTTACCAATGAGTCAGGAGTATGTAAGGCCGTCTTACTCGATCCAATGGCGGTATTCGAATTAGCGGTGAAGGTCTTTGCGCGTTACTGTCTTTTCTCGTGGCAAAGTATTTTTGGTTAAATGCAATACATTTTCTCATATGTATTTTCTCGTTATTTCATCTGACTCCATAAATGAAAAGGCTTTAATGATATCTGTGCATCATTAAATGTGAGCGAATGTTTTACTATTCTTTTAAACTCTTGAATCAAAATAATGTCAAAGCCAATTAGAATAATCAAATGTCACAATTTAATATGTCAGGTAAATGTATGATTATAATTTCATAATCAATTCAAGGATAATCAATACAAAACATCAAATGCTCTAGAACAAAGAGGAAAAAGTTTACCCGACAAGAAATGCGTGAGGCTGAGAGTCTCACAACTCTCAGCCTCACGGGCCGATCTCAAATATAGAAAAGGCCCGAGCTCTCGCTGCGTTTCATTATATACCCAGACCTCATTTCAAATCTAAACATCATCCACAGTGGTAAGTCACCATTTGCTAGCAGTGGAAAATTAGCATTCAGTCAAATGGTCAGAAGGTGTTAACTCAAAGACACACCCTTCATTGTGGAAGATGTTTCTAAACTTCCTAAGAACTTTATCACCTTTTGGTTTACTTCTTTGGGAATGAGACATTTGTACCAGTCGCACAGAGACATTTCAAATAATACCATACATGTATAAACCTCGATGATAATCATTCACATTAAACCTTTTAGATTCTTGTGTGAGTTTGGGAGATCTCTGCCAGGATGAAGAATGGGGGAGAGAAATGTAGATTAGGATGAGGGAGGTGAGACCTTCGTCTCAATAGTGCATGAGGGTGAGTTCAAATGTTAATTTCCTTTGTTTTCTCAGAGAGTGGCCCTCTCTTAAAGTCATTCCAGTTTTTCCAGTCTTACAGATTGGCCCCTTGACCACGTGGGTCAAATTCAGATGAACACTGACGTGGTCACGTTAAGATGGTTGTTGTAATCCTTGATGTAACTAAAAAATTGTCTTTGCAATGTTTGCATCTGTAGAAGCTTCCAGAGAGCTGTGTTCACCTGCAGAACGCCTGGTCTCACCAGGTGTATGTAGCTTGAGTTCAGCAGGTGGATGAATGCGTTTCAGCCTAGAATGTGAGCAAAGTTCATAGAGTCAATCTGGACCTTTGTGACTTGTTCAGTCGGCGTGTCATTCCTTCATAGAGAAACTTCTGCTTCTCTGGCACCTTCCCCATGATGATAATCTGACCCTTCTTGACCAATCCTGTCACCTTCAGCGGTGCGGTTCCCTATCGGTCAGTCACTACAACGTAGGTCATGACTGACCAATAGGAATCTCGCTAGAGAGGCCAATCTACTTCGAGTGAAACTAAAACAAGCCAATACACATTGGCGTGCAATCATTTGCAACAGCTGTGCAGCCTCGCAGCGCGGGTATTTAACAAGCAGCTGGTGCGATTGCACACTAGCTTTTTGCTTCGTATGCTGAACAGAGTGAATTTGAAAGCAAGCCTCTTCTGAATCTCTCCACTTTGGTGCGGGCGTGACGGCACAGCAGCGCGAGCGGTCTTTTTCTCTTCTCTCTCTCTCTTCTTTGTTTGTTGTTTTAAAACTGAGCAAACAAAAAAGCTGTTTTCACGGCTGGTAAGGTGCGTGGTTAAAGCGCTCAACGGCCGTTTTCACGGCTGGTAAGGTGCGCGATTAAAGCGCTCAACGGCCGTTTTCACGGCTGGTTAGACCAGCGAGAGAGAATCGCGCACAGACAGGTGCACATTCCTGTCTGTGTTCGCCGTGACCGTTCCCCTGCGTGCTTCAGCACCAAGGAGAGCAGTCTCTAAAAGAGCTTACACAGATAGTTTGCGTCTTTTTCAAGATGACATTCTATCTGTGTGTTTCTGGATGCAGTCGTTACCTGGGGTCGCGGGATGGTCACGATCGCTGCCTTGTGTGTCTGGGCCTCGAACACGCACAGGCAGCGTTCGTGGATGAGTCATGTACCCATTGTGGGAAGATGACCATCTCGGAGCTAAGGTCGAGACTCTCGTTCCTGCAAAGGGGCGGAGTCCCCGTGCCTGCACCTCGTTCCAACCCCCCTTCGCGGGTTGCTACGGGCAGTGACACGGGGGACCTGAGGATTACAGTGAGCGCGCTTCCTTCGGGGAACCAACCCCCTAGGAACCCTCACTCCTCTCATGCTCCGCAACCAGTTGAGCTGCCAACGGAACGTTCTGGACTATCCTCGAGATGTGTACCAGTCGTTTCGTTCGGCGCTCCCTGCGACGACCAGATGTCGATCTCTGCATCGGAGGGTGGGTCAGACCTCTCCGCGGACGACGGCTCAGAGCCGCTACCTCCTTCGGGTGTGCCAGCAGTGCCCGAGTCGGACCCGGAGATGATGGCCATGCTTTCCCGGGCCGCCAACAGGATCGGGCTCGTGTGGAACCCTCCACCGTGTCCCGAGCCCTCGAGGTTGGATGATTGGTATCTCGGGGTGGCGCGCGCTGGTTCTCAGCAACCCACCCCAGTGCCTTTCTTCCCGGAGGTGCATGAGGAGCTCACAGGGACATGGACGGAACCTTTTACTGCCAGAAGCCGTCTCGGTGGCTCCTCCTCCCTCACCACCCTTGATGGCGGGGCAGCTAAGGGATACACGCATATCCCGCCAGTGGAACGGTCCGTTGCTATGCAACTTTGCCCTAACTCTACTTGGCGTGGAGAATCGTGTCTTCCTTCCCGGGCCTGTAAGTACTCGTTGGACCTGACCGGCAAAGCTTACAAGGCCTGTGGGGAAGCTGCCTCTGCCATGCACGCTATGGCGTTGTTGCAGGTTCATCAGGCCAAGGCACTGAAGGACCTGCACGAGGGTGGTCGTGATCCACAAGTTCTCCAAGAACTTCGTGCCGCAACTGACCTCGCGCTTCGTGCGACGAAGGTCACTGCGTGGTTAGTGGGTCGTGCGATGTCCACACTTGTGGTCCAGGAACCCCATCTCTGGCTGTGTCTGGCTGACATGCGGGAGACCGACAAGATCAGGTTCCTTAACTCCCCCGTGTCCCAGACCGGCCTCTTCGGCGACGTGGTCGAGAACTTTGCCCAGCAGTTCTCGGCTGTACAGAAGCAGACTGAGGCCATCAGTCACATCCTGCCGCGGCGGTCAGCTGCTGCCTCCACCCCACTGCCCGCGGCTCCTCGGTCTGCTCGTCGCCGTGGGCGTCCTCCTGCGTCTGCCCCTGCTCCCGCGCCGCAGCAGCAGCCTCCATCTAAACGGCGCCGTGGAGCCAGTCGCAGGCAGGGCGCCCCGCCCGTCCAGGCCCCCGCCAAGAGGGGCGGCAAAGCCAATGGTAAGCGGCCCTAGGACGGGCGACCCAGAGATGGAAGGGACTGCTCTCCAGGAGACGATGACTGCATCGCTCCCTCCCCCGGAAGAGGGCCGGGTGGTAAATCCTTTGTTTCATTTTGTTTGTGTTCCGCCGCTGGCCTTAAAACCAGCGGTACCCAAATTCTCAATAAAAGAGCAGTTTCTATCATCTCTGGATCCGTAGGAGACCCGGAGAGCAGTGGGGGGTTGGAATCCTCACCACTCTCATCCGCCTCTTCTTTCGCCAGCCGGCAGCTGTGTACGGTCCGAGAACGCCACCGAGCCGCCTCCCGCACCTCCTGCCCCGTGGAACCAGGTAAGTGCTGCACAGCACACTCAGACCCTGCTACGGGCCGCCTCCCAGAGAGAGCCTCCCGAGCCGCGTCCCTGTGTTCCACCTCGCTGCCCCACTCCGGGTACGCCTACGGTCCCTTTGGTCCCGCTTGTACGGTCTCTGCGAGCCTGGTTAGCGCTCCCCAGTCCGTCTCGCTGGCTCATTCGAACCATCAGGCTTGGCTATGCGATTCAGTTCGCCCGGCGTCCCCCCAAGTTTCGGGCCATCCACTCCACTATAGTGAGAGCAGCCGATGCCCATGTCTTGCCTCCACAAGCTACCGTTCTAAATGCTCACGCAGAGATGCATTTTCGAATGCATCCGTCCCCAAGATTGGTTGGCAGCGATCGACCTGAAGGACGCGTACTTTCATGTCTCGATTCTTCCTCGACACAGGCCATTCCTGCGCTTTGCGTTCGAGGGTCGAGCATATCAGTACAAGGTCCTACCCTTCGGGCTGTCCCTGTCCCCCCGTGTCTTCACGAAAGTCACGGAGGGGGCCCTTTTTCCCATGAGGGAACAGGGCGTTCGCATCCTCAACTATCTCGACGACTGGCTCATACTAGCACACTCTCGAGATCAGCTATAACTATCAAAAACAGCTATCAGCTCGAACACAGGGACCTAGTGCTCAGGCACCTCAGCCAGTTGGGTCTTCAGGTCAACTGGGAAAAGAGCAAACTCTCCCCTGTGCAGGGGATCTCTTATCTCGGTATGGAGTTGGATTTGGTCGCTCAGACAGCACGCCTCACAGAGCAGCGTGCTCAGTCGGTGCTGAACTGCTTGAACACGTTCAAAGGCAGGACGGCGGTCCCACTGAAATTCTTTCAGAGGCTCCTGGGGCATATGGCAGCAGCAGCAGCGGTAACCCCGCTCGGCCTGCTTCATATGAGACCGCTTCAGCACTGGCTTCACGGCCGAGTCCCGAGATGGGCGTGGCATCACGGCACTCACCGGGTGGCAATCACACCGGCGTGCCGCCAGACCTTCAGCCCGTGGTCAGACCTCTTGTTCCTGCGGGCAGTCCCCTTGGAACAGGTGTCCAGGCATGCTGTGGTATTCACAGATGCCTCTGCCACCGGCTGGGGTGCCACGTACAACGGGCATGCAGTGTCAGGGGTGTGGACGGACCCCCAACTACATTGGCACATCAATTGCCTCGAGTTGCTAGCAGTACATCTTGCTCTGAGCCGCTTGAAAAGGCCACTACAGGGCAGGGACGTGCTGGTCCGTACGGACAACACGGCGACCGGCGCGTACATCAACCCACAAGGTGGTCTACGCTCCCGTCGCATGTCGCAACTCGCCCGCCATCTCCTCCTCTGGAGTCAGAAGCATCTGAGGTCGCTTCGAGCCATGTATGTCCCCGGCGTGCTCAACCGTGTGGCCGACGAGCTATCACGAGCTGTGCTTCCAGGAGAATGGCGACTCCACCCCCAGGCGGTTCAGCTGATCTGGAGAGAGTTCGGGGAGGCTCAGGTAGACCTGTTTGCCTCCTCAGAGACCTCCCACTGCCAGCTGTTTTACTCCCTGACCGAGGGAACACTCGGCACTGACGCACTGGCACTCAGCTGGCCCCGGGGCCTTCGCAAATATGCGTTTCCCCCAGTGAGCCTACTTGAGTAGACACTGTGCAAAGTCAGGGAGGACGAGGAGCAGGTCCTTCTGGTGGCTCCCTATTGGCCCACCCGGACTTGGTTCCCAGAACTCATGCTCCTCGTGACAGTCCCTCCCTGGCCCATTCCTCTGAGGAAGGATCTTCTGACTCAGAGACGGGGCACCCTATGGCACCCGCGCCCAGACCTCTGGAAACTCCATGTCTGGTCCCTGGACGGGACGCGGAGGTTCTAGGTGACTTACCCCCAGAGGTACTTAACACCATCACTTCAGCACAGGCACCGTCCACGAGACTTGCTTACGCCCTGAAGTGGAACCTGTTCGTCGAGTGGTGTTCTTCTCGCCGAGAAGACCCCCGAAGATGTTCGATAGGGTATGTGCTTTCCTTCTTGCAGCAGGGGTTGGAGCGTAGACTGTCTCCCTCCACCAAAATATAGGAGCACAAACAACCATAAAGTGTGTTCTATGAGCACAATGTGTTAAGTACAATTACAAATCTAAAAATACAAACTAAGCTTTTTAGTCCCATATCCTGTTAATAATTTTTTGGGAGACGGATGGTCATAGCATTTAGCTTAGCCTTGGAATCTGACGCATGGTCATAGCCCTCTCTTAAAGTCCTTCCAGTTTCTCCAGTCTTACAAGTATTTAGGCTTACAGTGTATCTGTTGAAAGTTACTTTAGTCACCAGCATAATGCAGACCTCAAAGCTAACAGACATGGGCTATTTTAATCTCATGTTTACAGTTTTTACAGTGCTGTTGGCCCTGTAATGCAGATATTCTAATTCGAAATGAATATGTATGTGTTAATTTGCCTTCCAGTTCCATTACCTCTCTTCCTATTGAACAAATCAAATGAAAGCAGCACTGTCAGCAATGGTTTTCTTTGTAGATGAAGACACAACCCCACTAAAGCACTTAGTGTGAATTCTCGAGAGGGTTGAACTGTAAAGACATGAGGGGGCTGCTGCCCTATATGATGATGTATGCAAAAATTGTTCAAAGCTGCAGGCATCCGATCGGAGTTTCGCATGACAACAGCTGAAAGTCGCAGTCAAGCAATACAAGAATGTTATTAACCTTTCCATACCTCTTCATCATTATAATGCAGTTCCTCATAATGTAAGACTCGTGCTTAGAAAGCGGTTTTGTATTTAAGAGATGGAGAGAGACGGAAATAGAGGTGGAAATGATATGCTTTAAATCTCGAAGAAATTCAGTGTAGAATCTAATAAAAATTACTGATTCTGTCTGCGATTGAAGCCTAACACCATCCATTTAATCTTTTCTGATGCCTCCTCTAAACTGACAGGTACGCTAACACATAAACGTATGCAAACATTGATTAAAAGTTAAGGGTCTAAAGAACTGGAGCTAAATTTCACTGACAGCCACTTGAGTTTGTTTGTCGCATGCTCAAAATGTTGCAGTGACATGATATTTTTCATTCAAGCCACCATGTTGAAGTGAGCAATAAGACATGGCTGTACACGCACTATTATTGTGTTGTGGAATTTTTTAACTGACTTAAAGTACACTGACAGTCATTCATGCTTTTAAAATATCCTTTTTTTTAAAAAACAAACGTGCTTGTGTCACAAATAAAGGAAGTATTTCAATAAAAGGGTTTGCAAATCTGCATTTTAAGCGTTTCACTTCAACTTTAGCATAATTAAAAGAATGGAAATAAAGTTAGGCCTTGTCCACTGAGGGACTGAGAATTCACTTACAAGTAGTTTCAACTTGATATTGATTGACGTCTTCTGTAACTTTTTTTTTGGTCCCACTTTACATTAAGTGGCTTTAAGTGCTATGTACTTACATCGAAAAATAAGTACAATGTACTTATTGTGTTCATGTTGTATTGTAAAACACTTTTGCTGCTATTGAGATGAGATACTGGTATGGTTAGGGTCAGGTGTGTGTGCAATGGGTTGGTTTAAGGGTAGGTTAAGGTGTAAGGGAAGGGTCAACTGTGTAATTACAAATGTAATACAGTACATGTAATTACAGCTGTAATTACCTGCAGGTATTTTCAAAATATAAGTACAATGTAAAAAAATGTATGTACACAATAAGTCCATTTTATCAAATTATTAATTTCAATGTAAGTACATAGTACTTAAAGCCACTTAATATAAAGTGGGACCTTTTTTTTAAACGTGCAGTGATTTAGAGTGATGCAAACCAACTAACACCACAAAACTTTATAGAATTAATCAAAATTGTTGCTACTATTCTATGAGCTGTTGTGATGTCACTTCCTGGAGGATGATGTCATTCAGAAACTGGCTTTTAGTTAAAGAGATTTTACAGCATGTATAAGTGAAACTAAGGAGCCATGCAAAAATTATTAGCGATTAAAACAATATTCCCAAGAAAAGAATTCAATGTAATGACATTAATTAAAAATGTATAATTTTAGAGTTTTATATTTTATTCAATATAATTAAGACATGGGGGATGCATGACAATGCATTGCATGGCTACACAAAAAAAGTGATTTAGAAAACAATTTTCAGTCAGAATTTGCAAGTAAATTTCAACTAACAATTTACTAACAACGTTAGCAAAGACCCGCCCCCTTTAGTTACTGTTGCTATGTCTGACAAGCCACGCCGTTCTCACGCCACACACCATGTTCTCAGACAGTGAAATATACATCGCGGAGCAAAGAGGAAACTGACAAGGCACTGACAGACAGGACAGATCAGGTTACTTTTGATATGAAACAAAGTCTCAACTTTCAAATTTGGTCATTCATTAAAGAAATTGAAGCAATAAATATCATTTTGTTGCTCTTTAATGTGTTGTGACAGATCGCCGTAGAGCCTCTTAAAGCTGCTCGTGAACCGATTATCTCTTCCTTCCAGTTTATAGCATCAAATAAACATGAAATAACATAAGAAGGAATGTTGTTTTAACCGCGGAAAGACATCAGTAGGGTAGACTGAGTAAAGTTGAGACACTTTTTGCGTTTTGATTTTTCACTCAAAAATGTATACTGAAAAGACGTGAATTTCTACATGACATGCCACATGACATTTCATTAGCTTGTAGACTAAGATATTATCAATCAATAATACCCATAAGTAGTTTATATTATCCACAATTAGCTCATAAAAATAAGGTGCTTTTTGTCTCAACTTTGTCTCAACTGTACCCATATGTGGTACGGTTGAGACAGTACCACGGTACAGTTGAGACACCCATTTTTAAAGATATAAAGGTAACCAAATGTTAATTGCAAAAATAATAAATAAAGACAAAGAAAAAACAATTGGGCAACATGTTAATTTATTCATCCATTTAAATTCAATCATTTTATTTAAATTAGCACTGGTTAAAATATATAAAACAGGACCAATATATTTAATATATTTATCAATAATACACAGTTTAAATATCACAAATATCAAATGTTATTTTCATTTGGGTCCTATGCTGGCTAATTATGACGTTAAACCTGTTATCATAACACTGAACAACTAAACAGTGTGTTTCTTAATAGAAATATATCGGGGGTACAGTTGATACACTTGTGTCTCAACCATACCTCGCTGGTCACCTCGCACATTTCTCTAGATTTTGCAGTGATGTCTCAATACCATGAAATATGCCAGTTTTTAGGCCACAGAATAACGTTTGTAATGATACTAGTTACGTTTAACAGTCACATAAGGATAATAAGCTATTCATTGTGGAGTAGGGTGACCACCATCAAACAAACCAAATGTGGGACGATTACAAGTTTGTGTTGCACAATGTGGGACATGTTACCAACACTAAAGCATAACCTGAAACTGTTATATAATGTTTATCTAACTTAAAGGAGCATTGCTTAGGTTCTGAAATTTCTAACCGTTACTGACACCAGTGGCCGTTAGAGAAACTGCAGGCAGTCTCATGCTCGTTCTCGGTGCGCACACTCATTAACAATAAAAACAATAAAATAATATATTGCAAAATGGCCTGTAACTATGTCTTACCTTTGCAGTAAAAAGAAAGCCAGCTCTGTTTTTATACCCGGCGCTGACCGGAGCTCCCTCCAAGAATCCAAGAATCAAAAGCCGCTCCAATGTTGACTCTTGTCTTTGCCCGACGCCGGTCACTCTCTATCTTGGCCGCACTAGATGAGGCTTTTTAAAAAAAAAACTTACGAGGAGTTGCTGTGGGTGTCTGGATTTTACTGGAGGCTGGTCGCTTCTTTCCGTCCGCAGAGTCCATTTGATTCACGATACTGCTAGCGATTGCTGGATTTGCCGCTGCTTACTAATGGCCGGATGTAAGCCCAAGTAGACGAGAACGCGCATGACGTCACATTTTGTGAATTTTGCCGCCAATTCGGACCCGACGACTCCGCACACAATTAAGCCTACAGGCTGATAGAGGCAACCGTGGTGGACATTAAGGTGTCATTCTTTCGATTACATTATGGTTGGCTCATAAATGTACAAATGAAAACTCCATCTTAAAGATTTTTTAAGCTACACAATGCTCCTTTAATAAAAACATTTGTATTCTGCCTTTCAGCTGATAAAAATTCTTTGTTCTTTAGTCCCTTCCAGAAAACACCATTACATCACAATGTAACATAACATCTTTATTTTACATGACATTTAAATTCAACATCACTGAGCCCAAAGGCAGCAGGCATCATGCAGAGAACTATTTTTTAAACAGTTCTGACCAAGTCAAACTAAAATCCAACAAAATAAATAATGAACAAATTAAATATAAACCAACATGAATTTAGATCATTGACAGTCTTATATATTAAGAATATATTAAACCAAAAACGTTTATATTTTTTTTAGAAAGGATGTGAATTAAAACAACCACAGCAGGCAAAAAGTTGATAAATTCTGTTCAATTTAAAATTTAATTTATGGAATTATTTATTTGTTTTCTGACAGAAACACATGGAAATAATCACCGCTCCACATTTTGATCGACAGCCGTCACAACATACTAGTGACTGTGTTTACTCCTTTGCTTTCAACCATTGGATAGGATTTTAAAAACGGCTGTTGTATTTGTACTTCTGATGAAGCACTGTTAAATACTGGTGAAAAACTATGCCGCAAAAAGAATAAATAAAATGGTCTTTTTATAAAGGCAAAAGAACGCATGCACGTTTTCTTAATATAATTAAAAACCAACAGATTGATGATAATCTGGGACATTTTCTCAATATGCGACATGCGGGAAAAGGGGTGAAAATGCTGTGCAGTACAACGCAAAGCGGGACGGGTGGTCACCCTGTGGACTGTGCATGGTGAAGTGAAAGTCTTATCTTAGAAAAAAAAACTTTTGCTGATATCTTCGGATCGGATATGTTTACGTTATTAAAATTTCCCATGATCAAAGAGGACACTAATACACATGTGCACAGCAAAAATCACAACTTGTGCATGCTGCGCACGCAAGTTATTTAAGGTGTCTCAACTGTACTCATGTCTCAACTGTACACAGTCTACCCAGTTCGTTTTGCAAGTTCTAATCCACCGACATTCTACGAACTCTCCTGACTGCTTTGTCGGACAAAAATGGCGGATTCGACGTATGGCGGATTATGATTGGTCGGATCGCCTGTCAATCAAGCTCCCTGTGAAGGGTCAATTAAATGTGAAATTTTGGAGTAGATTAACTGAAATCGTATTTTCTTGTAAAATGTAGCTTTCTCCAATAGTATTTGTTTAATTAACAACTTGGAAAAATAGTTTTCTACAGTCACCTTTATTTCTATAGCGCTTTTTACAGATTGTTTCAAAGCAGCTTTACAGAGATAACAGGAAAATAATGTTGTAATAATATTGGAATTCCTACAGTGTAGGAATGGCCAGTGTAAAAAGTGCTGCTCTAGTGCAATATCTTGGAGTGTGAGGTCAAAGAAACAATCATAACACAAAAAAAGTAGGCTACTTCTAAATGTTTTTCTGATGCGAGACTTTTATTTTGAAAGACACGCGTGACAGATGCAGTTAAGTAAAGAATGCCTGAGATTGAGAAAAACGCGTATGGAAAAACACATACAGATTCAGTATCTGCTGTCAGATTAGATGTTGTCAGGCTATATGTCAGTGTCATTATTTTTAAATTATTTTTTTGTAACTTGTCTTTTTCTGAAAAATTAACTTTCCTGCCCTGTCAGATGTTATACTGTCCTCATCATAGCCACGCTGTATATCACTTCACTACCCATGGGATCCCAATCCCAATGCAGCCCTCAACCCAAAGGTCTTCCGTTTGAGCCCTTGAGAGCTGCACACTTCCCTTATCAGTGCTGTGCTCTTGAGCAGGGCACTTAACCTGACAGATGCCCCAGGGAACTTTTCCTGAAATAAGTCATTTGCTTTAGATAAGAAACTCCTGGTAAAAACAAAACACATGCACTATTTGAATTCTCTCACACCTTATTTAGCACACATACATCACAGAGACGTCTGTTTGATGTGCGTGTTTACATCTGGAAGACGTATTTTTTAGAGTGTTTGTTCATCTGCAATACGTCTATAGGACGTTTCCTGTCAGATGTCAAATAGGCGTTTAGAAAACGTCTTTAAGATGTTTATGATTTAGAATGTATGTAAAACTGGCATCTTAAAGACGTCTATCAGATGTTAGTAAACAGTAGATGTTTTCCAGATTAAGTGATCTTTAAAAGACATCTTGCAGACGTACATGTGCTATCTAGAATGTAACTTAATGACGATACTGCACATTTTAGGGCTCTTGATTTTTGTCTGTGCAATCAAATCTGTATTAGTCTTAATATCTGCTAACATTTTTTTTGTTGCACTTTATTTTGAGGTGATGTAGTTACATTGTACTTACTCAAATAAGTACTGAGTAATATTAATTAACTATATACTTACTATAGAGTTACAGTTAGGGTAGGAGTTTGGTTTAGGTTTAGTTACTTGTAATTATGCATAATTTACTGTTATTACTATGTAGTAAAATGTAACTACGTCACCTTAAAATAAAGTTTTACCCTTTATTTTGATGCTCTTCCATCAGACATTATAGATACAAACTATAAGTAACTTTGATATATAAGATGACTATAAGTCAACTGATTCTACTAAACCAAACCATAACCTAATAGTTTAATAATACTCTAATTAGATTTAGTAGAATGTGTAAAGTGGACAATCAAAATACAGTGTGGTTGTACATGTAGTTACAGTGTACTTTCTCAAGTAAGTACAAGTAATATTAATTACTAAAAGTACCTAATAAAGAGTTACGGTTATAGGTTGCACTTTATTTTACAGTACATGTACTTACACTGTACTTACCTAAGAAAATACTGGTAATATAAGGTACATGGGTTAAGGTTATGTTTAGGAGTAGGTCCAGGTTTATTACCTAGTTATTACCTAGTTATTGTAATAACTGTAATAAGCACATTAAATATAAAGTGGACTGTAAAATAAAGTGCTACAACTTTTTTGTTTCAAAAAAGCCTCACGTAAATAAAAGGAAAATATTCCTAATGTTGTAAAATTCATAAATTATTAAACAAATTCAATTGCAGAGCTCTATCCACCTTATTTTTAATGCAAGATTTGGCACTGCCATTTGTAACTTGAATGTGTGAGGGTCTCGCTGTCATCCACTTCCAGTTATTTTACCTTTACAATAACAGTCCATTATGCTGCTTTATACAGCAAACTGGTATTTGTTATGTTATTTTGATTTATTATCGCAAATAGTTTTACCATTTACTGTACTTTGTTATTCTTCTAGTTATTTACCTTTAGCGGACTCTATTTACTCTTGCACATTCACAGAAAATAGCTTCCACTTTACAAAATAAGGTGTGTATAAGACAATAGTGTCATTATTCAGCTCAGTTTAGTTCAGTGTTGATTCATTTCAAAGTTAGTGTCATAATGTTTGGTTCAAATTTAGTTCTCATCTGTTTCAGTGCAGTGAAATAATATATCTGGAAATGAATGGTCTTTTGAAATATTGCAAAGTTATCATCTCAGAAAGTAAATATTGTTATTTTGCATCTAATCCACTTTTGTGTATAAATGTCCTGAAAGTCTAATTAGTCAAAAGAAGATGTATGATTTGTGTAATTTGTGACATGGTAATGGAAGATACATGTGGGATACAGCCTTGCAGAAAGATTTGCATAATGTGCACAGTGTACAATACAGACTGATGAAATGTCATGCTATAATAAAATATAACTGCTGTTTATCGTTTTATATGAAAAGGTCCTTTATGTGATTTATTGTTTTAAAGTATTTGTTCAGAAGCACACTTTAATTTTTAACATCATATGTTTCCCTCCTGAGATTGTAAATGACATTTGAAAAGCATCACATTTCCTGTCATTAAATGTCAAGCATGTGCTTAACTGCTGAGAAGACGCTTGTGTCTTAGTGTAGGTGAATAGATATGATAATGAGTTTTGTCATTTTTTTTGTCTCAGATATGTATTGAAGTATTACAATGTATTGAAGTATTACAATGTATTGAAGCATTACTGATGCGGCAAACCAGTGAGGTTGAAGAAATTAATAAGATTCACATTTCTGCAAAGTGGATAGACTGTAGAATTGCGTGTGACACATGACTGAGTGTTCAATCATTATTATTATTAGTTTTCAATACCCTGGCTCTTTAAAAAAATCATAATCCATCTCTCTTGGAGAATGGACATTTGTGAGTCATTTATTGCAATATCAGTACTTCATTATAATTCATGCATCATTACAATAAAGTCAAAATTGATTATTCCTTACTGATGGCCTCCATTTAGAGTTAATTGCATATCTTTAATTGGTTATATTGTCTGATAAAAGTATACATAAGGTTATATCTGTGACTTGTTTGTAAGAAAGCATACTGTATCAGTATGTCACTAGACATTTTTTAGAGTGGTCTTTGCATATGCCATGATGAAAGAGGATTACCGGGTTTTCCTGGTGGTTGCAAGGGGTTTCTTGGTCAAGTCACCTTTATTTACTGTATTTACCGCTTTACAAAATACAGATCGTTTCAAAGTAGCTTTACAGTGATTACCGGAAAATTATGCATTTCGGTCGTTGTTCAGTTGAGGTCATTTCAGTGTTGATTCAGTTCCGTTCTAAATATAATTTAATCTATAAAGAAAATCTGCAAAAAATTCATGTTGTCATTCAGCTCAGTTCAGTTCCCTCCTTTCGAGGGAACTCGAACTGCGTCGACTATGACACTTTGGGGAACGCCCTTAGCGTAACGCATCAGGTATGATTGAAACTAATCCAATCCTGATTGGTGCTGCGTCATAACGTAACGTGTTCGGCATACACGGAAGCTACAAAGGGACGCTGGCACACAATAGATTTAGCTTTTTGATCTTCAGCAAGCGCTCTGTTTCAAACTGTCTGTCCTATTTGGTGTTGTTTGTCCCATAAGAATTGTCCTAAATAAAGGTCTGCATTGCAATATAGAATCTAGTGGCTCAGATCTCGCGTTTGCCGAGGGAGCGCGTAGATTACTAGTCTACTCTGCAAAAAAGATTCTGTGGCTTGGATCTCGCGGATCTCGCTGGAAAACCGCTTTGACAGACGCCTCCCTCATAGGCTGGGGTGCGGTCATGGATGGCAGGGCTCTGAGGAGCTTCCTCTCAGACCTCAGGGGTCACCACTCAGATAATGTGTCCGTGCTCTCCTACTTGATTCATCAGGGGGTTCTGAGATTGCGCCCTCTATCCAGATTGGCGCATCAGATCCTCCTGTGGTCCCAGGGAAAACTATTTTCTCTCAGAGCAATGCACGTCCCAGGGGACCAGAATCATAGAGCATCCTGTCGAGGCAGGGTCTGAGACCCAGGGAATGGAAACTTCACACCGAGGTGGTGAAGTCGATATCCAAGAGGTTCGGCTCAGTGGAAGTGGATTTGTTCGTGTCTCGAGGGATGTCCCACTGTGGTTTTCTCTCACCCATCCAGCCCCATTGGGTTTGGATGCCATGGTACAGACGTGGCCGAGGCTACGCCTGTACGCTTTTCCCCCGATCGCTCTGCTCCCGGGAGTTCTTGGAGAGGGTCCATCGAGATGGGATCAGCCTACTTCAAAAGATAGTTGCCCCCTACTGGCCGGCCCAGGTATGATTCTCAAACATCATATCACTCCTGACAGGCTAACCTTGGCAGATCCTTCTGAGGAGATCTTATCCCGTCCACACACAAGGTGTACGTGGCTGCCTTTGTGGCTTTCCACGCTCCTCCGGGTGATGGGCCTCTGGTGAGACATCAGCTCATTGTACATTTCCACCGTGGGGCTGAAAGGATGAGACCTGCGGCTCGTAACAGAGTTCCCACATGGGACCTGGAGGCGGCCCCCTTCGAACATCTGGAGTTAGCTGAGGCCAAGAACCTTTCCCTCAAGGTAGCTTTTTTATTAGCTATTACTTCTCGAGTAGAGAGTAGGAGACACTCAGACACTCTCTAAATCTCATGGGTGCCTGAAGTTTGCTCCAGGCAACACTAAGGTCATCTTGCATCCCAGGCCGGGCTATGTGCCTAAAGTGCCATATAATGTGGTACGGCCTATGGTTCTGCAGGCTTTTCATCCTCCACCTCAAGTGACGGTGGATGAAGAAAGACTTAATTTGCTCTCCCCTGTCAGAGCTCTCAAGATATATGTCCAGAGGTCTTCTTCATGGCAGAAGTCAGACCAGTTGCTGGAGTGCTTCGGGTCGCACAAGAAGGGGCTTCAAGCATCCATTCTTTTATCAACCAGAGGCATGGTGTCCTCTAGAGCCCTCCTTTCAGGGGCCCCGATCTAAGAAGTGTGCGATGCAGCAGGATGGGCCACCCCTCATACTTTAACAGATTCTATAGCCTGGACATTTCTTCTACGCCAGGCACTCTAGTGCTCTCGTCCTAAGTGTGCCTGTGCGCAGCTTCACACTGGGACAGGCAGGGCTCTTTGTGGCATAGTGGGTACTCGTTCCCCAGAGTGTCGTAGTCGACGCAGTTTGAGTTCCCTCGAATGGGAACGTCTCGGGTTATGATGACTGTAACCTTTTTTCCCTGAGAAGGGAACGAAACACTGCGTCCCTCCGCCACGACTCCCCCTGCCTGGAAGCAACTTGCTTCATTGCAGAAGCTAACTCAGTTGTGTGCCCTTTGTAGCTTCCGTGTATGCCGTCACATGTTACGTCATGAAGCAGCACCAATCAGGATTGGATTGGTTTCATTCATACTTCAGATGCGTTACGCTAAGGGTGTTCCCCAAAGTGTCGTAGTCGACACTGTGTCTCGTTCCCTTCTCATAGAGGAAAGGGTTACAGTCGTAATCTCAGACGTTCTCATACAACAGTGTCAGTAAAGTCAGATCAATAATATTGTAAAATATTAAGTGTCCCAAACTAAGCAAGCCAGAGGCGACAATGGCAAAGAATCAGGTGACAGAATGGGAAAAATAAATCCTTGGGAGAAACCAGACTCAATTTGGGGTGTCAGTTCCCATCTGGCCAATGAACGAACACGGTGTGATCAGATCGGAATCAGTAGCATTCAAATAATAATCCAATTCCTTTTGCTTGAAGATCGATTCATCATGCCGGTAACGGAGCTAAGTATGGCCATAGGGTCTGTGTGGAGGGCCTGTCTGGAGGGCCTGTCTGGTTCTTGTGGTCTCTGCTGAGGATCTGTGCCGATGGCTGTCATGTTGATGAGGCCTTCACAGGGGATCGTCTAGTAGACACGGTCTCTGATGACTTTCAGGCTTGTGTTTTGGTCATATCTAGGTGCAGGTCCACTGGGTGTTTGCTGGGATGTTCCTAGATGTTGTTAAGTGGTTGCTGGTCTGTTTTTGGTGGTTGGTGGCTACTCTTGGGGGTTTTGTACTGGTCTAAGTCACAATCTCTGTGATATCCTGGTCTTTAGATATGGCTCAGTTGTCTGTAGGATTTTTTCATTGTATTGTCTGCTATGGTAGGTGAATATCCTAAGTGAAATCACTTAGAAAAGTAATAGCACACTTCTCCTCAACAAGCCACATGATTTGAAGAATCATTCAGGTCTGTGTCATGTCTTATGTTAATTAAGGTTGTGGGTTTGTAGAATAGAATAGCATAATAGAATAGAATAGCAACATATTTTTTTCTTAGCAATCGCAGCTAATAACTGGAACAATTTCTTTAAAGGGATCCTATAATGCCCCTTTAACAAGATGTAAAATAAGTCTCTATTGTCAGTAACTATCTTCTAGTCATTTATTAGCATATTTTGTCATGATAATCTATAAATCGCGTTCCCGGGGGTGGGTTTATGTAAATTTTAGGGTTAGTGAAGAAGCTCACTGTAGTCCCTATCAGCTGTTTGGTGTAGTCCTTAAAAAGTGATTTCTGTAAAAGAAATTTCTCCATTTGCTTTGAACTTTGAGCGTCATTACTTTGCAGATGTTGTTTATGCTCAAACAGCAACATTACGCACTAACTAAAGTTAAAAATCAACCACCCCTTTCTAACAATATACAAAATTAATCTAATGATTAATCTAAATTCATCTAATTTCGTTGGAGCTGTGACTTAGTGGTCAGCTTTGAGTCTGGCATGCAACACATTTCATTGTCTCAATCTTTTCTCAATGTTCTCACTCTCTATTTTAGGTCAGAGTAGAATAGTTCTCAAATGCTTATGAATCCCTGAAAAGAATAAAAGACATTGTCCGGATAGACAGTTGAGGTGCTCTGTCCTTTAACAGACACACCGTAACAGCAATTTAACCCAAAGACCAGAAACATGTTCTGACCACAGCTTTAGCTTTACTGCACGAATCCACTTTTTGTTAGTGGATTTGTTAACACTGACAAGCACAACCTTTTATTGATACAGCCACGAGGACAACCGCTGAGCAAGACGTGTTATAACCTTTGGAAATATCAGACAGACCATCATATTTTCTGCTAAAGGCATTTTCAAGTAGTTCCAAAAGCTCCTGCTTGGGCTCAAAAATGGTACCACTCTCAACAGCAAATGATCATTTCAAGGAGACAAGTGTGTTAATAATTGATAACAGCATTTTATGACAATTTAAAGATTGTTTTCCCCTCTCCACTATCTGTTCTATAGGCTCTCCATTTGGTTTTGCCTTGACACCGTTTACCCACACGCTGATGATAAAGCCGAACAAAGCTGTCTGTATTTCAGCATTCTTCATATTTTATTCAAAAACAAAATGAGCAAGATTGCTTTGTTTACCTGCATAGCTTCATGAACATCGTACTGAAGCTTCCTTTTGAAAACAGCCGTGCAGTATATACACAAGGGATGGGGTATTTCTCGTTGTTGCATCATATCCAGAGCTGACAAGAATTCTCTGTTGTATGGAGATTGGTCTCCATAAGGTCTTGATATACAGTAGTCAAGAAGTCACCTATAATGTCAATCCCTCTCAAGAGGATCAGTGACAAAGTTTCAAGCTTTATGGGATACCTATTTGGTAAAAGTGTTTTTGTTAGTAACTTGATCTTGAAAAGATGTTGCCCATGAATTTCCATGTTTTTCAGGATGTTTTCCGTCATTTTGTCACGTCTGTTTTTGGTCTAATTTCATGTTCTTGTTTTTATGTCTTTTATTTAGAAATTTAGTCATGTTTCCTAGTTCCTTGTCATGTGATTCCCAGCCCTCATGTGATCATGTCTTGTGTTTCTCAGTTCTACTTTGTGATTGGTTCATTGTTTGATTATTCACAAGTGTTCCTTTTGGTCATTAGTCTTTGTGTATAAATACCCCTCATGTTACCGTTGCTTCTTGTCTAGCTTTGTTTTTTTGTATGGTGAGTTTCTGGTTCCATGGTTTATAGTAGTGGTTGACAGATCGAGGCTTCGTGGAACACTGAAACAGTTTAAGCAGATGTGTTGTCGAAGCTTCGAAACAATCCGACACCCGTCCCCACGGTGACCCCTAGTGGTCAGAACACTGTAAATGCAACAAAAAACCCGGGCCAAACATGCTCTAAAAAAAGACTTTCTGACTGTAAGACTTCCTTTAGTCTCCGTGTTTTATGGACTTCCCAAAATACATAAATCCCTGATTGATCCACCACTCAGGCCCATTGTGTCTAGTATTGGCTGTGTAACTGAACCTTGGTCACAATATCTCGACTTTTTCTTGAAAAAATATGTTTGTGAATTACCATCTTATTTAGGTGACACATCCGACATATTGAGACTTTTAGATTTGTTTGAATGCGACCATGATTTCATGCTGATAACTTGTGACGTGCAAAGTTTATATACATGCATTCCTCACAAAGCAGGGACTGAGGCGTTACTACATTTCTTTCCAAAACGGGCCATTGATATAGCTCCTCCCAATGAATTCTTACTGACATTGTCGAAAGTTGTTTTAACAATGAACTATTTCCAATATGCGGGCGATTATTACCTACAGAAGCGTGGGGTCAGTATGGGTAGTTGCTTTGCACCGTCGTACGCATGCCTAGTAATGGGTTTATGGGAAGCTAAATTTATTGATAACCCTGTGAACAACCTATTCCTCCCTAAAATACCACTTTGGAAGAGATACATTGATGATGTTTTCTTCATTTGGATGGGGACTTCGGTTGAATTGGATAAATTCATGGCCTATATTAACTCTACCACACCCTTCTTGAGATTTACAGTAGACCACTCCACAGACAATATTAACTTCCTGGATTTGACTATTTACAAAAACTCCCAAGGAGGTTTAGAGACATCGATCTATCGTAAACCTCTTAGCAGAAATACCCTCCTCAGAGCTGATAGCCATCATCCCAAACAACTTATTAAAAATATTCCTATTGGCCAATTTTTACGGCTTAGAAGAAACTGTAGTAGTGATGCAGAGTTTGAGCGTGGGGCAGTAGAAATGACAGAGCGCTTTTGTAACAGGGGCTATGCTGTAAGTGATAACTCTGAAGCCTATGAACGAACCAGATCGACGCAACGAGCACATCTCCTAGTTAAAACCAAACAAGCCTCAGTGCAAAGACTCTGCTTCTCCACCGATTTCTCTCATATTGGCGGAGAAATTGCAGAGTGACCCAGCTCTTAAAGATATATGGGCAGAATCTCAAGTATTACTTTTAAGCGTCCTCGCTCACTTAGAGACAGGTTAGTTCACACGACCATGAGCCCTCCACCAAAACCTACGTGGTTACCGGCTCCTCCCTTGGGTTTTTACAGATGTGGGCACTTTACCCATTGCTCCAACTCAAATGACACAAAGCAATTTTTCCATCCCCAGTCAAGTAAAAAATACAAGATCAATTAATTTATTAATTGTAACACCACCCACGTGATTTACATGTTGAAATGTCCATGTGGGTTGGTGTATGTAGGTCAGACTAAACGCCCCCTCAAACCACGCATTGCAGAACACAAAGCAGCAATTCGGAACCGTAATATGGACTATGGAATTGCGAGGGATCATGTACAAGCTAATCATGGCTCCAATGCGTCCTTAAAATTGTGGGGTATTGGAAAATTCTACCCTCCCCACGAGGAGGTGATATAGTGATGTCCCTAATACAACGAGACGCTTTTCTGGATTTTCACTCTTAACACAGTAGAACCATATGGCCTTAATGTTGCTAGCGGTTCTGCATGTACACTTTTATACTTATGTTTTTTTTTGTGTGTGTCTAGATCTGAGTGCTAGGATTGGATAATTGATGTACCACACCCACCTAGGCCAGTGGCCAATACCTTGGATTTTGATTCTTTAAATTCTGTACATCGTTATTATTGATTGTTTGACTCTGAAGACGCATGGGCGTCGAAACGTAAGTCATTCTGTACTAATAAAAATTATTTAAAACGTTCTGTGCTCCGGTCCTGCTCCTTGGTCCTAGCTAGACCTTGGGTCTTTTTTCTTATGCTCTAAAACACCTTTTACAAATCTGTTGCAATTTTTTTAATATTTTAAGTAAAACCTTTCAAATGCAATTATCTAATCATCTAACAAGATTATCAAGTGTCTATATGTTCTTTTATAAATTGTCAGGGTTTTTTTGTTTGTTTCAATTAATGGCTCAGCTAAAGGCCAATAAGAGACTATTTACTACGTTAATTCATTTAAATTATACTAATGTCTATTTAAAACGTCTACAAATGTATAAAACTGATCAGGTAAAACCCACAGATACTTGTTCATTGGTTCTCAGTGACTCCTCATGATTCATGGGTTGACAGAGGTCATCGCCCCCACCTGTGAAACTTTCGAAGTGTTTCGAAATGTTTCGAAACATTTATGACATAATGAAGCCTCGTTTACTGAAATCTGAAATTGCTCTGGCAGTTTGATACACGCTCCGAACCATTTATTTGGAACAAAAGATCTGTAAAGGTTTCGAAACTTCATGAAGCAGTGTTTTGAAATTGCCATCACTAGTTTATAGTCAAGTTTATGTTTAAGTTAATGTTTATTTCATGTCAAGTCTAAGTTTTGTTTGGCTATCTGTTCACGTTTAAGATTTAAATAAACTGCACATGGGTTCAGACTACTTGCCTTCAGTGGACTTCTTTACACATACGAATTACCGGATTAGGGTTTTTACAAATTTTTTTTTTAACAGAGATTTACCTCAAAAAGAGTAAATACCAAATAAATATTCTAGCAGAGCATAACTACAAATGTGTATATTATAAAAGTTCCCATGATTTTTAATGTTTTAAGTCTTTTCTAGACCTATAAATCACAGTGATGATATTGCCGGATATCTCCCAGTTTTCCATGACTGTGGGTGCCCTGAACATAGCAACCTATAATTGTGTATAATATGTGTTGGGAAAAGAATAATTTTTGTCGACCATAACTAGATATTCGTAAATTCACATCCAAACTACCACACACATGCTGGACATTGATGTTGTCTTATTTTATTTTAAAATGTGTAATGATGTTATGTGTAATATTACTAATATATGATTTTTTTGTTACTGTGTTTAAGCAGAGTGAGTTCCTCAGAGGAGCAGAGGCAGTGCATGTGGCCTGATACATTGATGTGCCGACGTACGTTTGAATACCGTTCAGTCGTTTTCATGCAAGTGGTAGGCATAGCAAACCTGAATGAATTTACAGTAGATGTATATGACAAGACTAGAACAAATTCATTCAAGCAAATTCTTTTTTTCTTAAGTATGAAATCAAAATTTAAGTTTTTTGAAGCATTTAGTATGAACATTTTTGACTTACTGTTATCTATAATCTATTGTGCTTCAAAACAATGACAAAATTTGCATTTAGTAGCTATAAGCATTCAAAAACGTATAGTCTCTCACTTGCGCCAATATGTATCAATGATTTTGATGACATTCCTCTGCACTTCAGCTTCTCATCAGATTTTTTGTCCAATCAAATGCTCTCTTGAATCTGAAGCATCCAGCCCCCTACATTATAAATAGATGCTGCAGCTAAAATCGGTCACTTGTTCACACATTTACTATTTTCTACATGGTGAAATATATAGGGGATAGGGAACGATTCAGACAGTGTACAATAAATATGCTTTCCATTGGGGCGAATGAAGTCTGGTTTCACATTAGGGTTCACGTTAACCGTGCAGCGCACACACAGTGAGCTCTGGTCCAGAGACACGACAGCACAGAGCGGATCGTATGCACGAGTCAGCACATACCAGAAAACATATCAGACCCATTTGAATTTTGATCAGAATGCTTTTAAAGTGATACAGAGATTAGGAGGAGAAACGATAAGAGATTAGGAGGAAACTGAGGCTATACCGAGCTCAACGCCTCTCGCCAAGCTGTGATATAATCAAAAAACCATTGGCTATTATAAAAAGGGGAGGAGCTGTTCAATATGTCCCACCCTGTCTTCCTGTTTCAGTGGAACTTATGTCAACACATTGAATGATGCTGTATGTTTCAAGGCACTTCAGTTGGCCTTTAAAAACAAAATGTTTTCCTTAAACAGATTGTTCACTCAAAAATTAAAATTCTCTCATCATTTATTCACCCTTTTGTCAGTCCAAACCTGTATGACTTTTTTTCTTCTTCTGCGGAACACAATAGAAGATGTTTTGAGAAATGGAATGTCAGTGGTAACCAGAACTGTTTGGTTACTAACATTCTTTTAGAATATCTTCTTTTGTGTTCTGTAGAAGAAAGAAAACCATAGGTTTTGAGTAAATGAGTAAATGATGAAATAATTAAATTTTTGGGTGAAGTATTTAAAATTAAGCAAATTGAGCTTTTTGATTTAGTGAAAAGAGAGTGAAAGAGATAGATGGTGATTTTCTTTACTCTGCACAAATCCACTCAAGCACCTGCTTGACTGATACACAACTGAGAAAATGAGATGCAAATACTACACTGTTGCATTTGCATGCGTACAGTTTACAGAAAAGCTTTTACCATCTGATCTTCCAGCAGAAGGCATAAGAACAATGCCCCCGCTTGCAGACTTGGCTAAAGTTGACATTTCGTCTGTCGCTAAATCAGGTTTCATGTAAAGCAGAAACCAAACACGCAGCAACAAAGAGACTGGCGGTTGGAGACGCTATACATAATTCAGCAGAGTGTGTGTGTTTGGAGAAAAATTGGGTTGCTTTGAATAGCATTTATCAATTCACTCACAAATACTTCAGCAGCGCAACAGGGGAGCTTAATTTGTGCTGCAGTGCTGGTGATCTGATTCAATTCTCGCCGGGACTCCACAAACAGTCTCTGCCCATGTCCTTCTTGACCTTCCCATCAGTCTGTTGGAGAAAGGTAGGCACAGGAACAGAGGCGTTGTGGGTGTCTGGTGTCTGCATTTGGGCACTTTTGTATTCCGAGCACGTACTTTGGAAACGCCGGGACAGCGAAAACACGACGTGGGGATAAAAACAAGAGCAGTGAGGTTTAGCACTAATTAAGAAAGACAAAACAAGTAAACATGCCGGCAAATCGATGTCAAAGCAGAGAGCTCAAAAGCTTTAGAAATCGGTTTCTTATTTTACTATACTCATCTTTTTTTCTTCTTACATTTTGTCTTGGTGTAGCTCCAAATGTAACTTACAACTTAGCCTATAGCTTTGCCATAAAAGGGCACTAAGTTACAACTTATGCCTGCAACAGACTGTGTGATTTTGGCAATCCTATAAGATCATTACAATCACACTATACGACATGGATCTAATAAACTTGGGTACGACATGAATAGACTGTACGATGATGACAAGTTAGTATAGTTAGTTAGTATAGGAGAATAAAACGTTATCAGCATGGGCTAGTGGTAAACAAATAGAGCAAAATGAATCACAATTTGGCAATTGTGTTTTTTATGTGCGCTGGAGAAAAAGGGGAGGAAGCGAAAGAGGAAATTATGGACGCGGTCATGGCTAGGGAAAAGAGGCCAACTTGGCATGCTAATTTTGCAAATGGAGCTTGAGGTAAGAAGTTTTAAGTTTTAGCGCCATGTTGCGTTGATCAATACTCCGTCTCATGTTGCAGTTTTATTGGCTTGCCAGTAGATGTAGGTCGTAGCAGCAAACACACTGATATGATCATGCTAAATTTCTAACACTGTCAGAAAATTAATAGCAGGCTATCTTTGATCGCAAGACCGTGACAATGGCCGACTTTGAACCTCTCTCACTGTACGATGAAGGACCACCGTTTTGGAGCCACGACCACAGAAACCGCCATGATTGGGCATCCTTCGTCTGGACAGCCCAAAATCGTGCAATGTGTACTGGACATTATGCATTGCTAAATATTTTGTGTTTTTTCTCACTGGAATTCCTCCACAACTTTTAATATTCTAAAACAACTTCCGAGGCAATAAATACTACATTAAGGTAATTCTAAGATAGCGTTCTATGTGTGTGTCTTGTCTACTTACAGCTAGTCAATCAACATTAGATGTCACCCTCAAGCCCCGTTCACACCGCCAGCGACTTTGTCGCTGTATGTCGCTCGGCTCTGTACTGTGAAGTCGCTTGTGGGCGTTCGCAGTGCTGTCGCTCTAATGTTATTGGTAGACTGCACGTCTGGCCATATCTATACCAAATACCATCACAAGTGATATATACAAATATACAATTTTAATTTGACTAGGAATTAGGCTCAAAAGAAACAGTAGGCTATATGCTGTTGGGAGAGTGTTTTTATATTACCACAGCAGTGTTCAGTGGATTAAATAGTTTACTAGATTAACGATCGATCAATCAACAAATTAAACTCACTCATACTGTCATAAATTACTAAAACGTCATTCGAATTTGACAAATAATCAATTTTCTTGTCCCTAATAGTCAACACAATGCAGGGGAAACTGTAAAATGAACTGCAGGAGTAACGTTACTAAACTTGCATCATAAAATTACACCACTCGAACTATAAATGTATGAATTAAACTCACTGAGAATGTCGACAGTTTCTTTTCCATGCATAATTTTATTATATCCATATGTGGTTACAGTCAAATCATATAAAACAGTGGAATCATCCTCGAGCTCTTCTGTCTTCCCTGCACTCGAGACGGTGACGTAAGCTCCACTGAAAAGGCTTCTTTCCTATTGGTTGTCGCTCGCGAAAATCGCTTCTCATTTGCATAAAGTTGAAATTTCTCAACTTTTGTCGCTTGTCTCCTGTCGCTTGACACGCCCACATTCTGTCGCCAACGGTCGATGTCGCTCGTGTCGCCGGAAGTCGCCAGCGCTCCATTGAAATGAATGGGATCATGTCGCTTTGTCGCTGCGTGTCGCTGGCAGTGTGAACGGGGCTTCAGGCTAAATAACACAACCTCTGCCAAAAGTGTTCCTCCTTCGGTGTGCATTGTGCAACCCCCTTTAAAGGGATTTTTCACCCAAAAATTAAAATTCTAAATTATGTCATTTACTTTTTCTTCTTTCTTCTGCTGAACACAAAAGAAGATATTTTGAAGAATGTCGGTAACCAAACAGTTGATGGACCCAATTGACTTCCATATTATTTTTTCCATCTATACTAGTAGTCAATGTCAACTGTTTGGTTGTGTAAACAGCACCTTTGGAGACTCACACCTGTAGGTAAATAGGTTTGTCATTTCCAAACTGACAGTGTGAACGCAGCTCTGTATCCATATGGACGACATGGGGCAAGTTGTCACACGGGGAAGTCACAAAGGTAAGGTTTTGTGACTAACGTTCAGTGCTTCCTCTAGCATTGGTTAAAATACTCTTGTAAAATAAGGATCATTTTTTTTGTAAATGTTATCCTCTAAACCAGTATTATTTAAGTAGGCCTGTTATTTATATTTTAATTTTTGTAGGTTTAATTTTACCTTAAGGTTTAGTAATTTTGCTATGTGCTTTTGTCATTTCTAAATGGGTTTTTTGTAAACATTTCTTTGTAAATTTTTAATTTATTTTAATTTCAGTTTTAGTCATTTTAGTACTTCAACTCACCTAGGATGAAATGTTGCCTTAGCAACTAGTAAATAAGTTTAAGTTGTCTGTTTTATGCTGTGTTGAATACAATAATGAAGTTTCAATATGATTAAATGCCATTTCAATTAACAATGCTCATTAGGTTAAAGCTCTTGAGGGGAATGTCATCCTGAAGCGTTAAGGCTGTATTAGGATTGTAATCAAAGATGAAACCTTGTATCATCTTTATTCTAACCCACCTATTTAACCTGCACTGTCCTTCATTACACTTCTACAGCTGCAGGCTGTAATTTCCCTTTTTCCCTGGTATCACCCACAACTGCAAAAATGGATACTTAACCTCCACACCTCAGCTGGCCTCCTGTATCACACCGTAAGCATCCTGTAGTGATGTTCTGGGCGATGGAGGTGGATATCATTATTAATCAGGTGAGAAATACCGCAGATGCCAGGATGCATGATGGGAAATTTCCATGATGTGGGTTTTATACCTTCAACAAATCAATAAACCCAACCATGTGTGAAAATAAATTACATTTTTTTAAAAATCATATTTTTGTATGTTACACGGCATCTGGAATACTTGATTCTGATTGACCAACTGTGCCATTCTGCAGTAAAATATTCTAATATAATTCTATAATTAACAGTTTTCTGCAGCCCATCGATTTCGGAGGATGACACGTACAAAGCGCCCCAAAATTAGTGAATATAAGTTCTGTTTTTGTTTATTATATGGCTCTCTGGGATACTTGATTCTAATTGGTATTATGCTGTAAAATATATATTTTTTATAATTATTTCATTGGTCTTTGTCAGGCAACTGGCTTTGGAAGACGACAAAAACTAAAAAGTAAAATATTTTTTGCCGTTGTTTATTGTAGAGCTCTTGGAATTCTGGATTCTGATTGGTCAACTTTGGCATACTGCATAAAAAAAAGAAAGAGAAATACAGCGTGTAACTTAATCTTTAATATTTGGCCACTTCTTTATAATAGAAATTCTATCCACTGTAATTTATTGAACAAGAACATGTGGACATGAAAACAAGCAAACTCAGAGCGTGGGTTTAAACTTTTGTTTTGTGATCTTGATGAACAGCAATTGACATATTATACGCAATGTTACGTTATAAGCAATCCAATCTCACAGCATATGCAGAGATGGAGTTTGTTAACTGAGCTGCTGACACCTCGATATGGAACACAAAGCGCGTCAGACTTCATATGCGTTCCCAGATGCAGGTTATTGGAAACCCAAACAAACAGCACATGCCAAGAATGAGTTTTTACAGCATTTTAATATTAAAACAATATAGCTACATATAGGTATAATGTGCAGCAGATCAATAAACCCGATCAGTGAAAATAAATAATGTTCTTATAAACTGTATTCTTTTTATATATCATCTAGTTATTTGGAATATTTGATTCTGATTGGTCATTCTGCAGTAAAATATTTTTATATAATTGTATAAATGGCCTTTATCCTAGGCAATGGATTTCCCTCATATGTTCTTTTGATGTCTCTGCTATCACTCCACAGACATAATAGAATAATTTCAACTCAAATCAATATTTGATGTCCATTTATTTATTTATTTGTTAAATAGCTGTGTAATAAGTGGGATAATGTGCGGTCAGATGGTCATTATCGCAAAATAAACCTTTTCAAGGTGATAGTTTTTTCTCTGCGGGGTCCCGATCACTCGGGTTTATTTTGCGATAATGACTCGCTGACTGCACATTATCTCTTATTTAGCTTTATTGTTTTCTTCAAGGAATCATATTGGCACACAGCTCCAAATATATAATACAGAGAAACATGACAAAACATGTGAACATGCAATATAAAACCCACATGCACACATAAACAAAGGCAAATGCCTCTGCTTTTTCCTCTTTTTTGGCAGCCTGAAAATGAACATTATGAATGAATGGGGTATGATCGCGTTTGGCACCTCTCTCTCTTATTTTGTTCTTGGTGTTTCGACTTTGGTCATCATCCAATTGAAAGCCTGGGGAGAGTGCGAGGAAAGACATTATTCATTTCCTCTTTGTGCTTAACACATTAGCATGATGATTATAGCTCATTTTCAATCACGCAGTCAAAACATACAGCATAATTTTGGCAGCCAATGAAAATGTGTTACAAAAAAAGAAAAAAGAAAACACAATAGAAGAATCTGCTTTCCTTTGGGTTCATGTTTATTTTCCACTGTGAGATTCTGCTTTAACTGCTTCCACTGGCATCCATCATACTTGGAAACCAACATAAATGTAGACATTATCATAACCTTAATATTGTTGCAAGAGGTGAAGCTTTATATTTCACTTGACTGGAGATAACCTCGCCTTTAGCTAGTCTCTCCCGCTGGGTTATGCATATAATGGCGTTCTTTGCTCTCATACATCATGCATTAGGTGCCTTAGCAGCAAGGTTAGATGGGAGAGACGTCTGTGAATCTCATGTCATTATAGTGGAAATTAAATTTAACGGTTTAAACTGCAGTAGACTTAATCTGTCAGATATTATATTAAAAAGTGAACCGAGTATTACTACTGAACATGCAATGTTGTTATCAAAATAGTACATTTCAAATGTGATTTTAGTGACATTAATTTAAGAAAATACTGCTCAGATCGCATTTGAAATTATGCACAGGTTTGGTATTGTGTTGGGTTGCCAATGTGAATTGTGCCAGGACCGCTAATTAGCATACAGTTTGGATTGGTGTTATGGTTCTGTTCTTGGCAAGGACCCCCTGCGCATCCATGCAGCCTATAGCATGGACAACAGCAGGGAGAGTAGTGGTAAACAAAACAGAATCAACAACTCATGTATTGCAGATATCATTAATGTTCAACAATTTAATGTACACCATAATTCAAAACATATGAGTCTGATTTGAAGAGGAATATCAGAAGGCCGAGTTCTGACTGGACGAGAGGAGGAGCTGGGGATGGAGGAGGGTAATTCATAACTGAGCAACGTGATAAATCTGCTCATTATACTGAATGGACCTTACATGTAGGAATGCTGTGATAGGCGTCGTATTCCTATTGGCAGACGTGGATGAGCTGAGAGTCAGCTGATGAGAGCTTGACTGACCTGCCAGAACGGACGCTATGCTCAGATTTACAGCAAAAACCAGTGAACTTGGTGAAAAGAGAAGGTCAAGTCAAATAGCAACTCTATATTTCAGGACGATCTCATTACTTTACTTTTCGTAGGCATCTTTTATATAGTTTTTTCATTTTTATTTTATTTGGAGAGACACTGAAACTATCAAAGCATGTACAGTTTTTTTGCAAAACAAATTTCTTTTCAACATTTGGAAGCTTGTTTTAATAAAAAAAAAAAGAAAGTTGATTGCGACTTTTTATCTCACAATTCTGACTTTTTTTTCCACAGAAATGCAGGTTTATAGCTCACAATTCTGTCTTTAAAACTCACAATTGCGAGTTTGTCTGAATTGTGAGATAAAGACAGAAAAAAGTCAAACTGTGAGATAGAAAGTCACAATTATCCTTTAAATTGTTTTATTCCGTGGCAGAAACAAGCTTCCATCGGAATTACATGTTTTCATGAAATGTAGTGGAGTAAAAAGTAAATTATCATGCTTTAGAATGTAGTGAAGTAAATGTTCCCCAAGTAAAAATACTTCGCTTCCACTTCTCGAAATTAGTCAGTGTCAACTGCATGAAACAAGTTAAATAGCATTCAAAATTATATTAATTTCCTTTAAATAGTAGTTGCAGCTTTAACTCTAAAAGAATCTTACTTTTTTTCACCTTTTACATGTTGTTTTAAGAGAGTTTTTGTTGTAAGTAGTTTTTTTCTTTGTTTTACATTTTTGACGTTTTATTAATTTTTTTGTGGCATTTTCAATAAAACTGCCTGAACAAATGTAGAGAACATAAGGGCTCATTTGCAGGGCGTACTGCTTATGTAGCCCCATAACAGTAGCCTATATTCACTAACAATCACACAGTATTATTAATTTGACATGTCATATATTTATGAAAAATATTTTATTATAAAAAAATATGCTCAGATTGTATTTTAACCTAATGAACTGAATGAAAACTATGGCATTTATGTGATTTAGCTCAGTTCATTGCCATATTCAATTATGATAGTCCCAAAGGCAGTTCTTGCCCTTCAAGAAGCAGAAGCTGTCATTGCACTTGCTGCAAAGTGTGTTGGTGTAGCCTTTACCACAGTGTCCGCAGCGTCCTCTATTTTGTTCATATCTTCTGACACAAACCTTCTGAAATACTCCAGTGGTATATGAAGGGAGATGGCATTAGTGATATTCAGACCTGAAAAATCAGTGTTGGGACTAATACAATTATTTTTCAGTCATGGGGCATGGCCTGTGTTCTTGAATGATTTTTTTTGTTGGCATAATGTCCACATAATCATCAGATCGGTGGTCACTGGTTGTTCATTTTCCAGTTCATTGGCATCTCCACATTCCTCGTTATCACTTGTATCAGAATCCATTTCAAAAACACTGTTCCCATTTTGGATCGCATCAATGACATCATACACTTTGTAGATAATACGGCCTTTCCAGGCTGGTGGCATTCTGAAACAAATTTTTTATTTTATTTTCAATATCCCATTCATACTTAAACCTACACATTTTAAGAAATGTACACTTTCCACATAATTCACACTATACAGGCTAGCTTATGGTGTCCTCTAGTTATCATGGGAATAGTACTTATACCTATTATAGGTTGGCTGCAAGCAGATATTTGGGCAAAAAAGCCCAGAAAAGAAAACAAGTTAAATATATCTTATAAATAAGATAGGGATAGTTTAAAATATTGCTGCAGAAATACTTCAAATTCCCAAAGAAATAATGTTTCCCTTAATTTAACTTGAACTTGATTAAAACTCAAAATTTTAACAAGGATGGCCTTTAAAAATTGTGAATGATCAAAAACATTGTTTCTATTAGTCGTTTATTCACATGGAAAAGTTGAGAGGTAAAATTCATCCATGTAATGTGCGAGGTGTTCCATGCCATAATGAAACACCCCTTTAACCAAGTGTTGTAAAATTACAACATTGACATTACAAACTCAAAATCTAATATGATTAAAGCATTCAATAGTAACATAATATCTGCATGATCTAGACATAAATGTACATAAAAAAAAATGTTTTAGGCATTTTACTTGAATGTTGATTTATTCAGTACAGTAAAACAAGATGTGCTTCAAGGCGAGTTTGCAGGTTGTGAGGGTTCATGACGGACCCATTCACAAAATATGCAATATCCAATAGCACTGTAAGGCTGAACATATATGACCTATAAGTTGTGTAAATGTAGTCTTGGAGAAAAAAACAAAAATCTGCAAGTTTATTTAAGAAAATGTATATTATTTCAGTACAACAGTGCGCATTACAGGGTTAAATAGTAGTCATTACATGAACGCAGAGGATTCGTAAAAATCTTTTTAAGTAGCCTACATAAATAAAATTGTCAATTTTTTTCTTAACATGCAAATACCTAAAAATGCTAAGGCATCATTAGACACTGGTGATCTTCTTGTTATTGTCCATAAATACAGAGTACAAATAAAGCGAGGATGAGGGACAAAAAGCTTTTTTCAAGTGTCCTTCTCTAGAGAGAGAGAGAGAGAGAGAGAGAGAGAGAGAGAGAGAGAGAGAGAGAGAGAGAGAGAGAGAGACAACTCTCACTCCATTCGCACATCATTATAAACTGAGATGGTTTTTCATCTAAAATTCATTCTCACGAGACTAAATGTGTGTAAGAGAGATGCCAGTTTTCCTGCAGTATGGCATTTGTGCTCTCACACCTTTAGAGGGTAGTAATTACATGCTGCATCGAACATGGGGGAAAAAAGTGCAGATCTGTCTTCTGTGAATAGCTTATGCTCCAGAGATGTCCTGACACCATGAACTAGATCACAGCGAAAGTGAAAGACTGTTCCTGTAATATCTCGAGATTTGTGTAATAATTAGTAGAGCTTACCAAGTCAAGCATCACTGTTACTGCTCAGATTGAGGATTATGGATTTGTTCAAATCACTAACCCTGAGTATTAAACTTGTAGCTTGTCCTTCACAATTTGTTCTTCAGACATGATTGAAACTTCAAATGTTGCCGCTTGTTGAAGAAAGGTGTGCTGGTACTTTTCTGAGGATTTTTGGAGCACTTAAAATTGACAAAAAAAAGAAAAGAAAAGAAAATGCATCGAAGGACGGATTAAATCCATATCTAAAGCCCGTTTTCCACCATCAGGTGCTGGTTCCCAATCTGGAGTCATTTTCCACCACAGAAATGGTGCCTCTGGTGTGGAATAAATTGCTCAGCATCTCATCTGATATGGATGAAAAAATTTCATAATTCCACAAAATATTATATATATATATATATATAATATATATTTACATATATTATATAAAAATATATGTTTGCATACTAGCTTCAGCCACTTTACTGAATTATTGTGACAGATATCAAATGTTCGCATTAGTACTCATTAAATAAAGATGTTAGTGATGGCTTAGTAATTGCAAGGACAGCATTATCAGAATGGCTGCGATTTAAGCCGCCTTGGTAGTGAAGTAGAAAGGAAAATGGTTGATCTTTAGTTTAAGTTTTGATATTGAGTGGAACCGACTAGTAGTTTCTAAGATTTTATGGGTTCAAATTGGAAATATGGGGTTTTTAAATTTCCTCTGCAATTTTTACATTTTTATCAAGCGCAAAATACTGTTTATATTCTAAGACTGTTTAATCAGTCAGTTTACTCATCCAGATATTGACATTGATGTATTTATATGATAACACCACCCCGACATTTTTTGTACTTGGTGTCAATCTCTAGTCTGCAATTATGTAGTAAGTAAGATTGTAATCTGTCTATTAGCATAGTTAATCTCACAGAAGTAACTCAAAAACATGTATAGTTTGGATAAACATTGTGTACTATTTGATGACACTAAAATGACTTTTTTTGCTGGTGGACTGATGCTCAGAAGTTCCCAGAAGTTATGTAAAACTAGCCACTCAGATCACTGCTGATTTTCAGCCAACTCTCACCAGTTTGGTGCAATTTGAGGTCAGTGAACAGTGTGATGCCTGTGGCTAACAATGTTTTGACAGTGAATGTGGCGAAACTGAGAGCGGCATGTTAGGTTTGGTAGACTTTTAGGGATTTAACTTATTAATAGAGAGCTGCAGGAAAATTTCCTTTAAAGCAGTGTCTGTTTTAATATTGATAAATGCAAGCCAGAGAACTACTATGCGACTATAGGACTATGATTTTCCAGTCAAAAATAGCAGAAATACACAAAGTCTAATTGGAAATAACATGACTTATATATCTTTATATGATGTTCAGAAACATTTATACTCTGTCTAAAGCATCAGACGGCACGAGTGAAAATAGTCCCTATAGGCCAACATGCTCCGAGACGCTTTATTGGCCTGTCACCACCAATATACAATGCAATTTAGATTACAATCACATTTTAGGGCATAGTTTAAATGGCAATGGGATCACATTTGATTCTACTACATTATCACCGGCTTTACTGAGAGACCAATCATTCATCATTAACATATATTTCCCATCTAAATACATCTTCATTAAGTGACAGATTCTTTACATCCCTTAAGGGGTAGTATGCACTTCTTGTTAATAATGAGACATTTGTGACATTTTCTTGAGGAATTAATAGACATCCTAACATAAACGTGTCATTGTAATTCTAAACTAAAATGCTTTGCATATTTCAAGTCAAATATAAAATAGAAATGTTTTGCATTTTATTAAAATTGGGTATTTTTACCTCACAATACTGTACTTATAGACATCTGACATGTCTTAATACAGTAGCAAAATTAACAAGTTAATGGAGATTATGCCTACATTTTCACTGTTTTTGGTGCAAGAAGCATGACTAACATTACAAATAACTTTAGGGGGAAACCGCTACAAAAATGTAGCAGATGGCATATGATGGCTAACAAAAACTTGCTCCTTGCTCAACAAGGCCATTTTTACTCCTGATGAGTCATTGGTTTCAAGCAGTTGCATCGGTTTCATTTGGAAAATTGATGTGCAACATCAACCTCCCCCGTCTCTCGTTATCTGGAGGTGGACAGAGCCACGCTAGTCCATATGTAAATAAACCAGACAGAGCTGTAGGCAGGTTAGGATGAATAGCCTATACGCCCCCACTCACATGCTTTGTTTAATTAGGTTACCTATACTTGTATAAAATGTTCTATTAAAAGGGTCACCGCAAATATAGATGCTGACTGTAATTTTAAATTGAAAATTAAATATAATTATTCATTAAGTTGTATGAGCCTCAGTTCACATAAAATGTGCCACGTGCAGTGTCGATAGATTCAAGACTGCATGGTGCTGCTTATCATAAAATCTCAATTTTGAATGTTGAGTATGAATTAATTAATTTCAGTGTATTTTAAATTTTAGGTAATGTATGTGCATTACATGAATTATTAATGCATGGATAAATGACATTGATTTTTGTGTTTTAAGTATTTTCAATTTTTTAAATTATTTTCATTATTATTTTAATTCATTTTAAATAAACAATCTATATTAAAATATATAAATTTGTATGGATTACTTATGCATAAATGCAATTTTATTATAGTAATTCCTTAAATAATTAAATTATTAAAGTATTCAAATAATTAGAAAATAAAAAATAATTTATTGTAAATATGATCTCTATATTTGGATTTAGTTACAGCCCTGCTATTTTTGTCTCGTTTTCCATACCCTGAAGCGGAGGACCGGCAGGGAAAAATCGAAAACGATTTTCGATGTCCGGATGGAACACTGCCTGGCCGCAAGCCTGTGGGGCAGACAGAGCAGCGTGCGTTCGCTGCTCACCATTTTAATTCCTCAGAAAGGAATTAAATGCAGCCATAATCACCAGACAATACTGTTTTAATATTCATTTATATGGTCTCGTAATCTACGCGCTGCCTTGGCAAACGCAAGATTCGAGCCGTTACAATAGCTACTATTACAACAGATGCGAGGCTGAAACATCCGACTACGCTTCGGGATACTTCTCAATGAACACAGCCAGCACCCTCAGGAGCCGACTGTGAATGCCTCGCACCCAAACAGACAGAATTTTCACAGATAGCATGTGTCCCTTGTATTGCAGACCCGTTATCTACGCGCTGTCTAGGCAAACGCGAGATTCGAGCTGTTACATTAGGCTTGTTTGAGATGAGCAAAATCCGCGCAGAACCGATCACCGGTGATCAGCGCGCAATGCATGCTGGTTAGAAATGTGTCCGAGTGCGGTCCGCCTTGCTCTGATGTCATGCTGACGTGTGTCAAAAAGCTCTCGCGAGCGCAAGGCGCACATGTCGGATTCTGCAGTCGCGCGCAGTTGCTCTCCACCCACTGCGCTGATCAAAAGCATGATGGGAAACGACTTGCTTGACGACACAGCTTAATGTTGATTGGTTTAAACAACCGTGATGTATTGTTCTCTTTTAAAATGTTTGATTTTAAAACTCGGATATCATGTTTTATGTGTATATACATATACATATATATCATGTGTGAATATTCCCAAACTCTCGGACAGTGCGATCTCTATGGGTTATGCAATGTCATTTTATTATAAATATGAAGAGTTCAGATGCAAAAGCCTAAGTGCCATCTGAAAATTTCTTCTAGAATGATCATTTTTATCAAGCTCGTATATTTTAGTTCACTAATTTCAATTAAATGTCAATGAAAATTACCTGTTAATTGTCATTTAAGTGAAATTACTGAACTTAAATATACGAGCTTGATAAAAATTATCATTGTAGAAGAAAATTTCAGATGGCACTTAGAGCCTTTTGCATCTGAACTCTTCATATATATATATATATTAGGGGTGAAAGGATACACAAAATTGACCGTTCGGTTTTCCCGCGGTTTTGACGTCTCGGTTCGGTTCGATTCGGTTCGGTTTAGAAAGCTAAAATTGCTTTTTTTAATCTTTTTTTTCAACAGTGGTTTAATGAAAAAATTGTCTGTCTTTAAATTAATTCAATTACAATTAAACTTTTCACAAGGATTAAAAAAAAAAAATCTGCTAAATCTGTAAACTATATAGGGAGCCGCACATTACTATAACATTAAAGGTTGTAGCCTAGACTTTTAACCTAAATTCAGATGCTATTTATTTTTTAGATATAATAATCAACACACAACACATTGTATGAAAACATGTAAACTGAATATAAGGCAGTTTTTGCGTAACTTATGTTTTTACTCTAATTTGTTATTGAAATAGAATACTTTACACAGTTGTAATTTTCATGAAAGATATTTTAAACATTCATTAAATAATCAAGATATCATTAACAGGTTAAGTAAAATATAATATATAGGCTAACATGGTGCATTTATTTAGTGCAAGAGTTCATTTATAGGAACCAAAGTTGTGGACACTGAATCACTTGCCTGTTGAGGTAAATATAATGCTAGTGACAAGCTATGCTGTTTTATTGACGTCTTTACGCTGCTGAAACACTGATTGAGCGATTACACGAGTTATGATGCCTTTCAGTAAGTATACTGCATCTTTCAACATACCTTCAGGTGTCCATTCTGTAACTGAGGAAGAGATGATCGCGTTTACCCGCGCGCCGCGCTGCCGCTTGAAATGAGGAGCTTAGTAGGCCTACAGCGATCTGTCACGCCACAGCATGAGCACCAAAACGCCATTTATTGTTTGAATTTCGTGATCAACTAGACAGAATTTTAAAGATTACACCTTGCTTATTATCGAAACTAACAAAACACGGAGCTTGTTATTTGGTGTTAATGGTGGTTAGTAGGGGTGGAGCCGAACCCGAATACGGTATTCGGAAAGGCACAAATAACGTGTTTTTTACGAATACTTATTTCGAACAAATACTTTAGAAAATATTTGTATTCGGGAACAAGAAAAACTTTATATCAAAAAGCTGCGTTTCCTCACGAGACCGCAGTTCGCGAGTGAGTGAGTGACGTTCAGGAAGAGGTGACTGACACAGGCTGCTCCACACAGCAACAGAGAGGGCTCGGCTGAGCGAAAAAACACTTAAAGCTACACTGTGTAACTTTTTTAGTTTATTCTTAGCTAAAAACACTAAGTTCTTTCAAAAATATATGTGCTCATTAATGTATATTTATTTCGTTCAAGTAATAAAGTATTCTCGTGAGTGTATAATATGCCATTGAAAATACATACGGGTGGGGGGTTCTAATGTCGGTCGCCATGTTGCCCCTCCATCTTGAAAGTACATTAGCCAAAGAGGGACATACGGTTAATTCAAGCTTCACCTTTCACTCATGGACGAGGTCGAACTGGAAGCCATGTTAATCTTGGACTACATTGGCCACCGTAGGAGTTAAAATGAAATCGGAATTGAGAGGAACAGAAACTAATATTCACTGGATGGTCATATACCTTTTCACCGCTAGATGGGGGTAAAAATCACACAGTGTAGCTTTAACTGCATTACTATTTTTGTTGAATAGATTTTTGTACCTTAACTGGGTTCCGGAGGCAGTTTATAACTTTCGGGAAGTGGAGTTTGATCGGGAGATTATTTCATTACGCTGCATTATTGACGTCTGCAGCCGGTTGCTCTCATGTTCGCTCTGTTTACGTAGCTCTGTTAGCTCCGTAATTATTTGTTTTTATTACATGGCTTGGTTGAATTCTAATGTAGAATGCGGTCTGTTATTTCCATGGTTATTTCTTAATAACAGACCGCTGCTAAGTATAACACACCGTTGCCACGAAAAACAGAGCGTTGCCATGGATTCTAAACGTAGAGACGGAACGGACTATTTTTTTTAGCGGAAGCAATACAATAGTTTTTAAATCAATAAACTCCTTTTTAAATCAATATTTTGAGTCAAATTATTGATTTATTTGGTAGGTAGCCATGTAGTAAGAGGGATAATGTATAGCGAGGTGGTTGTTATAGCGAATACAAACCCTTCAAGCTGATTCAAGACCCCTCCGCTTCGCGTCAGGCTCATAATCAACCGCCTCGCTATACATTATCCCTGTCTGTTCAGCGTCCTCCAACAAGGACGGGTGGTGGTGGGATTCATAATGTTCACAATGGTATTTTATTAGTTGTTGGTTTAACCATGGATGAGGTAATGGCTGTTATGTTATTTTCTTTTCAATGACGTTCCTTGGTACATGTTCATTGCTGGATTTATATAATTAAAGAATACTTACACTATAACGTAAATTAGAAGTGTAACGCAAAAAAGCTAGAGTTTTACGCCTATTTTGGATTTTACTCGAATACAAATACAAATCCTTTTCCCCCCTCAACAAATACAAATACAGATACAAATACCAGCTGCTTTGCACACCCCTAGTGGTTAGGCTACAAAACTGAATTCGTTGTGTAGGCTATTGTACACATAAGACATGAGGTCCATTGAGCCGGGCTGGGCGGGGCCGGGGTAGCAGGGGGCGGGGAGGGGCGTGTTCGGTACACAATGAGAGTATCGCGATTCGAATCATGTGTTCTGTATCGCGGTTTTTCGGTTCGGTTCGAATATCGTTACACCCCTAATATATATATATATATATATATATAAAAACACATAGCCTATGTCTGCATTAAAGAAAAAATGATTGATAAACACTTATTTGGAATGGAATTAAATAACAAGTACTTTGGGTGTCTTGTTCATTATATTTATTTTCATATAAAAGCAACAGAACTTAAATTACATCCAGTTTATTAGCAACACTGTGCACGAGCGTGAATCCCGCGATATCCATCATCGATCTCGCAGGTGTCAGATCCACTGCGAGAAGCGAGAACTGTCCGGCTTGCCTGCGCTTTTTTCACTCCTCCTCTCACTGCAGCCTCCTACTCTCGACTGCATTTCAGGCGAGGCAAGGCGCATCTCAAAGAAGCCTAATTTACGCGCTGCCTCTGCAAACGCGAGATCCCAGCCACAGAATCTTTATTGCAGAGTAGACCCGTAATCTACGCGCTGCCTCGGCAAACGCGAGATCCGAGCCGCTATATTCTATATTGCAATGCAGACCTTTATTTGATTAAGTTTTTACGGAACAAACAACACCAAATAGGACAGACCGTTTGACACACAGCGCTTGCTGAAGAGCAAAAAGCTAACTCTGTTGTGTGCCGGCGTCGCTTTGTAGCTTCTGTGTATGCCGTCACATGTTACGCCATGACGCAGCACCAATCAGGATTGGATTAGTTTCATTCATACTTCAGATGCGTGACGCTAAGGGCGTTCCCCAAAGTGTCTATATCGACACAGTTCAAGTTCCCTCGAAAGGGAACTGAATTTTTGTATGAGCATGGAGCTGCCTACTTAATTATTTAGTTGTAGGCCTACCTGCTCCCTCTCAGATTAGAACTGCGAGTTTGTGTCCGTGAGATCACGGACTCGGCCGACGTGAGTCTCTGTGACATCGGGTCCCTAAAGAACTAATAATTTAAAGTATGGGATACCCAGATGAATCAAATATCTAAAATAATACATAACCAATATTTATGATTAGTTCCTAATGAGAAACACAAAATCTTAGTCTACATTTTAAGTCTTAATTTAATAATAATTTGAAATTGGAGTCAGATTTAGTGTGGAGCTAAAGTAAAATTGAAACTATATTCTAATGAGTGAACTTCACAGAAGCGCAAGTAAAAAACCTACACATATTATATCTTCGCTCACGCCGTTGGATTCTGTCATTGGGCTGACGAGTGGTCCTTACAATCATGACACGGATAATTTGCTAATATTTCATTGTTATTGTAAATGTTTTACCAGAGCCTCATTATTATTTGGAGTGCTCTTTAAAGCGTGAAATTGGTCCATCAGTCTTTCTTATGTACTTTTACTTACATACAGCCTATTCTGCTTGAGTCTCATAGAATCCAGAGTCTTGGAAGCACAGAATTGTTTAAGTAGAGATTGCGGTGTGGGATTCTGGAATTTTCGCCCAGCAATTTTGTCCCAGGGGATGGAGACCGCAGAGAGACGGATGTTTTCCTCTCCAGGGATTAAAGGAGAGCAAGCTCCCAACTCTCTAACTCCTCCATTTCATCTTTCTAGGTCACACTGATAAGGCCAATATGCTGCTAATATATCTCATTAAAGAGATGGGGATTTGTGCTTGTGCTCAATGTTTTCTACCAATTCAGGGGTCCAATAGGGACCTAAATGTTGACATTTTTGCTTTGATGAACTGTAAATGTGGTAGTATAGCTTAGATTATGTCAGCAATTGTTATTTAAATATTCTATGAAATTTATGGGTTGGTCTGATTTCCAGTTAAACAGTTTAGAAATGTATTAATGCCAATATTTAACTGTCTTAAAGTAATAGTTTTATTCCTGATATTATTTACTAATCCTAATTTTCTTCTAAGAACGTAAATGAAAAAAAATCACGTCTGATATACCCTTTTATATAAATACTTCTTTAAATGCCAACACAAGCAAATTTATTTTGTAAAAAGTTGAAAATGCAAAACTTCCCAATGCAGTTGGAAATCAATCTTTATACACAAAAACTGCAATTGATGGCCTAGTTTATTCTCTGACTATTGATTACTCATTTAAAGTCATTCTTCTGGATAATGAAAGTTTTTTTTCTTTTTGTGTACCATCTTCATATATCTCTGTTCTTGTTCTCTTTTCAACAGATGGCAAATTAATGATATCAAAACCAAGTGCATCAGCACAATTACGCTGACAGTTAGTTGATTATGATACATGTAGCAGAACTAATTCAGACAGTAATTGTGTCTGAATTAAAAATGAGTACATGCGCTCCCCTTGCTTTTGTTCAAAACAGGCCATATTTAAGTGTACTTCTGACTTCATTGATGCTGAATCCATTAAACTATCACTGAGGAGCAAATTCACTAAACAGTTGTGCCACTTTTTGGTATTTCCAGTTGAACAGGGACTAAATGCATTGAAACTGCAAAATGAAGACCTTGTCATTTCAGCCCAGACACACACTTTCTTTCTATGCAAATTAGACTCATACATTGCACCAAACTCTGCACTATTTGACTGGCACAAATAATGTTACACAATTAACACTGAATATGTTTATGTGCATTGATAAAGGCACCAATATAAATGGTGATAGTGATGATAACATTGTGGAAGTCTGCTGCATCATCCACAATCTAGTTATCAAAACTGACCTATAAGATTGGAAAGTGCACATTGTATGAGCATTTGTGCAATTTACTCATTTGAATAATTATTTTTGGAAAACAGGCACTATAATAATGCAAACAGTGCATGCAGTTTATTGTAAATTAATTCCCCAGTGAATAACACACAACTGCATTCAACTGCATAACCAGCCACAAGCATGTTGTTCCCATAATGCACCTCCAGAATGAGAAAACTGAATAATGTCTTCATGAATAAATCTGATTCTTAAGATTCTGCTCAAACTGACACAAAAGTAATCTAGTTTATAACCCAGATGTTTGGATTTAAACCTTTTATGATTTAAATTCTTGCAACATCTGCTGCATTTGACACAATTCCGATTTTGTGTTCATAAACCAAAATCAAGCAATTTAATATAAAAATGCCCATTAATCATACATCATTTATTGAGTGTCCTTAATGGTCAGTTTCAGAACTGCTTCTGGCCCAAAAGCTTTTAAGCTTTTAACCAAAGCAGTGTAAGGAGCTTAATGCAATGTTCACTTAAGTTCCCTTAAAGTTTTTTTCTTCACGCTGATTGCTTTACTCCCCCTTATAATCTTTCTTTAGCCAGATTCATTCAAGTGGGGATTTGCTTCTACAAATCTGGAACGAGAGATGCCATGTTGCTTCATGATGTCTCATGTTGAAGACGTCTGGTTCTGATCCGCTTGGCCTGTGGCCGTCTTATTACATTTCTTCATTTTCAGCCACCATCATCTCTCTCGTATTAAAACTTAACAACTTAAGGTTTTTTGTTTTGTGTGTGTGTGTGCACGCGCGTACGTGCGTGCGGTCCTGGTAAACAAAATGTCCACACAAAGATGGAAATATCCTAAATCTTGTACTTGTGGGGACATTTTTTGGTCCACATTAGGAAAACATCTTAAAACAGCGACAGGTTGTACGAATTCGTACAAATTAGCCACCTTTTACTCACTCGTACACATTTTTACAAATTGGTCGTGAGATAGCGTTGGTTTGTTCAGTATAAAAACCATAAAGTCTATGGAATATCCCCATAAAACATGAAAGACCAACATGAGTGTGTATGTGAAGTGTAGTCAGTGTTTGAAAGCAATATTACATACAATTTTTTGTTTTTTGAAGCAAATTTCTGTTGTGGTTGACATCTAAAGCCCTCTTACTTATTTGAATTATCGGGAAATGACCTCAAGCTACGACTAAAAATATATAAATAAGAATAATGGTAACACTTTACAATATGGTTCCATTTGTTAACATTAGTTAATTGATTAGTGAACATGAAATAACAATGACAAATGTTCAGATGACACAAATCCTTGGTTTTTGTGGTTCTCACCCAATCTCATTCCCCAATCAATGTGTAATTCATCCCTTCCATGTCTTGTTGTAGCTATGTTTAACAGACATTCTGTACTGTAAAAATTAAAACTAATTTCACTGATCATGTTCCTGAAATTCCTATAGATGACCTACAGATGTCTGTGCTGGTTCTTTGGTCAAGAGTCTGGTACATTGAGGATTGCACATTTAAATACCAAATAAACCCTTTATGCAAACCACCCTAGTGCAGCTATCTGTGCATCACATGGCATGCATGCCTGACAATGATTGGCCATCTGGCAAAATTGAGGACTCCAATCACAAGAGCTGCATCCGCACAAACTGAAAATTTCAACCAAAGTTGACATGTTACCCGTCGAGCAGATCGAAACAACGTTTTCCAGCTATGCGAGACAAATTGCTTAGAATCCTGCTGAGTTTAAGGGGAAGACCTGATTATGTGCTGCGCTAGAAACTCAATACAAAAGTGGTCTTCCCCGCTGACAGCTGCAGTTAATGAAAGAGAAGACAGAGAGAAAAAGGGAGGGAGAGTGAGAAAGACTGACATGGGACAGCAGTCGTAGCTGAAAAACAAGCTGGAGAGGTGTCTCGAAGCTCAGAGAGAGTGAGCAGGGCTAACTGCTCTAGCAAGTGTCACACTGTAACAATGAACTGCCATGTTGAGAAACCACAAGATACTTGGTGTGGCGGTGTAGTCGATTCTGTAGTCGCTGAGCCTCTGAAGCGTATATACCCACATAAGCTCATTTAAAGCATCTCAAGTTTGTCTTTAAAATATTCCTTAAATAGGGTGACCATACGTCCTCTTTTTCCCGGACGTATCCTCTTTTTGGACCTAAAAAAATGCGTCCGGCCGGGATTTCTAGAGCGCCCAAAATGTCTGGGATTTGGCTTTTGCTTTTTACAGTCGCCGTTTTTGCATTGCTTTAGGTCCCGCCTTCTCTCACGCCACCATTGGTCGGTCGCTTATGTACGTAAATCAAACATTGGTCAAACTGAATCTCAATCATTAGTCATTACCCTCAGCACCACAGCAACAGCCAAGAGACAGAGCAGCGCTTGCTTGTCAACAGTGGCACATGGCTCCTGAACAGCGTTACAAAAAAAGCCCTAATGTGAATTCACAGATGATTTACAGAGAAAATTCGTGTGTTTTCGTCTCGGTCGGGATCCGTGTAAATCAGAATGCATGAACTGCACGTACGTGTCAGTGCCAAATAAAGGTGCTAGCGACCTAGAAGCCCACATAAGAAAAGTATACAAGAGAACATCAGGAGGATTGAAATTATTTTTTACTCTAATAGTGTAGTAGATTTTTTATTTCATTTTAACCTATGGCCATGTAAAAGGTGTTAAAAGCTAAACTATATATATATATATATATATATATATATATATATATATATATATATATATATATATATATATATATTATTTGTTTGTTATTATTCTATTGTTGCGGGCCAAAAGTTGAATGGGAAGGATGTATTACTTTATGTATTAAAGTACAATAACATTGTTGCAAGGTTGTGAATGCATTTGTCAAGTATTTGTTGATGCATTCACCCGCAGAGTTGATGCAGAATTAAATTGTGTAAATCTCTTTAAATGACTGGTTCTCAAGTTTTGTTTCAGGATTCAGATTTGACATTGGACGGTGGACAGCACCAACATTTTAGCATATGAAAGTGAACGAAAATTTTATAAATGTTTCTTGAGGATTTGATGATTCAGTAGTTTCCAGTAATTTAAATAAAATATAAATATTAGATGGAAAAAATAAATAATCTTATTTAAAAAAAACAAAATTAGAATGCTTGCCTTGGCAACTGAAATAAAATAAGTTTACGTTGAAGTACTGAAATTACTAAAATTGAAATAATAAATAAATTGAAGCTATATTGAAATATGAAACACAAATCACAAAAACACATGATTAAATAATTACAAATAAACAAAAAGGATTAATAAAATGAAAATATAAAAGTAAAAACTATTTAAAAAATATTAGCAAACACTATAGAACTATGCTGGGTAGTAACTGATTACATGTAATCAGATTCCAAACATTTAGTTGTAATTAGATAAAATTAAATTTTTAAGATGCTCATAATCAGATTACAGTTTTTTTATGGATTACATGATTACATATTATTCACACAATAGCAGTGAATTATTGAAAATGTATTGATTCTCCCTAATTCTTTTTTTCTTACTATTTTATTTTTTCCTTTCCTTTCCTTTCCTTTCCTTTCCTTTCCTTTCCTTTCCTTTCCTTTCCTTTCCTAATCCAATTTTGTGTCATTCCATTTAACTTTGACTATATTCACAATATAGAATGGCCATGTAAATGTCATATAAATACATTTGTGAAGCTTCTAAATCTGGGGACAAAAGCACCGCTGAGATATAATCATTATTTTAAATAATCATTTGATTTTCATTACCTCACAATCCCCCTGCAGTGTTTCATTAACCTCAGTTTGGGAAACCCTGGCATAATATAATGTTTAATGCATTTTATGTTGTTGATGACAAAGAATGGAAATATTTTCTTTCTCTCATATATACATATATATAATGGTAAATAATGCTACATACTGTCTGGTACATAGTGATAAAATAGTTAGGTCATATGTAATCTAAAAGTAATCAAAAAGTAGTCAGAAGCTACCTAAAAGTAGTGATCTAGATTACATTACTAAATGGTTGGTTGCATTTTATTATTTGTATTTAACATTCCCGTTTACACCTGGTGTTTTAATCCGTCTCTTTTGTGCACTTTCTACCACTTCTGTCCTGATTTCTTCGAGGGGAGGGTCTGATGGTGGGTAAATGTATGGGCTTTTTCAGATCTTTCAATCTAATGGACAAAATAAGCTTGCGCAATTTACATATGAATGCACCCGGAGTATAAAAATATATGGAGAGCCGCAGCTTTAGTTTTTGCTCTGATAGCTGCAATAACATAGTGAGTGTGTGTTAGAAATCAGGAATGGGAAGAGAACATTGTGCTTGGCACATTTTTCAATCCAAACTTCAGCCGACAAAGGTTTAAATCCCGTCTGGCTAGCACACTTCCCACAGTGTTAACTCATTAGGTCAGTAGGAGGAGAGTAGGCGTCTTTTGTGGCTGTTTGAACACATTTGATCACATGAGCGTTTACACTACGAAAGTAATCCGGTTTAATGCATTTTTAACTACCTCTGCAACTAGTCGAAAGTGGGAAAGGTCAAATACACCTGTACTTTGCATCATCCACTTGTGATCCGATCAACCAAACTGCATCTTAATACCAGGTGCAAGCAGGGCCTTACAAATAATGATGTTTCTTTTGCAAGAAGCGAATGTAAAGGGTGATTCATTAGCTTTAGGTTAGTTGATTATGAGCTCAGTCATAACCAACTCAGGGGGGGGGGGGGGGGGACGCTAGGTACTTGTCCCAATCAATATTTTGAGATTACAAATTTGTCCCCACCAATATTTAGCAAGCTCCTTTGAACTGCTATTTTGATATTTGCGCTGCATTTGGATCTTTGCGCTGCTATTTGGATCGATTCCAACGGCCAGGACGACGACAGTACAAGATACGCCGTAATTTGATTGGCGGCGGGGTATCTGACAGGCAGGCTACACGCGCGGCAATGTTAAAAAGGCAAAAGTTAACACTGTTGGTTATTCAAATACAATGAATCATTATTTGATTGATAATATCCAAATAACAATATCTGGTAGGAGGGTTAAACTTGCTAGCCATAGGATAGACCAGGGGTTTTCAAACTTTTTGTGAGTGTGGACCACTATTTGTAATCAAGAATTTTCACGGACCACCTCATAATACACATAATAAAATATATCTACACAGAGTCCTTCCTGAATTAATCCGCACCTCTAAATAGGCTTACTAACATTAAAACTATAACTGGTCATCACATCAGTACAACAGCTTGTTAAAAGAAAGTTTACTGCACACAACGGCTGCCACATATTTAATTTATTTATTTACTCAAGCGCCCGAGGGCAAAATCAGGTTCATTTCAGGGATGCAAACATGTATGGTCAAAAAAGAGAGAGGTAATCGAAGCCCTCGCCCCGCGGCAAATATCCAGATACTTACATTGCCGCCAACCCCTGCCACCCCTATAGGCACATATAGTAAAATGAAATTCAAATAAAGTTTTAACAAAAAAAGGTTTTATAAAAAGATAAACCTCACATATTTCAGCCCTTAAATCATTTTTATAAAAAGAATGAGTCAAAAAAAGATAAATTACTTGACATTTACATCGATGCACATTAGCTTATCTTTTATTATTAGCTAATAGTAAAATTCGGTCCGATTTTCCCGTGCCGTCTGTCATTGCTATGCGCGCTCTCCACAACTTAGTTGTGCTTAGTAGCTAATAGATAATAGAATAGACCACCGAAAAACGCTTGCTGTAGCTCTGCTACAAGATTTATTCACGGAGAAGAGAAAAACACACGTAGTGTTTGGGTGCACGTGCATTCTTACATTCTTCATTGACTGAGCTTTCAATGTTTACGGAAAGGATGAAGCTGATTTGTTTGTTCTTGTCGCATGAACTGCGGTGCGTTTGCGGCATTATGAAAAGTTGAGGTGTTTTCATCTCGCTGCGCCTAAAAAAATGAGTGCGTCACTTCAATTATGAGCCCACTTGCCGCGGAATGGTATTTCTCAAAGGCCACAATAATTAGTAGTAAAATTCACAAAGAAGTTCAAATGAAAATATCAATATTTTTTTGAGATGCTTTCCACAAAGTTCATTAATCATATTACATACTGTATAAGAGGACTGAAAAGAAAAGCAGTGAGAGAAAGACACCGACAGATAAGTAACTTAATTGATTTATGATTGTGTCTGATCTGAACCCCTTCCAAACCAAATGTTAAAACCATGCAAAAACTTAAATGAGCCACCCTGCTCTTTCCCTCAGGCCACTCAGGTATAGCAGCTGTGAGAGGTTGATCATACTTTGTTTTATGGACCAAACAAGCAGCAATATCAGATCTATACTGAAGTCTAAACTGTGGGTGAGATAGTGAAGGATAAAACGAATGGAGCCACTTCAGAGAGAAATAGAGACAGAGAAAAAGAGAGCGCGACAGAGAAAACCGGCCCTGGGGAGAAACGGGTGGTTCTGGGATGACGTTTTTAGGGCATCCGCTAGAGTTATGGATGAATTGTATAGTATTGCTCAATGGAAAGATTGCCGCAAACACACCTTAAAGTCTCCACAGCATTAACTCTGAATCACAGTCACAACACGCCAGGAGTTTCTGTTTTGATATCTATGGTAAAGTTAATAAAAAGCGTTTGCCTTAGTCAAAGAGCTGGAAGAACAAAGCCTGAAATGAAGCTAAGGAGTGATCAACAGATAAAATTACGTTTTTTTTTTTAAGTTGGATTGTAGTTTGCCAGGAACTTGCAAAGTTTTAAGACCCCTTTTCCCCTCCATATCTTTCAACTCCTGGCTGAAAATCTCTCATAGTTCTCATTGATTCCTTAAGCATTAAGTTAAAAATAAATTACAGGCTTAAGCTCTATTTCAAAATCTCATAAGTGACTCATTTGGAATGCTCTACAAAGACAGAAACTCATACTTTGAAGTGCACTCTGGAGACTCAACAGTGGATGTTAGCATGTTGCTAACAAGCATGCAAAGCAAACACATTGGACACAAATCTGAGGTAACAAATAATTTTTAAAAATAATTTCCAATATTGAATTGAATATATTTATGAATGAAAATTTCTCTCCTATTGTCTCGTCTGCCATATTGGATGATTTCCCCCCCTATGCTCAGCTTGTTGCAATGCTTTCTGCGTTCTTTGGGTTTTGGAACAAAGCTTATGTGTTTACATTGGGTTTTGCATATTTCCGCTCTGTTGGGAATAATAAAACGGCTTATAAAGTTTCAAACATCCTGTAATTGTCCTGATAATGAATTATTAAAAATCATCTGCTGTGCCAGTGGTGCTTTTTTGATTCGGTTTAGTGAGATAATTCCAGTTTCCTCCACTACTTTGTTTTGTTGTCTTTGAGCGCTTGGAGTCACTAGGGGAACGTTTCATCGGGTTTACATAACCCGGCACAGGCAGCAGTGTCGCAACCATGATTAGATGTCCCTCATCCTCTTTTATCCCATTTTGCCAGATCTGAACGTTTTGACAGATTATTTCTCAGTCTGTTTGTTGAATATGTGTCTTTGAAATCTCTGATTGTGTTTAGAGACGGAGACTACAGTTGTGCTAGTCTGTCTTTCCCCATTGGATGGCAAATGTTGTCGACTAATAACCGTTTCCTACGAGATAAAAAATGGTCCTCCTCAAAGGGGAGTTTTTTGGCTCTGAAAGCCAAATCCTCCACTGTGCTGCTTCTTAAATACCAGGCTTTATTTGGTCTTAGTGGAGACATGTGAACAAGAAAGTGTAATTGTTTAAATTGACCCTTTTTATTCTATTTATATCAATTATGGATTAGTACTGAATGTGCAGTTTAAAAAATATAAAGGACCTATTTTAAAACTGTTCCCTTTTTTTTAAACCTTCCACTTTGTTGATATTGATTAATACTGGTCAACACAATATTTATGTATTTAAAATAATTAAATGATTATTTTTTTAATGTATGTTCTAAATTGATTTATAAATAATATTATCATTATCATAAATATTCATAATATTAAAATAGTTAATAACTTATTCATAAAATAGTTTCGTAGTTAATAAAACAAATAACTCAAATTACATCCAAATTAAATTTACTTATAAATAAATAACAAATAAATATATATTTTTTAATCAATATTCATACTTTTTACTAAAATGTACTAAAAAATGTCTTTTTACTAATGTTCCTTAATATTGAGTCTACAGGTCTTTTTGGAAAAATATTGTTCTAAATTTCCTTTTAGAAACATTCCACTTTGTCGTAATTTACCAATATTGGTTGGCAGCATAATCAATTATTATTTATTTATGGTCTAAATTAATTAATTAGTTTTAATTAATTAATGTATGCTCTATATTTATTTAGATTGTATTTACAATTTAATTTAATATTTTAGTAATATATATTTATAATTTAATGCTAATTTAATATAATTTAAATATATTTAAAATTTATAAATATTATCATTATATTACCTTAATAAATATCCATAATATTAAAACATTCGTAACTCTTATTGTTTCATTGTTGTTTTTAATTGATTAGACAATGTTTAGGTCCATTTCATTTACAAAGCCTCGGTTTCATAATTGCCATTACAGCCGCTTTTTCTATTTCTCGGGTGTCCCGTCACACACACGGTTCTTTTCTGACTTCCGAGGCAGATGAGCAGACAGCTGTGCAATATCCTTTCTCATCCTTCCTCTGACCCTAGTCTCTCTTTACACCTCCTCCATCATTCACTCCCTTGAGGATGGCAGGAAAGGATGTATACGTGACTATTGAGAGGATGGACAGTTTTAATACCGTGCTTGTGCCCCCCCAGGGACCGGTTACCCCTGAAGATATTACAAGCTCCAAAATGAATCGCATCCATTTCTCACCGTGCACAAGATGACAGGAGTGAGACTCAGTCTGAGGGCCAAGTCTCTTCGCAACCATTCGCAACGTGGAAGCGAAGGATCACAGAGCGACGCTCACTACTGTGACCCATAGTTAAAGAAAGAGCCTTCCTATTGATATGAGAGATATTACAAGCATCTTAAAGGTCAGTCATGAGTCATGACGTTCCAATCTTCTTTGCTTTTTTGTGTTTTATCAGTATGTAAGAGTGTAAGTCTGCCTTAGGCTACGTCTACATTAATCCGGGTACATTTGAAAATGGCGTTTTCGTTTAAAAATTCTCTCCGTACAGATTTGTAAGCCTGTCTATTGGTCCAATGAGGGTTTCCAATAATACAGGTGAAGGTCTCTGCGGGTTACTGTCTTTCCTTTCACGCAACACAACAAGATTAAATGAAACACATTTCTCATATGTATTGACTCGTTATTTCATCTGACTCCATAAATGAAAAGGGTATCTGGGTATCATTAAAAGTGAGCGAATGTTTGATTATTCTTTTGAAACTCTTTAATTCTGTTTTACCCGTTCAGATTAGGAAACTATGCCGCTTAGAGGTCCTCGCATCTTCTGCGGGTCTCACGATCACAATCTCGTCAGTTTCGTCACTTAACAGAGGTTTTGACTAATATCTCAGACGGTCGGATTCACCCAAAACACAATCAGAGATACTTTTCGTTTAGTCCCCTTGAATTGCATACACTTGAACTTAATTCAATAGTTATACTTTAGTAGAGGTTTTGGCCCTATTATAGGTATGAGTTGACCAACAATACTTTCCTCATAATAGTTTAGACTGGCCAAGCCCGTGATCTCTCACGTACACTTATCTAAAGTTACATTAAATTAAGACAGAGGTTAAATAGACGTACCCAAATTTAGGCTGGTCAGGCAGCACGTTAGCTACCCCTAAATGGAATGCCCCGTCTCTACAAAGCAAGTACACTTGAACTAGTGACAAAGTATTAGCCGTCGCCAATCTGACGCAGAATTGCGGGAGCATCAAATCCGATAATCTCCTTGGGAGAACAAACTCAGAGTCAATCAGAGTAAAATCAAACGTTTACAATTTATTGACCAGGTAATGAAGCAATAATTCAAAATCCAATTCATGAGAATAAAATCATCAGTTGATCATATCATAACAGAAATCGAGGAATTCGTAGAAAGTATTACCTGACAATGAAAATTACACATAGCGATTGTGTGGGCAGTCAACCTACAGACTCCCAGAACCTTTTGCCCATTTTCCTTATAAACCCAGATAATTCAATTTTCTTACCAAATGGTGGTGTCTGTCATTATAATTAGATTTGGTCCCCAAGTGAGGGGCTCACAACTGTGAGATCAGAATGGAAGATCTGGGGGAGGGAACACCTTAGAAGAACACACTACTTCTCATATTTTGTAACTTCTTTTAGCTTTCCATTATGGTTGGGAGAATGAGACCATTTTACCAGGAGACACTTTAAATGATACCAAACATGCATAGTTACTTGTTTGTACACATTTAACATTGCATGGGTTTTCAGTGAGTTTCAGGTGAGCAGGAGAAGGGGGGAGAAGGGGGAAATTGTCCAAGTGAGGTGTGTGGTGTGATTTGCACTGTGTGGCTGCATCTCGGATGCTGCTGTTATATCATTATGCAAGGGAGGGTTCAACTGTTAATTCTCAGTAGTCTTTTGTTTCCACCAGTAACCAGGTTGGTTAAAACCAGGTTGTTAAAACGTCACAAAAAATTAGATGATACATACGGAAAAATAAATACTAAAGTTATTGCGTTATAAAATAAAGTTATTTTATATCTCACCATTCACTGATGCGTCCAGGTCACACTCATTATATTATATGTTTGGTCTAAAACGCAACTGCTCTTGTTTTACCGCAGGACATCAAATGTGAGTACACTTTCTGTCACCTTTGCAGGAGAGTGATATGAAAAGTGTGCAAAGTAACATTTTAGCAACTGTGTGAAAGTGTATAGCACATAACAGGCACAATACCTTTTATAAACATGAATATCTATTGGTACAATATGTGTCACATGACTAAATTTACGTCATCGTTTTTAAATACCTCCGTTTTGACAGTCCACACTACAATGCGAAAATGGCATTTTCAAATCTATCCACTTTGGATAGCGTTTTCAAAAAGCTTCGTTTTCATTAATAAAAACGCCATCTCAGTGTGGACGGAAGGTCAAAATGGAAAGAAAAATATGCGTTTTCAAATGAAAACGATGCAATCGTTAGGAAAAGGCCTTAGTTTAACATCCTGGCCAGCCCAAACCAACAACATCTACTCGATAAATGCTAATTCTAGACCCTCCTCACTGAATAATTCTAGATACCTTATCCAAATTGTTTAGATTTTTAGAATGCACATTAGCTTATTACAACAGCGTACAAAAAAACAAAAACCTCAGACAGGCTAAATTAAAATGTAAATACACTCTTTGTCAGGATGGCACTTATATGGCACAGCAAAAATAGAGCTGTTTCCCCTGTAACCTCTGTAAACAAAGCAGCGCTACACTTATAAACACTACATGCTACAAGTTATTCATTTCCCTTCAGAGATACATTCATAGAATTCATTCATACTTTAATTCATATAATTTCCCACAGCAATCGGTTGTAAAACCACCCACTTCTTTCCGCCATCTTTCCCCAAACAAAACAAACCTAAGCTGCATGCTGTGTCTGAGTGAGACTGTTTCTGACTTTACTGGACAGTATTTCTAATCCTGGCAATCTAATGCAGTTTTAATGATGATTAAAATATTAATCTGCAATTCTAACTGTCAGAAAAATTGCATTGTGTTTTATCGTCAAACTGGTAACCATTTCATCCCTAACCCTCAAACTAGAGTGAGCTTGGAGGCCCCTCATAATTGTTTAGCGGCCCCTAGTGGGGGTCACAACGCCCAGGTTGGCAAACACTGACATGACAACAACACTGATGGCAGTTAATCTGAAGAATGGCAGCAATGAAGATTAGTGGACTCTAGTTCAGTGGTCCTTAACTGGTTTGTGACTGACCCACTCAAAACGGTTTTGCGACCCACCAGTTGAGAAACACTGCTCTAGTTGGTCTAGCAGTTGATTTGGCGACAGATTGTTTGATCGGATCTAGCATAAAATCCAGTTAGGCTCCTAGGCTTTTCCAACAATGAGCAAAATAAATCTCAATGGATCAATTTTTCCTCCTTTTCAAATATGAAAACGTTTGAAAAAGCAAGCCATTTCCTCAACCCAAGCGCCATTCATCTCTGTGGTCCTGCTGCATAAAAGTCCATTTTTGATCTATGTCCTGATGAGTTATAAAGAGGAAAGTATGAGGTCCGAGTGCTGCACAGGTTTATTTTATATATTATTTATTTTATCAGAAAAGCCATATAGAGGCTGGTTATGTGATGCAAATGTCAAAATGTATTGCATCTATATTTGGACAGTGGGAGAGTATCACACAATGCTGAGAAATAATTTCATCATACACACTCAGAGAGGGGCCATATGTATTCTCAAGAATTTGTTTGTTTGTTAAACCAACCATGTAAATTTAAGTTGCCTTTCGCAAACTGTCATGCACTATTGCTGGTTAGTATGACACAATAACTTACATTTATTAAGTTGGCTCAGCAAAATATTATTTGTTTAAACAAACTTGTTTCATTCTTATTGTACCGATCTAAATAAGTGCAGTTTCATTCATCGTCATATCCAATGAATAATGAACAAATAAGAAGAGACCGCTGTCAGTACTGAGATTAATTATTGTCCAACATACCTGAATATTAAACAATAATGTTATTCCCTTTACTAGAAAACAGCTTAAATAACACCTAGGCTGCATCCAAACTCACACACTCTTCGACTACATAGTAGGCAAATTCACAGTACTCATAAAAGTAGGCAAAAAGTACCTGGATGATTTACTACTTCCAGTGAGATTCTGAAGTGGGCATACGATGGAAACTTTACTATCCCATGAGGCCGTGGGAGAGGATTTATGAATGGCAGTGAAGCAATGAAACCGATGCAGGTCACATGATAATGAAAACATGGTGAATGTAGTACGTTCGGTTTACATTTATAAAATTTTGAACATACCTTTTTAGCAGTCAAGAAGTAATTACTTAAAATATTTTTGGATGCAGCCATAATCTCTAAATGTACTCTCCTAAAGCAGTCCCTTGCATGCTGGGAACTGCAGATCCATTGCCAATATTTATGTCAACAAAAATGATTAATGTAGTCTCAACACCAGTGGATTAAGTAAAGTTCAGTTTTAAATTTATTAAGTGGACTGTAATTAAGCTGTGATTAAGGTGTGATTGTTGAAGTTGCTTTACCTCATTTTAATTAATTAAACTGAACAAGATACTTTTTTTTAGCTTTGGAACATAATGAGGGTAAGTAAATGATGACAGAATTCTTATTTTGGGGTGAACCATCCCTTTAAATGCAAATGTCACATTTAAGTCAAGTCAAGTCACCATTTATAAAGCGCTTTAAACAATATAGATTGTTTCAAAGCAGCTTTACAGTGATAATAAGAAATTAAAGTAACAGAGATTGTCGTCGCAACGATCATTAGTTATTAATTTAGGGGTCGCTAACATGACACTGTTCTAAAAGGAAACCCTTAATGCGATCAGGCCGCTCATTTGCACAAAACAGTGCCTGGTGGCTCGAGAGCGCAAACCATGAAATAAGTTCCAAAGTACAAGCCTTGAAAAATGTATAATACAGAATTGTTTATCGCTTCAGCTTAGCCATGTGAACCTGAATTATTCTGCAACATTTTATTTGTACAGAGGTAAAAGGAAGGGAAGGAGGCCTTCACAGGGGAGAGATACGGGTGCAGGTCCTTCCAGGTGCGGGTCCTTCATCAGATCCGGATACGGGCTGGATCCGGCGGACTGCTGTAAACCTCAGGATAAACAGAGATACTAATATTAGCATAGACACCATCCTTCTTATGATGTAACAAGTACATCAGGATTTATGGGAAGTGTTCCCGGACTGACCTAATCTATGCAGCCTGACATTGAATTATAGAAGTCTATAATGTGTTATGTGTATGCTAGGTCAAAGAGATGCGTTTTTAGTCTAGATTTGAACTGACAGAGTGTGTTTAACTGTGCTGATTTTGAGAGCAGTCCTACAGTAGCTTAAGGCTGTGCTTACTGTGGAAGTTATTAATTTACAATCATAGTCATTTTCTATCGTGTCTTTTTGTTATTTTTTAATGTCTTTTTGTTATTTTTTAATGTTTTTTTTAATACATAAGTGGATTTTTTTGTTTGTCCTCTGACTAAATGTGCCCAGGGTTCTTGACTCTGTAAAAAGACTGAACGTCTCTGTTACGTAGTCGACGTATCGACTGATGGGATCACACTTAGGGAGCCAGTCATCTTCGAGTACTGTCAAAATGAGCCAATGCACATTGGCGTGCGAGATCTTCATCTCACATTTCACCCCTGCGGCACGGAAGAGGATGCACGCACCAGTTGTTTTTCGCTGAGGAGCTGTGCGGAGCCCAGAGTCAGTGGTGGTCCAGTAATAGTGGCGACTGAACTACGTGTCCATACCCTCCTTCAGGGAATGAGGGTTATATACGTAACCGAGACGTTCCCTTTCAGTCGCTCACCTTCGACATAGTCGACTTGTCGATTGAATTGGGATCGCAATTAAAACACCACTAGTGCTGCCACCTTCCAGTGGCTAGACAAAAGCCTTCTGATCCCTCGCATTATTTTAGGCGGAGATGGGACCGGGCTTAAGCCAGGGAAGTCACTGCTGTTCCAAAAGACTACTGGGAAAGCATTCTCTTTCATTGGAAAGGAATACGCTGCGGAAGCTACATCCTGCCCGAAGGGAGGTAACGTGGAGAAAACACATATGGACTGGGCGGAAGACTAGGCAGTACAACAAATGGAATGTCACTGGGGTGGCTCCAGCCTATGACAGGGGGGAGACTCAACCGGACAGTGATGGCTCGCAGCAGGGAGCCGTACCGTGGAAGAATACACATATGGGATCGCCGTAGGGATTACAACATATGGACCCAGCTTAACACAGGTTCCAACAGTGCATACGAGTGATAGGCCTGGCTTCGGATGTTCCGCCACATCCGTTGCCGAAGGGTATGGAGGAACTCGACAGGGTACGGCTAATAAGGGGAACTCTACTGGAGCAGGAATTGCGCACGTATCCATTCCATAGGAGGGGCATGGCGCAGCAAGCTAACACTTCGAACTGGGCTTACAGTGAAACTTCACTTCATGTGAAGGGATCCCACGGGAAGCAGTGGTTTGACACATACGCTAGTTCTCTAGTGAACGTGATAGGTGTCGCCCAGCCCCCAACTCTATTAACATCTGTTCTGCGAGGCACTCTGTGTCAACGCCTAGGAGGGAGCAATACTCTCACTTAGGAGGAGCTCACCACCCAGGTGGGCACGTGCATTTTGGGAAATCACCAAGATGAAGGCGACCACATGTAATGGGCCAACCTCTGCTTGGAAACAGCCTTCCCTTCTGCTGTTCTCCGTAACAGACAAGAGCTGGTCTGAGGTCCAGGCTTTGCATTATGAGCACTTATAACCGCAATGGAGAGGACAGACAGAGAAAAGCCAGGTCTGGGTCTGTCTCCTCCAGGGCAGCGCTTGCAGGCTCACCACCTGGTCCAATAGGAGAGGTAGGAACCTTGGGCACATATCCTGGCCGGAGTCTCAGATTTCATGAGAGTTAGCCGGCCCGAATTCCAGGCACCATTGACCGAATTTGCGTGCAAGTCCCCACCCTCTAGATAGAGACCAAGCAAGCAGGAGACCTGTTTCTATAAAAACAGGATTTTTAACTCAGGGCTCAAGGGAGGTCTCTGCAGTGCAGTAGCACCAGAGATAAGTCCTAAGAGGGTAAAGAGGGGCGCAAGGCAGATTCAGACTTCTTGCTCCCCTCAGGAACCTGACGATCAAGCCGTGCTTCCCACGGATTTGTATCCACTGAATCATGATGTGTGTCAATACAGAGGCAACAACATTTTGAGGTGGAGGAGACAGCCCTCACTCCAACCCATTAGCAGGAAAGAAGCATTGAAGTGATCGAACACCTTCGGGATCTCCTCATGGAGAGAAGACTCGTTTCATCGAATAGGTTCCACTTCTAAGGGGGAGCATGCCTCATTTTGAGAGGGTGCACTCACAGAAGTGATGGTCTCTATGGCATTAAAAAAAAATCTTGCTGTAGTAACCAGAACCTTGGCGTCCCGTTCTTTTAGACCCAGACCTGGAATTCTCCAAGGTCTAAACGCGGGTGCCATCATGCCCCATTCCTGAGAATGTTCTCAGAGGAAGGAGTCAGGAAGGGCTGTCGAGAGAAGAGGTCTGGTTTGGGCCAAGAAGGGGCATCTAGCAAGACCTGCTGCATCTCCTCCCTGACTTTAGCACAGTTTTTGCAAGAAGGCTCACTTGGGAACGTATTTCTGCGGGGGCCCCGGGGCCAGCTGTGGCCAGAGTTTTTTCTGTGTCGAGGAATGTCCACTCAGACAGGAGAAAAGAACAATTGGTGGAGGGACGAGTCCGGAGGGGCAACAGAGGTACTGTAACTGTGCGGCCCTGAAGTGGTCCCAAACAGCTGGACCGCCGGGGGGCGGAGACTCCACTCTCCCTGGCAATAGGCTGTTGTAGGGCTCATCAGTGGCACGATAAAGCAGACTAGAAGTAATAAGTGGAGTGAGGCAACCTCAGAAGCTTCTGTCTCCGAGGAAAAGGTGGCGGGCGAGTTGCGACATGCGAGGGAAGAGTAACGCAACGATCGCAATGTTGCAACTCGAGGCAATGGATGCCAATGCAGTCAGAGGGCCACCCAGACCTCCATTACTGCATGCCTTTGTACGTGGCCCCTTAGCCGGTATTGATGGACACTCGTTCTAGGGACCGATGGCCCGGATTAACAAAAGGTTTGTTACGGACTGAGGGTTTGGCGGTAGACCAGGGTGCTTTCACACGGAGCGTGCCGCGCTGCCTCTGAATTCGGCCGTAAAGTCAGTGCTGAAGTGGTCTTCATATGGAGGAAGCCAAGCGGCTGCGTCTACCATATGCCCCAGGAGCCTCTGAAGAGTTTCAGTGGGACCCTTTCTCACTTCTATACAGCACTAACTACCTATATATATATATATATATATATATATTTTTTTTTTATATACATATATATACTTTTTTTTTTAAACACGTGATGCAGCCATTGTGACCGTCAGAGGGGGACAGGGAACGACCGCATCCAGAAACGCACGGATGGAGCACCCGTGTTGCTCTTTCAGGAAATGGGACCCATCACCAGTGCGGGAGCACACAGGGGAATGACTGCGGCAACACTGAAAAGTGAGCTGAAACAGTGAAGCACTCACTTCTTTGCCCTCTAACCAACCGTCAACAAACACACAAAAATTATGCTCTTAAAAGTTGATAGCTAAGAAGCTTACGATCACCGCTGCAACTCGCGCTGTAGAACCACCAGCACTGGGAGAGTCTTCCAGAAGAACACAACACACTCGTTCGTTGTAATATAACAACACTCTTCAGAGACATCGACATGAAGACCGATCAGCTCAGATCCGAAAGACAACTGGTGCGTGCATCCACTTCTGTATTTATACTAGGGGTGGCACGATCCGCCTTTTTTGCCTCCGATACCGATTCCGATACCTGGGACTCAGTATTGGCCGATTCCGATCCAATACTAAAATAATTAAAAAAACAGTGCCAAATTACCTAATAAACTGTATGTGTATGCCTCACTGTGGGGAAGAGACTGTGATTATTCTTTTGTTAAAGGCATCAAAGCTTGACTTAAACATTATTTTCCTTACTTTGTAAAACAATACAGACAAAATATATACTATATAATTAAAAGACAATTATTTTTAAATTAAGCGCAACATTTTAATGAAGCAGCAACATATGATAGATTGGACAGAACAACTAAGGCTATCAATAAACTGCCATTGCGCAAAAAAGTATTGTAATATGAAAGGCTCCAATTCAGAGCGGCACGAAACGCTTATGCTCTTGCCGTGCCCAGAACGATGCGCTCGAAGCAACATGGAGTCACGGGGCGCAGCGCCTCGCATTGAAAAGTTCAAAGCACAAAAGTAAGATATACATATTTTTCTTTATTTATTCATTAGTATGAGCCTTTTAACAGTTTTAAATTTCAGTTAATGTGCGCGTGAAGAGCAATTATATCGCTCTCTACTCCAGTGTTGTGTTCACTGATCAGTTGTGTTGTGATCTAACAGACACCCGGTAGAAAGTAACATGTGAAACTCCAGCACGTTAAAGTCCTTTTATGCAAACCATAGACCTTTATCTACAGATCTACAGTATAATAATAGGAACATTGACTCATCTTGGAGAGTGTTTCATCATGTTGACTGTTTTACCCGAGTGCTGTTTGAGTACTGCATGGAGAATGATTGACAGCCGCAGCGGAGGGAAGCACTAAGATTAATTTAACGATTTAAATCTGTACCTCACATTAAACTATATGTAATGGCTTCAGAAAACTTGGAATATAGTACATGGAAACATTATAACGCTTTATAATGTTTTTGTGCCTTTTGCGTTGTATAACAATAACATTCGTAGGCTACAATATCGGAACGGATTTGGATAGTCTCGTCTAGCGATACCCGATCCGGCAAATATTGGTAGTATCGGAGCAATACCGATACTGAGTATCGGATCGGCGCACCCCTAATTTATACCCGCGCCACGGGGCGGAGTGTGAGATGCAGATCTCACACGCCAAGGTGTATTGGCTCATTTTAACAGTACTCGAAAATGACAGGCTCCCCAAGCGTGAACCCACTCAGTCGACACGTCGACTATGTCAAACGTGAGCGACTGAAAGGGAACAATATCTAGATATTATCTAGTAAAAATATAGACATTTTTAACCGGAACTACAGCAGTAAGGAATTTTTTTTTTTTTTTTTTTTCAGGCAAAACTAACTGTCTGTGTGTGTGTGTGTGTGTGTGTGTGTGTGTGTGTGTGCGTGCATGTGTTTTACAACATGATGCCAAAAACTTTTAACTCAGGACCTGAACTTGGCTCAGGCATTTTGCTAGAAATGCTAACTAATATAAAAATACTAGTCATTGACTGATTTTTCTTTTTAACAGTGACTGAAAAAAACCCTGAAGACTGTCCACCATTTTGACAGATTACACTGCTGAGGGTGATCTACTGTTAACTAATTCCCACCTCTGTCTAAATGGTGGTAAGCAGGCATATAGGCCTAATTGTATATTTCCCTGTCATATTACAATATTAGCCTATTGTTAGGCTTATTATTTTACTACATCATGTAAATCTACTGCAAAAGCAGACAGTTTAACTGATAGGTGAGCCATAGTCAAATCAGTCGCCACATATTTCTAAAATGAGGGATGGGCCACAAATCTGTACAGTTGGCAAAACTCTGAAAGGATTATGAATTTGTGGGTATGGACTGGAAACCTAAAGGTACGGTTTACAAATCTGAGGGCACAGATTGGACATTTTTAGGTATGGTTTAATAATCCGTGTGCATGATTTGTTAAACTGAGAGAACAATTTGAGAATCTGCATGTGAGACTGCAAACTGCAAAACTGTGGAAACCGATTTTGGGTATTTTTTTCTTTCTTTCTTTCTTTTTTCTACAGGTGACTTCCCGGGCTCCGTAGTACATGTAGAATGACGCAGAGTCTCTGTTTATCAGTTCTCTACATAAATAAATAAGTGCATAATCTAGCCCATATGCTTGTCCTGTAAGTACATGATTAAAAATGAAAATGTAAATGAAAACAAAAGCTATTAAATTATAATTTTTATATTTTATCATTCAAATATGCAAATTAAAATGATGGATAACAATTTGTATTTTTTACAACCATGTCCATTACAATGACAGACAATGAGAAAGTCTAACGCCATCACTAGGAAGTCTGTAAGCTGAGAGGTTTTTTCTTTTTTTATATATTTTTTAGCTTTTAAGACTGACTGACGAAATTGCACTGAATTTTGATTTAGTTGTTTAAATTAAATTGTATGAGTTCATTAAACCATTTAAGTTTGAAATGTTCTCTTCTTCTGTCTACAGGGATGAGTCATTTGATTGTTAAGCATCATCACACAAGAGCTTAACATAGAAGCTGAGGCTGTGCAGCACTACGTACATGTACACATTTTCCCAACTCTTTGAAGTTTTTAGACATCTCTCTTTGAACACCATAGACATTAAAGTCCTCTCTCTTTGAAAAACTCTTTGGATGTCTTATATGTCTTGGATGTTAAAGTACTATATGATCAACATTTACCATCTCTAACCTATACCGTTATAGCAAACAGATGGAGAAATTATTTTTTTTGAGTCGAGAAGTCAAGTTACATGCTGTTAAATAACACAGACAATAACTTTGGATTGTTAAAGTCGGCATGAAATAAGTGTTGCGATATTCTTTTCCTATTGTGATGCATATCCAATCGAAAGCTTCTTGAATGAGGATGGGACTTGATTTTGTCCATGGGGAACTGATTGGATAGTTGGCTGTTGTGGTTTGCTATTCCTGTGATCTCATGTGAGTGATAGGTTGTTGTAATTGTGTTAACTGTTATTCATTTGCTTTAGATATTACTTTGCACAGAGAGTGATTTTATCACATTTGCTACTGTATACTTTTAAAACTATGGCATTTTAGTATCTCTCTGCAATGCCATGCCCCGTCTTGCATTCTAAGTGTATTACTGCTAACTTGATTTTTCACTTGTTTTTAACATATTTTGCAAAGTGGAAGCAAGCCATTTTTTGTGAATGTGCGAGACTTCAGATTCATTAGCCGCTATAGGTAAATATCTAGAATAATAACAAAGTGTAATAAATGGTAAAACTATATGCACTAAAAACCAAGGTATTTACAACTACGAAAATACATTAAAATACTATGATAAGAAATACCAGTCTGCAGTATCAAGCAGCATATATATTTTGCCTTGCTCAAAATAGCTGGAATCTGGTGAGACCAGAAGCCTTGACACAATCAAGTTACAAATGGCTGCATACACTCTTACGTTAAAAATAAGATGTATAAACTGCAAGCGAGCTGCTACCGATGTTGTCAGTGAAGCTTGTATTGAATCCAAACACTGTGAGAGTTCCTATCATTCTGTGCAGGAAGGAGAAACAGTGATTAATCATAGATATGCTTACATAAAGTCACACATCACTCCCTCATTCAAGGTCTGGATGAGGTCTTTTTGTGTCTAGCTGCCCTTTAATATAATGCATGGCAGACTAAAAAACACAACACAAACACATTCTTTCTATTTAGAAAGGACATCCTCTATAAAAATAACAAAGTTTCTGCATGCAGAATTGAGATAAAGCACATTAAAATAGGCTCCTGTATCATTATTCACTTTTGAAGTTTATCTTTAATGTTAGCGTTCAGCACCGCTTGTATCTTTAAACGGGCTTCATTCTGAATTTTTCTTGATGCATACACGCAAAGCAGAGTAAAGTGGCACACAATTGGGACTGTCTTTGTTGTTAGATGAAGTGAATCTCTAGAATCAGAGAGAAAGAGAGAATGTTTCTTAAAGGAAACAAAGTGGTTTGGAAGGATCTCGGATACATTCTCATCTGAAATCCAAGAGATTGTGCTCCCATAAGAACTGCATTGTCCAATTGGAATGAGATGCTGAGTTTGTTCCCAGCTCTTCTGACTAGCTTCAACCTGCTTTGAGTCTTGAAGAGGTGGTTCACCCAAAATGAAAATTCTGTCATTTACTCACCCTCATGTTATTCCAAACCCATATGCTGTTATTATTTCCAGTGAACACAAAAGAAAAAAAAAAAGGTTCACATGAAGAGAGCACTGCAGGGATGATTAGTTTTTAGTAGGCCAATCTGGAAGTTAACATCACCCTTGTTTGCACTATGATTGGACATGACTGGTTCGTGTGATAAAGGTTGTGTTCGTTTGCATTCACAAATCGGTCTGAAAGAACAAAATTATGGCGTTGGGAGGACTAATTACTGAATAAAGTAGATAAACAACTCACCCGCTTAGATATCACTGCTTTGTCACGTCAAAATCAAACTTGAAATGGCCTGAAAACATGATGACTGTGTGGTTTTTTAGTGAGTGATCAGAATCAGCTTGATGAAATGAAAGAGTCTGTGAGAGTGTTTACAGAGCTTTATGACTGATGATCCAAAAAATAAGTTGAGTATTAAAAAGAACATCTGAACATTAGTTCACAAATAAAATAAATAGTTTAAATTGTTTCTGCCTTTAGTTCTTATTTTGGAATACACAAAAACACTAAATTGATGAACTGTTTTACTTGGTTTTAATCAATAGAACATTAATTACATTGTTAATGTAAAAATACAAAGTAGAATTGCATTTGGTTGCTTTTTATGTAATGTAATGTTTATTTAATCAGGAAAATGTGACAAGTAACTGGGACATGAATTTACATTTGATTGATAAAAAAAATACACACATAATAAAACCATGAGGACTTTGCCTCCTCATTTCAGAACACCACTGTATGCTGTAGTCCCATTTAGACACTTTTTACAGACACGTAAAAGCTTAAAAAATCAGTAGTGGGGCATTACTGATGTATTTTATGCCATAGAATAAAACATTAAAATATCTTGAGCGTGTGTTCACCACAGACCTTATTTCAGGCATTTAACCAAAAACCCAATTCAAAAAACAAAACAAAAAACTCATTGAAATTCAGACAAAAGTGCAAAAATGCTAACTTGTTTCTGGGTTTTAGAACTCCTTCCTGCAGCACTCTATTGGTAATTTTATAGAATCTCTCCATAGCTAAGATCAAAAACAGATCAACATTTAGGTATACTTAGGCTATAGTATTTAGAACTGAAACTATACAGTAAGTGCTGTTACATGCTAAACCAAATGTTCATCATGCCAAATTCCCCAAGGGATATAATGAGACAAGATTATGGTTAGGCATGACTATAAAAAGCAGAAGAGAAAAGAAGAAAGATTCTTATTATCCTGTAAATTGTCATTGACTCCATAGATTTTTCCTTTGTATCGTAATTGCAGGTGGCAAAGTGGTATGAACAAACTGTGTTTTGATCCTCTCATATTCAGCGGTGGCGCTTGGCGCAGGTGAAAACTGGCATCAAAGACTTATATTCCAGTGAAGAGTAATCCATACAGGAATCATGTCGTGCACTGTGACATTATCCCCTTTAACACATCTACAGTCTTTAATGCTAAGTTACCGGTAAATAACCGTTAAGAGATCCTAGGCCAGATGTAGGCTACCAAACAGGGCAAATTAGAATGAGAGCGCAATCCCATAAAAGCGCGATGGGAGTGAAAAGTTCTGCACATTCATTTAAATACTCTCTTTCCATAAATTTTGCATCTGAAAGGGAAACTCCTAGAAATGCATATGCAAAAAGGTCAGACACAAAAATAATGCCTTTTCAGCGCTAATTTTTCACTGCATGTCTTTATAAACAGGAAGACAGAGTGAGGCATATCGAACAGCTCCTCCCCTTTTTTTAAAATATCACAGCTCGGCCAGAGCCATGGAGCTCAGTAAAGCCACAGTATCCTTCTAATCTCTAAATGTTTCTCCTATGTGTAACGGTACATGTATTCGTTCCAAACCATACGGTACAGATGTCACGGTTCGGGGTATACAGTCCCAAGACGAATACATTCAGTCACAGTCGATTCTTACTCCAATCCAAAAGGGGGCGCGAGCTAGCCTGGCTCCGCCCTCCTACATACTTCCGCTCAATTTTCATTTTCCTTCAGTACTACGTCTGGGATTGTGCCCATGGACCTGCCATACGTCACGACCAAACGTTAGCGATTGGTTACCGCAGATCCAGAGTGACTCTGGGCAGATCCAATAGTTTTAGACTTCAATAGAGTACCCGCCTACAAGGAAGTTAATGCTTGCAAATGGAGCAGTGCCAGACTATGTACAAATGAAATGTACGAGAGTCTGGTGGGATCAGGCTAGGTGCGCACGGCAATGCAACACTGTTTTCTACCAGTAAAAGCGCAGAAGAAGAGCCGATTACTCGATATGTTTACATCTCTCAAGCAGAGTTTCAACTGCGGAATGATATCCATAAAAGAGCTTGAGAATGATATCTCTCGTGTCGACAGCAGGTTAGTTCGCAAGAGAAATTAACTCTAGATCGAAGAATTTCATATATGCACTATTTATTATTCATATTCATAATATTCTCTTAACCTGTTAGTAATATCTTGATTATGTAATGTTTGTATAAATAAATTTTTCATGAAAACAAGTTATGACAGCCACTGTGTAAACTATTAAAACAATTATTTGGAGTAGAAAATTAACTTATAATTAGATTTAGAAGTTCTTGCATAACCTGTCTTTTGTGCAATTTACAGTACATGTTGATTATTATTATTTTTGCTCTGTTTTTAATTGTAACCTTTAATATTATATTAATGTGTAATTAAGAGCTCCCCATATAGTTTACAGCATTAGCTATATATATATATATATTAGTGGTGGACCGTTATCGGCGTTAACGTGCGGCGTTAACGTGAGACTCTTATCGGGCGATAACAAATATCGCTGTTAATCTATTCTCAAAGTTGGGTTGGGATCATAAAAAGCTTTTTCGAATATCGTTATATTTTCACGCAATTCCATGTGTAGCCTAGTATATTTGACATAATTGATGCCACGCATACTGTCACAGATCGCGCAGCAGGGTACTTTCCTGTCAGGGACACAAGGTGTATAGCCTACTTTTACATGTTACGTTGGGCGACGTTCCTCTCGTTACTTTATTTTAATGCAATAACATGTTGTTTATTGAGTTTATTCCAAGCGCACTGTATCTTTTTATGGGCATGAGCGATGCTCAATTTACAAATGAATCACTCTTTTGAGTCGATTCTGTTCAAAGACTTCATCAAACAAGTTGGCAGATCTGTCTAAATCGGTTCACGAATCAATCTGAATGATCTGTTCAGTTCCTCACGCACTGAATCGTCTGAAGCGCGTTCAATCACACTCGACTCGGAGTCGTAACAGGAAGATTTAAGAACATCAAGAGCGTTAGATAAAGTGGCCGTGGATCTACAGTTTAGTCTAGTGAAAGCAAATCTGCAAATGCATGATATTTTTGCCAGCGATGAAGATCTTTATTAGTTGAACATCTTCGTAAGCTGTCTGTGAATGAATGATTCCACAGGACGATCACGTTACATTCGATTTCATTTCATTCAGCTACTACATTTTACAACCAAACAGATTATTACGCCACGATAGCACTACTAAAAAGTTTTTTGGACATATACATTAATTTATAGGCTACAAAAAACGCTTCAGAGCGTCGGCGGACTGGCAAAGGTTAACAGGTTAATAAGCTACCATTGTGTACAGTTTATGAAATGAACACCCGCCATCCCGCGGTAATGTGTGCGTATTGCGCAGGGGCATAGTCACACAAATAGTTTACATTGATTGAAAACAAATTTGTTTAAAAAGGAGGAGGCTATTTCCGGTGAAGGCAGGTTCAAATAAAATCATTATGACATATGACATTATTTTTTGATCTAACGAGCATCTGGTTTGGCGATGCAAAAACGGAGTATCGCTATGTTGTGCTTATTGTTTTTTTCTTCTTCCAATTAGCCTAGCCTACTATGTTAAAAAAAAACAAAAAACGACGAAAACATGTTACTTGTTCAATTAATAAACAGTTTGTTTGATGACAAATCGCTAAAGATGAAATTGGCCTCCCTTTCTGTCATTGTGAGTGTGCGTTTTTTAGTTTTTTTACGATATTCGACTTTTGCTCCTCTATTGTCGAATGGCATTTTTGGCAGAAATTCACATCCCTACGCGAGGCGAACTATTCTCAAAGACTAGCTTTTAGTCATTATTTGGGTAGCAGACATATTCTGAATGCCTTCGGCAGAATTCAAATGAGCCATTTTAATCTAGATTAATCTAGATTAATTCCAAGATCACAGTGAGATTAATCTAGATTAAAAAAAATTATCTATGCCCACCTCTAAGATATATATATTTAATCCTTAAGAACATTTTGATTGTAATAGAGTTTATTCAAACACATACACATTTGTTAAAAAAAACACAGTTTAATAAAAAAATAAGAAAAATAAGCAATTTTGTGTTCTGTCACAGTCACCAGCTCAGTCACCATCCAACACTACATTTCCCATCATCCCTCCTTCTGCTCACCTGCACGGAATCACCAGGCCTCACCCTCACTCAGTCACACCGATCACCATCACCTGAATATTAATCACCACCAGCTTTCAATTACAGTATCACCCCAGCACCAGTTAAAAGGACTTGCCACACACACACACACACACACACACACACACACACACACACACACACACACACACACACACACACACACACACACACACACAAAACGACTTTATTTCAACTATTAATTTCCTTCTCTGTGGGCATCGAGCCAGTTCACTAGTTTAACAGCGTATGATCTGTTGTTGTACGTCACACGCATCACACACATGACCAGCATCGGCCAATAGTGAGCCTACGTGTGACGTAGCTCTATGCTATTACACTAAGTTAACTGACTAGAGGCCCAAAGAGAAGGAAATGAATAGTTGAAATAAAGTCGTTATTTATGTTTGTTTTTGCGCACAAAAAGTATTCTCGTCGCTAGATAAACTTAATATTGAGCCACTGTAGTCACTTGGACTATTTTAACGATGTCTTAAATAACTTTTCGAGGCCGGCAAGTTTTAATCCCTCAAGAAGCCTATAGACTAGTATGGAGGAATGATCCAGCTCTCAGATTTCATCAAAAATATCTTAATTCGTGTTCCGAAGATGAACGAAGGTCTTACAGGGTTGGAACAACATGAGGGTGAATAAATACTGACAGAATTTTAATTTTTGGGTGAACTATCCCTTTAATATAGACAAAACAAAATAATTAATCATGGATTTTGGGAAGAAATCGTAATTTCTACTAGGGCTACGCGATTAATCGCAATTTCCAAGTAATCGCTTTTTAAAACGATTTGGCGTATCGCTAATTTGAAATCCAGCTGCGACTGTTTTTTATGCGCAGCTTGTCATTGATGTACGGCTCTTAAACGCTGCTCCATCTGAAAGCACTATGAGTTTGAGTCACTTATAGTGTGCATTTGAAAAGCAACACACGTCATACATCTTTTCAAACATGAGAATCATTTATGAACCTTCTGTCCAACAAAGACAACATTTAATAACATACTTTACTCCAAACTCACTTCATAACGACAGTTGAGCTTCCTTCAGTTAGATGATGTGGCTTAGTAGACAGAATAAGGCAGTCGTGTATTTATAAGTCATGTTTAATCAACAATCAAAGCGTTTAAATCTTATGTTTATTCAGCTACAGCGATGATGCCTGATAGGGATTTCCTGGAATGATGTGTGTTATTGTACTTCTGCGGCGGGGCATATTTGGCGTGTCTGCGCGAGAGCGCCCTCTGGCGTTCAGATGAAGCAGCATTTACTACCGATCAGCCGCACTGCACTGACAAGCTGCGCATAAAATAATCGCAAATCGCGTTGCGGTTTCGTTGCAATTAATCGTGCAGCCCTACTTTCTACAGCCACAGACCATCAAGGGGACTGAGGTGGAAAGAGCTGAGAGTCACAAGTTCCTAGTTTCATCGAACTCGAGTTGGACCAAAAACACTGTTACCACAGTGAAGAAGGCCCAACAGCGGCTTTATTTTATCAGGCTGCTAAGGAAGGCAGGACTTAGCCACCGCCCACTTATCCAGGCCTATAGAGGACTTGTGGAAAGCATCCTCACAAACGGCATCACTGTCTGGTTTGGAAGTACCACCCAGGCAGAGAGGAGAGCTCTCTAAAAGGTCATAAAGACTGCAGAGAGGATCATCGGATCTGACCTTCCATCTGTGGACACTTTATAAACACAACGCTGCAGGAATAGAGCACTAAACATTCTTAGGGATACACACCACCCAGCTCATTCCATGTTCAGGCCTAAACACTCAACATATAACTTGAGATATGGCAGACCGGACAGTATTATCTCACACAGGGTGCGGTTTTATTACAGTTTTTTTTTTCAGTCACAGTCAGACTGATGACTGAGGATATGGCAGAGGGAACAAATATGTCTGTCTCATTTTTATAAAATGATAGGTGTTATCTCCATTTATATAGAGATGTTAGAGGTAGTTTATGCCTGTGATGTGTTAATGTGTCTGTCTCTGTTAAACAGAGAATGTTTTATTACAGTACTTTTTAAATATTTATATTATGTATATCTCAGGACAGTGCAATATTCCAATATGGAGGTAATAATCTTTATTGTTTGTTTGTCGCAGGTCTATACTTTTCTTTGTTTACTGTACCTTCTCAAAGTCTATTTATTTTGTTAGTTCTTCTTTTATGTTGACTTTTTTTAATGTTGACTCAATGAGCTTTGCTACAAAAAAAATCCTATGTACTCGTACTAGCTATACTGGTACAAATGGAAAATAAAAACTTCTTCTTCTGAAACCCAACTGTTGCACTCTATCCACAGTATTCCTGCGCCCCATGACGCTTTGCGCGAATTATGGGTGTAACTTCCGTTAAGCTGTAAACAATCAGTGAAAGACTAAGCTCTATGGACGCAATAATATATTTTTAAACCGTGTACGATGACATTACATTATTCTACTCACCCTTCAACCATTGAACATTAAAAGGACATTTAAAAGTGTAAAAGCATCAACAAGGTAACTTTCAACAGACCATGAATAAGCCCAAAAGCATCTTTCCACAGCAAAATCGGTCGGTTTAATATCACTGTGGTAATCTGTATTATGTGACATACGTTGCCTTAATAAAAAGGTGTTTTACTGCAGCATTGCGTGATACTATTTTATAAGTGATTTCAGTCATTTTGACAAATAATAAATTGTATTTAACGAAACCTGGAACGAGACGTGAGGATTTGTGGAGGATTCCAGTGAATTATTAATGGTAGCCTATATACATCGTAAATTAAATCGGGAGAACAGACCACAAATGTGCAGTATGTGTTGACCTTTGTCATACTATTACAGCGGAATTCAAAACGAAAAAAGAAAATAATCATGAGGAAAAGAATGCAGAGGTCTTACTATAGATATTCTTGTTATAACATGTCACGTTAAAACACCAAGTGCTACGTTATTCTTAGATAAAACATGAAAGAAAACTGATAGCTCATTAAGTTAAACTGACGGATCAGCTTTATTTGTAGGGCAACCTTATGATTTGAAATGTTTTCTTTCAGTCTTTTTGAATGGAAGTCCCCCAAACCGGAAGTGCCGCCCATAATTCGAAACGCAGTAAGCTTGTCAGGAATAAGGTAGATAGCAATACGCTAACCACACAGCAACACCATGGTGACCACTCACATCATCTTAGTAATTCGGTGGTGAGTTTAAAAAACCAAACAAACTCATATTTTTATCAGAAAATGTTGAAATCAAGTTTTCATAGTTGCCCACAATATATATTTGCATGTGTGTAACTCTTTGCTCTTGACTTACAGGGGGGAAAAAGCCCCTAGGAACATCTCTCTCATGCAGAAATACACTGGCTGAGCTGTCAGCAAACCAGCGGGGGGAAACACATCGCTCTTTGACGCGTGTCTACATGTTAAACATAAATTGATTGTTTTCTGTCCCCTTTTATCATTACTACAGTCCTCTTGTCTTTCTGTCAAGGGCAGCCTAATGTTTAAAACAAAATGGATGTCTGTGTGCTCTCCCACTGTTCTACTTTTTCATGGATCCTAGACATTTGTACTATGGGGCTGTTGTCAAAAGTGTAAGCCACCTGCAGCTCCGGTTGGAGAGGTGGCTTAGATTTTTTGTTCTGCACCTTTCCACACCTGTCATTTGGCATCCTCCACCCCCTGCTCGTTTTAATGGTGTCGTTCTCCAGAGCTATTTTTGGACATCTATGATACACTCCAAGTGTCCACCATATAGCTGCACTGTCATTCAGCCAGACAAAAAAAAGAGCTCTGTGCCATGTGCCTGAGCAGAAAACCAAACAGAGTGATTGAGTTGTAGGGCACATTTTCAAACAAACTGCCAAATGTAGCTTGTATTTAACCAGGGATAAGCAGGAAATGATGACAACATTTCTTGTCCATAGTTGCACATTGTGTGAGGAAATTTATAAAAGTAGTGGCACTATAATTTAAGTCCCCCTGTAGTCAATAATTTTATACCTTAAAACTCACCTTTGATCACCAAAATGACATATCTAAAAGTTTTGCCCTATGATAATTTATTCATGCCTTAAATAGCTTGAATGTAACTCTACACCCTTTCTCCATTTAGTACGCGGACTCATGAATATGCATTAGCCCCCGCATCACTCCAGCGCGGACTACCTGTTTCACTCTGTCAACTTTACTGTAGTAAAAGCTGCACAATGGCAAGTGGAAATACTGGTTTAATTCAGCCATATATGTTTGAACCAGAAACTGATTTAGAAGAAGAAGTGGAAGAGTGAATAATAGGGTTGTCTACAAATAGATGTATCAGAATGGTAATGCGCTTTAGCCTATGTTTTGCTATTTACAGCGTTGGACGCATAATGTTAATCAATTTGATTAGCCTTTTGCTTGACTACGTTATCAAACAGCTGATATTGTGTTGCTAATGTTACACAAACCATGTTCCCGTTCACCACCTCAGAGTCAGACAGCTGCCTTCTAAAAATCAGTATACTTTGAAATGCTTTAAACAACTTAAAACGTCAGTTGAGAAAGGCATATAGTTCATTATAACATCGTAATATTTATCATAGCCTATACATAATTAACCCGCTATATTGCTAAATGTACCTGATTTTCATATCAACAGAAAAATATACTGGGAAAACCTGGCATCTTTTGAGACTCCCATGCTACGCGGCAGTTAATGATGTGTTAAAGTCCCGCCGGCACTTTTGGTTGATTGGTTACGACAGCATTTGTGATGTAGAGAACACTGGTGAAATTTTGTGACTGTTTTTGGTTCACTGGTTCTCTGTTTTAAGAAGAAAATACTCACCAATGGCGTTGACTTATGAATTTGCACATGGTTTGTCTTTTGTCAAAAAAACAACAACAACAACAACAACAGCAAAAATGCCACATAGGCATATAAACAACATTAAAAACTTGATTTTCACCACTGGTGGTCTTTAAAAAATAATTTCAGCAGCATCAACCAAATGGCACTGCGTTTCTGCAACCTATTGAGTGCAACAGTCAGGGTTTCAGAAGTAAACACTTTTTAATAATTTTTAATGATAACTTATAAACCTTTAAAGATAGCCTTATTGTGAGCTACGAGGTTGTTAATCAATAGTATTTGCCTCTGTTGAAGCCTTCGGCCCTGCATGTTTCAACTTGGTTAAAAAAAAAATCGTGTTTAACAGAGGAATTCGTTGGGGAAAACTCCCACATAATTACCCATGATGCTGTACAGAAATTTACACCAATCAGAAAGTCCAATTGCGCCAAAAGATCTCTTTAGCTCCTCTCCGCCCACTCCCATGAAGCACTGAATGATGTAATAGTCTCCCCACTCTCTCTAAATATTAAAATGTTTTTATTATGCACATTTTGCAATAAATATATATTTTTTCAAATTCATAGTTTTATATTTCTCCATTGTTTTTAATTAGATTATGCTGTTTGCAATGCTTCATGGGATTGTAGCTCTTTTCCTCACTAAAGTCGTTAAGCATACAGTTGTACCTTTGTATTTTTGTTCGATTTTAAGATACTTTTTTGCTCTAAAATCAAAGTTTGTAATGTTATGATTCACCTTGTAGTTGTTAAATGTGATTCATGGCTTATAAAGCTTTAACAAACACCTTTTTAAAAACCCTATGGTAGAAATTAATGGGAAAAATACTTCCGGAACAAATGCCGCTGAAAAAGTGGACAGGCGCTGTTGCACAATTTTCTCCGAGTATAAACTGAATTATCAACTAATTTGAGTCATCACATTCCTTTTTTTCCTTTTTTTTGCAGTGAAATTAATGTTTATGATGTTTTAATTCAATGATGTAGTTTGAGTTTCACTGAGATTCTTGTTTTTGTACCAGATAGATACTAATCCAATGAAATCTGGCTCTGTTCATCACACAAAGCTACTGCAAGTCTTCGGCAAGACTCATACTGGTTTGAAACAATGTGTGTGTTTAAATGAAATTTAATGTTTTTTTTATCTTTTGGTTGAATTATTCCTTTAAACTTTACAAACGAATCAGCTAATGAATCCAGAAACAGACAGACCACAAGAACCTGATTTACCCTGATTAATAATTCAAATTGTTCCCACAGCTTGACTCAATAAGACAAATTGGCCTGAATTAGATACAGCAGTTTTTCATGTTTTCTGCGAGCGGTTATTGGTTTTAAGAGAACTTTTAAACAGTTTACTTAAAGAGGAACGCAAATGAAAAGGATGGTGATCGATAATTTGGAGAATGCTTTGTAGGGTAGATTGATGAAATGAGCTTCAAATTAGAACACCGCCTGACCATCTCTCTTAATATCAGATTGGCTTGCTGTGACTCTAATTGTGTTCCTGTTCTGAATCTGAAACACTTTTTTCTTTCATAAATATTCTGTTGTGAGCAGAGTTCTTCTTGAATGATCTCTTAAACACACATTTTGTGTTAAAAACCCCATGAAATGGTTTGACAAACCAATTTTGTCCCCCATGTTGAGGAATTTACTATTTCAACAGGAAGTTCAGGTGGAATACAGTATATAAAGGGTTGTCTGTTTTCTTAAAAACATAAAAAATTTAGGTAATGAATTTGTTGTCTGAGACAAGTTTCAAGGTTTGTCTTTTATCATATCTTATTTTCTGCAGTGTTTTAGTATTTTTTAACTATTATATTTGTATTCATATTTTGACTTTTACAAGTGAAAATGTATTTTATTTAATATTTCTATTTAGCTTTAATTTATTTGTATTTAATTTTTAGTAATTGTAGTACTTTAACCTAAAATATTTTATTTCAGTCAGGTGCCAAAGCAATTTCTAATTTTAGTTTAAGGTTATGTGTACACAACAATGATGTACTAAAAACGGAAAAGCTTTTCCTTTGCGTTTTTCACGTCCAGATGACAACATTGTTAAATCGATCCCCGTTAACACGGATCCGCTAAAAACTATTAAAAATAATGTACTCTGCAGGCAGACCAGTATTTGGAGATGCCGCTTAAAGAAACACTATGCACCTAGACTGAACAAGTAACACGACGTCACCTTTTTCACAAATTTACGTTTTTAACATATTGTTTTCAAAATCTTCAAAAGTTTATGTTTATTACACTGTAAACCCAGATTTTGTTTCTAATTAAACTTACGAGTGATCATTACTTATTCTTTTATGTTTTGTCAAAACCTGCTATCATTACTAAACAACATTAGTTGTTTGTACTATTTAGCTGAAAGATTAATTGCACTAATCATGTTTAGTAGAGATAACTTGGCATGTTTAGTTTCATAAGGAAGGGGAGGGGCTAATTCAAAAACCTGCCTGGTCACGTGAAAAGACCCGCGCGTCTAACGTGCGTCCAAGAGGCTCTACACCTGGCGGGACGAGCACAGGCCTCGGCAGCAGACGGTACCCTGACTAGGAAGCAACATTACTGCAATTGGAATGGTTAGTATTTAAAATAACTATTGTAGCCTAGTTATATTTGTGGGAATTTTTAATACCCAAAAGCTTGCAGATAATTTGTTGACGCAACTTTTTTTTCCGTCTAATGTTACTGTTTAAACTTGTGCATGGTGTTAATACATGCTTATTGCTAACACTAGCTAACTAAGTTAATCAAAAAAGTGTCATCTGAATGTTTAAGTTAGCTTAGTGTTAACAGTCTAAGGATTGCTCACATACCAGCGAGTTTGCTCGACTGTATCATATATATAAATGTCATTTTACAAAATAGAAAAGCGATTCAACCGGTGTTGGGGCAAATGAGTGTAACTTAGCACTCGCTGTGGTGGTGTAAATAATAATGAATAATTATCGATTTTCAAATATTGCTCCTGTGAATACAGAACGGAATATTTTGTAGCCTTTTTTGCCGTCAATACTGCCGACGTTGTTTTTGCTGTAATCAAATTTGCTGTAATAATTTTTACCATTATTTATTTTTCACCATGACACTCTTATATTGATTAAAGTTGTTTTTCAAATGAGAAATATAATGTAATGATTGTGCTCTTCTGTTATTCTTTATTTAGGAATCTGATGTTGATGATTATTTTCGTGACCTTGACGTTGGGATACTTCTTATTGAGCGTGAAGGTGCTGTGCTCACGTCTTCCCAGCATCTCAATCCAGCCTCGTTGAAAATCATCATTGAGGGAGAAGTTGTAATGGAGAACATTCAAGATCTGCCAAAAGCAATGTGCATTCTGTTTGGACTCATGTATGCACTCCATCTTAACTACCCCAAGACCATGAAGCTCACATTTCAGTTCATCCAACAGGTATCGCTATTGTTAGGCCTCACTGACCTAAAGCCAAAGATACAGACTTTGAAAAATCAGCTCGCAATGTAAAAAGAGAGGTCAAGTCTACTGTAAGAAGCTGTTGACTACATTTTTCTTTTTGCCACACTAGTAAAATACTTTCTTACCTGTGGGGTAAACCTTTTTATTTTCTGTAAAACTAGCGGACGAACAGACACACGTAAAATGCAGACACACACGTAGAACACCCACACACAACACACACAAACAACACTGACACACACTTAAATGCTGTAGGAATCATGCTGAAGGATGTGACTTGTGTGAAAATTTAAACTGAGAAGAGTTGTAGCAGAAAGACATAGGCCTAAGACATTATTGCTCCAGTTCTTCACCAGTCTATGTAGATTGTTCTGATATGATAGTCTGTTGGTTCATGCTCTGTCCTCCCTTCATTTAGCCAGATGAAACAGATCCTGTTTGTTTGCGTTTTCTTGTACATTTGAGTGGGTGTTTCTGGTAAATTTTATTTTGTTTATGGATTTACCACTCAGGGGACATCTATGGTTTTATCTTGTACATTTGTGACACATACAACACCCACACACGGACAACACCCACACACACGGCAACACTGACACGGGCAACACACACGGACAACACCCACACACACGGCAACACAGACACGGGCAACACACACGGACAACACCAACACCCATGGCAACACATACACGGGCAACACACACGGACAACACCCACACACACGGCAACACAGACACGGGCAACACACACGGACAACACCCACACCCACGGCAACACACACACGGGCAACACACACGGACAACACCCACACACACGCTAAAACACACGGACAACACCCACACACACACTGCAACACAGACACGGACAACACCCACACACACGGCAACACAGACATGGACAACACCCACACACACAAACAACAGCCACACACACACAAGGCAACAGACACGGACAACACCCACACACACAAACAACACAGACACGGACAACACCCACACACACACAAACACATATACACCCACACACAATTGTTTCAATGATTTGAAATTACCTTTTTAAGATTCATCATTTTAGATTGGATAATTGATGTTTTGATTGTTGATGTTTACCTGATGTTTGGCTGTGTTTTGCCATTTAAAAATAAAATAAAATGCATGGAAGCATTAAGAGGTGTTTCTTTTTTTCCATCCATCCAATTTAATTGAAAATGTTTTATAACATATTTTTGTTTTAAAAATCAAAAGCTAATTAAATTAGTGGAAAATACAGTAATTGTGTTAGATGAGTATCAATAACAAGTCATAATAGCTAGTTTTATCTAATGATTTTGAGAACACACTACTAATAAATATAAATACTAAACTTAAGGTTCCATGTTAATACAACTCAACATGTTTAGTTTCAGCTTGTGTAAAAAGTTAGGGTTCCATGTTAATACAACTCAACATGTTTAGTTTCAGCTTGTGTAAAAACTAAGGGTTCCATGTTAATACAACTCATACCACTTTAGTTTTTACACAAGCTGAAACTAAACATGTTGAGTTGTATTAACATGGAACCTTTAGTTTTTACACAAGCTGAAACTAAACATGTTAAGGCAACGGGTTTCCACGCGATTTGCGAGTAAAGTCAACTAATTCGGGTTAAGAGTGTAGGGCCAAAAAACACAGTTGTCGTGTAAATGAACGGCCAAAAAACATACGCTTTTGAGATTGTAAATCTCAATGAACAAAAAAGATTTATAATAGTTTTAGTTTTAGTTATCAACAACAACACTGGTTTCTGCAATCTTCTGAATAACGTCCTCGGGTTACGACTGTAACCCTTGTTCCCTGAGAAAGGGAACGAGGACTGCGTCGAATGACACTTTGGGGGAATGCCCTCAGCGTAGCGCCTCTGAAGTATGAATGAAACTAAGCCAATCTCTGATTGGTGTTGCGTCATTACGTAATGTGTGACGGCATACAAGCGGAAGCTATAAAGGATGCCGGCACACATGAGATGTCAGCTTCTGTGATGAAGCAAGCGCTCCTAGGCAGGGGAAGGTGTGGCGAAGGGACGCAGTCCTCGTTCCCTTTCTCAGGGAACAAGGGTTACATTCGTAACCCGAGGACGTTCCCTTTCGAGGGAACTCGGACTGCGTCGAATGACACTTTGGGGGAACGAGTACCCACTATGCCACAACGCGCCCTGCCTGTCCTAGTGTGAAGCTGCTCACAGGCACACTTAGGACGAGAGCACGAGAGTGCCAGGCGTAGACGGGATGTCCAGACTGTAAAACCTAATAAAGGTGTGGGGGGTGGCCCATCCTGCTGCATCGCAGACCTCTTGGATTGGGGCCCCCGAGAGGAGGGCTCTAGAGGACGCAATGCCTCTGGTTGAATGAGCCCTCACGGCCAAAGGTCAAGGCAGATTGCGCACCTGGTAGGCCAAGGAAATAGCATGGACAATCCAGTTGCTGATGATCAGTTTGGAGGCGGGAAGACCCTTCTTGGGCGATCCAAAACACACCAGCAACTGGTCTGACTTCCGCCATGAAGAGGACCTCTGAATGTAAATTTTTCGAGCTCTGACAGGGCAGAGTAGATGAAGTCTCTCCTCATCCACCGTCACGTGAGGTGGAGGATGAAAAGCCTGCAGAACCGTAGGCCGTGCCGCATTAGATGGCACCTTAGGCAAATAGCCCGGCCTAGGATGTGGGATGGCTTTAATGTCGCCTGGAGCAAACTCCAGGCAACCGTTAGATATAGAGAGCGCCTGGAGATCTCCTACCTTCTTCAGAAAAGTAATGGCCAACAGAAAAAACACCTTAAGGGAAAGGTTCCTGGCCTCAGCCGACTCCAGTGGTTCGAAGGGGGCCTCGGCCAGCCCTTGGAGAACCACTGCCAGGTCCCATGTGGGAACCCTGGTACGAGCCGCAGGTCTCATCCTCCAAGCCCCACGGAGGAAAACGTACGACCAACTGCTGTCTCCCCAAAGGCCCATCACCCAGAGGAGCGTGGAAAGCCGCAATGGCAGCCACGTACACCTTGAGTGTGGACGGGGTGAGACCAGCTGAAAAGCGATCTTGGAGGAACTCCAGAACTGTAGCCACTGGGCAGTTAACTGGATCCACCTCACGCTCTCTACACCAATTGGTAAAGACATTCCACTTTAAGCTGTACAGTTTCCTCGTGGAGGGAGCTCTAGAGCTGAGTATGGTCTCCAATACTCCAGCTGATAGGCCGGCCTCTAGGTACTGTGCCCCCTCAGGGGCCAGACCCACAACTTCCATAGCTTGGGCCGAGGGTGAAATATTGAGCCCTCTGCCTGTGTCAACAGGTCCCTCCTGAGGGGAATCTCCCACGGAGGGCCGTCTAGGAGCGATACAATGTCTGAGAACCATACTCGGGCCGGTCACAACGGGGCTACCAGCAGTAGACTGATCCCGTCGTGACGGACCCTCTCTAGAACTCCAGGGAGCAGAGCGATCGGGGGAAATGCATACAGACGCAGTCTCGGCCACGTCTGCACCATGGCATCCAACCCCAGTGGGGCTGGATGAGTGAGGGAAAACCACAGTGGACAGTGGGTCGTCTCTCGAGACGCGAATAGGTCCACTTCCACTGGGCCAAACCTCTGAGATATTGACTCCACCACCTCGGGGTGGAGTCTCCATTCTCCGGGCCTCAGCCCCTGTCTCGACAGGATGTCTGCTCCCTGATTTTGACTCCATGGGATGTAGGTTGCTCTTAGAGATAACAGTTTCCCCTGGGACCACAGGAGGATCTGATGCGCCAGTCTGCATAGAGGACGAGACCTCAGCCCCCCCCCTGATGGTTTAAATAGGCCACTACCGACATATTGTCTGACCTCACAAGGACATGATGACCTTTGAGGTCTGGCAGGAAGCTCCTCAGAGCTCGGAACACCGCCAACATCTCCAGGCAGTTTATGTGCCAGGAGGAATGATGGTCCTGCCATAGGCCTGTCGTAAAGCGGCCGTCCATGACCGCGCCCCAGCCCGTGAGGGAGGCATCTGTCGAAATGGTTTTCCGGCGACATGACGCTCCTAATACTGGACCTTGGGACAGAAACCAAGCTTTTTTTCCACATAGATAGGGAACAAAGGCATCTGCGCGTAACCCTGATCATGCGGAACGGGTTACCCCTCGGGGAGAACCCCTTGGTTTTCAACCACCACTGGAGGGCCCTCATGTGCAGCAGGCCAAATGGAATAATGTTGGACGCTGCTGCCATGAGCCCCAACACTCTTTGAAAATGTTTCACAGTAATTGCTTCGCCTAGCTCTATCCTGGACACTGTGGCCAGAATGGACTCGATTCGTGCAGGAGACAATCGTGCCCGCATCGTGACCGAGTCCCACACCACTCCCAGAAACGTGGTTCTCTGGGTTGGTGTCAACACGCTCTTTTTCGTGTTGAGTCTCAACCCCAGGCTTTGAATTTGGGCGAGGACGACATCTCGATGCCGAACCGCCAGCTCTTGTGACTGGGCCAGAATCAGCCAGTCATCGATATAATTGAGTACCCTGATGCCCTGGAGCCTCAGGGCTGCTAGAGCTGCATCCATACATTTGGTAAATGTGCGTGGGGAGAGAGCTAGGCCGAACGGAAGAACCCAATATCGGTACGCTTCGCCCCCCGAAAGCGAACCTCAGGAACTTCCTGTGAGATGGAAGGATGGATATGTGGAAGTATGCGTCCTTTAGATCTATCATGACAAACCAATCCTCGGATTGAATATGACTCACGATGATGGGAATAATGAGCATCTTGAACCTGAATCGCCTCAGAGAACGATTCAAGTGTCTGAGATCTATAATCAGACGCAACCCCCCATCCTTTTTGGGAACTATAAAGTAGCGGCTGTAAAACCCGGACTCCCTGTCCGGTGGAGGAATACGTTCTATAGCCTCCTTTACCAGCAGGGAGTTTACTTCCTGTTCCAATACCCGACCCTGCACTGGGTCGACTGCAGTCCAGACCACCCCGTTGAACATTCGTGGGCGTAAACCGAACTGCAGCCTGTACCCCTTTTGAATAGTGCGCATGGACCTAAGCAAAATATTTGTGAGATTTTTCCATGCATCGAAATATTTTACCAAAGGAACCAGGCTCTCGAGCCTGGCTTCGGGTACCAATCGGGATTCGTTCTCGACCCCCTGAAGCGGATCTCCGGCAGGGTTCGACCGAAAACGATTCTCAATGGGCGGACGCGATTGCTGCCTGGCCGCAAGCCTGTGGTGCGGACAGTGCAGCGCGAGTTCGCTGGAGACCGATGCGTCCCGAAGGGCACTTGGCGGCGGGAAGTCGACATCGATTTCCTGCAGGTTCCACGGAGGAGGCGACCTCGATCTCTCCGCCACGTGTGGGGCTTCCCGCAGAGGACCTAGGCTGGCTAGGACCTCTTGGATGAAGCTTTTTTAGCCTGCAGGACGGCCCTCAGGCTCCTTGAGGAGGGGCTCCAGACGCAACGCTCTCCTTTTGCGCCTGTCTGTATGCGGAGGAGCTGGAGGCTGGCTGCGGCTGCCCACTGGGGGCAGGCTTCTTCGGTTTTGAGCGGCGAGGGAGGTATTGTCTGAAGGCTGCAGACTGCTTTTTCGCCTCCTGAAACCTGTCGACGACGGTGTTGACGGCGTCGCCGAACAGGCCAGAAGGCGAAATCGGGGCATCAAGGAGGAAAGCCCTGTCTTTCTCCTAGATGCCCGATAAGTTCCACCATAAATGTCTCTCCGAGACCACCATTGCCGCCATGAAACGGCTGATAGCGCGGGCCGTTTCTTTGGTGACTCGGAGAGACAGATCTGCAGCCTTCCTCAACTCCGCGATATCATCGGGAGTTGGACCCTCGCCCTCATCAATATCCCTTAGAAGGTCGGCCTGGTACGCTTGGAGAACTGCCATGGTATGCAAACTTGCACCAGCCCGACCCGCAGCCATATAAGCCCTGCCCACTAAGGAAGATGTATCTCTGCAGGGCTTAGTGGGCAGCACCGGGGTATTTAGGGACGATGCCGACTCAGGAGATAAATAAGTGGCCAAAGGTTGTTCCACCGAAGGCATCGTCCCATAGCCGTTCTCTCGCGCCCCCATGATGTTACTATAATTTAATATTGGGGGGTTGGACACGTGAGAAGAGTGTGGTCTGTTCCACGATTTACACAACTCATTGTGTAAATCATGGAAGAACGGCAAACCCTGGTGACGAGGCGGTTCTCTTTGCTGCAAGAAGCGCTCGTCTAACTTGCTTTTCACCGGCGCTTCCTGCCTTTCATGTGGCCAAGTAAGATTTAATTTGGCCACTGCACGAGAAACAACCTCCACCAGCTCCTCATATGCAGGGACATGGGGTGGCGAGTCATCCCCAAAAGCCCCGCCTTCGATGCTGAGCACGTCTGCTTCCTTGGAAGCAGACAGCTCGAACATTGGGTTCTCCACTCGCTCGGAAGAAGCCACGGAGCGGGCTTCCGGGAGAGGCGGGAGAACCTCGGAACTGGCAGAGGAATCCTGAGAATGTGCCTCGGCAGTCTCAGGATCCCCTGTCAGATCCATCTGCGAGCACCATGAAGAGCGTCGCCGCGCCGCCTCGGCGGACGCGGGTCCGGCACCACGGGGCTTGCGAACCTGACCATCCTCATTAAAAATGGCCAGGCGGGAACGCAGCACACGGATCGATAAAGCTTCACAATCCTCGCAAGCAGCCCCCTCGAGAGCTGCCTGCGCGTGCTGCATACCCAAACAATGCACACACAAACGATGTGTGTCCCCACCCGTAATATAGCGAGGGCAGGGATGCACACAACGTCTGAAACTCGCACTCGCCATGATAGATAATATATATATATGTGCTTGTGTAACTGACAGACAACACCAAATAAGACATACAACAACAGAGAGCGCTTGCTGAAGAACAGAAAGCTGACATCTCATGTGTGCCGGCGTCCTTTATAGCTTCCGCTTGTATGCCGTCACACATTACGTCATGACGCAACGCCAATCAGAGATTGGCTTGGTTTCATTCATACTTCAGAGGCGCTACGCTGAGGGGCGTCCCCCCCAAAGTGTCATTCGACGCAGTCCGAGTTCCCTCGAAAGGGAACTTGATTTTCCATAGCTCTTTGTTTTTGTCAAAACAACATCAGAAGAATTTGAAACAAAAAAAGTAGGTCACTCTTTGGACAAACAAAACACAGGAAGTCTTAGCTGTTTCCAGTGGGGTGGAAGTGCTTTAAAAATAAACAGTTAAAAGTTTAATGAAGAATGCATTAACAGTTTCTTGTATCTGCCACAGTGTCAGCCCTCAATATTTACTGGGTAACATCTCCAAGGTCACTTAACCTTCATGTCTGATTTAGGAGGTGTGTATATGACTACTGCACATTTATTTGTTGATTGATTTCCCCTGATATTGTAATTGTGATTATTAACTTAAATCAATAAAAAATTTACATAGAAAATGTACCTAAATTGAATACTGTCATCAATATTTTCAGTTATTTATTTGATTTATTGTGCAGCCCTGCTTGATGATGAACATTTGCATACACGCTTGTCCTGAATTGGATTTTATGTAACCAGTTTGCCAGTTTGTTTTCATAGGCTGTTTATAGAGCTCTTCTGTTCTTTCATTTGGTTGTTTAGTGGAACAAATTCATCTTATGTCATAAAAACAACAGTAGATAAACCACAATTCCTGGGGTTTTATTGCTTTTAGTCTCAGTCTGACGCATATGCACCCACCCACAGTGATGGCCCACTTTTTTAGAGGCCTTGGTTCCGGAAGTATTTTTCCCATTCATTTTCTCCTTAAAGAATTTTTACATTTCATCAGTAAAGAGTTCTAAACCATGAGCCCCAAACAACCAGCTCTAAGATGAATCACAACATTGCAAACTGTGATTTGAAGAAAAAAAGTAGATCATTTGATCTCAAAGTTTGGGGTTGTTAAGATTTTTTTACATTTTTGAAAAAGGTTTCTTGAGCTCAAAAAGGCTGAATTGGTAACACTTTACAATAAGGTCCATTAGTTAATGTTAGCTAACATTAACTAACAAAGGTTAGTAAGTACAAAAATAGTATATTAAAAATATTATATTTCACAATAACTGGTTTCTAGATTAATATTGTAATTTAGAAAAAGATACATTTTCAAATGTTGAAAATGATTGCGCATCTTAATATTATATCTGAACGGTAATAATTATTATAATTTGTTTTCTGCAGAATTCTGTTATTTTAAGAATAGAAAGTTCAATATAATAGCATTTATTTGCAATAAAAAAACTTCTGTAACATTATTTTCTGTCATTTTTGATCAATTGAATGTGTCCATGCTAAGTAAAACTAATAATTTATTTATGCATAACCCTATATAGCATGGCATACTAAAATGGCAAGAGCTTTCATAAGTTGACATGTCATTGGTGGCTTTACACAACTCTCAGGAGTCAAGAGTGCAAAGGTTTTGTCAGTTCACTCGAAACTAAATTCATGTGTACATGCTCTCAGGCTACTACAGTGAGCAAGGATAAACTAGTTACTAGATTTTCCCAAGAGTTTAAAGGTCCATGGCATGAAATTCTTTAACATCCAAATATTCCACTCTTCCTTTTCACACACATGCTAAAAAAATGCAAATGAAAATAAACCTGATAAAATTAAATTCCTTAGTAGGAGAAACAGCATCACCACTAGTGTTTCAAAATGTGCATACTGTCAGGAAGAAGGCAGACAACTACATCAGTTCCTGTCTAAACCCAGGCTGAGTGCTTTAAAATGTCTGTCAGGTGAGAGAACTAGAGCGGATGAGTCATCCGGAGCCATCACACGTCAGACTGAGAGCGTTCATTAACATGAATAAATTCCTTTGCGTTCATTTCTCCTGAGAGGTCACAAATGTTGTCTGCTTTTGTGTAGAAAGCTTTTCTTTAAGCTAAACCTGAGACAACAAAGACTGTCTGAGCACTCTATTTGGATCATAATGTGTTGTCTCCTGATATCAGCAAACACCTGGATAGTGAGTTAAGGCATTTCAGAATTGTATTGCAAAAGAATTTTTTTTATTGTTATTGTTATTTTTTATTATTATATCAATAAGGAGTTATGGACCTCCTTATCAGGTGTTTTGTCATTCTTCTCAGGCTGTTGCATGTGAAGTTTATTCAAGCAGCAAAGAGGCATTTGAGTCAGTCTGAAATGGCGTCAAGCCTGAGGCATATAGCTAAATACTTCTATTGAGCCAGATGCTCATAACTCCATCCTAAAAGTAATAGTTCACTCAAAAATGAAAATTCTGCCATCTCTTCACCCTCAGTCATTCCCAAACGCCAGGACTTTTTTTTCCTTCCGTGCAACACTGAAAGAGAAATTTTGACATTTGCTAAAGGGGGTGTCAAGATTTTCAGTGTAGAAAAACTTAAATATATTGGCCAGTTTGTCACACAAAACTGTCATTTGAAAACTTGGAATATTGCACACAAACTAAATGTGTTTTTATTGCACAAAAACTTTGTCAAAACTTTTGAACCTCAGGACTGCATGGAAATGAATTTTCAGCTGTTTATGCATCAGGACCCAGATTTGACATTGGACATAAAGTCATGACCCAACACAGTTTCAAAATAGTGTATAATACAAAAGTTCCAAAATAAATAAACTTTAAAATGTATCAATATAACCATGACCTGCATTGGCACAACAATGAAATAGTTGACATCATCCACAAGTGATTTGGGAAACATCTTCCCTTTGTTATGGCCCTTTCACACAAAGAACGTATCTAAAAAGATAACGATAACTATATTAGCATCCACACCAAAGCACAATATTGTTCTGTTGTTCTGATTGGCTCTCGTTGTTTTTATCATCAATTTTTTTAAGAATGATTTCCAGTTATAGTTATAGTTATCGTCCTTAGTGTGAACGAGCCTTAAAGGGATAGTTCTCCGAAAACATTAAATTAATTCACCCACAAGTTGTTCTTTCTTCTGCTGAACACAAAAGAAGATATTTTGAAGAATGTTGGAAACCAAACAGTTAATGGACTCCATTGCCTTCAAAGTATTTTTTTCCATACTATGGAAAAACATAGTATGGTAACCTGTTTGGTTACACAATATTCTTCAAAATATCTTCTTTTAGAATTTTAATTTTTAGGTGAACTATGCCTTTAAGTCCTTTTTGCATTTCTACCTATGCACTGTTACTGTAAATGACCAGTTGCATTTTATTATTCACATTTAGCAGTAATTTTCCCTGCGGTCCACGACCCTATCAGAGCAGATCATCTACTGTATGTGGGTGAAACTCTTGATGCTATAGCCTCTGCATACCTTTCTAGTTTAAAGGGCCACTCCACCTCTGGAAAGATGAATGTGTATTTAAAATGGGTAATATATGTAGAAGAAATGTGAAATTATTTTCGAATTTGGAGCTTTCTAGACTGAGAAAAGACAGAAAATGTATTTTTGACTTATGTGGATGAAAGACAACAACTCCCAGAATGCACTTGCTTCGCTGCCCTAGGAGGCCACGCCTACCGGTAACAGAGCGAAGTAGTTAAACAACAAGTCTAGGCTACTAGTGAGTCTCCGTGAGTCTGCCCGAAAATGTGTTTCGAGATCGCCCAAAATGTCCGGGATTCGGCTTTTGCGTTCTACAGTCGCCATTCATCATGTTTACTGTGGCGAGCAGGACGAGTGAAGGCCGGGTGGAGAACGACGCGAGGCCGGTGGCGTGATTATTGATGAGCGACACCTGTGAGACGCACCGGTCTCGTATCTCTCACGGAGGAGCGGGAATTTTCGTAGCAATGTTAAAACGCACATCAACCAATCGATCACTTGTTTAGCGTTCATGTAAACACTACATTCAGATTCACCAATCAGAATGAATTCAGTTAGATTGAAACAAAAGCTGTGCATGTAAACAATGAATGGCGACCGCAGAAAGCAAAAGCTGAATCCCGGACATTGACGGCCGGACATGTCTGGGAAAAAGAGGACGGTAACCCCTAAAGTTACTACCCAGCTTTCTCCACAGAACAAGAGCCTGCTAGCTTACCTTCCAAAAAAGATGGCTGACACTATGTGTAATCCCAATTCTCCATAATGCATCCGTCTGCGTATTCAGTACCTTCGTCCATATTTTCAAAAAGTTTCTGCCGTTGAAATCAAACGCACTGGCACTGATCTGTGATTGGTCTGTTAGCGCATTAGGTCCAGCCCCCTATGGGCGGGTTTGAAAGGGTGAGATCTAGTGCTTGTAGTCTTTACAGAAATCCCCCCCTCTTACACTTCCTCCTACAATGACGTAAAATGACGATTTTTGCGTCATTGTAGGAGGAAGTGAAAAAGGTAAATAGAGGATTTCTCTCGTCTCAGGGGAAAATAAGAGAGTGTTGCACGACCGAACACTTGTGAAATTAGCAGAGAAAGATGAAGAGGCAGAGAAACAATACGTTCCGAGTTTCTGCAAAAGATGTTTGCTGGAATAGAGCATCTTTCTGAGTAGGCGATAGGCCCTTGAGTGCTTACCACAAACACCTTCCAGTGCACCAGATGGAGCTCACAGAGCAAAGACATGACTGCTAGTTCTTGTTCCTCCCATGTGGGTCCATGAGGCCCAAGCAGAAGAAGACCCATTCTTTAGGGGTTTGAAGGGTTTGTTCTCTGCAGTGGTCTCTTGTATATTAAACTGGGATCAAAGCAACTATTTCAACATCCAAAAATGTTATGTTAAGGATTAAAGGTGCAGTAAGTGATTTCTGAGAAACATTGTTGATTTTTAAATCAACCCAAACAATCACACCCCTCCATTCATTGATCCGCCCCAAAATGCACAAACATGCAATGGAAGAGTGGGTATCTTTTGATCATTGCTGAAGCAAAGCAAAATAATGTTTTGTGAAAAATAAAGTGAAGATGGCAAACGAAAGACATGGAAGAACAAAAAATAATGATCCAGTACACAAGAGTATACAAGCACGAGTTGGTTCTAGTCGCCAGCAGCTCCAGACAAACAATGATACTCACAACTGTCCGGTTACTACAGCTAACATTACAACAACAGCATATCTTGATTCGATGAAACAGCAACACCAATGTTACTCACGTATGGAGTTACTCACACATGGTTACTCACTCTGTACATGCCACCTTTAGGAGATATCATTAGGAAACATGGAATTAGCTTTCACTGTTATGCTGATGATACTCAGCTGTATATTTCTTCAAAACTAACGAAACTTACCAATTTACAAAATTAACGGAATGCATAGTTGATAATAAAATTGGATGACTAGTAATTTCCTGCTACTAAATTCTGAAAAAACAGAGATTCGAATTATTGGACTTCCACACGTAATAACCTCGAATGCTGTCTAACACTTGATGGCTGCTCTGTTAAGTCTTCGTCGTCAGTTAGGAACCTGGGTGTGCTCTTTGATAGCAATCTTTCATTTGAAAGTCACGTGTCTAGTATCTGTAAAACCGCATTTTTCCATCTTAAAAATATATCTAAATTACGTCATATCCTCTCATTGACAAATGTGGAACAACTCGTTCATGCGTTCATGACATCAAGGCAAGATTATTGTAATGCTCTACTGGGTGGTTGTCCTGCACGCCTAATAAACAAACTACAGCAAGTTCAAAATGCAGCCGCTAGAGATCTTACCAGAACCAGGAAGTACGACCATATTAGCCCGGTTCTGCCAACACTGCATTGGCTGCCTATTAAACATTGTACAAATTTTAAAATATTGCTGATTACTTACAAATAACTAAATGGTTTAGCTCCCCAGTACTTGAGCAAGCTCTTAACGCATTATACTCATTCACGTCTATTTTGCGATCTCAAAGTTCCGGCCAGTTGATAATACCTAGAATATCAAAATCGACTGCTGGCGGTAGATCCTTTTCCTATTTAGCACCACAACTTTGGAACAGTCTTCCTAACATTGTCCGGGAAGCAGACACAGTCTGTCAGTTCAAAGCTAGACTAAAAACACATCTCTTTGACCTAGCATTCACATAATACATTATCGACTTCTATAATTCAATATTATGCTGCCTAGATTAGGTCAGCCGGAACTGGGAACACTTCCCTTAAATCCTGATGTGCTCGTTACATCATAAAAAGAATGGAATCTACGCTAATTGTAGTGTCTTTGTTTATCCCGAGGTTTTCCCACAGACTGCCGGATCCAGGCCGTTTCCAGATCTGACGAAGAACCTTCGTCTGGACCCGATGACAATGCAGTGCTGAAGTGCCAACTAGCCTCTCCCTATGGAGGATCCCTATACCACTCTACAGATAAAGCGTTGTGGAATTTTTGGTTCGTGTACCTACCCGAATTGATAAAATAAAATTCTGCGTCAAAATTTATAGGCAAGACAAGTAGTTTGTTTAGGCATGGTTTGTAGGGAATTACAAACCTGCGCACATATATTCAAACGCACATAGCTATAGAATCAATTCTTAATGCCAATGTGAACGCCATCAGCGTCTATCACACGTTCGCGTTTAAAATTCTTTTTAGAGAGAACGGTGTCGTCTTAGCGGCTCCTAATTTAATAACAAATGATATTTCAACGGAAGTGAATCAATCAAAACTAACTTTAGCTGGAAATAACATTATTCAAGAACAGCTATAAAACCAAATCAATCTCTGTTACCTTAAATTATATGTTTATCTCTGTAAAAAGCTGCTTTGAAACAATCTACATTGTTAAAAGCGCTATATAAATGAGGATGACTTGATTTGGAGAGGAAACGACGCACCCTCTGCATCCGTTTTCTGGCCTTCCCGCTTCGGTCTCTCCAGCGCTGGAAAGCTTTTCTAATATTAACGCGGGTCCTAAAGCTCTTGCCTGATCATAACTCTTCATTTCCCAGGGATATTCCTCTGAGCTTTTCTCTTTATAATGTCTCTCAGCCATCTCTTTCTACAGTCATTCTTCAAATCTCCCTCTTACTCACTCTCTCTCCTCCCCCATCATGAGTGGACACGCCCCTTACTGTTGATTGGCTACAAGAGTGTTGTGCTGCTCGCACCGATCCACTTTTAACAGTGTTTCTTAGAAAAAATTTGCTTATGCACCTTTAAAGGATAGTTCACATATTTTATTTTCTTGTAAAACATACTTAAAAAAAAAAATTTGTACAGTGTATTCTTTTAAGAGCTGTGCAAGAAAAAAAACTACTTTTTTGACAAACCATGTTCAAGGGCACTCAGTTGAGACATAAGATGGTGTAATAGTGCAAATCACCCAGCTCTCTCAGACATGTATGATCAATAATTCTGAGGTCTGAACTATTTTCAAGTGTTTTAACTTTCCAGGTAGAAGGACCACTGAATTATACATGTATCAAACCTCCATGTAGATTAAAAACTGGAAAATTAATAAATTTTAGATCATGTAATCTCTGTTTTTATTTTGCCTGACTAAGTTAATGAAACGGAGACAAAACAATCAATAATGGCTATTTGTTTGTCCTTCAGAGTCTCCACATTAAACGTGCTTCTCACACACTTGCACGTGTCTCTTTGACCTCCACCACTGCACCAAACATAACGGTGGTCCGGTGTCTTTCAGCATTTAGAAACGTATCCTACTTCATGTATGTATTTATTGATTGGTGTTAGTCCAATTCTAATTGCAGGACAAATCAATATGTACAAGAGGGATATATTGATTTGTATGAAACAACAAATATCTGATTCTCACAAATAAATGTCTGGGTCACCTCTAAAACAATAATAATGAAAAAGAAATTGTATTGCATGCAAATTAAAATTAATGAAAATTAAACATATTACCCCTGAGAACTGTAATGTGTAAAACTGTAAACTAAATGTATTTATTTAAAAAAATGACTTGCATATACTTGTGTAGCCTACTTAATTTATTTATATGCATATATGTATTTTTTTTTTTTTGCATAATTTTCTATTTCATTACAGTTTTTTACATATGTCATTTAAAATGTGCTTCATTGGTATGTAGATAAATTGACAATGAAAAAAATTTGGGGTGAAATATAACCCAGTATGATTTTGTGCTCCAAGTAGAATGGTGATATTTATGTTTTATTTTTTATTTAAAGTGTAAATTGCACGTTAAATTTTTCACGAAGATAATGCAATGTGCTTACTAAACATAAAGATAAGAACCGCCCACCATTGTTTTGTATGTTTTTTATACCAAAAAGCTGAATATAATAAGAAAAGTGGTAACACTTTACAATACGGGTGCACTAATATGCATTAATTCATGATTAACTAATGCACAGGTAATTATGAGTTAATGTATGATTCATGAAGAACTAAACCATTTTTAATTCTTACTGCATCAGCAACTAATAAAGAGTCTATATGATTAATAGATTAAGTAATACATGAATTGATATTAATTCAATGTGTCATTGTGTATTAATTCCTTAATAACATATTTTATTAACTAATAGTGTAAATTAATGTGTTAATTACCACATTTAGTCAAAGCTATGCACTTCAACTACCAGTTGTCTGCTTTAATTAATCATTAGCTAATGATTTGCAAAGGTATCATTATGTTATGACTGTCACGGTTTATAAATTCATTGACTCCTTTTTGTCTCGTGTTTCTGTTGTTATCCGTGTGGGTGTGTATGAATGGGCGTTACCACTTCATTCAGCTGATCAGCGATCCAGCTGATCATCATCACACTCCGCAGCTGCAGCTCATTCGGACACATATATATTGCTCACTGTTTTCTCCTCTCATTGTCAGATCGTTGTATGAAGTCCCTCGTGTGTGTTGGTCCCTCCTGTCGGCGTTTCAGCTCGTGTCTTGTTCGTGTTTCACTTGGATTATCACCGGCCGTGGATTACATCACCTCACCTGGATCTTCACTGCACTTCATCACTGTTCACCGGACTCCTGACCATCTTGTCCTGTGTCACCAGTATATTGTTGTGTGTTTATCTGACCGTGGACTGAGTATTGTGTTGTGTGTCTTCTGACCGTGAACTGAGAATAAACACTCTTCACTTGCATCTTTGCTTCCGTGGTCTTTGCCGTTACAGAACGATCTGACGCATTATGGAAGCAGCGAGTGAGGCGAACCCATTGGAGGAGTTTGTAAACTCCAGCATCCAGCGCATGAACACTCAGGAGAGGAACATTAACGAGACGGGACGCGCCGTTCAAGTGCTGGTGACGCAGGTCTCCGAGCTCTCCCAGCAGATACAACAGCTACGTGGTCCCATTGCGCCCCCCACACCGGCCGTTCCTCTCATACCACCTGCGGAAGCCTCCCAGTCAGAACCCCGCCTACCCATCCCACAAACCTACGATGGTGAGCCTAGTTTTTGTCGTGCCTTCTTAACACGATGCTCTATGCACTTTGCCCTGCAGCCTCGCACCTTCCTGCATGAGAGATCCAAGGTAGCCTTCGTGCTCACGTTACTGACTGGGAGAGCGGCACTCTGGGGAACGGCGGTGTGGGAAAACCTGGGTTCCATGCTGCGCCTCGTTCCAGGCACTCTCCGACGAGATCAAAAGGGTGTTCGACCGAGGGGTTGCCGGGAGAGAGGCGGCCCGGATGCTCGCGGAGTTAAGACAAGAAGAAAGATCAGTATCGGACTACTCATCGAATTTAGAACCCTGGCGGCAGAGTGTCACTGGAACGAGGAGGCACAGTGGGACATGTTCCTGCATGGGCTGGCTGACCGCGTTCAAAGGGAGATCTACGCCCTGGATCTCCCCACATCTCTGAACGGACTCATTGATCTGGCCCTTTGTGTAGACGCACGACTAGCGAGAGTGGAACGCAGAACACCAACGAATCAGGCCAGGGGAGGAGTTGAGAGTCTACGATCCAGCGGCGGGGACGTGGTCAGCCCCGTCTACGATCACGAGCCCATGCAGGTCGGACGAGCTCGGCTTTCCCGGGAGGAGAAGGAGAGGCGGAGATCCCAAGGACTATGCCTTTACTGCGGGGCCGCTGGACACTTCGCATACGGCTGTCCAGTAAAAGGCCAAGCCTTTGGGATCTCCGCTGACAAGACCTCATATACATCGACCCTCCTCCCGGTAAGACTAAGATGGTCAGGCCACAATCACGACTGTCAAGCACTGGTGGATTCTGGGGCAGAAGGTAACTTCATGGACCATGGTTTTGCTCAAAGATTTCAGATTCCCCTTCTATCCCTCACCAGTAGTATAGCAGTTCAAGCACTTAACGGTCAAGATCTACCTACCATCTCACTCATCACCGGACCCATCACCCTGATTACATCTGGCAACCACGCTGAGACATGTTCTTTCTACATTATGGACTCACCACTCGCACCCGTGGTTCTGGGACACCCTTGGCTAATTGAACAGAATCCAAGAATTGACTGGCAACAGAAATCAGTGTTAGAATGGAGTGGTAAATGTCATGAGTCTTGTCTTGTGTCTGCCTGTTCGTCTGTTGCTGTCTCTGTGTTTCAGGAGGAGGCAGTGGAGTTATCTAGCGTGCCCGCGGAGTACTTGGACCTGAAGGAAGTGTTCAGTAAGTCTCGTGCTGCTTCTCTACCTCCGCATTGTCCCTATGACTGTGCTATAGACTTAATGTCAGGTAAGTCTCCGCCTAAGGGCAAGTTATATTCACTTTCTGTCCCAGAGAGGGAGGCTATGGAGAAATATATTTCTGATTCTCTAGCATCTGGGTTCATCCGCCATTCTTCTTCTCCAGCGGGGGCGGGGTTCTTTTTTGTGGGGAAGAAAGACGGATCTCTGCGACCTTGCATTGATTACCGAGGGTTGAACAGCATCACGGTAAAGAATACGTATCCTTTACCGTTGATATCTTCAGCTTTCGAGAGGTTGCAGGGAGCGTCTATCTTCACGAAATTGGATCTACGTAATGATTATCATTTGGTCCGCATTAGAAAGGGGGGTGAATGGAAGACTGCTTTTAACACCCCTAGGGGACACTTTGAATACTTGGTCATGCCTTTCGGGCTGTCCAACTCCCCAGCAGTCTTCCAGGCTCTCGTCAATGACGTGCTGCGAGATATGGTCGATCAGTTCATTTATGTCTACCTGGATGACATATTGATATTTCCATCTTCTCTCCAGGAACACGTGCAGCACGTCCGACGAGTGCTTCAGAGGTTGCTAGAGAATGGGCTTTTTGTCAAGGCAGAGAAATGCGTTTTTCATGCACAGTCTGTTCCATTTCTAGGATACATTGTGTCGTCTGAGGGAATTCGCATGGATCCCGAGAAGGTTAAGGCTGTGGTAGATTGGCCAAGTCCAGATTCCCGTAAGTCCCTACAGAGGTTTCTGGGATTCGCCAGTTTTTACCGGCGTTTTATTCGCAATTTCAGCCAACTAGTCTCGCCTCTGACAGCCTTGACTTCCCCCAGAACTACGTTCAGGTGGTCAGACGCTGCGGAGGCAGCGTTTGCCAAACTAAAGGACCGCTTCGTTTCGGCCCCTATCCTTATTACCCCTGATCTATCACGTCAGTTCGTGGTGGAGGTTGACGCATCAGAGGTGGGGGTAGGAGCGGTGATATCTCAGCATTCTCCCACAGACGACAGAGTACATCCATGCGCGTTTTTTTCTCATCGTTTATCCCCTGCCGAACGCAATTATGACATTGGTAACCGGGAGTTGTTGGCAGTCAAGTTAGCGTTGGAGGAATGGCGTCACTGGTTGGAGGGGTCGGGGGTACCTTTTATCGTCTGGACCGACCATAAGAATTTGGAATATATCGGAACTGCTAAAAGATTGAACTCTAGGCAGGCTCGGTGGGCACTTTATTTCGGACGTTTTGACTTTACTCTCTCGTACCGCCCGGGTTCACAGAACATCAAACCGATTCTTTGTCACGCATTTTTGATCGATCCGAACGCCCGTCTACTCCCGAGTGCATTTTACCGGGGAATCTATTTATCTCCACACTCGTTTGGGAGGTCGAGTCGAAGGTCAAGGCGACCTTAGAAGGGGTAATGCCTCCGCCCGGTTGCCCGCCGAATCGCTTGTTTGTGCCAGAGGAATTAAGGTCTGACGTTATTCAGTGGGGGCATTGTTCCAACGTGGCTTGTCATCCAGGAGTCAACCGTACTAGCTTTTTAGTCAAGCAACGATTCTGGTGGCCACGTATGGCTCGTGACATTCAAAGTTTTGTTTTGGCTTGCTCAGTTTGTGCCACGGGTAAGACTTCCAATCGACCTCCAGATGGGTTACTTCAACCGCTGCCTGTCCCTTTGAGACCCTGGTCCCATATCGCTCTGGATTTTATCACCGCCCTCCCACCCTCTCAGGGTAACACGGTGGTTTGAACCGTGGTGGACCGATTCTCGAAGGCAACTCACTTTATCCCCTTACCCAAATTACCCTCAGCTAAGGAGACAGCGTTGATAGTTGTAGATCACGTCTTTCGTATTCATGGCCTCCAGACGTGGTTTCCGACAGAGGACCCCAGTTTGTGTCCAAATTTTGGCAAGAGTTTTGTAGATTACTGGGAGCGACTGTTAGTCTGTCCTCAGGGTTTCATCCCCAGAGCAATGGTCAAACCGAGAGAGCCAACCAAGATCTGGAAAGGGTGTTACGATGTTTGGTTTCCAAGAATCCTTCCTCTTGGAGCCAACAACTGTCCATGGTGGAGTACTCCCACAATACGTTACCAGTGTCAGCTACGGGTCTCCGTTTGAGTGTAGTATAGGATACCAGCCACCAATTTTTCCCAGTCTGGAATCCGAGGTCGCGGTTCCCTCCGCACACGCTTTCGTCCAGAAGTGTCACCGCACTTGTCTAGAGCCCGTGAGACTCTACTCCAGGTGGGGGAGCGCACCAAGGCCAAGGCCGATCGCCACCGGTCAAAGCCACCCGTATACGTCGTGGGTCAAAAAGTGTGGCTTTCTACTAAGAACATTCCTCTCCGCTCCATTTCTAATAAACTTGCTCCCAAATTCATTGGCCCGTTTCCTGTCACCAAGATCATTAGTCCGGTGGCAGTCCGCCTCAAATTGCCTCCAGTGTACAGGAGGATTCATTCCGCCTTCCATGTATCCAAAATCAAGCCCGTGTTTTATTCTCGTATTAATCCGCCAGTCCCGGTTCCTCCCCCGCCGCGACTCGTAGAAGGGGAACCTACTTATTCGGTAAACCGCATTCTGGACTCGAGGCGGAGGGGACGCGGATTCCAGTACTTGGTGGACTGGGAAGGTTACGGTCCGGAGGAGAGAAGTTGGGTACCTGCTAGAGACATCCTGGATCATTCCCTTATTGATGATTACAATCGACAGGTAAGGGAGTCTGAGAACGCCAGGAGGCGTTCTTAGGAGAAGGGGTACTGTCACGGTTTATAAATTCATTGACTCCTTCTTGTCTCGTGTTTCTGTTGTTATCCGTGTGGGTGTGTATGAATGGGCGTTACCACTTCATTCAGCTGATCAGCGATCCAGCTGAATCATCATCACACTCCGCAGCTGCAGCTCATTCGGACACATATATATTGCTCACCGTTTTCTCCTCTCATTGTCAGATCGTTGTATGAAGTCCCTCGTGTGTGTTGGTCCCTCCTGTCGGCGTTTCAGCTCGTGTCTTGTTCGTGTTTCACTTGGATTATCACCGGCCGTGGATTACATCACCTCACCTGGATCTTCACTGCACTTCATCACTGTTCACCGGACACCTGACCATCTTGTCCCTGCGTCACCAGTATATTGTTGTGTGTTTATCTGACCGTGGACTGAGTATTGTGTTGTGTGTCTTCTGACCGGGAACTGAGAATAAACACTCTTCCCTTGCATCTTTGCTTCCGTGGTCTTTGCCGTTACAATGACTTTACTTGTTGAGGCACATCATTATTAACTAGACATTTAGTAATTGTAGTAATTTACACATGAATTTGCACTAACAATTAAGTAATTAACATGTATTGATGTGTACCTGTATTATCTAGAAGTTGAAATACAAGGCTTTGGCTCATTCTGGTAATTAACATATTAATTAACACTATTAGTTAAAAAAATGAGTTATTAGGGAATTTATTCAAAATTACCTATTTAATTAATAACAATTCATGTATGAACTAATACATTAACCATACAGACTCTTAATTAGTTCCTAATGTGGTAATCATTAATGAATAGCTTAGACAATCATTAGTTACACATTAATTCAGTATTATCTGTGCATTAGTTAAGCATGAATTAATGCTTATTAGTGCACCCGTATTGTAAAGTGTTACCAGAAAAGTTGGTACGTTTTACAGTGGTTTTAAGCACGCCCCCTCCCTTCCACTAGGCTGGGCGTGACATCATAAAAGGGACTCCAAGATTTTACTGTCTATGCTCCAAGCAAGCGTGCCGCACAAGCCCTGAAAAGTGAAGCCAAAGCGTCTTGATCGCCCCCCCGGTGACCGGTCCTAGTATAGGTCATAAACCCCGCCTCCCCATGTTATTCAACTGAACGTGAGACCAACTAAATAATTAAATTACACTTCACATATCTTTTTTCCAAAGATAGTTTCTGTCATTTACTGTAGTTTTTATCACGCTGATGTAATTTCAAGTGTTTTTTTTTAAAATAAGTTTGTTTTTAGTTAGTTATAATTAATTATTTCACACTGACATAATGGGTTGTTTTGCAGCAGAGGCGTGTGCTTGTGATTGATTCAGCGAGAGTGAGGGCGGGACAAGAGCAGGACGTTGATTTCGCGGCTTTACTTCCTGCTCACTACTGCGCATGTCTGGTCCTGAAATCGCACCTGCGCAATGGAAGAGAGCGAAGGGGCGTCGTCCATCTTTTTTTACAGTCTATGGCTCCAAGCCTAGAGTTACGTTGTATTGGAGACCTAGCTAGCAAAAATGGTTAACTATTGTGTTTGTGCGCGATGTACGAATACATCAAAAACGGGGGAGAGGCTCTACAAGTTCCCAAGACAAATGGCTGATTCGTGTCTGTAAGTGTTAGCATATCTTACCCGAGGCAGAGTTTAGATCGGGCCAAAAAAATCAAACCCGACCCTACCCGAGCCCGGCCCGGCCCGAAAACATTAATTGTAATTATGAGCCCGAGCCCGATTTTAAACCAGACTATTTTTTAATACGTGGGTCGTTATAACTGACGTTCTCAACTACTTTCTTTGTTACTCTCTCCTGCCCGCAACATTTATGTTTTGTCCCGCTCCAGCCCGCAAAAATACTTTTTTTCTGTACCTCCAAATGCTTTCAAGTTAGCCTACGTCGCCACCATACACATCAGCATAAATGCTCCTGATAAATTATTTGTTATTAAAGCATTAACACACAAACCACTGTTATAACATAAAGCAAGCAGCTACTGCTTGCATGGTTTGGCATGACTGAATGCATGCAAAGTGCGCTCCCTTAATAATTCTGTAAAAAAGCTGACATCAGTTCATCGCGATCTCACACGTCTCTGTTATTATCAATTACGCTGACTGCACAATGAATCTTTCATAATATATACACTTTGTTTGTTATAATTAGAGGATTTGCCAGCATAAAGAATTCAGCAGCACTGAACAAAAAGTCAGTTTTGAGTGGTGAGTGGAGTCTATCTTAAATGCTTCGGTAACACTTTATATTACGACCCGCAAACAACTGCGCAAGTAAACCGAAATTACGTTGTGTACGTAGTGTACGTTTCTGTAATTATGGTGTACTTCCTTGTAGGTATAAGGGAACAATATAAATTTTGGGTAATAAAGGGGTACAACCACATATACAAACAAATTATTTATAATGTTATTATTTTAAAACTAACAGGTACCTATTCTGTTAATATATTCCAGGCAAAAATTGTATGTCTGTTGTATATAAAAGTTTTTATCACATCTGGCAAAATATGTTCTTGTGCAATGTAGTTACAGGGTAATTTTGACATCTGTGGGTTGTAAATTAAACATGATAAAAATTGAATTTATTGGCGTTTCTTACTAAATTACTTAACGTTAAGCCAAAAATACATTAAACGAATACAACATTAAACCAGTATGCTGAAACAAACAAACCTAGCTTCAGCATTAGCATTATCAACACATTTCTAAATTAGTACTTGTAAAAAAACAGTAGCACAATTAAACAAAAAACATTTATTAAAACAAGTTTAACAATAAACAATCACAATGTTGAAATGATATTTACACTGTACAAACTGTAAACAGAACAGAAATAATCTTGAAATCCCACTGTACAAAGTGTATAAAAAAACAATAAACCTTTATTACCCAAAACTTAACATTTTGTACCTACACGGAGGTAGACTATAATTACAGAAATGTACACCGTAATTTCGGTTTACTTACGCAGTTGTTTGCGGGTCGTAATATAAAGTGTTACCAATGCTTCTGATTGGCCATTGCGTTGAAGAAATCAACACATATGTCTGTGATTGGCTACATCGCTCAACGCTGCAAACATGTCATAAATAGAAACTCTGGCCTGTCAATCATTTCTATTTTGTTTTAGTTGTTCTTATTGCTTTTCTGCAACAGATGAATAAAAATGTTTTAGTTTTTATGTTTTATTCATAGATATTTCTAGTTTGCGGGAGTCCCAGGAATCGTTTTATTCTCCCTTTCTCAACCCGCAGACACCGTGCATTACCGCCCGCGCTCCCTTTAAACATAACTAAAAAACGTCATCACCGAGTTACTGTAAAAAAACATGCTACCTTTGAAGAAACCCCTTTAACCCCTTAATGTAAATTAAAGTGCTCAATATATATATATATATATATATATATATATATTGAGCACTTTAATTTACACATTAATTGGTTCTGGTGGTTAACCCTGCAATTTACACTTTAAAGGGGCTAGAATTCAGAAACCCTTATTATTAGTGACACCGGTGGCCATTAAGTGAACTGCAGCCGGCAACTTGTTGCTCATAATCACATAACGTACAAGAAACTGAACTTGATTCACGTCCGCAATATACTCACGCAAAGTTTTTTTCCGTCCTGTGCTTAGAAGTAAAAAGAAGTTGGAAATACCTTTGCAGCGATATACTGTTGTCAAACATCCCGACGTCGTCTACACTGCTGAGAGTGACATATTGATGATTATGTAAATGTGTGCTACATGCTTTCCACTGACAAATGACAGTGGTGAGAAAACAGCAGTTAAGAAAGCATCTGATCAAAACAATGTGAATATGTTTGAAACAGCTCTGCAACTCACCGTCATCATGTCAACAGATGAAAAATACACTGTTAGGATAGTTTGATTATATAGTGTATTTGAGACTAGTTACTATATAGATCTGATTTAGTTACAGTATTGTTTGATTTAAAATGAATGGCTCTTTCGGGGTTATCCTGAACATTGTTGTTTCATGTGTCATTGAACGGAAGAGAAGCTCATGTCACAGATGCAATTAATACATCAACCTTCATAGGTCCTCAAAAAAAGGATACATTTTGTTTTCTTCATGACTCACACAAAGAAATTAAATAATATTGTTGGAGTTTAGACTTACAATACGACTAAAAGAAAAGCTGAATTATTATTTTTCATAAGCTTGTGAGGGAGCATTGTGAAATTGCCTTTTCTGTGGGGAGCTCTTCAATCATGGCCGACTCACACTCACAACAGGACCCTCTCTGGCCAAAGAGGAATAATGTGTGGATGTGTTCGTTTAATTTGAAGGCTGATGGTCAAAGAGAAATTGTAGTGCACTAGGAAAGACAAATGATCTCTTTCCCGAGTTATAGCCCCTCCTATGTGTTCAGTAAGCGCAAAAGGACAAAATGAAAGTTTCTAGGTGGACAGAAAAATGTTTGTGGAGGTTACAGTACAAATCGAATGTCCAATTACACTGTATTCACAGTCACACTGACTTGGAAGATTTGTAACTTCTTTTAAATGTACAGTCTAAATTAGATTTAGACTATAGGGTAAATAATAAAGTAATGCGAGTAACTATTCTATGAGTAATTCGTATTTAAAGAGTACAGTAATGCATTTACTACAAAATATAGATTAATTACATTGTTTTCCCATTTATTGACTGACGTGTGTTCTGTCCCCACGTTGAGAGAAAACATAAGTAAAAAATAAACAACCAAGTCCAGCCCAGGTGAGAAAAAGAAACACAAAAGTAACCTAAAGCATTACTTTCCATAAAAAGTAATGCAATTAATTACTTATTTTTAGGGTGTAAAGCAATATTGTAAAGCATTACTTTTAAAAGTAACTTTCCCCAACAATTGAATTAACAAGTGCTTTGCAAAATGTTACAACATTGTTAAGCACAAAAGCAACAAATTGTTACATTTCCCGTAGACAATGTGTTTGGTATTTCACAGTGGCTCCCTTGTGACAAAAGGAAAATTTAGCATTTAAAAAGAGTATTTCTGAAATAATATAATTTCGAAGAATATACTTAATTGCAGAATATAATGTTTTCGGACACTTTGTTATTTGCAATTTAGTGAAAATGTATTATAGTTTAAATCTAAATTAAATTAAATGAGTTTAACTTTATAAATATGGTTAAAGTGCATTTTCCAATATGGTCACCTTGATTTTGCCAAGCAAGACATGTTCTTGGATGAACATATTTTGTTGATCCTGGAACAACCTTCCTGTCCCAAAATTTAGTCCTTACCCCAACCCTACCCATAACTTTTCCCTAAAATCAGAGGGAAATAATAAGTGAATAACACTGATGTTGAAGCACCTTACCCTGGTTCTAAGCCTAAACTGGACAGAAACTGTAAACTTGTCCCTCAAATCTGATTGGTTGATCTGAAAGTTGTTCCAGGATCAACAAAGATGTTGATCCAGGAACATGTGTTACTCGGTGAAATCATGTTCACCGTCTAATACACTGACAACCATTAATGATGAACTAAAATTTACTTGAAAACTTGAACAGCTTTTTTTATCCCAACCAGCATAATCTGATTATATACTGTAGTATTGTTGCTGTATAAAAGAAAATACATTTACAGTATTCATTTTTTTAAATAATTTTTTTTTTAATTTCATTGAAATTAGTTGAATTTTATAAATATGGTTAAAGTGCTTTGTCTATTATACTGACAAGCATTTGTAGCCCTATTTGCACTGGATAAGTATTACCTGGTGACCTCTAGTCATTTGTAATAATTCCCGAGGTTGTCTGTGATTTTTAATCCCGCGCGAATCGGCCATGTCTGTAATTTGTAAAGTAAAAATCCCCCTGCAAATGACCTACCATATTTCGCCGAACACTGAGGTCGTGTGATAATATTAGTCCCGTGCGAATCGGCATCTCTGGGATTTGGCAGGGTCGTTTATAATTTTGTCAAGGTTTTTGTTTCCTGTGCGCTTTTTTATCCATCTTTCACGAAGAATGGAGGCTACTGCTATACACCATGCAACTATACAATTTGCAGAAAGAGAAAGCTGAAAACCATCAGAAGAGAAAAAACAAAAATAATGGTTAGATGGAAATGAATGACATGTATAGCAGCATGTGGTAAGGCACATTCTTCTGTTTATGATATATCATACAGCTAGACCTATAATAACGACAAGACATTTCCAAGCAATAGCCTATTGACATCATATCTGGGAGATAAGTCAGTAAATTTGAGTAAAATCACAGGCTTCGCTTATCCCGTGCGAATGCGCCACACAAAATTCAGATGTGGATGGGTCATTTCTAATTCACACAAGGTCCCCAGATAATACTAATCCCGTGCGAATAGGGCTATGATAAACTAAAATTGAATCTAATTTCTATTGAAACTTGTATATCATGCATTTAAATATGTTTGTACAGAAATATATTACAGATTTTTAATGATGAAGTTGCAATTTAGTACATTTAAAATATATTTACTGTAGTACTGAATAACACAAATCAGTTAAAGTTAAAATCAAGTACTTGTGCTTTAGTGTTAGTCAGCAAAAGAAGTATACTTTAAAGCATGGCAAAACATATTATTAAAATGTACTTTAAAGTGTCACCTTTATTTATATAGCGCTTTTTACAATACAGATTGTTTCAAAGTAGCTTTACAGAGATAACAGGTAAATAATGTTGTAATAGTATTGTTAAATATAAAATTAAATGTCCCCAACTAAGCAAGCCAAAAGACAATGGCGACAAAGGCGAAGAAAGGCGAAAAAGGTGACAGTGGCAAGGAACCAAAACTCCATCAATGACAGAATTGAGAAAAAAAAAACCTTGGGAGAACCCAGGCAGAGACAGGGGGCCAGTCCTCCTTTGGCAAATGAATGAACAGTGTATGATTATGATTTAGACAGCATTATAGGTCAGAAGTCAGATGGGATCAGAACTTTCACAATATTAATCCAGTTCATCTGGTTGGGGGTCAGAGTCATCACACCGGTATGGAGACGAGTTTGTTGAGGTGTCCATGAGGCTTTCACAGTGTTGATGAGGCTGGCACTTCAGGGATGCGTTGTCGTCATGTCCATGCGATGATCCTTCATCAGATCTGGATATGGCCTGGATCCGGTGGTTTGCGGTAAACCTCTGGATAAACAGAGAGACTAATATTAGCGTAGACGCAATCCTTCTTATGATGTACAAAGTACATCAAGATTTATGGGAAGTGTTCCCGGTTCCGGCTGATCTAAACTATGCAGCCTAACATTGAATTATAGAAGTATATAATGCATATAATGCAATATATAAAGCAACGGTCCTAGTACTGAGCCTTGTGGTACGCCATACTGAACTTTTGACCGATAAGACATCTCTTCATTTACTGCTACAAACTGATAACGGTCAGATAAGTATGATTCAAACCATGCTAGTGCAATTCCACTAATGCCAACATAATTTTCAAGTCTATTTAAAATAATGTTGTGGTCGATAGTGTCAAATGCAGCACTAAGATCAGTAGCACTAAAAGAGAGATACAACCACGATCGGATGATAAGAGCAAATCATTTGTGACTCTAACGAGAGCTGTCTCAGTACTATGATATTGTCTAAATCCTGATTGAAAATTCTCACAGATAGGCTACCATTTCTTTCTAAAAAGGAACATAGTTGTGAAGATACTGCCTTTTCTAGTATCTTTGACAGGAAAGGTAGATTTGAGATCGGCCTGTAATTGAATGTAGGATGAAGTTGCGTTTTTTTAACAAGCGGTTTAATCATAGCCAGCTTAAAAGTTTTTGGTACGTATCCTAATGACAAAGATGAATTAATGATATTAAGAAGAGGATCTATGACCTCTGGAAGCATCTCTTTCAATAGTTTAGTCAGTATAGGGTCTAACACCCATGTTGTCGATTTAGATGATTTAACGAGTTTATAAAATTCACCCTCTCCTATAGCAATGACTGAATCAATTTTTTTTGTCAGTGAGACTACACTGCACTGTCTGATGCGATACTGTAGTAGACGGTTGCATAGTTATAATTTTCTCCCTGATGTTATCAATCTTGTAAGTAAAAAGGTTCATAAAGTCATTACTGCTGTGCTGCTTGGAAACATCTGGGCTTGAAACTTTATTTTTCGTTAGTTTAGCCATGGTTTCAAATAAATACCTAGGGTTTTGTTTATTTTCTTCTAATAGGGTTGAAAAATAAGCAGATCTAGCAGTTTTTAAGGCCTCTCTGTATGAAATCGTGCTCTCTTTCCATGAAACGCGAAATACCTCTAGTGTTGTTTTCTTCCAGTTGTGTAAACTTTTAATTTGACATTATTACAAAATGCACTTTTTAAGTTTACTCTCTTTACAGTTAAGTTGCCTTTTATTTCATTAATAATATCTTATACAAGCACATATACTTTTTAGATTTGAAGTACATCACAATTTATTCATCATTCATCAACAGATTTTTTCGATGCATTTTATAATCTGTCAGGCAAAAAATGTAAATTGTAAAAACAACCTGCGTAATGATAATGAAAATGTTATATAATGGTGCAAACACTGTATTGTCAAAATGTAATACGTATAGGGTTAGAAGTTTACAACTTTAACCCCCTCGAAAAAATTGATAATTCACAAATGTGTTATTGTTTTACATATGAAACAATAGTGCCTAACTACTAGTGGAATGAATGCCATGAGAGAGTGACTGTATGCAGTGTGTATTCTGTGTCATTAATTATATATGGCTTGTCTTTAAGATGCTTCCCAATGTCTGATTGACCAGTAATGACAGCTGAGGTCACTCTATTGACTTCTGACTTTATCCCGGCGCACATTAATATTCCCAAAAGTCCTCCTGCATTTGAAAGTTATTCTGATTCATTCTCTTCACCATTTTCTGTGTTGTGGTTATTATTCCACTGCAATATTTGGGAAAGAGAAAGAACAGGAGAACAAGAGAGTATAAAAGGAGGAAACATTTTTTTGTCACACTGTTCTTTGAAACTTATGAAAGTAGTAAAACTTTAGACACTTTTGCACCCCAACCAGCACAATCTGATTATATATTAGTATTGTTGCTGTAAAAAAAAAATACATTACACTATTGATTTAGCAGATGATATTGTCCAAAGCATGAAAGTGAATAACAAAGAGCAAGCAATATCAGCCATAAAAAAATTGAAATAAAACTTTCTTAATTTTTTCTTTTGTATCACTTTTACTCTTGATTAACAAAAACAGCTTTACTTTGTGTTTCAAAAAAAAAAAACATTTTAATAATAGAAAATGTCTATTTAGATAAAACAATGGATGTTTTTATTTATTTCATATATATATAGGACACACAAACTTTGTCATATGACATATGACAGTATTAATTGATAATAAAATATGGTAGCATCATTTAATATCATAAAATTGTGGTGTTTCATAAAGTCTTCTGTTAAATTATTATTATTTTTTTTAAATTTTAGACAATGTCTGAACTGCTTTTTTTACACAATAAAAGTGGATGATGAGTTATGAGCTACAAAAAGTAAAAAAGGACCCTAAAAGTAGTATGTATGACTCTACAGTATATGCAATAGCTTTGTGTGATGAAAAACACATCATTATTAACTTATAATCTATACATTCCCTCTCAAATCTGCACTTGTTTCAACTTTAGATCCATTGGTGAAAGTTTGATGTCGTTGAAAGCAAATGCCGTCGGTTCTGATATGTGGACGCATGAAAGATGCAGTGGTGATTGTTAAGCTAATGCTAATCATAAGCTAATGCTTTGGAGAATATTGGTATTTCAAAAGACAATTATATGGTGAAAGCATTTGCAATGGCATAAAAGACACAGAGTGTAATTAAGTTATATGGGCAAACAAAAAGCTAAAAAATAATTTAGTTTTCATCTTCTAGACTGAGAAAATGTTCTGTCCAAGTGTTCATCCTCCATCTCTCTTCGCTCATCTTTTTAAAGAGGATCAAGTCCCATGGCACAAAGCCATTCAAAAAAAAAGTTGTCAGGAAATTCTATCTCATTAGAACCACCATCCCCGACAGAAAAGTCTTCGCAGTGCTCTTCAAAGTCGGCTTGTAAACTCATTTGTGCACTATGATAACATGTGGATTTGGGGATGTAATTTGATATTTTCATTTGACCTCTGATCCCGAACAGGCCTCAAACTGATAGAGAGCTTGATGTTTCAATTGCGTTTTCTCTTTTGCTTCAAACGCTTTTTTCAAAATAAACAGCTGATGTAATTCAACAAGTCTTAAGTAATCCCCCAAAACAGTGTTTTTTATTTAAGCTCAGTGGCGGGGTTATCGGTGATTCATAGTCAGGGCGGCGGTGAGGTGCATCTTCAATTTAGTTTCTGTGAATTGGCTAGCCATTGGAGATCATTTTCTGGCTAATGTTGTGCTTCCTGGAACTGATGGCTGTAAATTGCTCAGAGGCAGAGATGGTTATCACCCCAGCACCTCCCCAGGGGACAAAAGAGACAGGGTTGGTCGTGATGGTTAAATTATACACTGCACTGACTTGTTCGCACTGTGAAAGGACGATTTGGCTGCAGAAATGCCACTTATGCCGAGTCGATAAGTTGAAGTGCTTCACAGGGGAAAAAGTGGGGGACGAAGTACACAAATCAAGCAGGGTACAACGCGGAAAAAGGTTGTAAAAGGGGCATTTTATCTTGTTTTCCTCTAAACCACTAGATGGCACAAAAACTTGCCACAGCACTTTCCATAACATCCACTTTTCAAGATGTACGTGTGTTATGCTGGTAAAAAATAACAACTAGTTTCACTTTCAATGCATCGACTCACTCGTTTATTTCCGGAACTCCCACAACAACAGCGCACACCTACGGTGGCCTCACAGTGTCAGAATGTGCAACGTAAAACAGGCATCCTGAATAAGAGAACTATGACTGTATATATGTTTACTGTATGTATTTCGTGAACACAACACCCCCCCCCTCCGAATGTTCAAACGTGAAAGGTAGCAACAAAGTCTTCGAAGCGCCCAGGGCGCGTACGAGCCCTGACAGGCCGGGGCTCAGGAACAAGGGAAGCCGGCAGCAGGGCTGAAGCAGGAGCGGTGCCCTGAGCGGCCGGAACAGCTTGGGCGGGAGGTGCCTCCATGGGATCCGACACATTAAGGGCCGGCTCAGTTGCTGGGTTGCTCTGCTCCACCCCTGCCAGGTGAGCACGCAGTCCATTTTTCAGGGATTGGTTGAATCGTTCCACCCCTCCATTGGCTTGGGGGTGATAGACAGAGGTTCGGATATGGGTAACACCCTTGTTGGCGAGGAAGGTGGTGAACTCCAAGGACAGGAACTGAGGACCATTGTCCGTGGTAATTGCACGAGGCAAGCCCCAGCGGGAAAACAGCTGGTCGAGAAAGTTGACCACAGCAGCAGAGGTAACCGTACCCATGGGAGCCACCTCAGGCCACTTGGAGTGCAGCGAGGAACCTCTGATGGTGAGGCACATTGTACAGCTCACCACAGATATCAAGCTGCAAGTGGTCCCATGGTGCAGACGGCCAGTCCACTGGCTGTAGTGGAGTTGAAGCGGGTGGCCCAGTCTTCCCACTGGTGAGGCATGTTGCACAGGTGCGAATAAGTCCCTCCAGGTCACGGTCCATGGCGGGCCACCACACGACGTCACGGCACCGTTGTTTGGCTTTGACGATGCCGAGGTGTCCCTGATGCAATGTTGTTTTCGTCAACGATGACGATAACGAAATGATTTCGTTGACACACTTTTTTTAATGACGATAACGCGACGATGACTAGGTAAAAATGGCTCTAAGGTGACATAAACATGACGAGACGTTTTCGTTGACAAGACGAGACGGAACGAAAATGATTATAAGTCTGACGTTCACAATCACAATGTATGTCATTTCTGCCTATTTTGCGTGAAATCGGTCTGTTTTGAGCTAAAAAAAAGTATCAGCAATGCTACCGCTTCCTATCCTTGTTTTGGGTACGCCCACCACCCATGCTGTGCGCGCACCAGATTCCACACAACAACAACACACCTGCGGCTGCGGCTAGTCACTCACCACACATCTTCGAAGGACCATGGCGGCGAAGCCAATAAACGGCTTGGTGGTCGGAAACGACGAGATGATTTATGGACATACTTCAGTATAATCCAGCGGTTCTCAAAGTGTGGGGCGCGCCCCACTAGCGTGACAGGTCTCCTCCGAACGGGAGGAAATTTTCCTTTTTATGCCATCATATCTCTGTGAGACGGGCTTTTCAGATGTTTCAGCTTCACTGAAAACAAAGTACAGATCTCAGCTGAACATTGAGCATATGACTTTTGATAAATTGTGCAATAAATTGTGATAAATGCAGGCTCATTGTAGCCACTAATGTAGGGATAAATAGATTTATTTTTAGGGATAAATAGATAAATTTTGACACAGCTGCACTTTAATTTTCTCTATTTTTTAAAGACGACTTTTTTTTTTTTTTACTAAAATTGACTAAAACTTGACTAAAACCTTTTTTGCGTTTTCGTCGACTAAAGCTTGACTAAAACCTTTTTTTGTTTTCGTCGACTAAAACTTGACTAAAACTATTAAGTTTATAAGTGACTAAAATGTGACTAAAACTAAAAAGCCTTTTCGTCCAAAATACTGAGACTAAGACTAAAACTAAAAGGGATGCCAAAAACAACACTGCCCTGATGTGCCATTTGCAAGACACACCCTCTGAGGGCCACTGGGATGACAGCACAGAGGCCACGAGCGATGGAGGCCTCACCCCAGCATGACAGTTCATGCTTCACTCGATAGTATGGCTCCAGTTCTGGCGGGACGTGGGCAGGCCAACCATGTCTGATATAGTCACGAAACATGCTGAAAACTGGCTCGGCCGCTGAGGCGGACTCCAGGTCGCGGAGGGAGACCGTGTCCTTTAGTGGTGAGTGGACCAGGTGTACTACCTCCTCCTCATCCTCTGGAGAGACAGCAGAGCACTGGATGGCGGCAGGGCGGGACAGAAAATCTGCTACAACATTAGTCTTGCCAGGTGTGAATTGTAACTGAAAGTCATATTGCTACAGGCGGTCTGACCATCTGTAGAGGCGAAGGGGCCTGTGTCCTCTGCCCGAAGTGGACATCAGGGCTGTCAGGGCCTGGTGGTCCGTCCGTAGGCTAAAAGACCGTCCATACAGGTACAAATGCCACCTCTCACACGCCCAAATGCAGGCGAGGGCCTCCCTCTCACCCACCGAGTATTTCTGCTCGGTGGGGCTGAGCGCCCGGGAGGCCAAGGCTATGGGCCTCTCCGCGCCGTCATGGAGCTGTGACAGAACAGCGCCCAGAGCCACAGCAGACGCATCACAGGTCACGAATGTGGGGCAGTCCAGCTGGAAGTGTGCCAGGATCGGAGACGTGGTGAGGAGGCGCTTCAGTTCGTCAAATCCTGCCTGGCATTCAGAAGTCCAGGTCCAGGGAGTATCCTGCCTGAGCAGCATCCTCAGCGGGGCCGTGACAGAGGAGTACTGTGGCAGGAAACGCATGTAGTAGGCTGTCATCCCCAAGAACGAAGCCAGCTGCGAGGCTGTCGTGGGGTTGGGGACTGAGCTGATGGCTGCCACATTCGACTGGAGAGGGGAGATACCATCTGCCGACACACGGAACCCGAAAAAATCAATGGCCGGTGCGGAGAACGTACACTTCTCAGTGTTCAAGGTGACGTGGTGGCGGCTGAGGGAGTCAAAGACCTGTTCCAAGCGGCTGTTGTGCGTGTCAACATCTGGCCCGTGTACCACAATGTCATTCAAATAGGCCACGGTACCGGGGCAACTGGCGAGGATTGTGGAAATAATCTTCTGGAAACAGCTTGGCGCCGAACTGAGACCAAAAGGCATCCTCGTATAGCGGTACAGGCCAGTATGGGTGATAAAAACCGTCAGGTTCCGACTCTCCGGGTGCAGAGGAATTTGTAAGTAGCCCTGACGTAAGTTCAACTTAGAAAAGACCCGGGAGCCGTAGAAGTCCGTCGTTGGAAGAGGGTACTTGTCAGGCACCACTGCCTTGTTGACCTGGCGAAGTTCTATGATGCCATCAGCCTGCAGGCGTTGGAGCTCCTGTGTAACGGCGTCCAGAGCCAGGGGAACACGCCGAAGGGGCTGGACCACGGGAGGCACCCTGTGGTCCAGGAGTGGTTTGTGTGTGAATGAGGTGAGACACCCAAGGCCATTGAACAGTTCAGGCCGGCTTTGTTGCCAAGGGGAACCCACTTGTAGTAATCGTGTTCCATTGTTGTCCTGTAGGGTAAAACCAAGGCTGAGAAAGAGGTCAAGGCCCATGATGTTCTCATCTTGGCGTGGAATGTGGAATGGGAAGCGGTCCACAATTGTAGATGTGTAGCGAACTGGGAGGTAAAGTAGGCCAACAACATCGATTTTGCTGCGGCCGTAGCCACAGAGAGCAGTGGATGGGGGCTGCATCTGACTGTTTGGGAAGAGTAGATTACAGGTGTCAACATTCAGCAGTGACACCTTGGCCCCAGTGTCGAGGAGAAGAGGGACACAGCGGCCATCCAGGTAAACAGGGCACCTGGAGAAGGCCCCTAGGTGGGGGCCTATGGTGCGCACTGGCACCACCGGGTCATGTGACTGTTCAGTGTAGCCAGCCGGAGCAGACCGGCACCATTTAGTAAAGTGTTTAGGTTTCTGACAACGTCTGCATGTTTGGCCCCTAGCAGGGCAGTCCTGAGCCCTTGTGGCATGACGGGTGGAGCCACAATTTCCACAGCGTCTCTGCTGGCGTGTTTGCTGGGGCCGCGCAACCTGTATAGCAGCAGGGTCAGTCAGGTTGTCTGAGCTTGATAGCTGTTGTACTGGCTGTTCATTAACGGCCGTATGAGGCTTGTTTTCCGCTATTTTAGCAGCACATTGAGTTGCCGCCTCGACTTGTAAGGCGAGTGTCAATGCATCCTCAAGTGACAGTGTTGCATCTTTGAGTAACAACTCCTCCTGGACTCTGGGATTAGACGTTTTTTCAATGAGCTGGTCTCGAATAAGTTCATCTCTCATGACGCCGAAATTACAGCACTGTGCTAAGGCTTTTAAATCTGCCACAAACTGCCTAGCAGACTCACCAGGGCGCTGACATCTTTGTCTGAACTCCAGCCGCTGAAAGAGGATGTTCTGTGATTTCACAAAATGTCCAGTCAAAGCCGTAATTACAGCATCGCAACTGTCCAGAGTACCATCGAGGGTGTTGAAAATCCTGTTCCCCTCCGCTCCCAGCAAGTGCACTAGGATAGCGCGCTTCCTCACGCTACTGGCATTATCGAATCCTATGGCTAAAAGGTGCAGTTCAAAAGACGTTCTCCACTGATTCCATGGAACGACAGGTTTGCCAGGGAGGGGCAAAAAGTAGTCCGGAGGTGGCAGAGAAAAAAACGGGGCATCAGCCATCCTGGTCGCCAATGTTATGCTGGTAAAAAATAACAACTAGTTTCACTTTCAATGCATGGACTCACTCGTTTATTTCCGGAACTCCCACAACAACAGCGTTGTAAAATGTTGTTGATTTTAATAACAAATGAACATGGTCAAAATTATTGAATATATTTTGAGAGTCTTGATATTTTGAGGTGTTCTTAATGATTTTCAGTTTTGTTCAAGGTAATTAAAGCAACAGTTTTTCAAAAACGGAAGAATATGTAAAAGTATGGTATTTGGGCTAAAAATCTCCCATGCTGTTGGGGCGAAAGGCATAATAATTAACATGATAATAAACAGCTGGCTGACTTTTCCACTTGTTGACACGACTTGGTTTACTTACTATTTAGATAGTAAGTAACAGACATAAGGTTAAGTGTCCACCTTAGGGAGTCACCGTTATAATGAAACCATCCTATTTATATGATATCAATCATATTATATATATTATTATTGTTATTATTATTATTATTATTAGAATTAGATGTGCTTAGCATTAAAGACGACAATAAGGGGGAAGAGGATTCGCCACCTCTTTCCTCAGCATATGAGGAGCTGGTGGAGGTGATCACTTGTGCCGTGGCTAAGTTAAATATTGAGTCCATTTTTTCCCGATCTACACAGTGAGCTGTCTAGATTGTGGAACAAGCCATATTCGTCCCGTCTTTTCAGCCCCCAAGTCCATGTATATTCCGATAAAAGTGGGTTGAAAGAATATGGCTATGGGATGCTCACTCTCGCCATTGGACTAAGCTGAAATACGTGCTTGTAGCAACTGAGACCAATCAGACACAATTATTTGTTATGGTTAACAAATAATCTTTAAAGCTCACGCTGGGACCTGTGGCCCCAGCCCCCTAGCGGGTGCAAGGGTAGCCTTTGGGTTACCATGGATACGATTAGATAAGTTGCTTTATTGCTGTCAAAGGAATGTGGCCACATGCGAAAGAGAGAGACAATGGGAAGACAGAAACAATCTTTAATACAGACTTTGCTGCATTATTCATAGACTAACTGATCTATAAATGAACATTCATCCCAGCAACTGTGTGAATGATTCACTGTCTTGTGTACCATTATGTATATACTATGGTATGTATCTTATTATACAACCAACCAACGGTCAATGTAACCTCACCTGTATCATGTCTCCTACCTAATTAATCTTCATTTAATGACCCACACTTTGATGTACATCACCTTCTCTTAGAATACAGTGTGGATTTGTTATATCTATCTGAGCATTAATGAACAGAAAAAGGGTAAGGCAAAGGTCTAACCACACTTAGGACAAAGACTCATACATCTTGCCCACAGAGGAAACTCCCGCCAGAAAGTCCACCCTTCTAATTGGTAAAGCAAACTCGGAGATGGGACTTTTTCTCAGGCTTTATTTGAGAGAGTCCACAGTGACCTCACGCTCTTAGTTGTTCTCCTCCGGCCACAACACTGCTTCTGCTGATACTGGGGAACCCCCCCTTCACTGGTGCCCTAGGGCCCAGCAGGCCCTGAGCACCATCGGCCATGCTTTCACGCTCCCAAAGGGAGTCAGACTGCCTTTTCTTCAACCCAGAAAACTGCAACCTTACCATCACTGAACGGGCAATGATCAACTCTTGTTTTGCTGGACCTCCGGGCTGCTTACTTCAGGTAGGTGTCTGAGACCCCCTCCCCCAAACGGCTCATGGCCCCTGCAAGCTATGACCACAGCCTGCCAGGCATTGACTAAACCAGCCATGTGCTTTACGGAGAGAGGGAAAACCTTCATCCAGAACAGAGTCGAACTACCCATGCAAGTTCATCTTATCTTCATCCAACGGAGAAGAATACGATTGCACCTTAAATGTTTGACACGCAAAGGAAACATCTTCATCCTTTTCCATGGTCTTCAAGAAATGTGTCCGCTGCACTGCAAATGCCATGCAAGTATATACATTTAATGAGGTACTTTGAAAATGATAAGCTGATGGTTCATTTCATAGTTACATGGATCTTCTCTATAGTTCTATTTCTGGTTTCCAATTTCATCCTATCACTCACCTATTTATATACCTGTCATGCATGTATGTATGTTTGTTTAGTTTAGTTATGTTCGTGATTTAGTTAATAAAACTTGTGCACAATATGTATTTGGTTTGACTTCACTGCTTGCAAAACAAAGTCACTTATACGATTTTTGATCTTGTTACATGCTCACAGCGCTGTACGTGCTAAGAAATAATTATTCTTCCATGGCCATGGAAGATACCCTTTTCTTAGAATAAATGAATTAACAAAATAGTTCGTTGGACGAACTGATTAATTGATTGTAATATTAAGTTAGCTACATCAAGTTAATATCCCTCTGAGCTGACTCATTACATGCTTCAGACGTTATCACGCAGGGGTGTTCCCAAAGCGTAATTGACTCAGCATCTCGTTCCCTTCTCAGGGAACTAGGGTTACAATTAATTTATTTAAAAAAACAAAATCAGATTATATATATTACAAAATTACTATGATATCAAAAAAATAAAACCTCATAATGTTGTACATAAAAATATAAACAAAATACTATGATGAATCAAATAAAAGGTCAGAAACTCTTTCCAGTAGTGTTTCCTGAGGGTTTCTGACCTTTATGTGAAGCATCATAATATTTTGTTTTTATTTTTATGTACATTTATGGACATTCAGATGCAAACGCCTGCTTCCTTGTGTCACTGGAGATTTTTGGCTCCGACTTTAGCTCTTATTGTGCATTATTTAAGTCCTGCCTTGCCATTTGCTCTTGTCCCCAGAGAGTTACAAGGCTGTTTCACATTGGACTCTGTTTGAGTGACAGATGATGGAAGGCCAGGCTGAATCACTGCAGCAGGGAATCATGGGAGAGAACGACATGCAAGATCTGGTCTAGCAAAGAGGGAGCTTCAAACAGCATGAGAGCTGTGTGACTGGGCCTGTGTTTAATGTAAGAATTAATGCATGCTTGGGCTGGTCTCGATCCCGTACGTGACTGGCATATTGTTCCCCGCTGTCTGTCAAAGGCACAGGAGGACCTGCACATCTTAAAAACCTGGAATGATAAGGCACCTTGGAGATCACAGCTGGAATGTTAACTTTGCAGACCAGGTGGCAGTTCTTTGGGTTATAAACCATGCAAACGGTGTCGCCTGAGAGAATGCTTCACTTAAGAGACATTCAAAATTTTTATTCGAATGTGATTTTCATGTAAAACAATATTCAATGTTGGAATTTACAACTCCTTATTTATTGGTAAATAATTTGTGGGTGTTTGCAGTCGAATGTGTTGACAATTAACTTCAGAGGTGGAGTAATTTATCATATTTTGATTATTGTTTAATGCTTTAATTTAATATTATGAAGATTGATGGAAAAACTTATGAGATGGGAGGAAAAAAATATTTCAATGCTTTCGCGTTCTCTCACAAAAGTTATGAGTTCCCCCGTGAAACTTTGCAGTCGCTCGCAAAATCTTTGCATTCCCTCGAGAAACTGTGTTCGCTCGCAAAGAACTCAAAAGGTTTGTGAGCAAATGCAAGTGCATTGAAATATAATGCTGGGTACAGCCTGGTCATTTTCTTGGGTTATTTTAATATGTTTTGCATTTGCAGTTTTTCTGTAACTCAGCTGCTGGCCATTTTTATTGTCAAATCCCTCACATACCTACCCAGCGCTGGGTCAATGTAACCCAATGTTGGGTAGTCTGTGCCAGTCCAGTTAAAACTGTATACCTTTGTCAATGGTCATTTTGTTTTCTGTCCTGAGAGAAAACTTCCTGAGTGGAAACTTCCTGAATGGAATTAAGGTTTGTATTACATTGTATTCCTATAAAATTATTACTGTACAAATAGAAAAATTTCTGTAGTCTCACATTTGACCTTTTTTGTTTACATGTATGTCACAGCTAACATCTACTTGGAATGTCTACTTAGCCCTCTGCAAACACAACATACACTGATCTACACTTAATGCAAATTATGCACTGGTGCCACCATAAGTTTAACCTCCCGCCAAACAAATTCTTGACCACGGCTGAAACACGACGCAAAATCGCAGTCATATGTAACAAACTTTACTACAACAGGAATGCTATTTGTTCTAGTGCACTAGCATCACAGCTGTGGTCGCTCTTTATTTGACGGGTTGAAACTTATATACTGTATATATATATATATTAATTCTTCGTGGAATAGATTCAACAAGCTCCTGTATTTTGGTTCATATTGACATGATAGCATCCCAGAGTTGCTGCAGATTTAACAGCTGCACAGCTGCGTTTGAGTTTAGTGAACTCGTTGGAATGTCGAAGAAACCAGTTTGAGATGATTTGATAATTTGCTTTGTGACATGGCGCATTATTCTGCTGGTATCCTACAGAAGATGGTTCACTGCGATCATAAAGGGATGGACATAGTCAGCAACAATACTAGACTGTGGTGTATAAACAATGCTAAATTGGTACTAAATGGCCCAAAGTGTGCCAATAAAATATCCCACACAGCATTACAATTCAACAATTCAACACAGCCTGAATCATTTATACAAGGCAGAATGGATCCATGCTTTTGATGATTTTGGTAAGCCTGTGTGAATTGTAGTCTCAGTTTCCTGTTCTTAGTTGACAGGAGTGGCACAGGTGTGGACTTCTGCTTCAAGCTTCGACATATTGTGTGTTCAGAAATGCTTTTCTGCATAACTCGGACGTAACTTCTTTCTGACATTTTTTGTACTCAGTGCTTTGATATTCCTTGTGTGCATGCTTTTGAGACAAACCTCTTGTAAATTCAACAGCCAAGACGTTGTGCCACTTGTTGTGTTTGCTCCCTTGACAAAACTGCCATTATGAATATATGCACCAATAAGTTCTATTAGTTCTGCATGTTTACGTTCAAGAAGAAAAGAGAAAATAATTAAGACTGTAAAAAAGAGAGTAAATTGAAACAGCTGGAGGTCACAGTTCCAGTCACTGTCGCCCATCTCTCAGAGCTAATCCATGAAAAAAATGGCGTGAATAAAAAGATCATTTCCACACACACACGCCACAATTTTTTGACTCACAACACAATTACTAAGCTTATTTTACCCCAGCAGGCACAGAATGGTGATCCAAAGCGGTATGGCGTTCCTTTCAAGTTTTCTGAGTGTGCTTACTCTGCTATGGTGCTTTGCAGACACATTTCTTTTTTAAAGAAAATTAAAGCTTATTGCTGTAGATTTTTCCAATGTCACATTGTTTTCATAACAATTAAACATTCTCCCAATTTCTTAGTTCTTATTAGTTTTAAAAATATATGTTTGTGTAGTATGTATAAATTTGTATTTAATCTGTTTTGTTTTATTTTGTTTTAATTCTTGTACTTTAAACTAAACAAAAAGGAGAAATGTTGGCAACTAACTAATATAGAATAAGTTTAAGTAACATTTATTGGGAAAAAACAAATATTTTGTTTTAGTTAACAATAATAATGTGAATAATATATTCAGATTATATAATATAAATGGGAAAGTATTTATATATGGTAGTTCCCTTTCGTTGTCACTCCGAGTTACGTCGGATGACGACGAATGGGGTTTCGCTTAGAAAGCCTATCAACTTCGAGTATTACAAAACGAGCCAATGGCAAAGCAATGCCATGGGTCCGCGGAATTTGCATGGCGTAACTCCGCTCCACCCCGTAGGTATAAAAGGAGGAAGCCGGCAACATGCAGATATGTTTTCGCTTCGGAGCCAAGTGTATTCTTCTCTCCACAACCCATCTCTGAATTGTCAGCTTCACAAACGAGTACCTCGAGTGTTGGTGTGATGGCAATCTACGGCGAGAGCGTGCTTCCTGCTGATCTGTTGCAGTGGTCTGCCAGTCTGTGCGTTTCTCCCCGGGTGCTTCAACACTTGAGTTTTCTCTCACTGAAAGAGCTTACACGTGGCACATCTTTTTAAAGATGTTTCACCCGTGTACTTCTGGTTGCGGCAGATTGGTATCGGACTCTGATGGGCACGAGCGTTGCATAGTATGTTTGGGCATTGATCATGCTAGAGCAGTGCTCGTGGATGACTCATGTTCTCTCTGTGGGAACATGACCATCGCGTCATTACGTTCGAGACTCCGTGAACTCGCAAGAGTGAGAGTCCCCTCATCTACCCCCCGTCCTGCGGCTGGTGGCCAGGGTGACCTGAGGGTTACGGTCTGGAACAAGGCGCCGACTATGTGTCCACGACCCCAGCCCCCCTCTTCAATGACGGTGCCCGCTAGTGAACTGCTGATTCCCACGGGTCTACCCTCTGGTGGCCCGCGTGTTTCAGTTGAAGCTACAGAGGAAGATGCCATGTCTGTTGCAGCATCACTAGGTGGCCCGGGTGAACGGGCGAGCCCGTCTCAAGAGCGGCTTCTACAGCCCCTACTTCATTGTCTCCAAGAAAACTGGTGGGTTACGGCCAATCCTGGACTTGCGCGTGCTGAATCGCTCCCTTCACAGGATGCCGTTCAAGATGCTCACCGCCTAACGCGTTTTCGAATGCATACGGCCCCAGGATTGGTTTGCAGCGATCGACCTGTAGGACGCCTACTTTCATGTCTCCATTCCTCCTCGACACAGACCGTTCCTCCGGTTTGCTTTCGAGGGGCAGGCATACCAATACGCGGTTCTCCCTTTTGGGCTAGCCCTGTCTCCTCGCATCTTCAAGAAGGTCGTTGAGGCTGCCCTTGTTCCCCTTCGGGAACACGGGGTTCGCATCCTGAGTTATATCGACGACTGGCTGATCCTAGCTCACTCTCGAGATCAGGTTTGCGAACTCAGGGACCTAGTGCTTCAGCACCTAGCTCGTCTGGGCCTTCAGGTCAACTGGGAGAAGAGGATCTCTTTTCTCAGGGCAGGTGTCCCCCTGGAACGAGCTTCCCGGCATGTTGTTGTCTCAACAGATGCCTCCACCACGGGCTGGGGCGCCATGTGCAATGGACATGCTGCTGCAGGCTCCTGGACAGGACCCCAGCGGCTAAGGCATGTCAATTGCCTCGAGTTGTTGGCAGTACACCTTGCCCTGCACCGCTTCCACAGGATAGGCCGTAACCCACCGGTGAACTTCTCAAGGTGAACGCATACCTTCAGTCTAGGGGTCAAACAACTAAAAATCAAGTCAGGAATCTGGGTGTGTCTCTGGAGTCAGACCTTAGTTTCAGTAGTCATGTCAAAGCAATAACTAAATCAGCATATTATCACCTGAAAAATATTGCAAGAATTAGATGCTTTGTTTCCAGTCAAGACTTAGAAAAACTTGTGCATGCTTTCATCACCAGTAGGGTGGATTATTGTAATGGACTTCTCACTGGCCTTCCCAAAAAGACCATAAGACAGTTGCAGCTCATACAGAACGCTGCTGCTAGGATTCTGAGCAGAACCAGAAAATATGAACACATCACACCAGTCCTCAGGTCTTTACACTGGCTGCCAGTTACATTTAGGATTGATTTTAAAGTATTATTACTGGTATATAAATCATTCAATGGCCTAGGACCTCAATACATTGCAGATATGCTCAGTGAATATAAACCCAACAGATCACTCAGATCATTAGGATCACATCGGCTAGAAATACCAAGGGTTCACTCTAAGCATGGCGAGTCTGCTTTTAGCTACTATGCCAGCCGCAGCTGGAACCAGCTTCCAGAAGAGATCAGATGTGCTCCTACAGTAGTCACATTCAAATCCAGACTCAAAACACATCTGTTTAACTGCGCATTTACTGAATGAGCACTGTGCCACTGTTCGTCCGACTGTTTGCACTGTATTTTATTTTATGTTTTAATTATTCTGATTTCTGTATTTTATCTTTTATTCTAAACTGTTTTAATTATTCTGATTTCTTTTGATTATTTTAATTTCTTCTATGTAAAGCACTTTGAATTACCATTGTGTATGAAATGTGCTATATAAATAAACTTGCCTTGCCTTGCCTTGCCTTCCGGGCGTTGCTCAGGGGTCAACACGTACTAGTCCGTTCAGACAATTCCGCCACTGTAGCGTACATCAACCGTAGAGGTGGTCTACGCTCCCACCGTATGTCACAACTCCCTCGCCACCTCCTCCTTGGTGTCAGAAGCATCTGAGGTTGCTTCGAGCCATCTTCATTCCCGGAGCGCTGAACTGTGCAGCCGACGAGCTCTCACGGCTTCAGCCACTCCCTGGAGAATGGCGACTCCATCCCCAGTCGGTTCAGCTGATTTGGGACCAGTTTGGGGACGCACAGATAGATCTGTTTGCCTCTCACGACTCGACCCATTGCGCCCATTTTTATTCCCTTACCGAGGGCACGCTCGGCACGGATGCTCTGGCGCACAGCTGGCCGCAGGGCCGCAAGTAACCAAGTATGGCCGATCCCTCTGAGGAAGAACCTTCTTTCTCAGGGACGGGGCACCCTATGGCACCCTCGTCCCGATCTCTGGAACCTCCACGTGTGGCTGCTGGACGGGACGAGGCAGGTTTGAGTACCCTACCACCAGCGGTGCTGGCTACCATCACTTCCACTAGGGCGTCGTCCACGAGACACGTCTATGCGTTGAAGTGGAACCTCTCCGTCAGCTGGTGCTCTTCTCACCGAGAAGACCCCCGGAGATGCTCGATCAGCATTGTGCTTTCCTTCCTTCAACAGGGTTTGGAACGAAGGCTGTCTCCCCTCACCCTGAAGGTCTATGTTGCCGCCATTGCCGCACACCATGACCTCGTCGAAGGTAAGTCGGTGGGGAAGCACGACCTGGTCATCAGGTTCCTGATAGGAGCGAGGAGACTAAATCCGCCTCTCGTTCCCTCTTGGGACCTCTCAGTGATTCTAACTGCCCTGAAGAGTGATCCATTTGAGCCCCTGCAATCAGTCGAGCTTAAATTCCGAAGCGTGCCTGGAATTCGGGCCGGCTTATTCTCACGTGATCCTGAGACCCCGGCCTGGATATGTGCCCAAGGTTCCTACCACTCCCTTCAGGGACCAGGTGGTGAATCTGCAAGCGCTGCCCCTGGAGGAGGCAGACCCAGCCTTGGCACTGCTCTGTCCAGTACGCGCTCTCCGCGCCTATGTAGACAGGACGCAGTGTTTCAGGACCTCAGACCAGCTCTTTGTCTGTTATGATGGGAAGCTGAAGGGAAGAGCTCTCTCCAAGCAAAGGTTGTCTCACTGGATAGTGGACGCCATTGCTTTGGCATACCAGCAGCAAGGTCGACCGTGCCCCCTTGGTGTGACTGCTCACTCCACCCGGAGTGTGGCGTCCTCTTGGGCTCTAGCTCATGGCGCCTCGCTAACAGACATCTGCAGAGCTGCAGGCTGGGCGACACCTAACACATTCGCCAGATTCTATAATCTCCGAGTGGAGCCTGTGTCCTCTCATGTACTCGCTTCAACCAGCTAGTACCGGACGCGCTCAGGTGTCTTCGCTTGCTCGCCATTCCACTCGACAGACTGGATATGTGCGATATTCTCCTCAGGTGAGCTTCCCCGAAAGCCCTGAGTTCCTCCAGCACTCCTGACGTCGGCGCCAGTGTCTATTGCCTGAGCGTCGGCTAGGTGCCTCCCGTGTGCATGGTCCCTCCTCTGAGCGACCCCCACATGTGTATTCCACTCTAAGCCTCTCTAAGCATGTGTCTTTCCCTTGGCAAGCCACCTTGCCACCCCTGGGGTTGAAATATTCCACCTGCGGCTGGACACCCCAGTGTTCTCCATATGCATCCCTCTGGGTCATATGTGTATTTTCTTAGTCCCCCCCTCTGGGTTGGCAATAATTGCATATTTCCTCTAAGCTATGGGATATGCCCCCCAGTGTACCTTGGTATTCCTGAGCTAAATAGGAGTCCTTCGTCCATGCCAGTCTCACGACAAGGATCTCAGATTTACGCAGGGCACTGGAAGACAGTCGAGAAGGTGGCGTGATTAGACTGGTAACCCCATTCGTCGTCATCCGACGTAACTCGGAGTGACAACGAAAGGGAACGTCTCGGTTACGTATGTAACCCTCGTTCCCTGAGTAGGGAACGGAGACGTTACGTCTGCCTGCCACTTTCCGCTGTACCGCGGGGATCGCCTGAGCTCAGTCTTGGCTCCTCAGCGAAGAAACATATCTGCATGTTGCCGGCTTCCTCCTTTTATACCCACGAGGTGGGGCGGAGTTACGCCATGCAAATTCCGCAGACCCATGGCATTTCTTTTCCATTGGCTCGTTTTGTAATACTCGAAGTTGATAGGCTATCTAAGCGAAACCCCATTCTTCGTCATCCGACGTAACGTCTCAGTTCGGGTTACATACGTAACCGAGACGTTTTGTTGTGTCTTATTGTGTGTAAGTTAGCAGACTTCAATGTTATAATCTATTACAGAATAATTTATATATTTATAAATTATTTTATATATATATATATATATATATATATATATATATATATATACACTGTGTGTGTATATATAATTATATTATGTTAATTTATATATTCTCGCTTCAATTAAATAAAATGAAAATGTTCTGAAAATATTGTGACAATACAAAAATAAATAAATCAGAATGGTATTTTATTAATGCTAAATTTAAAATCAGTTTTTCTTTTCTTTTTAGGTGAAATGTGACCTGGTGCTTGTGATATTTAACCTTGCACATGCATGAACACTTCTTGTTGAAATGCTGAAGTTAATTTATTGTCACGTATGTGTGTCATTGCAGATGCTCCATACAATTACCAAACAGAACATTAATTCATCCATCTCTTCACATAGTTAAAAGAATGTCCTGACAGATACAATACAATAAGAAAACTGTTGAAAAATAAAACTAAGAAAGAGAATCAATCAAACTGCTCTTGAAAAGCATATTGCATTTGCATTCTAGTTAGAAAGATTGTTTCTACTGTGAACTTTCCATCCCTATGCAACCTTTTTTTGCAGATATAGACTGCTGTGATTTGATCTGTGACCAGTTTTATAAACCCTCTGGTGGTGATAAGAATATGGGTTGGTTTAAAGACACTGCTCTCAAATCAATGAAAAAGGACAGCATTTTCTTGGAGCACCTTTCGCGGGTCTACGGGGGGTGGTGATTGATGCTATCATCTTTAACCATCTCTAAGGTATTTGTGGCACAGTGTGAGAAATGCTCCTCTCCCTTTGTGACCCTCCAACACCCCAATGGCCCACTACAAAAAGGCCTTTTTTGTGTGTGTGTAGATCCTGTAGAAAAGAAACTTCTGATCCGCTTTGCACTCAAAGCGTTTGCCTCAAGCACTAGAATAAAGGCTTGACACCTCAATCAAATGTTGCTTCAGTCAAGAAAAAGTAAACTTTCACATTGCATGGAGAATAAGACTGTTTAGTAATCTAAGTCCGGCCTTGTAATTTCTTTAGGTACTGGAAACCTCTGCATTCTTTTATAAATGTGTTGATACATCATCGGTCTGAAGTATAAGATAGAGTTCCGGAAGCAGCCATCTCATTCATTTTCTCCATTCATTTTCTACATAATGTATAAACCTTTCAAAATATGAGCTCTTATATTATATTCATTCCATCAGTAGGAGCAGAGTGTGAATATTGAATTAGCAGAGTAATAGCACAGCCGTACATAAATTATTGCAAACCATACAACATAATGGGAGACATATCAGAGTTCAGAAGAGGACAAATTGCTAGTGCATTTGTGACCAGGACAGCAAGTCTTTGTGGTGTATCGAGAGCTCTGTTATCCAGTGTAATGTCGGCATATTTCCACATAGGACGAACCGCATCCAACATGAGTAACTGTCGACGCATGAGGAAGCTGTCCTGTCTGAAAGGGATGTCCAGTTACTAACCCGGATTGTATCCAAAAAACATAAAACCACATCTGCTCAACTCAGTGCATAATTAAATGCGCACCTCGACTCTCCCGTTTCAACCAAAACGGTTTCAATCTTCGTCGGGAAGCTCCACAAAGTCCATATTAATGGTCGGGATGCTATAGCCAAACCTTTGGTCACTCGTGCCAATGCCAAATGTTGGTTTCATTGGTGCCAACAGTGTAAATCTTGGCCTGTGGACAATGTGAAACATGTATTGTTCTCTGATGTATCCAAATTCACTTTCTTTCCCATTTCCGTGGGAGTTACGGTGTGGAGAATCCCCAAAGAGTCTGAACACCCGGACTGCTGATGCCCAGAGTGAAACATGAAGGTGGATCAGTGATGTTTGAGCTGTAATATCATGACATTCCCGACTGTGCTTGATGGACTTCCGAACCATTCAGAAGGACCATGTGCACCTAATGTTTTAAACATTGCACCCTGAAAGTGTTGCTGTGTATCAGCATGATAATGTACTAATACACACAACAAGAACTGTGACAAAATGTTTTGATGAACATTAAAAAGTGAAGTTGAACATCTCCAACGGCCTGCACAGTCACCAGATCTAAAGATTTTTGAGCCACTTTGGGGTATTTTGGTGGAGAAAGTCAGAAAACGTGACTGACCGCTGTTCTGGAAGAGGAATGGGTCAGAATCCCTGTGGCAACTGTGAAGGACTTGTATTGGTCATTCCCAAAACAAACTGATGCTGTATTGGCTGCTAAAGGAGGCCCTATACCATACTACGAAACTAGTGTAGTCTAAAACCAGATTTCATTGTCCAACCCCCTTTACATTGATATTTTAGACTTTTGTACTATTTTATCAGTGACGCACGGTCAATAGTTGTAGCTGGTTGGTTTGCTTTAGGCATCAGATTTTATTGTAGCATTTTCTGAAGTTCCTTTGTAGAAAATGAGCAGGAAAAATAGATCCAGAACCAACAATTGCGCTCTATTCTGAGCCATTCTTTTCTTTTGTCTGTACATGCATTCATCTTCCTATGCAATACGTTTTGCAATAATAAGTGGCTTGTATTCATAATAGCTTCTTCATACAGCTCGTACTTCGCATCTTCTTTTGAGAACTGTATTGCAAATGATTGTTCCTGAATGAATACAATTGGCAATCACAAGTATTTACTATAGAGTTGCTCTCGCTGATGTACAGTTGAGGAATAAGGAGTGCTATACGCTTTGATGCTGTCAGAGCTGAATTGCATCATGAAGACGGAGCCTCAAGCGCTCTGGGTGTACCTGATGTATAATCAGACCCCTGATATTTAGTATCTTAATTAGTCTTTAGATTTAAAAACTAAGACCGGAGGGTATGTTTGATTTGGCAAACTAGATTTTGTGAGTCTCTCAATTGAACTAAACAACAACAGACATATGCTAATGTATTAAATGGGTCATATTCTGTACTTTAATAGAGGTGTGTAATTTTTTCAACCCAGGCTCATTGGAAAAACGTACCTGTGGGAAACTTTTACAAAATTATATTATGTTGCTTCTTGTATGTTTCACGACACTTTCAAAGTGAAATATCCAGTGAGTGGTAAAATAAACCCCCTCACGGACTCTTTAAAAGACTATCTCTGAAAAGACTATTGTCACATGTCTGTCCGGTCTTGTGTTGCAAATGGGTGTTTGTTATGTTGAGCCATGTGCTCTCGTCATTGTTGACCCCTCCCTCTTGTTATCTGATTATTGGTTTATTTGCTCCACCTGTCTGTCTCGTTACCCTCCTTGTTTGCCTCCCTATTTAGTCTTCCTGTGTTTGCTGTCCTGTGCTCGTTCGTTGTCATTGTTACGTGGTTTAGTCGTGTGGAGTTCTGTGCCTGTCCTGTCTGGTGTGTGTTGGATTTAGTTTTGAAACATTGGAATTCTTTTGTTGGTTTGTTTATTTTATGTTTTATCTTTATTAAATTCTTCATTTCACTCCGCATTTGAGTCCTCTTCTCCATTTCTCCATAACCCACCGTGACAGAGCGAACGAGCCAATGTGGATTCAGCGGAGCGAACTTTCTCCTGCGGAGAAGGAGAATGGGATTTCTTTGTTTAAATATTTATCCATGTGCGTTCAAAGGAATGAGGAAAGGAGGGCAGCAGAGTCATCATCACTGAATCCGTCATGCGTGGGGACTTCATCGATGGTTTTAGCCAGCCTCGAGTTTGCACACATCCGTCAGAAAGGACGGAGGAGGAGAAGGAGACCTGCACCTGCCCAGCCAGAGGCTGTTCACGTCCCGTCTGCCCAGCGAGAGACTGTTCACGTCCCGTCTGCCCAGCGAGAGACTGTTCACGTCCCGTCTGCCCAGCGAGAGACTGTTCACGTCCCGTCTGCCCAGCGAGAGACTGTTCACGTCCCGTCTGCCCAGCGAGAGACTGTTCACGTCCCGTCTGCCCAGCGAGAGACTGTTCACGTCCCGTCTGCCCAGCGAGAGACTGTTCACGTCACGTCTGCCCAGCGAGAGACTGTTCACGTCACGTCTGCCCAGCGAGAGACTGTTCACGTCACGTCTGCCCAGCGAGAGACTGTTCACGTCACGTCTGCCCAGCGAGAGACTGTTCACGTCACGTCTGCCCAGCGAGAGACTGTTCACGTCACGTCTGCCCAGCGAGAGACTGTTCACGTCACGTCTGCCCAGCGAGAGACTGTTCACGTCACGTCTGCCCAGCGAGACTGTTCACGTCACGTCTGCCCAGCGAGAGACTGTTCACGTCACGTCTGCCCAGTCAGAGACTGAGCACGCTCTGTCTGCCCAGTCAGAGACTGAGCACGCTCTGTCTGCCCAGTCAGAGACTGACCACGCTCTGTCTGCCCAGTCAGAGACACTTACGGACTATTTGGAACGTCTGGCGCGGATCCTGGATATGTCTGTATCTGCTGTTTACGAGTCAGAGCCAGAGTCGGTTCCAGAGCCGGGGCTAGTGTCTGCTGTTTCAGAGCCGGGGCCAGTGTCTGCTGTTCCAGAGCCGGGGCCAGTGTCTGCTGTTCCAGAGCCGGGGCCAGTGTCTGCTGTTCCAGAGCCGGGGCCAGTGTCTGCTGTTCCAGGGCCGGGGCCAGTGTCTGCTGTTCCAGGGCCGGGGCCAGTGTCTGCTGTTCCAGGGCCGGAGCCAGTGTCTGCTGTTCCAGGGCCGGAGCCAGTGTCTGCTGTTCCAGGGCCGGAGCCAGTGTCTGCTGTTCCAGGGCCGGAGCCAGTGTCTGCTGTTCCAGGGCCGGAGCCAGTGTCTGCTGTTCCAGGGCCGGAGCCAGTGTCTGCTGTTCCAGGGCCGGAGCCAGTGTCTGCTGTTCCAGGGCCGGAGCCAGTGTCTGCTGTTCCAGGGCCGGAGCAAGAGCCAGTGCCTGTTCCAGCGCCAGAGCCAGTGCCTGTTCCAGCGCCAGAGCCAGTGCCTGTTCCAGCGCCAGAGCCAGTGTTTGTTTCTGTTTTTGTGTCTGTTCTTGTAACTGTTTCAGTTCTTGTGGCTGTACCTGAGCCGGTGTCCGCTGTACCTGAGCCGGTGTCCGCTGTACCTGAGCCGGTGTCCGCTGTTCCTGAGCCGGTGTCCGCTGTTCCTGAGCCGGTGTCCGCTGTTCCTGAGCCGGTGTCCGCTGTTCCTGAGCCGGTGTCCGCTGTTCCTGAGCCGGTGTCCGCGGTTCCTGAGCCGGAGTCACCACCATGGCCGCCCGAGGGGTCTTCGTCGCCCTGGCCGCCCGAGGGGTCTTCGCCGCCCTGGCCGCCCGAGGGGTCTTCGCCGCCCTGGCCGCCCGAGGGGTCTTCGCCGCCCTGGCCGCCCGAGGGGTCTTCGCCGCCCTGGCCGCCCGAGGGGTCTTCGCCGCCCTGGCCGCCCGAGGGGTCTTCGCCGCCCTGGCCGCCCGAGGGGTCTTCGCCGCCCTGGCCGCCCGAGGGGTCTTCGCCGCCCTGGCCGCCCGAGGGGTCTTCGCCGCCCTGGCCGCCCGAGGGGTCTTCGCCGCCCTGGCCGCCCGAGGGGTCTTCGCCGCCCTGGCCGCCCGAGGGGTCTTCGCCGCCCTGGCCGCCCGATGAACTTTGTTTCGCTCTGGCCGCCCGATGAACTTTGTTTCGCTCTGGCCGCCCGATGAACTCTATTTCGCCCTGGCCGTCCGATTTACTCTGTTTTTCCCTGGTCTGTCCCTCCCGTTTCCCCCTTGGTCTGTCCCTCCCGTTTCCCCCTTGGTCTGTCCCTCCCGTCCCGCCCTGATGTTTCCTTACTGTCCTGCCTTGGCCTGATGGAGCGTCTGGTAGCCGCTCCGTAAGGAGGGGGTTATGTCACATGTCTGTCCGGTCTTGTGTTGCACATGGGTGTTTGTTATGTTGAGCCATGTGCTCTCGTCATTGTTGACCCCTCCCTCTTGTTATCTGATTATTGGTTTATTTGCTCCACCTGTCTGTCTCGTTACCCTCCTTGTTTGCCTCCCTATTTAGTCTTCCTGTGTTTGCTGTCCTGTGCTCGTTCGTTGTCATTTGTTACGTGGTTTAGTCTTGTGGAGTTCTGTGCCTGTCCTGTCTGGTGTGTGTTGGATTTAGTTTTGAAACATTGGAATTCTTTTGTTGGTTTGTTTATTTTATGTTTTATCTTTATTAAATTCTTCATTTCACTCCGCATTTGAGTCCTCTTCTCCATTTCTCCACAACCCACCGTGACAACTATTTGCCCTGCTGTATCTTTGAGACAACTGATGATATGTCTCTTTAAATGAGAGAGAGTGAGGTTTGGAAGCCGAGGACCAAGGATTGCAGGCTCAACATGACACAATGGCGGTTCATGAGGTGAATTTCAGCAGGCAGAAACCATTAAATAGAATGCTTGCTGAGGTCTCTATTAGTGAACCATTTAGCAGCTACAAATGCCAAAAATCCAATTAGCATGAACTAATACAGAATACACAACAGCATTATTAAAGGTTACACGTCAAATGTGTTTAAAATCTATCATAAAATGGGACTCCAACCACCTCAGGTGTGGTAAGTAGAATTATTTGGCTCAAAAGGCCACCAATGATAATTGGCCCTTTGTCCGAAATAATTTTTCAGTTCAGTTGTGAGTAGGCCTGTCACAGCTTCTCAATTAAATTAGAGTAATTGGGTTCCAATAACGTGCATTTCGGGCCACATTTAAAGTCTGGTGCCTTTTTGTGTTTCATAGAGCAGTGCAGGTATGACGTCAATTTGAAGGCCAACCGGCAGATAGCATCACACTTGTTCCCTCAACAAAAACCCAATAGGATTTTCCATAGGCTTTTGGATTATCGCAAAAAACAAGCTCTGTGATCAACAAAACTTTCATGTTTTGTCCATCAAGACAATTTTCACAGATGAACACAACTTTAATGAATTTTGAAGCCTAAATATAGTCGCCAGAAGTAAAAAGCTAAAGTTAGGCTAAAACGAACTACACCACGGTCCCACGAATTCATTGTCACCATAAGCTTCTGACAAACATTTTCCCAGACAATTAGAATAGTTTATAAAAGCAAAATTATAAGTATAATGAGGCTTTAAAAGTGGACTGAGCTCAATTGCACTGACATACCTTAAAATTTGTTAGTGCCAAAATTTGTTAGTGCCATCTCAAGATACACACCAGTAATGTTTTTTTTTTTTTTCTAAGGCACATTTATGAAAGCTACATAAATGCCCTAATTGAACTAAGACCTAATCCTGGCTTAATCTAAGCCCTGTCTGTGAATGTTTTAAAGTCTCTCATGTTCACCATGGCTGCGTTTATTTAATAATAAAATACAGTAAAAACAGTAACATTTATAACAAATTATTACAATTTAAAATAACTCTTTTCTATTTGAAAATGTTTTAATATGTAATTTATTCCTGTGATGCAAAGCTGAATTTTCAGCATCATTTCTCCAGTCTGCATTCTCATATGACCCTTAAAAATTCATTATGATATGCTGTTTTCTACTTTTGTGATCCACAGAATAAATTCATACAGGTTTGGAACGGCAAGCAGGTGAACAAAAGAGTTTTTGCTGAACAGTTCATTCAGACACACCTATTCAGAACACCTATTTTCACACTGTTAAAATGACACACATCACCTTTAAATTAAATCCCTTCCATTTCTCTTGTCCATTGGAGGACATTTCCTGTGTCCTAAACCATGTAAAGAAAAGGAGCTTAATTCTTTTTCCAAAATTTGAATGCTTTTTGATTATCTTCTCTCTCCACCTTTCTGCTCATCCCATGTTTCTTTTTCATTTCTCCTCCAGCTGTCAGTATCACGTTCTGGATCAGTGAGAGAGGCCAGATGGCATCAAGCACATGGATCACCCTTTCTCTCTCTCTCTCCTTCTCTTTCTCTCTGTCTTCTTTCCTTCTCTGTCTCTCTATGCCCTGACCTGAACTGTGTTGGAGTGTCAGTTCAACTTTCTGTGAAGGCCAGCTGAGTTCCCCCTTGGTCTCCTTTGGCGATGTGAAGCCCCTTGCCCTCTTATTATTCTGCTAGCTCCTCACACCAGTTCATGTTCAATGCCCCTTCTCTTCTCTCTCTCACAGTGAGCCCTCACAACTCTCACTCGGTCTCTCTCTGCCTCCTACAGAGAGATCCATTGACTTGGTCCTGTAAGAACAGTTGTACTGCAGGCTTCTAGGAGCATCTGCACATGGTGATTGATGAGCTGCCCTGCTTGGAGGCGCTAATACACTAAAATGGGGGGTAGAATTAAAGTATTGCACTGCTTCTATCAATAATGAATAACGAAATAGCAAATGTTTACAGCTAGGAAAGGACCTTTTTAAACCTTTTTTTTTAAAGAGTGTATATGACAAGTGGCTTGATGATGTCTAGCAAAACTAAAAATCATTTCAGAGGTGGAGTAAGTCATAATGTTTTGATGAACTTTATGTTATTTTGGCATTCACAATTAGAACAGGAACATAAGACAGGAACATATATTTAGATTATGTTTAGAACATAATATTTTGATTGTTAATTTAGCATCCTTGGTTTGACTCACCAACTGTAACAAAAACTAAAAAAGTGAAATATTTAAAACTACTTTATTCTGACATAAAGGCTGCTTATTAGACCAATAAAGATGGATCATAAATCATATTAAACGGGATAGTTCACCCAACAATGAAAATTCTGTGAGTAATTACTCACCCTGTTGCATGTCACACGTAGGCTCACTATTGGCCGACGCTGGTCATGTGTGTGATGCGTGTGATGAATAACAACAGAAGCTTACACTGTTACACTAGTGAACTGACTCGAGGCCCACAGAAAAGGAAATGAATAGTTGAAATAAAGTCGTTATTTTTGGGGGTTTTTGCGCACAAAAAGTATTCTCGTAAGATTAAAAACTTAAGATTGAGCCACTGTAGTCACTTGGTGACTTTTCGTGGCTGGCAAGTTTCAATCCCTTAGAAGCCTATGGAGGAGTGATCCAGCTCTCAGATTTAATAAAAAATGTCTTAATTTGTGTTCCGAAGATGAAAGAAGGTCTTACGGGGTTGGAACAATCAATCAATCAATCAATCAATCAATCAATCAATCAATCAATCAATCAATCAATCAATCAATCAATCAAGACCACCAGAGTTCTCTGCATAGGAACACGCTTCTAAAGCTAGATGAATAAGGAAGATGAAAAGTGTTTTTTGGAGGAAAGCCAACTTTTAAAGGACCATTGGCATGAAAACCTGGTTGAAAATCTTGATTCTTTATGAGAAATGTCAGATGTCTCTACTAAAGAACATCACATTTTGATGAACTCTTCAGTGCAGCTGTATATCACAGGCATTCACACCACAAAAGAATGGGATGTTGCCAAATAGCATGTTCTCCAGCAGCAATTGACTTAAATCCAAGGGAGGATCAGCTTCCACATGCTTGGCCTTGGCCTAGTGATTTTCCAAAATGCGGTTTAGTATTGCACGCACGTGCGCACACACGCACGCACGCACGCACGCACACACACACACACACACACAATAAATATATGTGTGTGTATATATATATATTCAAACATTTTCCCAGCTGACTCAACATTTTGTTCACTGTAGTGTTTTCCAGTTGAGTGGACACATTCAGTTTCTTCAGACAATTAAGAAAGCAATGTACAAGTTTTCAACTCTCATAAAAAAAGAACAGTGTTGTTATTGTTAACTAAAACTAAAAATATTAAAAATAGTTTATCAATTGAAAAAAGGTAAAATATAAAATATAAATAGAACATGATTTGAAATTTTAAAACATTTTAATGAAAATAAGTAATGTTGCCAAGTTTAAGTTGAAGTGCTCAAATGACTAAAACTGAAATAAAAATTATTTAAGCTGAATAGAAGTACTATTTCAGTGATACTAAAATACCATAGAGAATAGAAAGAACTCTGTGATCTGTATGATTTGTGCTGTGTTAGATCACAGTGAAGCACTTGGGAAACAAGACTTTATCAATAGGAATGAGAATGTCTATATTCCATTTCAAAACAACTTATTTTCTATCGTTCATATGCATTGTTCTCTGATGTCCTCAGATTCCCCACGGTTTTCATATAGAGGTTCCTGAAGTGTGTCGAATGGACATTGGGGTGATCACACGAGGAGCCTCTAAAAGAGAATTTCTATAGGTCTCTATATTTTTCTTTTTTAACTTGAAACCTTTGTCCGTCTGCAACAGGGATGCTACATACAGAATAAAACGACCTGGTGTAGTTACAGCATCTACTACACCAGCAGGGGCTAACAGAGTTATGCTAACCAGCCTCTTCACCCCTTTCTTTATAGACTTTCTTCTTTATTGTGACTTATATCTGAGAATTTTGTCTATCGGGAATTGTTTGGATGGTTATCTCATGTGAGTGACAGGTTGTCCCGCCCTCATGCCCGTAAACATGTCATCAGAGAAGAGGTGAGAAATGATGTCACTGCAAGAAGGAGAAGTTATTTTGATCAAAGATTATGAAAGCTTATGAATTAAAAGAATAATGATGGACGTGCATGAATAAATCATTTATAATAAATATTTAATTAAAATGGTTCTTATTATTGTAATCAGTCCCTCCAGAAAAACACGATTATGCGATCGCATGATTTAGTGCATAATCAGCCAAAGTCCGCATATATATGCAGGGGCCGCATTTTTTTCAAATACACCGCACTTTCGCCACATAAATTGCCGATTTCCACGCAAAATATGCGGGATTTCATAATCCCTGAATTTTCGTTGCAAATAAGATACATATCTTAGCAGAAAGTTGAAAGACGTTGCGTTTACTTCACACAAGAGCAGCCATTTCCCCCTGTTGCCATGGGAACGTTATGACGTGACGTAATTACGCGACGTGAACATCATCGAAAAGCTGGAAACCCTGCGACAAAGCCATGATGAAGCCCACAAATAATCAGTCTCATTCACTTTACAGTTGTAAGATTGCACTTTTTTGTTGGGCTAAAACCAGTGGGCTAAATCATACTAGTTTCAAAAACCTTACACTTGTAAGTATATCATTTTAACAGAAGATGTCTGTTTTGTATAGCTACCTCTGTAAAACAGGAAGCACACCTTTTATTTTTTTATATTTTATTTTATTTTTTTGTTTCATTTATTCATTTTTACAGAAGTTGTATCATATTCATTTTGTAAAGCTACAAAACTTGTTTGACTCAATGTTTTGTAAGTTTGTGTCTAACACCATGTGTTTATTAAGGTCTGAAATAAAAAAAGATGAGAACTTAAATATTCCCAGCACTTTCTGTGATGTTGTATGCTTGCTTATCATAGGAAGTAATAAGAAATGATCCTTACATTAAGATAGTAGCCTAGTGAGAACAGGGTGTTGGGGAATCAATTTTTTTTTCATCAAACAGTTTTTGCAAGTTCCCGCAGTTTTTGAAAGTTCCCGCAATTTCATTGCATAAAATTGCATAAATATCCCGCATATTCCATCGCATTTTTTGAGAAAACGTGTCGCATAGTCAAGGATGTTTGCCCGCAACAATCACAAAAAAACTCTGCATTTTTCTGGAAGGACTGTGTAATACTGGGAAGAATCAGTGTTCCTTTGCACAGCATATGAAGTAAATTAAAAAACTAAACTAACAAACTACATTATTAGATCATCGGATTCCATTTGGGAATCTTCATGGATAATTATTTCTTTCAGCCAGTGGCGCCTCCAGAAATTTTTCATAGGGGTGGCCAGATGGGGCCACTTAAAATCTTGGGGTGGCACATCAAAACTATATGCCATCATTTCAGAATTTTATTCTACTGTTGTAGTAAACCGGCCTGTAGAAAACTATCAGAAAGACTCAAGGAAACTCCTACTGATATACTTTGGTTTATTGTGTTATATTTAATGTTACTAATGATATTAGTAGGGCCCTACTAATATATATTATATTATATATAATTATATATGTTATATAAATATGATATATATAAGGGCCCTCGCCCCGCGGTAAATTTCCAGATACTTACATAATTGTGATGAATTTAATCCTGTTTAAGTTATTATTTTGCAGTGTAAGATTACAGTTAACACCTTTAAATATTACATAAATGTATTATGAATTTTTAATAAACTTAACGAGTGTATAAATCAGCAGCAAAAAGTAATTCTTGAAAAAATCTGCACAGTAATTTTATAAAATCTAAATATGTTAATAAAAACAAATTACTATTAGTTCTCTTATAAAATTCAATCAGGCAATCATACATTTCACAATTTTATATTTATATATTAATGTCAAGAATTCAGAAGCGTATAGCCTACACTACAAAGAAATAATATACAATTAAATTATGCTTATTTTAAATGTATTGAGCAGGCTAGCTAGGTGTAACAACATATATTGGCTTTTAAAGGGCACCTATTATGCAAAACTCACTTTTACATGGTGTTTGAACATAAATGTGTTGGCAGTATGTGAGCAAAACCACCCTAGAATGATAAAAATCCACCCAGTGTTTTTTTTACAATCTCAATAAATCATAAGCACTGTCTCAGAACGAGCTGTTCTAAGATTCGGCTCAGTGTGACGTAGAATTGAGCAAGCCCCACCAACGTAGTTTGATTGACACTGTGGTTTTGGCATAGACCCCGCCCTCTGTGATCTGTTCACCATCCTCCATTGTTTCAACGACAGCCGGTGTTCAGACGATTTGTGCTGCCTTGTTGAAAATGCCTCCTAAGAAACATAAGTGTTCTGTTGTGGGATGTAATTATGTTCATATTAGTTTTCACTTACTTCCGACATCAGAGCCACTGAAAACGCAGTGGATGGATTTTATTTTGGAAGGAAAGGCGCCACTTAAACTTCCAAAATACATTTATGTTTGCACGAATCATTTCTAACAGACTGTTTTGTGAACGAGGGTCAATTCAAAGCAGGTCTTGCTTCAAAGTTAATCCTCAAGTGTGGATTGTTGCCTACTGTTCGCGATCCAACGTCACCTCCAGTAGAAGTAAGTGTATTTTATGATTTTTGAGCAAATAGTCATTTCAGTCGATGTCAGCCAATTCAACAACAAATGCGTCTAAAGTAGTTGTCGTTGTCGTAGGATGTCTGTGTAATAATTTAAACCTTGTTTGTATAGTGTGTAACCACACGTTTATAAATATATTTTTTAAAGATATTGTATTAAAAACTGTGCATGTTTTCTGTAAAGACAAGACATCAAAATTGCTGTTTCATCCGTCTTGTAACCTTCCATAAAACAAATAGCGTCAGACAGTTTTATGTCACGTATTATTTTTTGCAACAATTACAAATGTAAATAAATTAATAACGTTACCTGTTCTATCTCCCTGCAGCATATATTTTCTTGTTCTGTAGCCATCTTCTCACATTTGCCACATAAGCACCTGTACGACAAGTAATGTAAACATGAGGCAACATGTCCCTCGCATAAATGTAATTTCGTTTGTACAGAAAACGTTATCACAGTATTTGTGTTTGTAGTTTCAAAAAATTGCGCCAACGTTATCACAGTTTGTGTGTGTCTGTGTGTGTGTTGCACATCCATAATTGCAAAGGGGACGCCATTACAACTCTATAAGTACATAAATGTATCAAATAACCATTCCGAGACGACCTGGTCCATTCTCATTTGTGTTTCTTCTGCCGGAGTCTCTTCATCATCTGGGTCTGATTCCGGTTCAAACATGTACGGCTGAATGCCATACAAAACAGCGGGTCTCTCACTGTCAGCCATTCTGCTTCTACCGACTGTTTATTGAAGGTTTATTGCCATAGGTTTGCAAGTTACCCTCATCCAAAGGCTGGGCGGGGTAGACCCCGAAGCCGCCGCCAGGTGCCGCCATTTGCGCCATTTAGAATTTCAGCCGCCGCCAGCCAATAATTTCGTAAGCCAAATTGAGCCGCCATCTGATAAAGTTTGGCTGAGCTGGCTAGAATTATTTGCATCAAATAATAATTTTATCACATAGAGACATACACACACGACACGAATATATAAACAATACACGAGATCTATTTTCCCACTGGATTCATAACAGCACAGTCTTGTGCTCGTTGCTACGATACACAGACTCATAGTGAATTGACGACCAATTAAAATTGCTCGTTTTCCGTACAGAAGAAGCGATGCATTTTTTTCTCGCACTGAGGTGAAATGGCGGAAAGAAGCAAGCAAGGTAATTTTGATCTCACTTCTCACATACTTTGCTAATTCCTACTTACTTTTTTTTTTAACTTAGGCCTAGCCAGACTTTTGTTAAATCTTCAGGGCACGGTTGCACAAACACCTGAATCAAAGATATGATGTTATGAACCAAATATTCTGGAACGGAGAGATTTATAGCACTGAACGTGATATTACTGCAGTAACAAACCACCGTTTCCACATTGCTAATTCACGACGCATGCTTCAGTGTACATTGAAGTGAAATGTGCAAAACTTTGTCCAAAATAATACTGATAACAGTGTGTGTTTATATTAAGGCGAGACACGGCAGGCAAAAACATCGTTTTTTTTTTACTGGTCAATTTTGAGATTTTTGGATATTTGTCTTCCATGTCTTCTTACAGACTTGTGGTGAAAAAAAGTCCGAAATACACATTTAGGTCTTTATTTTACTACACTTCGTCTGTTTGCGTCTGTAGATTTCTCATAAATTCAACAAAAGTTTGCGTTCTTAATCAACATAACGTTACTTCTCCGCGATCAGACTACAAAATAAATATGTACATACGTTGTGAAAGTAAAATCTGGTGTTTTCTTTATTACATTGTATTGCATTTTGTAGAAATATAGTGTAAGCCATGCATTGCTTGGAAATATTGAGATCTAGTAAATCAGTATAACATAGACATCTGTAGACATGAAGTGGTAGCTTCAGCCATTTGCAGCTATGAAAAGTTTGGCGGCTGCAGCAGCCATTTAGGTTTTGGCTGAGCCGGCTAGCCAGCCAATAACTTCATCAGCCAGCCATTATTCTCAAAACAAATGGCTTCGGGCTCTAGGGCGGGGATATGCAGCTCATTTACATTTAAGGTGGTACACACCATAACAGCTCGAAGAAATGTCCAGCGCAAAAATCCTAGTGCAATTTGTTCGATTGTTTCACAGTTTTAAATTCCAGTTATTGTGCTTTTAATGCCGATTCATAGTCCTTGTGATGTGTGTGATCTAGCAAGCACACGGTAGTGAGTCGTTTAAAAACAGCGACAAACTCCAACAAAATAAAGTAATTTTATGTAAATCTACAGCCTTTTATCTACAGATCATGCATTATAATGTGAATATATCATATTGGAGAGAGTTTTACCGTGCATCCAAGAGGCGCGCGCGCGCTGTTTGAATATGAATGGAGAATGATTGACAGCCGCAGAGGAGGGAAAACGAGTTTCCGTACACTTAAATGATGTAAATACGTAGACTTCTGTCCCTCACATTAAGCTATGGAATGACTTCAGATGACTTTGTCACCCAAACTGACGTGAAAAAAGCGGGATCCCTGCTTGTCAAAACGTGGCAAAGACACATCAAAAAGCTGCTGTAACAGTATACTGTAACCATTTGCCACTTAAAAAGCACGTCACGACACATAATTCCCCGTCTTCTTTTACTAAAGAATATTTTTGACTTATTTATGAAATGCATAACTGATGCTACTAAAATTTATACTGGCCATTGGGGTGGCCAGGAGTCGGCCAGGGGTGGCCACGGCCACCCCTGGTCACCCCCTGGTGGCGCCATTGCTTTCAGCCCAATTCTACCAGAAAGACTCGGGAGAATAAATACTGTAACAATTAGCGTCAATATCTGCAAACTCAGACATGTGTAAGTACCGATCTTTTATACCACGAGTATTAGAACACGATTGGATAGATGAGAAGGTAATAAGTGACGTAGCAGTTGAGTCTTCCTGACAGAACTTATGCTAAAGCATTTGATTTTATAATCAAATGCTTTTATTCATTAAAATTCATCCCTGATATAGAGTTTTTTTCAATATGTGTCCCTCAGCTGAAATTAAGTTTTAATAAGTAAAAAAAAAAAACACTTCATAACACTGCATTACTATTAAGCGTCCCGGCTGTTTCGCCTCAGTTCACACATTGACTGTGATCACGGCATCAACGAAGCCTACTGTGATTTGTGACGTTTTTGACATTGCTGCATGTGATGAGGTTAAATGCCATGCAATTTGAAATTAATTTGCGTAATGATGCTCATAATAAATGTCTTTGAGGCACTATACACATTGGCCCTGTATTGAAAAATAGTGAGCTACTTAAGTTGACAGCATTTACCTTAATTCTTTTGACTTAAATAAGGCAAGAGATGGCAGACAAAGTGTGAGAAAATTTAAATGCAAATATAATTCAATAGCATAAACTAAACTATAAGAAAGTGTTCAAATCAATTCAAGTCAAGTCACCTTTATTTCTATAGTGCTTTACACAATACAGATAGTTTCAAATCAGCTTTATAATAAACAGGAAGATAATGATCAATGCTGCAAACTTAATCAAATATGACTCATTTAAATGTGATTGTCTAAAACAGACCTATAGAAGACAATGAAAGTGTCATGATTCAGCTGAAGTTGCTTCAGTTTTGATTCAGTTCAATTCAATAACTGTATATTTCAAGTATGAAATGGGTTATATTTAGGGATAACCAGTTCTACAGAAGATAATAGTGGTGTTATTCAGCTTGAGTCAGTTCAGTGTTGATTCAGTATACTTCCATAAAAGTGTTAATGTTGCGAAATTCATCAATTATTAAACTAATTCGAATCTGCTATAAAGCAGCCCTGCAGAAAACATAATCCAGCTCAATTCAGTTCAAGTTTTGTTCTTATCCAATATCAGTGTCAGTGCATCGAAATCGAGAAAATCACTGAATATTAAGTGTCATTCAAATCCCTACTAAGCAAGCCAGATGCGACAGTGGCAAGAACGCCCAACTCTAGTGACAGAATGGAGAAAAAAGAGCCTTGATGAGAAACCAGGCTCAGTCAGGTGGTCAGTTCTCTGGCCAAACGAGTGAACATGATGTGACTTATGGCTAGGCTGCGAAATGTGACTGATATGTGATATTTGTGTAAGCAGTGTGCATTTTTATAGGGTGCCACACCGTTGCATTTTGTGTGAGGAATGCAATTTGTATGGTACACAGAGAGAAGCGTTCCAGATCGGTCACTTTGAGGTCCCACTTCAGTTCAGAAAGGCCTAAGAAAGCTTAAAGAAATTCAATTTGTGTTTTTTTTTTCAATTGAAATACTGCAGGTACAATCAGCCCGGTAAAGTTAACTGTGCGTAAAACTTTTTTTCCTGCTTAATCTCAGGTTCTTTCCGATACTTCTAACTGCAGTCATAAGTGTGTTGAGACCCATAAAGTGTTGAGAAGTCGGGCTCAATTCACATTTTATTATAGGCCAAGTTTATATTAGCACCATGACAGTCAATACGATCACTCTCTTCTCATTTGGCCATATCTTACTCTGCAAACTCAGTCAGACGGCACGAGTCTTTTCATCTTCGGTGTCAGGATTTTTCATTTGCCTTTCTGAAGGGGAATAATTTTCCTGTGTGAGAAGTAATAAAACTGCAATGGCATTAGAAAGGCAGAGCGATCAATATTTCATATTGACATCTGAACCTGAAATCACAGGGCTGCACTATGTACACTCCACTGTCATGATATAAGCATTGTTTGTGTGAGGTTTATTTGATTACTCTAATTATTAAACATGCTTTAGAGACCATACATAAGCCAATACATGCCTGTCTCTTGCAAAACGGGACTTTTGTAACGTCACCAGCTGGAGTGCCCTTGGGTTGCATCCACCTGTGTCTAATTACCTTGTCAGCCTATTCAAACCATGAACACTCATTAAATCCCTGCAAAGTCTTGTATGTGTCTCACTGCATTTCTGAGCGTGTTTGTATCCTGTTTCTCCTGTCTCCTGGTTTTCTTGATTCTCTGCCTGTTCCCTCGGATTTCTCTCTTTGCCTCGGCCCTTATCTGTTATTGTTTGGAATGGTTTGTTTGTGTATGACCCTTGCCTGGATTTGGATTACGATTGTGGATAACCCTTTAAATAAATACTGCATTTGGATCCTCGACCTTCGTGTCTCAGAGCAGTTTGTGACAACTTTAGCATGCAAACTTTAATATCATAGTTTTATGGTTCATCTGCATTACTCTTTTGCATTATTCAAGTAATATTATAAGAAAGCAAAATAAACGTGGAGAAGCACTCTTGATAATTTGCCCAACAGACATTGCACACAGGAGTACACTGACTGATAACTGGCATCAGAAGCACTAAACCAAATCAGTACACTTCATTTCAGACAATGAATTGGATGCCTTGCAAATAATCAATAAGATTTCTATTAAAACTACAGTATTTTTCCTGGAACTGAACTTGCACAGTTTTACTCAACTAATTTAATTGTAACCAGATTGAAAAAAGAGATACACTTATAGAGCACGTGTTTGGGATCAATATCACAGCAAAAACACACACAAAAAAAGCATTTGAAATGTGTTGAAACACATCAACACATGAAAGTTAAATGCATCAGCATTTAACTTTTATGTGTTGAAATGATTTTCCTGTGCTCATTGATACATTTTTCATGGAGAAGCAAATGCTATTATATTTAATTGTGTTAGTTTTATTTGTCATTGCCAGTGCAGAGTCCTGCATTTAACCACATTTTGATTGTATATGTGAAGTGGCAAGACAAGCAGATGTAGCTGTAAGAGCGTCAAAGAGAGGGACAATATAGAGACAGTGAGGAAAAGAGATGATGAATGGAGTGACAAGGTTGTGTCATTTCAATTCAGTAATTTCAGGCGATAAATTCAATTCATGGAGCATAACTCGGGGAAATCCTCCAATGTTTGCCCTCCTGTCTTGTTTTGCACTGAACTCATGCTATTCTGCTCTAATGGAACAGGAATGAATCACAGCTCAACGCATTCTTTCATAAACACTTAAAGCTTGAATTTAAATTTAAATTATTTATATATTGTTAATGTAAAATACAACAATAATAACTGGTCAGATACGTAATTCTGTCATGTCATGACAGCTCTCTGAGTGTTTGGCATGGTTATGGATATGACAATGTTTCAGTGTTGATATGTTTGTTGTTGGTGGAATAGAACTACCCTGCTGCTGTTCTGCATTCATATTCAAAATTATTATTCAGATTCAAAAAAATGCTGTTCAGTTCACAAAAACGTTTCAGTTCACTGGAATGCGTTTGTCAATGGGACCGCCAGAAATATCTGGTACCCCGGGCAGTGCTCTTGGGTTTCAGCTTTATAACTGGCTAAAGTTAAAGGAGATCCATTCATTGGACACATTGAATGTGAGAATAAAAGTAAAGGAAAAGAAAAATCATGTCTTGTTTCCTTTGGCATCAACTTATCAAAAATTATTTATGTAAAAATGTTTTATATGCAATTCAAATGCATAAATCCTAAATTTAGTTTTGATTAAATTGGAGCTAAATAATAGAGTTGGGGAGCCTGAGAAGTTCTTCAATTAGTAGCCTAGTACTAACAAAACAAACTAATCTCCTTTTAAGGGAGTAAAATCATGAATATTGGCATGATTCTGATATCTGTGATTATTACAGCTGCTGGTTACAATTAAATTATTAAAATTTCTTTCAGATTGGGATTTGATGAGGTTTAAGGTTCACTCTCTAATAGGACCCATGGTATTTATTAAATACATCTACGGCATTTCAACACAGCGTCCCATAAGCAAGCTGAGGGGCTTTCAATCCCCAGTGCAAGCCTTGGAGGGGTTTTAAACGGGGAACACAAACAAAGACACACACATAGAGACACCTCTCTAAACAGTAACCTCAATATGGCAGCGAGCGGTTTGTTCCCCGCTCAAGCCCTCCAGGACATGAAGATATCATGTGGATCAGATCAGCACCTGATCATTTGAATTTCAGAAGCTTTCCTTGATATGCCCTCATATTTGACATTGCGACCAATGGTGCGAATAAACCCTTCCATCTGTGAAATTTGAATCTTTTCAGATATGCGGATGTGTCAAGGTGGTTTTATATGGGTGAATTTATTTCCGTTGAAACTCTAAAACCAACAGATTAGATCTATTGTTGATAAGTATGCTTTATATATGCATATATATAATTACATTCATGCCTCAGAATTTAGAGTATGATTGAATTTAATGTTATCCCAGACCTATTAGACTTTTTTCTTCTGTGGAATATGAAAGATGGGTAAGAATTTATTTTGATGATCCACTTTAGACATTCTGTTGACTATAAGTTACGTTGCACCTTCATGTCAACTATAGCAGTCATTATAGTATTAGTAGACTGTCTGCTTAATATCTGCTAGCACTTTATTTTGATGATCAAGCTCCCCGACAGACATTTTACTTACCATAAGTCAGTTTGCAAGTAAATGTAAACTTATTCTACTAACCCTAACCCTACCAGTCAATTCTCCACTAATACTCTAATGCAGCGGTTCTCAAAGTGTGGGGCGCGCCCCACTGGTGGGGAATAGAAACGTGACAGGTGGGGCGCGCCAAACAGGAGGATATTTTCCTTTTTATTACTTTATATCTTTATTCATTCATGGCGAGTCCGCATCGTCAACTTCATCTTTGCAGCGACACAGAAAACACCAGTTTATTAATAAACAATTAATTGTCTTCTTGCTATTTTTTACACATTCATAATCATTACTTTTGCCGGTTCTTTGTGGCATTAAATCAATATAAAGGGGCGATTTGTCAACTAATGGCTTAAATGAACAACTACTAGTCGACTAGAAAAAAAAACTTTAGTCGGAGGCAGCCCTTATTGCACATATTTTCGAACCAGCAGGCCATTCTGGGTTGAGCGAGCGACCCTGAGTGGAATGAGCGAGCGGAGGAATATTCAGAAATGCGTTCTCCGCTCACATGCTCTGATCGGATGATCACTAATGCAGGAATACATAGACCTGTCTTGCCAAATGGATTTCTCTTCTTTTTTTTTTTTAACAGATTGCAAAGTGGCACTTTTATTTCTTTTCTATTTTTGAACTTGATACAAATTTTGACACAACTGCACTTTTATTTTCTCTATTTTTGAATTTCATGCAAGTTATGACACAGCTGCACTTTTATTTTCTTTATTTTTGAACTTGCTGTTATTTGATGTAGATAGTTAGTTTGTATTTGGATACAACTTGCTATACTGATACTACTGTTCAATCAATTGGAACACTTTAAGGTTGTTGCGTTTTTCATTAGCATTGTGTTGGGGCGATGGGGGCAGGTGGGGGCAGGTGGGGCTTGAAATTTCCCCTTGTCCAAAGTGGGGAATGACCGAAAAAGTTTGAGAATCACTGCTCTAATGAGAGTTAGTTGACATGTAATGAAAGTTAGTTGACATGGACCATAGGTGCAACCTTATTTATAGTCAACAACATATTTAAAGGGGACCATCAAAATAAAGTGTAACCGAAAGATGTTTGGAGGAATGTTAAAGACCCATTCACACCAAGAACGATAACTATGAAGATAAAGATAACGATAAAGATATAGTTCTAAAAATCATTCGGAATATAAAAGAATAGCAGAGTCCACACCACAACTATAATAATAACGGCTCCGATGAATGATATAATTGGAATCACTTTCAGAACGATTTATTTTCTAGCTGATGAATGATAAAAACATTGACAGCCAATCAGAATCCATCCTGCTTTAAAGAGCTCGAGCATATAAAGCGACAGAAGACGCGCGCTTATAATAAACAGAACGATATCGTCACTCGTTGTGTCAGGATGTAAAATAGGGATAGCTCACAGCTGAAGTTATTGCAGAGGCCAGACAGACTGTCTGGCATCTCACAACTCGCTCTTTATTCCCCAGTCGAACTCGGGTAACTGTCTGTAACACGTTCTACCGTCCACGGTGTTACTTAATAAACAAAATAAGATAAAAATTAGCATCAAACAGAAAACAGAAATAACCCGCATACATGGGGTGTTCGAGGTAGCCTTGCTCCGCCCTCCTACGTACTTACGCTCAATTTTCATTTTCCTTCAGTACTATGTCTGGGATTGTGCTGTAATCTTTGGTTTTCACCGGTCAATTTTTTACCAGGCCAATCAGCGAACAGAGGGAGTGGCTGAGAACGATGTTGTTGATGTCGTGCGTTTTTTTGAGTTGTAGTTCAGTAATGGCAGCAGAGAGAGATGCGAGCGAAGCCATTCGGTCCGTTGTGGCAACGCTGCTGAATATCAAGAAGTTAAAGCCGGAGCAAGAACAACCTTTGCTTAGTTTTGTTGGTGGCCATGATGTTGTGGCCCTCCTCCCCACGGGCTTCGACATGCCATACGTCACGACCAAAAGTTAGCGATTGGTTACGGCAGATCCAATAGTTTTAGACTTCAATAGAGTACCCGCCTAGAAGGATGTTAACACTTGTCAATGGAGCAGAGCCATACTCTGCACAGACTGCAGACAGTTCAACAGGGAGCGTGCAGCTCTTAAAGGGGCCACACCTTATTTACACTCGTTACAGTCTGGTGGTGTGGATACTAATTGTTTTCGTTATAGTTTTATTTATAGTTATCCTTCTTGGTGTGAATGGGCCTTAACTCTTCTCTTTTTCCTATAAAGCCATAGAAGCAGTGGCGAAACTACTGGGCCCACTCACTCAAAAGGTCATTTTTCAGAAAGATGTTTGAAATAATTTAATTATGACATAAGTAGACAGTAAGAGAAAGTCACATAAACCACACAAAATCCAATCAGACTGAAAATAGACTTCCAGAGATGCGATTTGGATAGGATTTCAAATCACATATGAATGTAGCACAAAACGTATGTGTAAAAATCGCATTCCATGTGATTTTTTTGCCGTTCACACATTTTAAATCTGAAAGTAGCCATAGCTTCTTTGTTGATTAGTTAATTGATTGTGTTCAGGTGTTTCTTGTTTCCTTATTATCACTTGTATTAATAGCCCATGTTTTTCTCTTGTGCTTTGTTAGATCTTGGTTGTTTTCTTATGTGATTTGTTGGGTGTTCTTTCTTTCGGTTCTTGTTTCCTTTGTGTTTTTACTTTCTTCTGGTGCTCCTGTTGTTTTGTATCCGTTTATTTATTGTTATTAAACCATTTATCTGGATTAGGATCCTGTCCCCCCTCATCTTTGAGTTCAACTTCATTACAGTCGGAACATTTGAGAGCTACTGTACTGAAGGGGAAAGATTTTCAGCCAATAGCTACTAAAATTTCATTGTGTTCCTCACACAACGCTTATATGATGTAGGAAGGCTTGAAATATATCACATATCAGCCTGTAGACATATTTTAACCTTGCACCTCCTCATGATTATGGATGGAATGCACTTTGTGTCTTTTGACACAATTTTTTCTATTACCAAATCTTTCTTGTATACCATTTTTCATATTCAAAGGCTTATGTAATATAGCACCATAAAAGCCATGAGCATGGCTACAAATCCTTCTGGTGCCTTTTGTCTTCAAGGGGACAAACTCTCTAGAGAAATAGATATCCATATATAAGTTCTAAGAATTATTAATATAGCATCTGTATCTTACAATGGGACCATAGATTAAAGTATTAATAAATATTTTCCCAATATTTAAGGAAAACTATGAATATTTTGATTAGATTTTAATTGAATATATTTTTTATTAAATATCTGATAAAACATTTAATTAGAGAACACATCTATTCAAAATATAATTTAATCTTATTTCTACTGGTATTCATTTATCATTTGGAGCAATATGCCAAAAATAATGGTTGACATTTTTTACAGTGTTTTATAAATCAAATTAAAATGCAGTATTCACTTTGAATTTTATTTATTCTACTTTACAGTTTTTTATTTAGACATATTGTAATAGGACCGGTTAATGGCTGTGTTTATGTTGCTTACAAATTTTTACTGGTTTACAAAGTTTAGATATAGCAAGTGATGAAGCCCTGCAGAAGACAATGTCTCTCTCTCCCTCTGCCTCTCCTTCTCTCTGTTTCTTCTCAACCAACTTAGCTCCAATACTCCTCCACTGCTCATGGGAGTCAGTCTGTTTCCATATGTTCTTGGTGTTGTTTGGGGTTCTTGTAGTGTTCTGTGACAGCTTCCAATAATACAGATCGCCATTTTTACTAATTAAGTTTTTACGTTCCTACCTGGCTTTGCTGGACGCCGGGCCTGTAAGGAGGTGACAAATACAGGGGTACGGAGTTTAATGAAAACCACAAAAACATACAATTTAGTTAAATAAGTGGTAACACTTTATTTCGATAGTCCACTTTAGACATTCCACTCACTATAAGTAACTTTGCAGCCATATCATCTAATGTCTCGGGTTACTACTGTAACCCTCGTTCTCTGAGAAGGGAACGAGACGCTGCATCGATAATCGACACATTGGGGTACGGCTATAAGTGGGCATAGTTTGTGTGTGTGTGGGGGGTAACCACCCCAATAACCAAAACTAGCAAGTACAGTTGTTCTCCTCTTAATGTTTTGAGGATTTGTTCAAAAGAGAAACAGCATATGACGGCAATAGAGAAATCTCTCCCTAAAATGCATTGCCCGGAACTATCTACACTAACAATGGCACAGCATCTATTGACTTTTTTTATCTCAAGGCCAGAGAGTTCTGACATATGTCTGCAATTTTGTTTTCGTAAGTAATTTTCCGACCAGCATTGCCCAAGGGTCTGCAAGGTGACCTCGTTTTCTGAAGAGAAATATTCTCCACATCTGAGCCAGCACGCTTTGCCTTTCCTCCACTCAATGTGGTGTGTAGTCCTAGAACATGACTGTTGTACGTAACAATATTTTCTTATAATGTATCCTTCCTGGCTTTTTGTTGCTGGCCTTCCACAGATGTCCACAAAAAAAAACCCTTGACCAAAGCTTTCCCTTTATGCAAAACCATGCAATCAAGGTCTGTCTCTATTGATTCCGCAATAAAAACATTTCGCTGAAGTGCATCCGGCGAACAGGAATGAACGGTTCACATGCGCTGCAATTCAGAATAAAATGCTTTCGAAAAATTTCTACATGTTGTAGTTTTCTGGTGTCAGTGGGTCAGATTATTCAAATTGTTGAAATGAATGTGAATGGAGATCTGGGGTCGTGTTCATTCCCATCGCATAAAACAAGAGAAATATAAAAATCAATGAAATAAATGAAATCCCAAAAGCATGTTGCAATGGAATTGGCAGCGGTTTGGTCCTGTGGGAGATCATTATGGGCTTGAACAAAGGAACCAGGGCAAAGGTTCCCTGCAGACTACAAAAGCTCTATGGGTGGAGGGGGGATACAACTTATAATATTAGCTAATAATAACAAAAAACAGTGGGGATTCTGAATATCACAGCATCTACCAATCTCTAATACAGACAGTGAGATGAAGCAAACTGTGTCCAAGGATTAGGATAATTATTATTATTTTTTTTTTTCAAGAAATAGATTTCTGGTATACCGGGAAATGCATTATCATCTTTTGCTATTTTTTTTTAAAGCCCTGGGATTAGCTCTCTCAGCACTTTTGTACATGGAACTTGTCCTTCAAATGGTGAAGCTTGTTTCATTCAGAATGGATCGGGAAGTGATCCTCTGCCACTGAAAGGTCTGAGATAGTCTAGCTGGGTCAAAAATGGGGTATAAAGCTGTCTGGTTAGCATGGGTAGTTATCCTGTTGGTAAATATTGTAATTATCCTGTATTGCAGCCAAAAGATAATTTGCAGATGTTGTTTCATTATCGTTCAACAACATAACTCACTGCATAACCGCCATAGTATCGTGCATTGTTGTAACATCTTAACATCATCTGCAGAAGAGTGACAAAAGCAGCAATTTATTTCAATATCTGACTTATATCATAAGAAACTCTTTTGTTGGTTAAAACAACAAACCAGCTTATAAGAGTCATTTGTTTGTGGTTCAGACCACACTCTTCCCTGCTGTTTTTTAATTCAGTAAAAATAAAAATAATAGTCATTTGTTTCTGATTCGGATACAAGTTGCATGTTGTTGTTTCAACAGAGTCAACATACTTTCAATAGAAGTTACAACATAATGGTGCGTTCACACCGGACGCGAATAGAGCGGCTAGAGCGAGTGATTTCAATGTTAAGTCAATGCAAAGACACATTACGCACGTAAAAAATTCCTGTGGCGCGAATGAGGTTATGAGGAACGAGTGCGGCGCGGTAGTTACAACATAATGGCCATAACGGGCAGCATAATGGCCGAATGAGGCGTAGAGCGTGGCGCGGTAGACACGAATTCGCCTCATTCGCGCGTGAAGTTCACGCGACTGGCGCGAATTGAGCATCTGCCGCGTTCCGCGCGAATGATTTATTTACTGCTTTTTGTGCATTCACGCGTTTGACGCGAATTCGCGTCTGCCGCCCGAGTTGACAAATCTGAACTTCTGCTTCAAATTCGCACCGTGTTAACCAATCAGGAGCCAGCTTGCTGCTGTCACGTGGTGAACTAAATATTTTACCACATTATGGCCATGTCCACACGGACACGGGTATTTTTATAACCGGAGTTTTTCCTACAGCGTTTTTAAAAAAAATCCCGTCCACACATGCTCGGTCTCCGTCTACATGAAAACGTAAAAACACGCAATCAAGCGCGGTCAAGAGCATGCCACGCCAGCAGGCGGTGATATAAACCTTAACCCTAAAGCCACGTTGGCCAATGAGAAGCGCAAATCTGATGTCAAACACAGCTGATAACGGCGCACACTCTGACGTCGCAAGGCAAAAACCCCGGTTTCACTGTCTACACGACAACACTGTAACCGGCGTTTCTGAAAATCCTCACCCTGGCAGGGGTTTTCAAAAATGTTCGGTTTCAGTGCGTTTTCGTGTGGACGAACGGCCGAACCGCATAAAAAAAGTCACGGTTATAAAAATACCCGTGTCCGTGTGGATAGGGCCAAAAACTTCATTTTAATATATGAGACATTCATTTTGTATGCTATTTATTCCATATCTAATTTAGATTATATGAAACATTATTATTATTCTAATGTAAAGAGAACCAACATACTTTAGTGCAAGAACATAGTTAATCGTGTCTGTGTTGTGTGAGGGAAAAAAACACAGGACAGTTTAATCACTTTTGTAGTAGCCTAGGCTGGCTCCATTTATCATCAAAACAAAAATAAATTACATATAAGGTGGTGATGGCGAGGGTGATCCTCGCTCCGATGCGGGACAGCAGGTCATCAAACTGGCCGCGGGACAGGCGAAAGTACCGCTGAAAGCGGCCGTCATCCAGGTGCAGCTCCTGGAGCAAATGGTGAAACTCGCCGAACTGGGTTCGCCTCCGAAGGGTCTGGTGGACCCAAATACGGCGATGATGATCCCTACGCCGCTGTTCTGCTCTCCAGAGCAAATACAGAGCGATGACTCTCTCGATAAATGACCCATCAACAACAGACATCTTGTAAAAAGATGGCCGCCAACAGGGTTCGAAACTTTTGAAACTTTCGCCTCAGACCGTCAGTTTCACTCTTGTCGCGCGAATTAACTCAAAGTGGTCAAGCGTCAAACTAGACGCGGTAGACATGAATTTGACGCGCTATTCGCGTCCGGTGTGAACGCGCAGTAAAAGAAGTTGCTGTTATTTTGTGGTACATGGCCATTTTTATTGAATCACATTCAATACAGACTGCAAACTTACATTTGCGCGTTCACGAGAGCATCACAACGCTTGCGTGTTACAGTATGTTGACGAGAGATAGGATGTTGCTACATGATCTCACGTTGGAGATGAATATCTTTGTAAATAAACTTTTTAACTTTTTAAATAAACTTGTAATTATGTTTATTTGTGCAAACAAAGCACTTGAGCCTCTTCATAAAATTGGGTTAAACCACTGGAGTCACATGGATTAATTTATTGATGTCTTTACTTCTTTTCAGGGGTTTGAAAGTGGTAGTTGCGTACAGTAGCTCTCAATGGAGGCTCAGAAAGCTCTCAGATTTTATTAAAAAGATCTTCATTTGTGTTCTGAAGATAAGCAAATTTCTTACGGGTTTGGAACGACATGAGCATGACAGAATTGTCATAAATCGGGTGAATGAATGAATAAATAAATAAATAAATAAATAAATAAATAACAAATAAGTATAATAATGTTTCAATGATTTTTTTCATTTTAAAAGTAGTGTCACTGTGCTTGCTTTTTAAATAAATATTTATCCTCTTTAAACTTCATTACTATAATAGCAGGTCAAACAAATTGATTGTATATGTCACGGTAGATGTATTCGCTGGTTCCTTCTAGTCCTGTGTTTATGTTGTTGTATGAGTGCACGTGTGCAAGGGGCGTGTCTGTATGCCATTACCTGATCCACTCCAGCTGTTCATCATTACAATCACCAGATGCAGTTCATCTCACCACGCTTCTTAAACTCACCGCTGTTCTCTCACCTTTGTCAGATCGTTGTTTGATGTTCCCCTGTCTTCTGGTTCGTGTTCCTGCCTGGTGTTTCCTGTTCGTCGTCTTCCGTGTTGATTTGGATCGTCTCACCGTTTGTCTGCACGTCACCGGTATTGACCATCGAAGTCCCTGCGTCACCTATCTCCACCTGGCTCACTGCACCCTGGACTTGTGTGTTTGTGCTTCTAATAAATTGTATTATACTCGCGATTGCTTCCTGTGTTTCTGCCTAACATGACAGTATAGTACTGACAGAAATAACCAAACACTATGATATATGACTTTTTATGCATTAGATATGTAAGAAAGAACATTCTGACAGCTTCTTTTAGATGACATTTTTTCTCCCTTGAAATTGGCAACGTGTAAATTTATTCTATTCTTTTGGCTTTGGGGTATTTTGTTAATTGAGAAAACGAGTCTGTTGCTACGTGCTTCATTAAGAGAACTTCTTATTCTAATTCGTCTTATCTCAGTTCCTAGATCCAGCTCCTAATCAGTGCAATAGGACTCGTATACTGGTTTAATCCCCTCCAGACGATCAAGTTAATTAGAGAGGCCAGTTCTAATCACCAACTCATTACAGATATTAATTTCCACTGTATAGACCAGGACAAGTAAATCATGGCCGCTTAATTATTGATGGCCTGAAACTTGAAACTGAGACAAACTGAGACAAGAACTGTACAGCATTAGCTGGTTTGGTAGAAACATCTTTTAAGGGTCATACCCTAAACTATATTTTCTGAGATTTTAAGAGAGTTATGTGTTGAACATCATAGAAGACAAAATCGCTTATAGATTATGTTTATAGACCTTATTCAGAGCATTGCCATGACATGTATGAAAGCGAGGCTGATTTACCATGTTTTCAATGGCATCCACTGTTAATTGCTGTATTCATTTCCTAGATCACTTATAATTTTCCACAGCTTATATTGTCAGGAGTTTGTCATCCACTGAAATTTCTTGAAAATATATTTTTGCAGGGTTTCAACAGCAGAACAATCCAAAAACACATTAAACCGTTAAAGAGATGGCTATTCCTCACAGACTCGCTTTCATTCCCGTTAAAAATCAAAGGTGGCACTGCTGTGAATATGGTCTACACCCTCATTCACTAGTCCCTACATCACTTCACTAATAAAGCCTATTTGAAGGAGTGAATGAAAACGCGCTGGAAGGACTGCCACTTTTGCATAATTTGTGCTTGCTGTTTAATAATCATTTGAAACTTTGCAAACTGACATCTCCAGTAGTAATGAAAAGATTTATCTTGAACTCTATCATGGAAGCATGTGTATGCTATTATGCTGCAGCCACATTGGACAAGCAGTTTGGAAAACGGATGGCAAGCCATCTTCTGGCAAGATGCGGGAATTCATTTGGCACGATCCTCACAGTTCATTATGGGTATTTTCTACCCGTTGAGTGTACATCAGTTGTACACTCATTATTGCAGTACATTGTGCCCAGTTCAAATCCCGCTCGGAGCGAGTAGAGTGCCGAATCCCGCTCGGAGCTCAGTCGCTAGACCCCCTAAACCTCACTCCCTTCCGGGTCACGACACCAAATTTAACCTGTCCTACTTGACCTGCTCCAAGCAGGATTCGAACTGGGGCCTCCAGCTTGGCATCCAAGACCAAGTCCTGTCTATTTGAATGGGGGAATCCTGAAATCTCAAAAACTGCTTACAGAACTAGGGCTGCAACAAACGATTATTTTGATAATCGATTAATCTAACGATTATTAGAACGATTAATCGACTAATCGTCGATTATTTCACAGACTAATCAGTACGTTTGGAACGATTATTCAGCTTTTTCAATTAGTTAAAACATTGAGTTATACATATTCTTATTATAATATAAAAAATTAAAATCAGTTCAGCTTTTGAAATTGTTGTTTTAATGAACTTTGAGCCAACTAAACAGGTCATTCTCTTTAAGTTTTCAGATTTCGGTCCAACTCAAATCAAACACAAATGCTCTCCAAGCATTGTTGAATAGGCCCACTGCTTTTCTTAGAACTGAAACAGAAAAAGGGACATTTACTTCAGGACACAAAGAATGGTAAAATATTAATCTGCAAACCATTATTATAAGTATAAAATTACAACCTTTTTTTTTACATGACAATTGAGCTGACAGAGACGTTCTCATTCACCTTTTAATTTACAGTATGAAAAAGTAACTGCCATGATATTCTTCCTGACATCTCTTTTTGCAAGTCATGATTATGGAACAAAATACAGGCAAGTGATAAGACTATAATACCTAATAGTGTTACAATAATAAAAACAGCCCTGACTCCTAAGCTCGATCAAGTTTTATTTTATGCAAAATAAATCATTACATTACTGTAATTATATTATTATTGATAATATTATTAGTAGTATTGCATTCTCTAATAAAGAGATGTACTGCTAGTTAGTTAGCTCTAGCTGGAGAACACTCAATTCTCACCGGCTCCTCTTGTGCCGGGATGTTTCCTCTGTAAGTGCTCCAACGTGCATGTTGTGCTCCCTTGAAAAGCAAGTTCCGCCTTGGATGTATTGCACACGACAGCATTCTTGTTTTGAAGTTTTGTGAAACTTTTCCAAACAAACCTTGCTAGTTCGGATTCGTTTGCACTCCATCATAATTCGCGCTGTTTTTTCTTTTACCAATAGCATTTGTAAGGGCTACATTACACTCTAGCGCTACAGCGTCGTAGCGGCCAAATCGCGACATTGCACGCCCTTACATTAGGTCACGTGGGATCAAACGACTACTCGACAACAAAGATATTTGTCGACAATTTTTTATTGTCGACATTGTCGACAATGTCGATTAATCGTTTCAGCCCTATACAGAACACACAAGTAAATAACATATTTCATACCAGCAAAACAGTCTGACATCTTAACTGTCATTTCATTTATCTGACGCTTTTATCCAAAGCGACTTACAATTGCTATATATGTCAGAGGTCGCACGCCTCTGGAGCAACTAGGGGTTAAGTGTCTTGCTCAGGGACATATTGGTGTCTCACAGTGGATTCGAACCCAGGTCTCTCACACCAAAGGCATGTGTCTTATCCACTGCGCCATCACCACCCCATCACTGTCCCATAAATGTTGTCCATTATGCTCAAAAAGCTTTAAAAACTGCATTTTTCAGGCTAGAGTGCAGACCTAGTGGACATCTCAGAACTGTTTCTATAGCATTCGGAGCTTCTAATGGCAGATGCAGTGACGCAATGACTTTACCAACTGACGGTCATCGTCTCAGTCATGGTCTGACATGTCACTCCTTATCTGGGTTTTAGTAACAAATTGGTTTTCCATGCAGACGTGTTTCATCTCATATTGGCAGAAGTGCTCATTGTTGCAGTTGTTGTGTTCACAGCCACCTGTTGCTTTCATTAGTCAGGAGCTGGACCAGAAATATAAGCATAATGCTCTTTCTTCGATGTTCGAGCTCATTTTTCAAAAATTAAATAAAATTTCGTTACGCTACAGTAGTTCCAAATCTGCTTTGCCTTTATTTGTATCTTGTGTGTCATGTTTCTCTAAGCATAATTTTCATCACTGTACTTTAACTCTCATCTCTTCATAATGCACATGCATAATGCAGCCAGAGTCTGGGCAGCCTATTTGTGTTTCCATTTGCTCCGTCGCTGTTTGCACATTCTTTTCAGTATTATTTTCTCATGACTTGTTTGCTGTTATTGCATTTTTATTTGTATGTAAATTGGGGCTGTATGTTTCTTTCACAGTTCCCTCCCGGTCACCTCTGATGTAAAAATAAATAAGAGAAACTGCAAAATTGATGATGATGCTGCCCAACTGTTGAGACAGTTTAACTGTCCAAACAACACTGCTAAAAACTATGGGTGATTGGGCTTTTTCTTCTTTGGCATCCTAATTTGTGGAATTCCCTGCCCTCTGAGATTAGGAATGCAGAATCCCTTAGTGTTTTTAAATTGTCCCTTAAAACTTACTTTTTTAGGGTAGCTTTTATGTGATTCATGTGATTACTGTGTTTGTTATTATATTGGCTTTTTATTTTTTTGCTTGTTTAGTTTTTACTGCCTGGACTGTTATGTGTATCTTTTAATTTTATTATTTTTATGTAAAGTGCTTTGAGATCCTACTTTTAAAGGCACTATATAAAATAAAGATTATAATTATTATTATTATTGAGAGGATCATATCTGCTTTCTAATGTGAATTGATCACTGGAATGACATGACCTGAGTGTATTTCAGAATGAGCTTTTCATATAGAAGTAACTTGTTGTGATGTCAGTCTATGTTCCCCTGTTGTTTCATGTTGGTAGTTCCCCGTTAAGTCTATTAGTCTCCCCAGGTTTCTCAGATCAACCACACCCCCTTGTTATCCTGTTTACATCGTTTGCCCCTGTGTTTAAGCCCTGTGTTTTAGTCCAGTCTTTGTGCGTGTGCGTGTCCGTGTGCGTTACTGTTGGTCGTTCTTTCCCTTTCCCTTTGTCGAGGTTGGGGTTTGTTTAATAAAGTGTGCTGCAAGTGGATCCTGCTTCTTCCTTGTCTCAACCACATCGTGACAGAACAACTCACCAAGACATGAATACAGCAGCACAACTGACCAATATGGATCTAACTGGTACCATCCAGTACCCGCTGAGTAAACTGTGTTCAATTTAATCGCATCATTGAGGATTATGTGGAGGAGTTTCTTTTTTATAGTCACCTCGTTCCTGGTGATGATGCAATGCTAAATAACTGTTTCTGGAGTGGACTAGACCAGGACATTAACTTAAATTTACCAGAGGAAGACCCCAGCTGGACCCTGGCACAGTATATTGATTTTGTCCTGGAGTTTTGTGGATCCCCCTTCACTGTAGGGAAGGTGGAGAAGGATGTTATCAAGACCGAACTGCCTCAATTCTTCTCGTCACTTCAGCCATCAAGCTAGCCATGGCATCGGTCTATGGGCATCCAGGACTGATGTCCACCATGGCACAGCCGCCGCTGATGTCAGTACGGAGGGCCAAGAAGACCGTCGTTCCAGGATCCCGTCTCCCAGAGTCTGTCCACGTCCGGTCTGTCCTCGTCCCGTCTGTCCAGCCAGAGCCTGTCCAGCCAGAGCCTGTCCAGTCGCGAGCCCTCGCCGCTGGTCCCATCCAGTCCCGAGCCCTCGCCGCTGGTCGAAGGGCCCTCTCCGTCATGGCCACCCGAAGGGCCCTCTCCGTCATGGCCACCCGAAGGGCCCTCTCTGTCATGGCCACCCCGAAGGGCCCTCTCCGTCATGGCCACCCGAAGGGTTTTCTCCGCCGAGGCCACCCGAAGGGTCTTCTCGGCCGTGGCGGCCCCGAAGGATCTTCACCCCCGTGGACGCCCAAAGGGTCTACTCTACCTTGGCCGCCTGCACGTCCTGCTCCTCACTGGTCGCCTTTTCCACCTGCTCTGCCCTGGTCGCCTGCTCCACCCTGGTTGCCTGCTCCGCCCACATTCCATGGCTCAGCTCCGCCCACGTTCCAGGGCCCAGGTCTGCCCATGTTCCGGGCCCACCATTACAAGGCCCTGGTCCTGTCCCCCACGCGGACCTGGCCCTCCATCCCTCCCCCAGGACTGCCTCCGCTCCACCAGCGTGTGCGTGTGCGTTACTGTTGGTCGTTCTTTCCCTTTCCCTTTGTCGAGGTTGGGGTTTGTTTAATAAAGTGTGATGCAAGTGGATCCTGCTTCTTCCTTGTCTCAACCACATCATGACAGAACAACTCACCAAGACATGAAGTCCAGTCGTGAGCCCTCGCCGCTGGTCGAAGGGCCCTCTCCGTCATGGCCACCCGAAGGGCCCTCTCCGTCATGGCCACCCAAAGGGCCCTCTCCTTCATGGCCACCCGAAGGACCCTCTCCGTCATTAGCACCCGAAGGGTCTTCTCCGCCGTGGCGGCCCCGAAGGATCTTCACCCCCATGGCCGCCTGAAGGGTCTACTCTACCTTGGCCGCCTGCATGTCCTGCTCCTCACTGGTCGCCTGTTCCACCTGCTCCGCCCTGGTCGCCTGCTCCGCCCTGGTTTTCTGCTCCGCCCACGTCCCATGGCTCAGCTCCGCCCACGTTCCAGGGCCCAGGTCTGCCCATGTTCGGGGCCCACCATTACAAGGCCCTGGTCCTGTCCCCCACGCGGACCTGGCCCTCAATCCCTCCCCCAGGACCGCCTCTGCTCCACCACCCTCCTGAACTGTCTGTGTTTCCTGTTTTGATGGGTGTCGGGAGCCGCCCAAAAAGGGGGGGGTGGGGGTTGTCTCTGTTCCCCTGTCGTTTCATGTTAGTAGTTCCCCGTTAAGTCTATTAGTCTCCCCAGGTGTCTCCGATTAACCACACCACCTTGACAGCTATGCAACTGACACTTTGATGCTTCAAAAAGTTCATAAAGTGTTGAGTGGTTTAGTCCAAATTTTCTGAAGAAACTCAATGCTTAAATAATGAACAGAAGCTCAAACGTGCTGCGTAACACGAGAATGAACCTCACTGTTTCGAGAATGAACCTCATGTGTTCTTGAGGAAGCTCAAACATGCTGCGTAATTTGTTAATCTTTGTTAATGTTAGTAAAATATAATTGTTTATGTCTTGATCATGTTCACAATGCACTAAATAATGTTAACAAATACAACTTTTAAATGTTGAAATTTACTGAAGTTCATGTTAACAAATTAAATATTTTGTAAAGTTTTATGTTAATACATGTCTGTGTTTGATTTTAATGATATATTTATTTGTAGACTGAACATCTTCCTGTACTGTCAGTAATGTCCAATGTAAAATCTGGGTTTTTATTTTGAGTTTGTCACAGTGCATTCTGAGATTAATTGGAGTGCATCTATGATGCATTGATATGATGTCTGCATAGGCTGCACGCTGTTTGGAACCGAGCCATCATCTCACTGCCTTTCTCACTCTTTTTCATTAACCTAATATATGCAAAGTGAATGGCAAAACAGAGAGTTGCCTGAGACAAACTTTGGCCTTGATGTACCTAAATTCAGTCGGTGTGACCTGGATCTCCATTCAGCCCAGATTCTCATCATTTATATTCCTGTGTGAGCACCGCTGCGCTGCTTTAAGCATCAGGGGTCTAACACTGACTACTGGAGTTTTAATACATAACGGAACACAGGGTGCTGGAACCATTAATGAAGGGTCCTTTATCAAAGACATGGTACCACTGGTTATCTTGTAATTGGGAGACGAACAGTGACCTAATTCATGAAGCATGTCACTTGAATATAAATTTACTGTGCCATGTTAGCTTAAACTGTGGACTTTTAATTATTTTGGTAGCCTTATCCCATTTTATTAGAGAAAAACTTACTCCTTTCCTATCCTAGAAAAATTTCCTATCCTGACCTCACATCACATCCTTTGCCCTTGTTTTGTTTTTATCCAGTCTGTGCATTACCAATTATTCTCAACCTTTCAACTGTGCCACTCATCATTTATACTGTGCCAAGGATGTATTGTTTGTAAAAAAAGATAAAGAAAAAACTGTGCCAAGGATGTATTTGTTCCTTTTTTCCACCTTTTAGCCTCTCTAGTGTTTGAAAACAAGGCAGACTGCAGATGTCGAGAAGGAATGCAGAGGAACACGAGCCTGCAGAGAAAACAAAAGAGTAATGTCACCAAACAATTGCATTACTGCACATCAGGGTGTTATTCAACTCAGACTGTTTGTTTGTCTGGTAAGTGGTTAAACTGGAGAGAAGATTTTTAGGGACCAGACTGACTATGTTTTATGAAAGTATGTGCAAAATGTGCATGGACATTGTGTTTAAGGTGAGATGGACAATATTCATTAAGTATAAATGGGAATCATCTCCGTCCAATGGTGCAGCAATCAAGCAGACCTCCTGGAAATATGGAAACATTCTCCACTGCCTACATTGAATTCATGATAGTACAATGTAGAAGAGGAAACAGTTCAAAAGATATGTATAGGAAGACTGCATGTACAGTAGCACAGCATGTCTTCACTTTCTGACATGACCTGCACTTGTGTTTATGGTAGTGTATTCATATGAAATATCCCGGTGGTCTGTTGATTAGGCTTTAGTTCTCTCACTGGCATGGTCTGGATTTAATTCCTGGTAAGGAAATTTATACTATCAAATTTCCCCTCTGGGGTCGGTCAATAACATATCTGTCTATCAAAAAATAACCTACTGGATTTCCTCATATCACTTTTGAAAATGTAGCTTCACTGATCTAATGTACACTGAGGCTACAAGTGTTTAATTATCTTTCATCATCACGTTTCACATAGGCTTATTAAATAAGTAAGGATGATTCATGCCATGACGAGTCAATATAATGATATCTCAGGGGTGCCTGTAGGTGTATTTCATCAAAACCTGTCAAGAATATGTCCAGATCGCATTTCACTGCAAAAACATAAATAAAAATAAAACACATAATATATGCCATATAATAAAATAAAATAAATAAATTATATAATAGATAAATTATAAAACCAAAATAAATAAATTATAAAACCAAATAAACAATTAGATAAAATAAAAATCAATATAGGCTATAATGGAATTTTAGGGGTGTCTAGGTGAATTTCATTAAAACCTGTTGAGAATGTCCAGATCACATTTCATTCCAAAAGAGTAAGTAAATAAATAAAGTACAGACTATACAATAAATATTTAACAAATATAAAAATAAAACAAATATAATGAATATATTTGAATAATAATACATATATGTATTTATGTAAATCAAACAATAAAAAAAAAATTCAATGCACACATATAATAAGTATATCTAAATTTAGGTAAATGTGCAATAAAAAATATATCAGTATTTTTATTGTAATACAGCAAAAAAGAGAGAATTACAGTAACGAGAAGCACTGTTGAATGACAAAATAATTCAAAAGGAAAGAAACGTTCAGGTGTAGTAATCAGAATCATAAAGATTGAAATTAAATAATGCTCTTAATTGTGAAATAAAGAATGTCAGAAATGTGACCTGCGCATGTTCTAGCCAGGCTTTGTGAGATTCAGCATTTTTGTGGAATCAGGTATAGCTGCTAATTTTCTGTAATCTCCTAGGAAATATTCTTTTTATTTTTATCCTTTATGGTGAGGAGAGAGAAACTTATTTAAGATGTATGAAGAGTTAATTGGCTAGTGGTTTGCTCCCTATATGGAAGTGTGGCAATTCTAAGCAGTCCTGAGGTAGATTACACATTACATGTTCAACGTCTTATGATATTAGAAGCATGTAATTAAGTGCACGGAAAATATGTCATGCCAACACACGACACTTTTTGATTTGGAACATTGATTTGATGCAGAAAATGCAGCTTTGCTATCAAGACGTAATTGCTTCTCAATAGACCCTAATTTTAAATCCTGACTTGATCTTTGAATGTCTTTCAGCTTTGCAGCACTTCAAAGTGATCATAAATTGGGTCATATTTGTCAGGGAGAGAATCCTTCCACTCCCAGGAAATGTATTTAAAGTAGGAATACACACAAAATCATTACAAAAATTGAACCGTATGCCCTTCAGGAAATAGCAAGTAATTTTGTTTACAAAATCCTCGCCTGAATCTCAGGTCGCCAGCGCAACTAAATCTTAGCCTGCTTTATTGTTCATTTTAAACTTGCAGGCAGACGGCTGATACTGAGCATAGATCAAACCAAGGGAGAGATTATAAACGAAAATCCGCCAGCTGTTGGTTGCAATGTCCTTTGGGACTACTTTCAGTCAGATGATATTATATCGGGAGGAAGGCTTTGCATAGGTTGCGTATGTACTGTAGCCTGTCAACCCATGCAGTACATTGTGAAGTCATAAACAGGTTATTTTCCCCTTAAATATTTAACACATGATCCAACCCCTGTGATGTAAAACGCTACCTCACATTGGAAAGAAAAATACAGAATGAGATTTCTACTAGACAGCATTGAGAGTAAATGGACATACAGCCAATGGAGACTTCGTCTTGCTTCACAGATTTTCCCCCTGAAAATAAATTACAGTAATCCTGTAGTTTCAAATGAGATCTCAACAATTTCTTAATCTGTGCTCAAAAGTCTGCAATCAAGTCAGGGGATCTTAGTATGAATATTTCACATCACATTTATCCATGATCAAATGATTGGACCCATTTTCCTCATTCATTTGATAGCTTTCTGTTTCCATCATTGAATCATTATTCTCCTGTTTATCAATGTAAAGTGCCTTTGAAACAATCTGTATTACCCATACCACCACACCTGACCCTAACCTTACCAGTATCTCATCTCAATAGCAGCACAAGTGTTTTACAATACAACATGAAGACAATAAGTATATTGTACTTATTTTTCAATGTAAGTACATAGTACTTAAAGCCACTTAATATAAAGTGGGACCTAAATTTAAACTCCATGAAGTCTAGAAAGAGCATGACAACGATTGAAAAATGCAGCAAAAATGCATTTATTTCCATACATAACATCCAGAATAGATTACTGATTGTTTTAGATTTCTTATTCGACAGTTCATTTAACTTTTGCCAAAAAAAAACTTTTAGGAAATCCACAACAAACAAACAAGCGGATGAAAAGTGTTCTTCGAATAGAAGCACTGCATGAGGCCTTTCTCTTGTGGTTCAATATTTATATTGTATTCAAAGCCCAGGAACATTACAGAAACAGCTGCTCAGAACTTTCTTTAACCTCCCAGGAGTGAGCAGCACAATGCGATCTGCAAATGTATATAAGCAGAGCTCAGATGTAAAGGATACCTGTGTTCAGATGGCTGTGAATGTAGTGTTGCTGGAGTCGGTTCAGGCAGGAGGTTTTTGTGCCCCTGTCTTTCAGTGACTGTAGTCTCTTTCCCTAGGCGCTGCACAAGTCAGCAAAGTAAATAATTCATCTTTCACGGCCCCTGTTCCTATTGCAAAAGATGAGACATCTTGTATTCTGCTCCACGGGAAGTGTTTGAGGTGGAGACAAATAGATGCTTGTGCAGTGGCATGCTTAAAGTTTTCTCAGGCTAAGTGACAGTTGCATAGGACAGCGCTCCCTAATAGACTGCAGAGCTGACAATAACAGAACTGGCCAGAATACTAAACGGGTAGTCATTGTCACAAATGAAGAAGAAAGCAAGTGGGAATGTCTCTTGTGTTGCACTGGTGCACATTGCTAATTGATGCAATTGTGTCAATAAAAATTGCATGAAAGTTCCTTGAACAACAGAGTTTACAATTCGTTCCATTTAACCTCAAGCTAGATAGAGGAACTTTCTAGACTTTCCAGCCGGGACGTGACAGACCTTCACAGCAGAGCCAAAACCAGGTTTCCTTTGAGGAACGTCAGTGACATGATTAAGAAGTCCAGTGTGTCTCAGTAGAGTTCTGACCAGACCAAAAGAATAACCTGTAGTGTCAAAAGTAGAGGCGAAAATAAAGTCAGAATAATGAGAAAATGTATTGTAATGTCAAGCGGCTTCTCTAGGGTGGGTGTTTTTGACGCAAGGTATTAAAATGTCCCTGACAGAGATTTTCCATTGGGGAAGTTTTTTTTTTTGTCTTTTCTAGAAGTGTTCCATTAACAAAAAGACAGGGTGCAAACACGTCCGCACGCGCCTACGGTTTGGCGGGCCGCTATCTATTTTAAGACTTTATGCAACTGTGGGATAACCTTTTGGTGATTATCATGCAATTATGGGTCATGTACTTGTGAACGGCCTCGGTCCACAGTGACCCCTCATGGGTCAAATGATGAAAAATGCACACAAGGGAATCGGCTGTTCAGATTATTCTGTAATAATAGCTTGCGAGATGTGTAATGTAACATAAGACGTAGCTGTTAATATGGATTTCCAGGTGACTAGGCTGGGCAATTTGTAATATCCTCTGTCATTTCAGATTCTCATAGCTGCACTTCACATAAAAGCCTGCACTTGGGTGCACTTAGTATTTTAGTATGTAAATAAATAATGCAAACTAGTGTGTATGCAGAAAACAAAGTTCTTTCATAAAACTATATATGGCGCAGGTTGATCTTTAGGTCCTTAACTCAATCTGCTTGCAATCACATAATTCTCTATAGGGCATAGCTGATTGGTTCCTTCTGTATCAGTAGCCAATGAGCTCGCTGCTCAACTTTCAAATACTGGTCGGCATTTTCTGTAGCAGTTGCAACACGCTTTCAAAAACCCTCCACCTTCCCCAGCTCCACCTGGATTGGTTTGCTACAGGTAATTCATGTATGCTATATTGTACATCAGCAGCATGTCTTACTTGCTCACAGCAGTGTGTCATGAGTGTATTGGCTTTAGCTAATCCTGGCTCAGAGCTATTCTGCCAAAATCAAACATATCAACATTGTCAAATCCATCATCAAGCCAAACACTCGGAGAGTTGTCGTGACAGAAATAATAATGCAAAGAGATGTTCTTGGAGCATTTTGAAGATTGAAGGGGGGATTTGATATTTTTGTACATTTTTTTATGTTAGTAAAGTTGTTAGTAAAGTTTTTTGTATATAAAAATCAGCCATGATTTAGCGTTTGAATACTATTTTCTATCTTATGGCCCACAAACCTAAAACTTTAATATTTTGGTGGAAACTGTGATACATTTTTTTTATTCAGAAGAACAGCATTTATTTGAAGTAGATATGTAGTTGAATACACACACACACACACACACACACACACACACACACACACACTGACCGCAAAGTCTCTCTTTACGTTTCAAATTTTTTTTTTGGAAAAGTCAATTTTAAAGGCATTCTCAGTTCAATTCTCTGTAACATTCTGCATTGCTCTGTGACAGATTCTCAAACCAGTCACTCAAACCATCAAAATTAAAGTTGAAATTATCCCAGACACTGCTAAAAAATTAAGTCAGCTCCTTGTTTCTTTTTGAGTGCCATTTGTTACACACAGCCAGAAACAGCACAAAGTTTGGCACATTTTTTCCATACATTTTACTCTTATCATCAGTTTTTAAAATATATACCCTGCTTTCTCAGTATTACCTCACCGTGACTGGCTGGGCCAATTTTCTAAATACACAATAAGCATCATTAACATGTAAAGATGTTTCAGAAGTTCAGAACAAGTTGTTTCTGCAAATTTCAATCAATACTCTTATTTTGACTGCATGGGAACAATGTGTTGATTTTCAAGAAAAAATGCAATCCTCATTGTACCAAAGTACCCATTGAATACTTTCTTTAAGGTCCTTCAACAAACATCTTTCCATCTTCTATCCAACAATTATCTATCATCCTGCAAACTGGCTCTGAAGCTTATGCCTTTACACATAGCTGTTATTTTTAGTATGGTGTTTTTGTGAAAATACCTTGGAACCACTCCAAGGATGAATAGCCATCTGGATCACTGAATAATAGACATATCCCGTCTGCACTGGCTTTAAACACCCCGTCTTGCTGTTTGGAAATGAACCTTGAGGGTTATGACTAAAATAAGAGCTGCCTTTTGTTTTTCAGTTCGGTTTTGCAGTGACTGAGAAATATGTGAGATCATTGTGTTCAGAGAAGCTGTTATGGTTTGTTGTAATGAGAAAGAAACTACTTTGTCCTAGACAATTTGGAACACAATGTTTTAACAGATAACGGTCCGTAGCAATTTGTGGGAATGAAACGTATCTCAGGAAAATATGTTATTAAACAAACTGCAGTTCACACCATTTCCTTTTACCTAATATTAATTATTGATCAGACAAAAAGAAGCACAAAGGGAATTGCAAGTCAATATTTAATCAGGAGTGCCTGCTGGATCTAGATGGGTGTGAGGAGAAGGGCATCATTATAACACACAGGCAGTCCACCATCTATGATGGGATTTCATCATACTGTTTCTTTGGTCAAACAACTCAGGGGGATTTTCAATGTTGTACACAGGCAGCATTACAAATGGATGCCCCCGACAACATGTCCTCATTCCTCACACTGCCTTTTCATAATGAAGAAGGGGTGAAAATGGGAAAATTGAAATGAGAGGTCTTCCAGGATGAAAGCCGTTGACCTTGTGTTGGATATGACTGGCTTCAGATGGCATAATTTGGTCCAATGTGGTCTCAATATTTTCTGCAACAAGCTAGAAAACAGATAAATAAAAATGACACGGCCAGTGTTGTAACAGCATTACATAATTTAATTATGGGTAACACTTTTTTTTGCAGTGTCATTGTAACATGCAGTTATTAATAACGCCAAAGTATTGGTTCTCTTGCTGATTTTGCAGTACACGACATCTGACAATTACACCAATCCACATTGCTGCTGAAAGCTTTTGGCTATAACCTGTCTGAGAGCTGCCACCATAATGAGTTTCATAGCCTATTAAACTATTTCTTGTTATGATTTTAAATCTGTATTTAACCTCATAACGATCTCAAAGTAAAAAGAGGTGCCGACGTCTGATTTTGTGTGGCTGTGCTTTAACATAAAATTATTATAATCTTAATTCAAGTGATAAAGGATTTTGAAAGTTTGACAGTAATCAGTGCTGAGTACTTCAGTAAGGTACTGAAGTACTCAAAAATACATAAAATGTTTTAATTTGTTTTAATGTTTAATTAAAAAACATTTAAATGTTTGAAAATGATTAACAGTTGAAAATATTTGGTAGAAATTTAGATATATAATCAAAAAGTAATCAATTACATTACTTGAATAAAGTAATGAAATAGTTACACTATATATATATATATATATATATATATATATATATATATATATATATATATATAGTAATGTATAATACTATTATTCAGAAAGGATACATTAAATTAACCAAAAGTGACCAAAATATTTTTACATTGTTATTTCTATTTGAAATAAATGCTGTTCTTGTGAACTACATTCATCAAAGAATCCTGAGAAAATATATGACAGTTTCCTCAAAAAAATGATGCAGCAAAACTGTTTCAAACTTTGATGATAGTAAGAATTGTTTCTTGAGCAGCAAATCTGTCATGATCCCCAGTCACTTCACCATCGCACTACATTTCCCATTATCCCTCCATGTTCTCACCTGCACTCTTTCAGCTATCACCCTCACCTGTTCCTCATCACCCTCGTCAGCAGCACCACATAAAAACACACCTCTCTCCTTTGATTTTCCAGACTTGTTCATATGAAGTAAACTATTTATGATCCAATGTATCACCTCTTCCTACCTGTCTCAAGTCTTTTCTGTCCTGTGGAAAATGATTATCCTTATACTCACCACAACTGATGAGGTGTGTGTGCGCTCATCCCCTCATTTGTTACTCCATCCATGATCTCCTACATCCACAATCAAAGAAAAGACAAGTTTCAAGTCTTTACTCTCTTCAAAGTATATATTGAAATTCATTTTTTTTTGTCTGACTGCTCTGACCTGTAAACTGTCCAATAACCCCATTTATATGTCTCTTAATCTATATTCCATTACAAAATCAGCATATTAGAATTATTTCTGAAGGATCACAGTGGCTACATTTACATGCAACCAAATAATCCGTTAGTAACCAGATTGATGGCTCAATCAGACATACAGTTCTTGAGGAAGCTCAAACGTGCTGCGTAACACAAGAATGAACCATATTGGTTCTCGCACGTCAAGTGAACATGTTTACCATATCTAATGTGTGCTTTGATAAATAATTATATGAGAATAAACGCTTAAATTAAATCTGTTCATCATATAAAGCGATCGAGTCTCTTCAGAAAATTTGGACTAAACCATTACAATCACTTTTTGAAGCGTCAATGTGGTAGTTGTGTAGCTGTCAATGGAGAGACAGGAAGCTCTTAGATTTCATCAAAAAGATCATTTGTGTTCTAAATATGAACGGGAAGTCTTACAGGTTTGGAGTGACACAAGGGTGAGTGAATTTTCTGTTTTGGATGAACTAAGCCTTTAAGTTTATTTTGAGCTGTGGCTATCGTGCTGCAGTCATGAATCCGCTATATAATTGCTTATCATTTTAGTGGACACTTATACCTTGCTTTCATGAACTGAATTGCTTTGATAAAGAAAGCAGATTTCCACGTAATGATTTTGTTTTCTACTTAAATAATGCCATTTATAATGTTCAACATATTGATTCTGTTTGTAAGTGTCAGCACAACAATTTCAGTGCTGGCAAATGAAATGTGCCCATCATCATGCCGGCTTTATGGAAAATAGCAATTGGATTATCAGCCTCAATCTTCAGATCATTGCACAAGTAATCAGGTGGTCAGGCACTTCAGAGAGCTTCCCAAATCATATTCTTGCAGATGACTGGAGTGAATGCTGTCCAGGTGTTGAGCTAGGAAAGCAATCAATACCTTTTTGTGCTTCATTAAATCTTTTCAAAGCTGTAGTGTAATTTATTATTGATAAATTATGTTTGCAGCACACAATGGTCAATAAATGTTGAATGCACAATTTGCTCAATTCTGATTTTGTGAATGAACAATACATGGTGGCCCTAAAACTCGAAAATGACTATCATTGCATTAGATACATAAATAAATAAATAAAAATTACTACTTTTTTGTGAGTTTTTTAAAGTGTACTTTGGTTGCTGACAACTTCACGTGACATTGACATTTGCTGTGGCATCCACTTCAAACATTACAATGCAGCACTGTCATTATTCACCTGGCCATTAGAGAACGCTCTGAGAAATGCATAAATTCATCTATTCAAGGGAGTAATGGAGTAACAATAGGAAGTTAATTCTCTACCCTCATGGACAGGCCAAAGCCATTAGAAGTCAAGCTTGCAGCCTTTAGCCAAAAAGGCATAACGGCTAATGCTAAAGATCCGGCTGTGTCAGTACATACATAGGGAAGGAGACCAGATGTCCTTTTTTTATTTTTATTTTTTTAAATGGATGCTAATGGAGTAGAGGCTTGACTACACTGAATAAGAGATACAGACCCTCTCATCTCCCTATAATCTCCGGAGAGGCTTTCCTCATGGTGTTTTAAGCCTGTTGACCCTGTTTGAGGAACTCGTTAGTTCTAAAGCTCATTCTTAAGTAATTATTAGTGATACTTTTGCTTTGTTAATAATGAGGGTTTGTATTACATGGTTATGGTTTGCTTAGTCAAATGTTTTCATTGTCTACAGAGGGTTTGGGTTCTGTGTATATGTGGACTAGATGGTGTAAGCCTGTTTATTGGTCCAATGAGGGTTTCCAATAATACAGGTGAAGGTCTCTGCGGGTTACTGTCTTTCCTTTTACGCAACACAACACGATTAAATGGAACACATTTTTCTCATATGTATTGACTCGTTATTTCATCTGACTCCATAAATGAAAATGGTTTTAATGATATCTGGGTATCATTAAAAGTGAGCGAATGTTTGATTATTCTTTTGAAACTCTTTAATTATGTTTTACCCTTTCAGATTAGGAAACTTTGCCGCTTAGAGGTCCTCGCATCTTCTGCGGGTCTCACGATTACAATCTCGTCAGTTTCGTCACTAAACAGAGGTTTTGACTAATATCTCAGACGGTCGGATTCACCCAAAACACAATCAGAGATACTTTTCTTCTAGTCCCCTTGAATTGCATACACTTGAACTTAATTCAATAGTTATACTTTAGTAGAGGTTTTGGCCCTATTATAGGTATGAGTTGACCAACGATACTTTCCTCATAATAGTTTAGACTGGCCAAGCCCGTGATCTCTCATGCACACTTATCTAAAGTTACATTAAATTAAGACAGAGGTAAAATAGACGTACCCAAATTTAGGCTGGTCAGGCAGCACGTTAGCTACCACTAAACGGAATAGCCCGTATCTACAAAGCAAGTACACTTGAACTAGTGACAAAGTATTAGCCGTCGCCAATCTGACGCAGAATTGCGAGAGCATACGAATCCGATAATCTCCTTGGGAGAACAAACTCAAAAGTCAATCAGAGTAAAATTAAATGTTTACAATTTATTGACCAGGTAATGAAGCAATAATTAAAAATCCAATTCATGAGAATAAAATCATCAGTTGATCATATCATAACAGAAATCGAGGAATTTGTAGAAAGTATTACCTGGCAATGAAAATTACACACAGCGATTGTGTGGGCAGTCAACCTACAGACTCCCAGAACCTTTTGCCCATTTTCCTTATAAACCCAGATAATTCAATTTGCTTACCAAATGGTGGTGTCTGTCATTATAATTAGATTTGGTCCCCAAGTGAGGGGCTCACAACTGTGAGATCAGAATGGAGGATCTGGGGGAGGGAACAACTTAGAGGGACACACTACTTCTTATATTTTGTAACTTCTTTTAGCTTTCCATTATGGTTGGGAGAATGAGACCATTTTACCAGGCGCACTGAGATACTTTAAATCATACCAAACATGCATAGTTACTTATTTGTACACATTGAACATTTCATGGGTTTTCAGTGAGTTTCAGGTGAGCAGGAGAAGGGGGAGATTGTTCAAGTGAGGTGTGAGCTGCATTGTGCTGTGTTTCAGATGCTGCTGTTATATCATTATGCAAGGGAAGGTACAAATGTTAATTCTCAGGAGAGTCTTTGTTTCCACCAGGAGTGGCCCAGACTTTTTGGCACCCGCCTTACAGTGGCTTAAACTATTGAGAAGACTGGAACAATGAGAGAGTTGATTTCCATATAGACTACTGCTTAGCTGTTACAGCTGGATAAACAATGCTGTATACATCAGACACGGATGCCAAATTACTCCATGTTGGATTTTGCTGTGGAATCATGGGCACTCAAGTATTTTATTATAATTTTTTTTTTTAATTGTGCTATTCAACAAACACTGTGAGCAAAGGGAACGGTTATAAGTGACTTTAAACCAAATATTGTGCATTGTGATGGTGGACCATTTTTGAAGCCTCTGTTGAATCCAGTTGTTCGACAATTGATTATTGGTGCCATATTGAATGTATATGTTTGTATTGGTCCCTTATTTTGTGTGACATTAAATAAAGATCTAATGGATAAGTGTTACATACACAATTTTTGTTGACTCTACAATAAGTAAATCCACTCTACCAGCTAATTACTCAGCGATGCCATATTAATAAACAGAGCTACCGTTAAAACAGAAGTTCATACACAAAGTTCTAAAGATGGCTGCACGCTTTATTCTTTGGCGCAAGATCTATAGAAAAGCTAAAATGTGATTAAAATGGCTCGGTCTGGTCCCCCCAAGCTCAGATGTCAAGCTATGCCCATGAAACAGCTATTTTACTTTTTGCTTTTTTAACAGAGTGTACTTTTTTTAAATGTCCAATGACCCTTTTTGGGGCCACTGTATTACATCAATGAACAAAACAATGTCTATACAAACTCCACTAGACTGAAAAAAGCACATCAACGGCATACGGACACAGCCAACAACATCATAGAGATACAACAAAAGAAAATGTGGCCTTTAACCAGAGTCCTACAGAGAAAAACAACTGCAATTTTTGGAGGCAGCCTCTCACTGGGGTGGGATCACGAAGGACAGACAAAAGCAGAGGGGACGTCAGGATGAAAGAGTGCCACAGGTGATGGGCCAAAAGGTTGAGCAGAGCTGAGGAACAGGGAAGTACGGATAAGAGGTGTGGAGGCAAACAGGAAGTGCTGCAGGTGCAACAGCAGCCAACACTTCTGGCACAGGGATGAAGATGACAACAGGAAGTAAAAAGAGAGTGAGAGATCAGGGCAGATGAGGACAACAAAAGCAGGACTGGGAAAGGTAGGGTTATTTTTTCCTCTTGTGAAGAAATATAATGCTGAACAAAATCCATTACATATATGTGATCTCACACTACCACACCTGTACAACTATGATGCCAAATGCCAGACACTAGATGAGAAAAGAGCAGATTCTTTTTGGCCCATCAGCTTTGGTGGAAATGAACAATACGACACCTCGGGAATATGAAATGAAATGTCAGGAAAGGACGAGGTTATACATGAACTGGACATATATTTACCTTATCAAGATATATCTACCTTGTTGTAAATGCCAGATTTGCATTGACAGATGATTAATATTACATTTTGATTCATACCGAATCATTGACATTAAAGCTATTTATAATGACTTCCTAGAGCCTGAATAAAAGTCTATACCAGTTTAAGCAAGTTTTTAAGCTGCTTCATTAAGAAGAACATCATTAAAGGCGCTGTAAGCATTTTTTCAATGAAATGTTGTTGAAATTGGATTAGTCCGTGCACCACAACACTCTTGTTAGCCAATCAGCAGTAGGGGGCGTGTCCACTCATGATGGGGGAGGAGAGTGAGTGAGCAAGAGGGAGATTTGAAGAACGACTGTAGAAAGAGAGATGGCTGAGAGACATTACAAAAGAAATCACAAAAGATCATGATTGATGGCCATGCTTTCCCAGGCCGCCGCGAGCATTGGGTTAGAGTAGAACCCTCCACCCTGTCCCGAGTTTTAATTACCTCCGTTTTGACAGTCCACACTACAACGCAAAAAAGGCGTTTTCAAATTTATCCACTTTGGAGAGCGTTTTCAAAAAGGTTTTTTTTTTTTGTATTTTCACAATTGAAAGCTCAGATTACACGGCTAACACAAAGAGCCATGCACATTCTGGGAGTCAAGCAGCATCCCACACTTCAGGCTCTTTTTGACAAAATAATTATTAGACAGGCTCAGAAAGTTATTTCAGACCCTACTCATGTACTTCACCCTGAGTACCAGCTTCTTCCCTCAGGCAGACGCTTCAGTCTCTCAGTGCAGGCTCAACTGCTTTAAGAACTCCTGTGTCCCCTCTGTCCATTAAGGCATTACATGGCAAGGTAACCCATTTAGGTAAAAAAAAATAAAAAGATTCTTTATTATAGTGATTGTAGGTGGATTGCACGATGGGCAATGTGTATTTTAGTTGGTTTAGAACTAATGTATGTTTTGTATATTGTGTGTGATATGTTGATATGATGTTGTATGTACTGTACGTCGTATGTCATTTGTATTTAAACAGCAGTATTGCATTGTATGTGTCCAAGAGTGGATAAGACACATGCCTTTGGTGTGGGAGACCCAGGTTCGAATCCACTGTGAGACACCAATGTGTCCCTGAGCAAGACACTTAACCCCTAGTTGCTCCAGAGGCATGCAACCTCTGACATATATATAGCAATTGTAAGTCTCTTTGGATAAAAGCGTCAGCTAAATGAATAAATGTAAATGTAAGTTTCCTTTGGGACAATGAAGCCAATCTTACCTTATCTTAAGTTTTTTTTGCACACACCTTTTCTTTTTAGTAATTTCTACCAACTGCATATTGATTTAGAGGGAGTGAGTCCTATTTAACATGGTAAATAAGTAATCTGGTTTACTAAAATCTGCCAATAAATATTAAGAGCGGTTTCTACTTTGGGACTGACACTTGGGAACTAACTGCAAACCCAAAACAGCAAAAAACAAAAAACTGTTTACTGTTTTTATCTACATGATTAGATTTAGGGCAAATGTAGCATTTGCATGTTGTTCAATGAAGAAAATATAAAATCTTTCCTGCTGTATTTATCACAAATTATTGTTTTAAAATGTATAGCTATTAGTTACCTGCAATCAGTGTTCGAACTATACCATGTCCTTCGGGGGAGCCCAGGTTTGATCGTGCACTTGCGCGTGTCGAGGATTGAAGCGCCTTTCAGACAGGGCGCGGAATGCGCGGCGCTGCACTTTGAAACCCATTAATTTCAAGGACATCTAAAGATACATAACAGCTACAAGTGTATGCACTATGCAACCACTATATACAGGATTCACCCTATTATATACTTTATCAACATAAATTGATAAGTCAAACAGCAAACAAACAGCCATCCCCAAATAGTCCATAGCTACATAGGCTGTCTTTGACTTGAACAAGGGTTAAATTACTCGTCAGGCTAGAAAAATACCATAATTCATCCGTTCAATTAGGCCTAAGACATCGAGAGTCACAGACCTATAACAACCCAGCCACAACACATAATTGGGAATAACATGCCTTACCTTAACACAGAATGGATTTCAAGGACTTCGCGTTCAGATCAATAGCCTCCAACATTTATATTTTTTCTATGAATCTTTGAGTTAACATGTAGCCTACTAACCGTGATTGGAATTTGCACCACAGCGCCACCACACTTTGATGCTCATGACAAGAATAGCATGTATATAGTTATCTTTATTGAAGTGAATAAGGTTTAAATCGCCGTCATGTATGCATGAATGAATGATATTTTTGCTATTTTACACATAATACTCCACGATGATCACATTACACAAAACTGAAATGCATGTCAAATTAAAACAGTTGTCAATATTTTTTGAGAGCCCCCAAAATTTCACGAATCACGTTTTCAGGGGAGCCCATGTCTTATTAAGGGGAGCCGAGCTCCCCCTAGCTCCCCCGTAGTTCGCACCCTGCCTGCAATTGCATTTACAATAAGGTGCATACAGTATATTTTAAGTTCATAGAATAAACACAAAACAAAATGCACAAACATGCAATGCAAGAGCGGATGTCTATTTATCATAGCTGAAGAGAAGCAAAATAATGTTTCGCGAAAATGAAAGTGAAGACAGCGAACGAATGACGAGGAAGAACAAAAAAAAAATCATCCAGTACACGAGTATAATGTATACTGTACAAGCAAAAGCTGGTTGTTAGGCCATGTCCACACTAAAACGTATTCGTATGAAAACGGATCTTTTTCTCTCCGTTTTGGCCTTCCGTCCACACTGAGATGACATTTTTATTAATGAAAAATTACTTGCTGTCATTTTTTCCCCTCATGGAAATAACAATGAAACATACTTTAAAAAAAAAAAAAAATTGAAATAACACATTATATAATTGTATTTAAAACAGAACAAATATGTCTCTTAAAACATAGTTGAACAAAGAACACAAATGTCACCAGCTCCACAAACTGAGTGGAAACCAGCTTGGTGTTCTTAACTTCAGTGCTTTGCATTTGTTCAAAAGAACAAATAAAATAACACACTTTGCAGTTTTGAAAATTAAAAAAAAATTATATATTGCTGTACTTTTCCATTTATTTAATTTGACATGATTCATTTGTTATGTAAAGCAGTTGTGTTTGGCACATAACCGGCTCATTAAACCAACGAGAAAAGGTTTGTTTATAGTTTATTGTAGCATAAATCATGTACTTACATACGTTATATTTGCAGTCAGACATTTGCTGTGACGACGAAAGGCAAGAAAAGTCCACTTCAAACTATTTATAATACATATACTGGTGTGTATTTACTCACAACATCTTTAATAATGAAATGTTTTTCAAGCAAACATTTGTGATTAAATTCATTAAATAACTAAATGAAATAAATGTATTCCTGAGCCCTTGGTTGGAGAAAAGCAACACCCTTAGAAAAGTCCATAAAAATAAGGCTCAATGTACTGTGTTAATATGAAGGAGTTTTCCATAATGATTTTCACAAGTGTTTTACCCATATTTTGCATTATGAATTGCATTGTCTTGTATTTTAGGGTTTAAGTAAATGTCTGTAAACTTAACATAAGATGTCCAGTGGCAGAAAATGACCAGTGCCATTAACGTTTTTCTTCAGATTTGTTTTCTAAGAGTAAACTATTCCTGCCTTGTTTGGCATAGAGCCGGCTCCAAGTTTTCTGATTGACATGCAGGCCGCAGTCGGTTTCATATATGGCAGGACTGTCACACAGACAGGTGTGATTCTCAGGGCATCTATTTCAGGAATATCTGTCAGATTCAGAGACATTTTATACATGATAAAAAATCATCTCTTATAACAGCTTTAAATAAGCATTATCTCTGTCTAATGCTGCTATATCACTAATATAGTAAAGTGCTGCTGCTGTGAATATCACACAAGACCAGAACAATTTCAGCTGCTACAGACATTCACATAGAGAATGTGACTGACATGACGAGTTAAACCACGAGGGCCCAGTTTGCACAGGCTGTATCTTTTCGTTGTGGTCACATTGGCTCAAGCATGGCTCAGCATGAATCTATTAATATCACCTACAGGCCCAAGAGAAAATCAAACATCTGTGCCATACTATATTTAAACATGCCACTGCTTCTCTTTACCACCACCAGACAAGGAAGGAAAAAAAAAAACGGAACAAGTGAGAATGAAAGTAGGACATTCACAACCCTACAGCATTCCTATTACAAAAAGACAGACAGAGAAGAGATTGTTATGGTTTTCGTGTAAGATGCTGTCTCAACAGAACGTGCTGCTTATATCACCGAGCGCGCAGTGACCTTTTTATGCTCACGATAGTCGCAAGCCACGTTCAGATGATGTGAAAAGAAATTATCCTAGGGCTAATGATGCCACATGCACATACAGATAACCATACACCATTCATACAGAATTAATTTTGAGTTCAAAAGCAGCTATAAAGAGGAGCAACACAACTGAACAAAATGGAGGAGTTTCAAGGCGCATTGGTTCAATTGTAAACTACTTTCAAGTAGTTTGTTAATATAGACCAACAGTTAAAAATATTGCTCATTATTTTGTTCAATGATTATGGAAATATACTGTTATCTAAAGCCACTTTTGGTCTGATTTGCTCATTCGAGACAATGACTTTAAATGATCTTCATGAGGGCTTTTCTCAACAAATGCTAACCAATGTGAATCATTATCTTCATTTAATGTGATTAATATAAAAAAATTAAGTAATTGATTGATTGACAGATATGGAAACTTTGAAAGTGTGTCAGTGTTGTTATTCTTAGCTAAAAATAAAACCATTAGCAGAAATAAAATTAAACCGATGAAAAACTTAAAAGTTAAATAAGAAATGTTGTCTTGGCAACTGACCAAAGATTTAGCCTAAAATTCTGTCATTTACATTTTATTTCCAATTACTTAATTTCTTCTGTGGAACACAACAAAATAACATTTCATATAAGTTTTAAATCTGATCTTGTCCATTAAATGAAAGCAGTTTTTGGTTTATTTTTGTCCTCTTCCACATATAAAGCTATGGTATGCCATCAGAATATTGTGCAAGAGTAATATTGACTACTATATTTTTAACGAAATGCAGCCGACATAAAATAAATATTAATGTTTCATATAAAATCTAAAATCAAACTTTATTTCAGCTACTAAGACAAAATTGCCTAAATTTACCTTACTTAAATCACTGAATCTAAAACTGAAATAAAAATAAAAGAAATGCTTTTATTGTATGCAAGGGTAGCTTTGTTTTTTTCATGAGGGTAAGTCAACAAAAACACAATGTTAATTTGTGGGTAAGCTAACCCTTTAAAGGTCACATATTAGGAATAATGTACCATGAAAGCGTTGTAATTATAATCTATTAAAGTGTGGCTTTACTACACTGCCCTCTCTCTCCTCATACAATCATTAAGGACTTTACTTAAGTGAGCCTAAAGTGCTTATATTTAGCTTTATTACTCTTGGGCCGCTGGGCTGTTTTATGCTATATAACCTGCTTGTCAAACCGATCCACTGTCTCAATGGTATCCTTCACAGTTGCCATGACTTTGGCTGTGATTGATTTCTCAGTGTCTTTTCTGACAGCTTCACTCCTGCACACTGAAACTTCAGCTTGGACCTTCACCCTTTTTATGAGACGGCCTATTCTTCAGAGTTAAATATGCTCTTCCGCTTGTTTATGCAGTGAGGCTTAAACTACCTTTGGTTTTGTGCTAAATCAAAGCCTGAAAGCCTTTTGAGCAAGCAACATCCGAGCTGGCAACCTCGCTTTCACAGTTCTCTCAGATCAGAGATAAATTACATTTCTTTATTAAATGTAGTCTCTTTAATGAAATTGTTACCCACAAATCACAATTTGGTCATCATTTAAATACTTGGACTCTTTATTCTCAATAAGAAACACATTTTGGTCTTTTTGTATGGCTTTGTACATCATACATTTTGTTTTACAGAAAAAAGTCATACACGTTTTGGAATGACATGTAATTCATTCTTGGGTGAATCTCTTTAATGAGTCATTCTACCAATTAACATGTTTCAGCATGTTGTCACTTATAAAAAAAAATGTTCTTTAATAGGTATCTATTGTTCCATGAAGGACATTTGACATCCATGGAATATTTCCAACCCACAAAACATTCTTTATAATGGAAAAAAGGTTCTTTAGATTCTTAAAATGTTTTTCACACACTCTTCAAAGTAAAGGTTCTTTATTGTCATTGATGGTTCCATGAAGAAGTTTTTAACCTCCATGGACACTTTTAAGCTTTTTTTTTTTATAGTGGAAAATAATCTTTTTGATTATCAAAATGTACTTTACACTAATAATATAAATATTTTAGGAACATGCTCACTGGAAGGTTCTTTGGGGAACCAAAGATGGTTCTTTTATGGCATCGCATGTGAAACCCAGTTTTGGAACCTTTATTTTAAAGAGTGCGCTAGAAAACATGTTGTTTCTTTAAGATCTGTTCACTGAAAGGTTGTTTTGGGAAGCAACAAATGGTTATTCTATCACTCTGAAAGCCCCTTTTTGGAACCTTTACTTTTAAGAGTGTGGTGCGCTTCTACTCCTGAGCAGCAGGGGGCAGTGTAGGCAAGGCTCTCCTGCGTTATCCCTTCCAGCACATTGATTCTGTGGAGACTCTTGTGATTGGAGCTCAGAGAATGGCTCAGCGCCTGCATTGTTTACACTTTTATCCCAGTCCTTCCTTTCTCCCATCGCTTTACATATTTCTACCTTCACTAAACAAGGAGCAGGGGAAGTTTTTAGGGAAGCTCTGGAGAGGAAGAGCTCAGTTTAATTGCTCAGAGCTGTTCACATGCATAAATACATGCCTAAAATGGGAGGGCAAGTCCCAGATGCTCGTTTCCTTCGTATTACCCCTTCATAAGCCCCCTGCGAACCAATATTCTGTGATTCGCTGTACATCCCATATGAATAATGTTCTTGATGAGAGGATGTAAATCTGCCCAGATCGGCATTCCGCATCAAGGTTCTTTTTGCGACTATGGGCAACTTACTGATTTAATGGGACGTGTTTATGTAACGATGCGTTCTCATTTCTCATTTGTGTGACGGTTGGTCAGATCTCATCAGCCATCATCAGCCTGACCACTGATGATCAAACATCTTCCAAAATTTACTGGAAAGCCTGGAGATGATTGGAGATGCTAGTCTCTAATGCAGGGTTAATGCCAATGGTTTTGAAATATATGGTGTCCACATACTGATATGCAAATATACACTTATAATCTGAGAAGATTATTGTGACGATCTGCGGCTGGAGTGCCCGCTTGAGCCTCTGGAGGGCACTCCTTCCTAGTTTATTGTTTCTATTATGTTTCACCCTGGACTGATTATGGTTTATTTGTTGCACCTGTTTTAGATTGAGCGTCCCTGATTTAAGCCTGAGTTTTCCCTTTGTTCAGGGCTCAGTATTGTAAGTGTTTGTATGTGTCTGACTGCATTACCTAGCCTTGTTCCAGTTTCCTTATATTCTAGTGTTTCGGTTCCTTGATTATCTGCCTGTTCCCGGTTTCCCGTTTGCCTTATCCCTGCACGGATTTGATGTTTGTTTGGACTGCTTACCTGGTTTTGACCCCTGCCTGTTTCCTTGTACCTGTCTCTGGATTCTCCTCTTAATAAAGCCCGCGTTTGGATCACCTCTGTCCATGTTCCATGTGCAGTTTCATGACAGAATACTGAGCCACAACTGATCCAGCGGCTGAGAGGAACACGGACCTCGATATGGATCCCACAGCGCAGATCGTAAGCCTCCGTCAAGGAGAACGTCCTCTCAAGGTTTTTGTGACAGATTTTTTGAAGCTCTCTCGTCAGTCCTACTTGAATGATTTCTGTTTGATGATGCTCTTTCGGGGAGGACTGTCTGAACCGCTCGGCTCTGCTATACCATTTCCGTGTTCAAGCTGGACTCTAACCCAATATATTGACCTGGCCCTTTCCATGAGCGGTTCGGCTTTTACTGTGGATTTTTTGAAACTTTTGCTTCACAAAGGACCCGACGATTCGCCACTTTACAAGGTACCCACTGAATCCACGCATCAATTGTCTCCCGGTGAACCAGCGCATCACACGCGCTCCGCCGAGTTTGCGCTACATGAAAGCCCAGTTGAACCAGCGCTTCGTAAAGGGTCCGCCGTATCCACGCAACATGTGAATCCCGACGTTCTAACACTTCACGTAAGCTCCGTTATATTCCTGCCTCAAGAGTTTTCTACTGAGTCTGAGCGCGTGCCAGCTGAATCAAGTGAGTCAAGTGAGTCAAGTGCCGAGTCAAGTGAGTCAAGTGCCGAGTCAAGTGAGTCAAGTGCCGAGTCAAGTACCGCCGAATCAAGTGAGTCAAGTGCCGCCGAGTCAAGTGAGTCAAGTGCCGCCGAGTCAAGTGAGTCAAGTGCCGCCGAGTCAAGTGAGTCAAGTGCCGCCGAGTCAAGTGAGTCAAGTGCCGCCGAGTCAAGTGAGTCAAGTGCCGCCGAGTCAAGTGAGTCAAGTGCCGCCGAGTCAAGTGAGTCAAGTGCCGCCGAGTCAAGTGAGTCAAGTGCCGCCGAGTCAAGTGAGTCAAGTGCCGCCGAGTCAAGTGAGTCAAGTGCCGCCGAGTCAAGTGAGTCAAGTGAGTCAAGTCCCGAGTCAAGTGAGTCAAGTCCCGAGTCAAGTGAATCTAGTGCCGTGTCAAGTGAATCTAGTACCAAGTCGAGTGAATCAAATGAGTCGAGCCAAATGAGTGAATCCAGTCAAGTCAGTGTATCAAGCCCAGTGACTCGCCGTCGCAGGAGGAGAAGGACTCGTTTGGTTCGCCAGGCTCCGGTGGGTGTTCCCAGACTCCTCGCCCTGCCGGCCCCGCCTCCGCGCCTCGCCCTGCCGGCCCCGCCTCCGCGCCTCGCCCTGCCGGCCCCGCCTCCGCGCCTCGCCCTGCCGGCCCCGCCTCCGCGCCTCGCCCTGCCGGCCCCGCCTCCGCGCCTCGCCCTGCCGGCCCCGCCTCTGCGCCTCGCCTTACCTGCGCCTCTCAAGCTTCGGGAGCCTTTTCCAGTAGCGGTTTCCAGCCCGGAGGCTTTAGCTTTCAATTTCCCCATGAACTTTTTGGGGGGGGGCAATAGGTACCCTAAGAGGGCCATGGAGGTGGCATCTACGTGGACCCTTGCACTACCACCTACACCTGAGAGGGTCATGGAGGTGGTGCCTACATGGACCTTTGCACAACCACCTTCGCCTGAGCTTACCATGTCACTGGTCCTGTCCAGCCCTGTGCTCCCCACGTCTTGGTCCCCTGTTAAGTGTACTCTGCCCTGGTCCTGTGTTATGTGTACTCTGTCCTGTTCTCCTGTCACTTATGCTCCAGCCTGTCTTCCTGCCAAGCATGCTCCGCCCTGGCTACTTGCGGAGCGTGCCTCCCCGTGGTCTCTTGCCCTGCTCTGGTCTCCAGGCCCCAGGTCTCTCCATGGGCCTGGCCCCCTGCCTCTCCACGGGCCTGGCCCTCCATCCCATCCCCCGTCGACCTCCCTCCGGAGCTCTTAGGAGCGTCTGGAAGCCGCTCCTTAGAGGGGGGGTTATGTGACGATCTGCGGCTGGAGTGCCCGCTTGAGCCTCTGGAGGGCACTCCTTCCTAGTTTATTGTTTCTATTATGTTTCACCCTGGACTGATTATGGTTTATTTGTTGCACCTGTTTTAGATTGAGCGTCCCTGATTTAAGCCTGAGTTTTCCCTTTGTTCAGGGCTCAGTATTGTAAGTGTTTGTATGTGTCTGACTGCATTACCTAGCCTTGTTCCAGTTTCCTTATATTCTAGTGTTTCGGTTCCTTGATTATCTGCCTGTTCCCGGTTTCCCGTTTGCCGTATCCCTGCACGGATTTGATGTTTGTTTGGACTGCTTACCTGGTTTTGACCCCTGCCTGTTTCCTTGTACCTGTCTCTGGATTCTCCTCTTAATAAAGCCCGCGTTTGGATCACCTCTGTCCATGTTCCATGTGCAGTTTCACGACAATTATGACATAACTTTGTATTTGTATTAACATACATTTACGAAAAGGCAGATCAATAATCATATTATTGATCTGGCTTCAGCCCATTCACCCAAAATTGAGTACAATAATAAATACATTTTCTCATTCTCATGGTGTTTCAGTCTTTCTTTTTACTTTCTTTTATATGCAGAACATTTGACCCAAAACTGTCAAGCTTAAAAAAGAACAGATGTTTATACCTTAATTATTAATTATTATAGTTAAAATAATTATACAATAATTATTTCCAATTATTGTAATTTAATAATTATGATTACAGGAACAAAAAAACATAACAAAAGCAAAAACAAACCAGTGAAAACAAGTGCAAAAAAAGCCGTTTGCACCTTTGAAAATAATATACTTTTGCTAAAAACATCAGTGTTTAAATCAGACCTGCGAAGACAAAATAAGCAAAATAGTTCAAAATACATATACAAAAACAAAAACAAGCAGCATTTGCAAAAAAGTAGCATGAAATTAGTCTATGAATGTTGTAAGTCTTCTAAAGTGACACAATCAATTTTTATGATTAACCAAATCAAAATTTAAACCTTTATTCACTCAAAATCCAATCAAAACACTGAAAGTGAACAGAATTTTCATTTTTTTGTAAATTATCCTTCTAAGATATTGTGTTTTATCACTAAAGACAGAGCAGAGTAATCCCTACTGAGACCATACCTGCAGTGTTTGTCCAGAGTTTTAATCGTTTGGCTAGCATTATGATGCCATCACGTATGTTGTATCCACTGCTGGGGTCAATTTAAACAGGTTATACTCTCTCAGGAAACTGACCAATCACGAGCCCAAGATTACTTTTCTATTCTTTTCTATTCGTGATTATAAACCTGTTTCTTGTCCTTCTTGTACTTTTAGAATTCTGGCTAGCAAGCACAGCTGCTTGTTCGTGGCGGCACTGTGCCCACCTTCAGCCTTAGCAAAGGACGTGGCAGTAACCTGAGGGCACTTGGCACATCCACACAGTGGCTGCTATCTACCCCAACGCCCTCCTGCCGTTCCCCGCTTCTTCGCTCTGCTTCCCAGCATTAATTAAACTTGGATGCAGCTGAAGTGCTGAAGTTAATACCCGCTGAAACCTCGGCAACTGCTAGCCTCCAGAGACATCCCCACTGTGAAGTCATGAATACAATTCATGTTGGTGTTTGGGATTAGTCAACTTCTCATTTTTCCTGACCCTTAAAACGTCCCGGACTTTAATAGACATTTGTTGACATGACAAACATAGTGAGATTTTTATCAGTTTTAATGATTTAACTGGGGGGGGTGGGCGGGGCGTTGCGGAAGGGTCGTAATTGGGTGCTGAGGGCACGCAAGGTCTCTCGCTCTCTGCCGCGCGCTACACAGTTTGGAGCACATACAGTATGTTCTGTCTCGCATGCGCGGCTCTAGATTCCTGGAGATTTGAACTAACAGTTAATTTACGTGCATCAGGGAGCCGCTATCAATATGCAGGATTTTTATAGGTTAATTTTTTTTTTAAACAATTCAGCGCAACTCCAAAAAGGAGGACAACTGAGTGTCCGGCTTGAGGGTGCGCCGGACGCCGGACAGGGGGCTTAAAATCCGGACTGTCCGGCCAAAATCCGGACGTATGGCCACCCTAACGAGGACGCTCATGCTCGCGTTCCCGAATGTGATGGATCTGCCATGAGCCTTAGCAAATCACAAATAAAACATTAGTCCGTCGCCACAAAACAGGGAGCAAAGTGGTCTTCAATTGTGACAATTGTGTTTTATTAAACCTCGCTTGCGCAAGATAAAAAGTGATCAAGCCTCATTACAGAGAAAAAAGGCAAAAAAATTGTAACAGTTAAAATAAAGAAGATCCAAAAATTGTATTCCATTCAGATTACATCACAGGAAATATCCAGTATTCAAAAATGACATAATTGGGTTTAAGCCTCTCAAACTGACAGAGGACAAAATTCGTAACAACTACTAAAAAGTTGTTACTAAAATAAGTAACAACTCTCACTAGACAAAACATACACTGAATTTATAGGAGGTGGCCAGCACCATGAAAACAAAAAACAAAAAACAAAACAAAAAGGGGAAACAAACCATACAAATTTTCACAACTATAACAACACAAACCCTGGAATGAAAACAAGACATTTAACTAAATTTAGAGCCATGGATACATTTTAGTTAATGCAAAATAATTCGATTAAACAAAAATCACATTGATCAAGACATCACATTTTCCTATGTCCCCTGTAATACACAAAGTTGGTACAGTCTCAATGCCTTTAGAATTCTCATAAAACAGATCAACTTCCTGTTTGAATCTCTTTGTTACTAGGCTGGTCCATTCCCACAACACACCAGGTACCAAACATTTCAAGTAATGACTTGACAATTTACAAAATGAACTTTAACAAAATGATATGTTTTAATAAATCCCATTTTAGCCAAAGAGGAATTTTAACTGGTTTTAATGTTTTAGCCGGTGCACTGACTCAGTACAATGACAAATAAAGATCTTAAACCAAACTAATATAGTAATATCCTTTTATTTATTGATCAAATGCAAAAATGAATATATAAGAATTGTGTGGCTTAAATCCTGGCCATCACACCCAGGGCTCTGGTTCCGCTGCTGATTCGCAAATGGATATATCAGCGGGGTTAGAGCAGCCCCAGCCTTATCCCTGTCTTCACCTGATAGAACCAGTGCTTTCTCTTAGGGTTTGGAAGCACGCGTTGCGGTTCCTTCCACCCTGGTGGAGGACTGTATTTCTTGCTCTAACGAATTTCCTCACAGATTTCAGAGGCAACCATGTGCTAGTCCGCACAGACAACACATCAGTGGTCGCCTATATAAATCACCAGGGGGGTTAGTGCTCGCGTCCACTCTGCAAACTGGCGCACTAAATCCTCCTGTGGTCCAGTATCCAATATAGGAGCAGACATCCCGTCGAGACAGAGGCTGAGCCCTGGGGAATGGAGGGTGTTCGACCAGGCACAAGTGGATCTGTTTGTGTTTCGAGAGACGTCTCACTGTCCACTTTGGTTTTCCCTCACGCATCCAGCTCCTCTCTGACTGGACGCTATGGTACAAACGTGGCCGAGGCTACGTTTGTATGCTTTTCCCCTGATTACTTTGCTCCCGGGAGTTCTGGAGAGAGTTTGCAGGGACCAGGTTCGCTTACTTATAGCCCCTCGGTGGCCGGGCCGGGTTCCCCTATCTAGTGTCTCTCCTTGACGAGCCTCCACTGGAGTTACCCGTCAGGAGGGACCTTCTGTCCCAAGCAGGGGGCTCAATTGTTCCCCCCTGACCAGAACTGTGGAACCTGTGGACTTGACCTCTGAGGGGGCCCATCTCATAGGGACGGGTCTTTCACTGAGGTTGTGGAGATCATTCTACATTCCAGAGATCCTTCCACAAGGAAACTTTATGCCTTGAAGTGGAGTTTTCACATGGTGTAGTGACCGTCAGTTGAACCCAGTTAACTGCCCGGTTGGTACAGTGCTGGAGTTCCTGCAGGAGTGGTTCACTGCAGGTCTATCTCTGTTCACTTTAAAGGGGTGGTAAAACGCATTTTTTCGAAGGCTTGATTGTGTTTGTGGGGTGCACGGTAACATGTGTTCATGCTTCGTTTTTTAAAAATTGCATTATTTTTCATATATTTTACCTTTATTCTACACTGCTCTTCCCCTCCTTGTAAAAACAGTCTGATGGTTTCCTGGTTCTATGAAGCCAGTCCCTCAAAACTACGCAATGGGCTCAGATTGGTTAGCTTGGCCCAGTGTGTTGTGATTCGCTAACCGTCTAGTGCTCGTCTCCCGGAAACGGCAAGCCCCTTGCCTTTACCGTACTTTGTGCTGTGGAGTATTATAAACAATGGCATCAATAAAACCAATTGGACCCGGGGAAACGTTAGTGAAGATGATCGAGCACAACCTGTTCAAGTACGGCTGTTAAATGACGTTTCAGAAAGGTTTGTTTTTTGTTGTTCTCTCATTACTTTTTAGATACCTTGTTATTTAATTGTACTAATTAATAAATAATTGCAAAAAAATAAGCTTCATAAACAAGAATTTCATATAATCGTTCTAACAAATTATACTACAGTCCTCAAATACCCCTTTTCCACCAAAACATTTTGAGAGCCGGTTTGGAGCCGGTGCCTGCGTGCGAACCAGTTCTTTGTGTTTCGACAGCCAAAGAACCGGTTCTCGGCCAGGAAAACTGGTTCCAAAGCGGCACCAACTCTTTGCTGGACTAGAACCGTTCTTTTACCACGTCATGCTTACGTCGGGGGCTGGGGGAGGGTTTAGATGTGCTCTAAACATCTTTTCTTGACCATAATATGGGATCGCAAAGCCAGGAGAAACATTTGCAGAAACACGATGTAGTTCGCCATTGTAATTGTTATGCTTGAAGTTGGCGCAAGCGTTTCTAGCTTTTTTTTATTGAAAACATTATGTAAGCAAAGAAAACAGTCACAATATAGAACAAATAAATGGAAAGAAAAAAAAGACAGAAGAGTGGGGTACATAACTAATCAGAAAAGATTACATATCAAAGGAAAATATTAAAAGACTTACATATTTCAATTGTTTTTAAAGCCTTCTTGGTTCACGAGTTAGAGATAATCCCAAAGTAATGTACTTGCAAGCGTTTCTAGCTAAGATGTATGGCGACGTACACAGTGACGTATAAAAATGTCGTTCCCTGGGCGCTCTAGTCAGTGGAAAAACAAACAGTTTCTGAGAAGGTTCGCAAGTTGAACCAACTCCGAACCAACTTTGATCCAGCACCAGTTCCGAACCAGTTCTTTTTTGGTGGAAAAGGGGTAAAAGGGACTTTTTTGGAGTAAAGACTGCAGAAAATATAGTGATCGTTTCTGACTGTATGCCACCGTTACTTTTTGTATTTTTAGAACGATTGTTAGACGAAAATCTGTCGACAGAACTAACCCAAAACGAACACTAAACATCGGCTGCCAAATCAAACACAGAACCATGTTTAGCATGCCTGTAAATACACAAGCATGTAGATAAACATAAAAGCTCTAATCAAATAATAATTTACAGTAATTCCAAGTTCGCTGTTGAGATAAAAAAAAAGTTTGTAATATTAGGTGTTTGTCGGATAACGTTAAGTATGAATGAGCATTTAACAAACCAGCAGAGCCAAACAGCATTCTCATTTGTTTACTTCCTTGCTACAACGTACAATTAACAATATGAACTATTGCAGGAAAACACATCAACGAAAAATAAATCATACTTCCTGGTTGTGGCTCGTAAACAAAAGCTTCTGTTCTTAAAGTTGGAGCTGCTCCATCTTTCAGGACAAGCCGATGTGTGAATCCTGCATTGAGCTCACGAAGATTGTGAAAGCTTTCCTCCGTGTGCAGCACAGAGAGCGAGATGTGGGTCATAATTATGAGGGAACGAGTTAAAAATAAATGTTAACCATTGATCCCTAACTCCCTCGTCCCTAAAAGGCTGAACAAAGTGGACCTGCAATCCGGATGAAAATAACAGCAGCGTTTCGATGGCTTTGCGACAAATCATCTCCAAAACAATATAAAATGGCCTCGCCTCGCTTATTAAGTATTCTCGGAGGAGGATTTATGTAAATAATGGGATATGCACATTCCTTTGGATGTGGTAAGCTAAAAGACCTGTTGGTGTCTCGTTTCCTGCGTTGTACTCTGAGGCTGAGGCCTGCAGCTCCTACCAGGGTGCCGACATGGTATCTGGCCATTGTCCTTCAAGGCCTTTCCCTGGCTCCCTTCGAGGCATTGGAGGAGGTTCCGGCCAAGTTTCTGACCTTGAAAGCTTTGTTCCTCCTCGCTATCACTTCTCTTAAAAGGATAGGATATTTGCAAGCACTGTCGGTTGCACCCTCGTGCTTGGAATTTGCACCTGGCATGGTTAAAGCATTCCTTCATCCTAGACCAGGCTATGTTCCAAAGGTCCCCACTAACGTGCCCAGATCTATTATGCTGCAGGCCTTTTGTCCTCCTTCTTTCCAGTACCCAGACCAGGAAAATAATAATATGTTATGCCCAGTTTCTCGTTTGGGCACTAGATGTCTATGTCCACAGAGCTGCCCTGAGGCGTCAATCTGAACAGCTGTTCGTATGTTTCGGGCCCCCTAACAAAGGGTCCCCTGAATCGAAGCAAAGAATGAGCAAGTGGGTGGTTGAGGATATCTCACTTGCTTATGAGTCGGCCAGATGGCCTTCACCTATGGCTGTCTGTTCCCACTCTACTAGGAGTATGGTGACCTACAAGGCCCTTATATCAGGAGTTGCTCTCCAAGATGTTTGTGATGCGGCAGGGTGGTCCTGTTCTATTCTTTGAACTTGGACTCTACACCAGGGTCCCAGGTGCTCTCGTCCTAGTGCTGCTCCTCGCGATTTCACACTGGACAGACATTTGTCGCTATGGTGGTGTTGGTATAGACGTTCCCTTAGCGTCAATCTTACGCAGCGTGAGTTCCCTTGAAAGGCAACGCCTCAGTTACGACTGTAACCTCGGTTCCCTGAAGAGGAAACGAGACGCTACTTCACCTTGCCATATCTCCTACTGCCCCTCTCAGCGACTACTTCAGACTTTTACTTTCTCTGTTTTCAAGCAGGCTTTATAGTTTCCTGGTTTGTGATGTCACCCGCCTCTGACTTTCCGCCACAGTTTAGTTTAGTTTTTCTAAAGGAAGGAAAATCGTATTTTGATTAATCCACATATTAACAGAAGGGACATAAGGAGTGGACCACAACAGGAGTATACATGTTCTCGCTGTGTAGGTACAAAGATGTAAAATGCATTCTAGATCATGGTTGAGATGTAATTCAGCTTTACAATTCATGAGATAAGATTAGTCTTTTTAGTTTTTTTTGTTTGTTTGTTTGTTTGAGCTATGATTTCAGAACAAGTTTTACAAGGGCACTCAGTAATGATTTCCTATAGTTAAAGAGTGAACTATATGAATATAGTTATGCTCAATTATTATGTGATTCATTATGATTAATATCATGAGTTGATAATATATTTTTTTTAATTATTATACAATTCCATTTAAAAGTTTTTTTGTTTTTTTTACGGTTTGTGAAACATCTCTTATGCTTGCCCAGATTGCAATTATTTGATTAAAAATACAGTAAGAACAGTAATTTTGTGAACTATTACAATTTAAAATTCATTTTCTATATAATATATTTTAAATGACAATTTATTCCTGTGATGCAAATCAACATTTTCACCCTTCAGTGTACTATGATCCTTCAGTAATCATTCATGCTGATTTGCTGCTCAAGAAATATTTCTGATTATCATAAATGTTGAAAACAGTTGTGCCGCTTAATATGTTTGTGGATGTGATGAATAGAACGTTTATTTGAAGCACATTTTTGTAACCATGTAAGAGTCACTTAAAAAAATGTCATGCTGATCAATTTCTTTACTGAATAAAAGTAGTATGAATGATAAATATTATAAATAATATGGTTAATATGAAAGAGAGAGGCACACACCAGCATCAAAAATGAATGAAAGAGAGCGGGGTTCAAATCTCACCTGCAAAGCAAAATAGTTATTTCAATCACTTACTGTAAATTTAATCAAAATGTGTGTATACACAAAAAATAAGTGAATTCCTTTCTGGTTTTCCTAAACTGATTAAATCAGAGAAATAGCTGTGAAGTTACCGTGTTCTCATCTGGTGTAAAGGAACTGGGCCAAGTGATGTACCAGAAGCCAAATGCCTGGAGTATTCTTCCTCCTGTAAGGGTTTACACCCTTCCTAATTTAGCAACACTGATCCACACCCCATCCCTCCTATTTGGCGGGTCTCAACAAAAATGAGTTTTGCTTCAGCTGCAGTAGATGGAGATAGAAAGTCAGAAATCCATGGATTCTTGCACAGATGAACTCATTTATTATTCTCTCCTTTTCTGTATTAAAGAGGGCAGTTCGGAATGTAATAGAATGCTGCATGTGTTCACTGTATAATGCGTACTATTAAAAAAAGTATGTAAAATCAAACGTATTATGCAATGAGAAATATTTTAAAAATGTAACATTGTTTGGCATCAACAATTGGGCAGTGGTGATATAATATGCTTCAACTAAATGAATTGAACAATTTACATGTTGTCAGAATATACAGCTAGTGTTTGAATGATAATAAAACAAAAATAAAAATAAATCTTTAATGAAATATTTACAATTTTTTGAAAATAATTTATTTTTAAATTATGAAAACATGATTTCTGCCCTCATATGGTGTAATTACTATGGAAGCTTGTTTCCACAACAAAATAAAAAAGGTAATTGCAACTTTTTTTCTTGCAATTGCTAGTTTATATCTTGCAATTCTGAGGGGGAACAAAGTCAGAACTGTGACATAGTCACAATTATTTTTAAAATAGTTTTATTCCATAAATTACATCATCTACCAGCAGGGGTTGATATTAATTCCAGTTCACACAAGTAATGTATGGTAAAGTCAAGCTCATTACGTTCTGGGACAGCTGTTGTGCACTGTGTGCTCTGTCATAACCCTGCAAATTATGGAAAATGTAGCCAGTCATCCAGGTATTCAATGCTTACAGAAAAGCTGCCTACTCAGTATGAACAATATACAAACATGTACTATATATTACAGAAAAGTATCTGAAGTATAGTTGTATGACATACTGAAAATAGTCAAAGGTGTCAAGTTTCTGGCTCATATTGATGTGTGAAACTGCAGGCCTGGGAATAATGAATTAATGCAGTTATAGATTCACAGCAAAGACACTGGAATTAAATACACTGGTATGTCCCAGAATGAGCAATTCCACATTAACCAAACCTAAGCTTATTCTACTTTATTCACCAGATGTTCACATTATAATTGTAGTCTAACAATCTGATTTGAGCTTGTTAGCAAACTAATTCATCCATTACAATGTTCTAGAACCGACAGACACCAAATTCACAGCTTTGAATAGTCTATTAATTACAAGATGTGCAGCACTGTTGAACTGTATTGTGTACCTGCTGCAGTCTATGCAAACACACACACACTTTAAAATGGAGCAGTCAAGAATTGAAGAACAAGCTCATCATACAAGACCAAAATCCTGTGTCTGTAAGAAGATGAGCTTACAGCGACTCACTTTTGACCCATAAACAGGAAAAGCATAGTCGCCTGATGCTTTTAGCATATGCACTTAACAAATCCTCTGATACCACTCAGTTTAAAAGGTTCTTGTTATTTTCAAAGCCTTCCTCTTGTGCATGTTTGACAGGTCAGATGTTATCCTACCATCTTATCCTATAGTACTTTGTCTATTTATTATTTGTATTGAGCACTTGTATTGACACTGCAGACATCAGGGCTCCTTTCAGATTTTTAATTTTTTAGATAAATTGTTAAATAAATTGCTGAAATGTATTTCTATTTGATCTATTAGCTGATAAGATACTGGACAAAATCCTCAGCCACATTAAAATCAACATGAAATTGCAATTGTAAGATAACTCACTTTACTTCTATAACATGATGTACCATTCAAAGGTTTAAGGTCAGTAAGAATTTTTATTTTTTTTTAATGAAAGAAATACCTTTTTATAATACTTAAGCATGCATACAACTGTGACAGCAAATACGTTTATAATGTTACAAAAGATTTCTATCTAAAATAAAAGCTCTTTTGAAATTTATATTCTGAAAAGAATTATGGGAGAAAAAAAAAACAGATCACAGTTTCCACAAAAACTACTTAGAAGAACAACTGTTTTTCACATTGGTAATACGAAATGTTTCTTGAGCAGCAAATTGGTATATTAGAATGATTTTAGAAGGATCATGTGATTGAAGAACAATGATGCCGAAAATAAGTTAGCCGAGCACTAATGTGAATGACTGATGTAACATTAACGTTTGTAAGACAAATAATGCTCCATCCTTTCTCATTACTCAAAGTAGCAAGAACAACAGACAATCAGCATTCATATACACAGTTTAGGTAATAGTGTCCCACAGCTGATTAGCAGAAGTATTTCAGTAAGACAGTAGTACCACGGGTTAGCTGGTTAGCCGGAGACCTACACAATATAAACCCCAAACTATGTATTTCGAACACTCAAAATGCATATATAGCATATATAGAAATATATACATCAATAATTATTCATACAGTACTTACAGGTTGTGATTCCGAGAAGCAAGCTGGTCCACATAAACTGAGTACTGACCCATCTTTCAAGAGCAAGGGTTTTGCGAATCCCGTGTTTTGAGAATATTTCCAAGATTTGAGAAGCAGTCGTCAGTAAAAGTATTTGTTTGTGGGCAGGTCAAGTTGTTTGTGGACCGACAACTTACAGTAGAACATAGGCGGGCATAATGCAAATGTATTTTCTAGTTACTTAGAACCATCACAGGGTGAGATTCCAATTTCAGACAACATGTTTAGGGGGTTCAGAGTCAATTCTTTCTTTTGGGAGACAATCACTTTATTTGTCGCATACTCTCGGTATGTATTTGCTTCACTGCCATTCATAAATCCTCTCCTGTGTCCCCATGGTATAGTAAAGTTTCCACTGGATGCGCACTTCAGAATCTCACTGGAATTAGTAAGTCGTTCCGGTATGTGGCAAGCAGGGCGGGGCAGAGAGCCATGGGAATGGAGTGAGGCCGGTGGTGCGAGTGTTAATGACTGTCACCTGCGCGTCTCACCGGTCTCGAGTCCCACAGAGGAGCTCCAGAAGGAAAAAAGGAGGAGTGACGACAGTGGAAGAGGAGAGAGGACCAGGCCTGTACTTTGTTTTATCATGTTTATATGCGGTAGTTGTCCGTGAGGGGCTGCCACTTTACTTTCGTTTTGTTTTTGTTTATTTTGGGGATTAAATGGGGTCCTATTATGCTTTTTCAACTTTAGTTAGTGTGTAATATTGCTGGATGAGCAAAAAGATGATCTGCAAGGTTGCAAAGCTCAAAGTCCACTCCAAAAGGGAGATATTTTATTTAACAGAATCCACTTTTTCAAGAACAACAACGAACGGCTCGATTGGATTACAACGCATTTTTTCCTGATTTTCTGAAGTCATAATGTTCCTCATTTAAACAATCCGCGCCCATGGAATACGCAAAAAAGCTTTTGTAAGCTCTTGCTTTTGAAAAGACTGTTCCCCCAGGAAAATGATCCGTGATGTTGTGATCGATTACTGTTTGCATTACCATAGTTTTCTGACAAATATGATTAAATGGTGGATAACATGGTATCTTTAAGAAAATTACAAATAACACACCACTCTGAAACGTCCTGTGAAATCAGTGCTTGCGAAGACTGTGCTTGAAATCCTTTCTGCCCAATCTTCTTGATTGTTAACATTGTCAGGCTCTGAATCAGACTTGAATTGGTTTAAAACTAACGCCATCATTAATATTTACATCTGAGTAAAGCTCGTGGTTATGAAGGGGCCTGACATTTCCCCGAACATGTGGTAAGCGCTGCCAATCACAACACACTGGGCCAGCTAACCAATTACAGCACATTTCGTATTTCGGAAGGAGGGGCTTCATTAAAAGGGATGCGTTCAACCAGACTTGGGGGAGAGGTGCTGTAATAATGTAAAATATGTGAAAAATAATGCGTTTTTTAAACAATCAATCGTATTCTAGTACACCCCAAATATAAAAAAAATCAAGACTTTGTAAAAGGGGCATAATAAGACCCCTTTAAAGTTTGTTTAAAGTTCACCGGTTTCCACCTCTTTCTTCCCTGAACACAAACCTTGCCACAGGGTATTTGCACCTGTTTTATGAATACTGAGAATTTAGACATTATTACTCTTTTCACATACTGTTTTTTGCCTACTGTATTGTAGGGAAGTTTGCAATTTCAGGTGCAGCCAAAGTTTTTGGCACCAAACAATCTTTAACACAAATACTAGAACGCTCCCTCATTCCAAAACAAAATATGTATGATCTGGCCCCAAACTCACGCCAATGATTTGGTCAATGTTGCCAGAACCATATTCACCTACTTAGAGTTATGTTAATACAGTTATTTTAAGCTAGGACTGGAGAGCAAATGTTAACACGTATATATATAAAAAAAAAACTTCAGTTTTAAAATGGTAAATGGACTGCATTTATATAGCGCTTTCACAGACCGAATGGCCACCAAAGCGCTTTACATAGTTGCCTCACATTCACCCATTCAGACACACATTCATACATCGACGGCGGTGTCAGCCATGCAAGGCGCCACCCAGCTCGTCGGGAGCAGTTGGGGTTAGGTGTCTTGCTCATGGACACCTCGACACTTGGTCAGGTGGAACCGGGGATTGAACCACCAACCTTTCGGTTTGTAGATAACCTACATGAACCACTGAGCCACTGCTTTTAAGAAGCAATCTTTTTTTAACAGCATAAATCTGAAAATATTTTCAAAAGCAAGGGTAACGTCCTTCACTTTCAGAGTTACTGCCATCCGCTGCCACATGCTGTGAAGCCCTCAACGGACCACGAGACATGTTTTGAACAATAGTGTCAAAAAGAATTCTGTTTCCCTCTACCATTGGAACGAACATGAATTATGTAGGAAAAATAAATAACGTCTGCACAATGCCAACCCAGGGAAACATGAGAGAACGATTGTGCTTCAAAGCCATTGGAATATACAGTATTAACAACACTTCCATTACAGGCCATGTTACCTGAAGCATTACCGCCGTCGACTTTTGAGATTCGATAACATCCATCACGGAAGATTCAGAGAATAAAAACGCATTGCATGAACATTCATAGAAGCGCATAGTCAGGGGGCCGGCGCTTTACCCCTGAGTGTGCCTGCCGCTCCTTTAATCAAAGCTGACTTTTTTACGCCGCCTAGGGGATCCAGGGGAATCAAAATGTCATTATTCTGCAGGGATATGCTCAACCAACCTTGCTGACCTGTTGTGCTGTTCAAGTAGACAGTACAGACAAGGCTTTAAAAGAGAAAAGTTCTCAGACAGTAGATTACTTTGAGTTTGCGAATGCACTCAATAGGTATTTTGAGACAAAGCTGTTTCCGAGATGAGGCAACAGAATGTAAGCCATTGACTCTATACGTTCATCCCACCTTGTGAGTATCAGTCTGGATTCCTTTGCATCAGACCATTTCATATAATCGCACAAATGTGTCCTCAATATAAAAGGCTGAGCGAGAAATTAAGCTTATAACTCAATAAAGGAGATATGAAACAGAAGAATTCGAGGTCAGAGCTCTACCTTCAGACGTCTGCTGAATAGATTCAAAGGTCTTTGAAGTGACTTCTGGGTTGTTCAGGCCTCATGTCTCCGCTAAGGGCTTCTGAGCACAGGCTGTCTGCGGCAGAAAAGGCTGTCTGGAAAAGTGAAAGAATGACACTGGCCTCGGCTTTGCATCCTAGAGTCTGTCTGTGCTGTTTAGAAACATCTGATAACAAGCATGAAGTCTGCTGAAATGTGTGTCTGGAAAGGAAAAGATTGAGGTAATGTGAGCAGAAGGAAACATGAGAGGTTTTATAATATCATTCTTAATAAAAAAAGTTTGAGGGTGCCTTTTCAGGGTAATTAAATGTCATAAACATTTTACACGCTTTATTGCACCCAGTAGATCTAAAGAGAACAGCAATGTGATAAAGTTCCTATGAGGTCTACGATGGTGAATAATTATTTCATTTTTAGTCTATTTTTTTTTTCAACTTTAAAATGAACAATCAGTAAGCATGGATTTGATTTAATGTGTAAAGAATGTAAGTCTTTCACCAGCACCTGGATCCATTTTCACCTGGATCCATTTACAGGTTGTTACTAAAAACAACCATAATCTAGTATGACCATCTGGTAGCTGGTTTGTTGAGGGATTGAGATGCTAGAAAGCAGCTACGATGTTCCAAAACAGTTTTAAACCAAACTCAACTTACAGTAGGTCTAATTTTCCAGCAATAATAAAGCATGTAGTTGCAGTTTTTGTGCACTATAAATAAGCATTAAACTATCTGCTTAAGGGGGTAGTAAAGGTATTGACCAGACAATACATTTGAATTTATAACTATAACTATAGTAGCAGTTAACGCTCAGCCTGATAAGATTACCGCACCTTGTCTGGGAAGTCAAAAAATATTTTGGATAAAATTTTCATATTCTGTTGAAATCTTTTCTTGCATTTTTATTGACAGGACAGTGGAGAAAGGGCGGGAAATAAAAAGAGGTGAACAAGATCAGGAAATGACAAGCCATACTTGCGTGAACTTGCGTCACCCACATAAGCACCACAGCTCATGTCAGACCATTACTGGCCACAAGAGCATTCTTATTCCATGTCGTTGAATAAAAGCTATGAAAAAGGACCTCATGAAATCAAAATGCTTGTTTTGTGTATTTAAAGTTTGTATGTTAGCTGTTCTCAGCCAGTATTATTATTATTATATTATTATTTATTTAAATTACTTATGGGAATAATATACTATAAAATAATATACTTAAATGCAAACCGAATGTAATGTTTACGGATGCTTAATTGCATGTTATTTGCTTAATTGCATCTTTAAATGTATATTTATACAATACGTTGAGCTTAAGAATGGTTATGAAGTAGGACTTAAGTACATCATTATATGTAATCCATAATTACTTAAAACTTCTATTGGAGTGTACTGCCGAATACTGACAAGCATATTGAGAAGAATTTAAGGTTAAGTAAAATATACTTTAACGTAATTTTATTAACTTGCATGTCATGTATTTAAATATATGTAATTTCACATATGTAACAAAGAAGTTGCAATATAGTACATTTAAAGCATATTAACTTATAATTTTAACTGCATTGTGTAGTTTAACATTCACCACAATTAACGTGCTTTAGTATGCTAGTCAACACATCAAGTGTATTAACACACAATGATTTAAAAAAATACTTTAAAACTTTTAATTTGACAATTACAAAGAGTGTTAAAAACATTAGGTGCATCTCAATTTGCGTACTTGTGTACTATTCTATTGTGTTTTTTTTTGTATAAATAGTGTGAGTACACTGAAAATTTAACATAGAAAAAGTGTTAAATTTGAAATGGGGAAAAATCAAAGATAACGTCAGTAGACTATGGAGTGCCGCAAGGATCGGTTTTAGGCCCTCTGCTATTCTCAATATACATGCTGCCACTTGGTAATATTATAAGAAAACATGGAATTAATTTCCACTGTTATGCTGATGACACTCAATTATATATCTCATCACGACCAGATGAAAACACTAACTTATCTAAATTGACAGAGTGTCTAAATGATATAAAATGCTGTATGACGTGTAATTTCCTGCTATTAAATTCAGATAAAACGGAGGTACTACTTATTGGTCCAAAAAACTACCCACAAAATCCCTTACAATACAACTTTAATTTAGAAGGATGTCCTGTTACTTTATCCACTACAGTAAAAGACCTGGGTGTTATACTAGACCGCAACTTGACTTTCGAAAATCATATTTCATATATTACAAGAACAGCCTTTTTCCACCTTGGAAACATTGCTAAGCTACGTAACATGCTATCTGTTTCTGATGCAGAAAAGTTAGTTCATGCATTCATGACCTCGAGACTAGATTACTGTAATGCTTTATTAGCTGGCTGTCCTGCATCCTCAATAAACAAGCTACAGTTAGTGCAAAATGCAGCCGCTAGAGTTCTTACTAGATCAAGAAAATATGATCATATAACACCTATTTTATCATCTCTACACTGGTTACCTATTAAGTTACGTATCAATTACAAAGTATTCCTACTGACCTATAAAGCCCTAAATGGTTTAGCTCCTGTGTATTTAATGGACCTTCTATCGCCATACAATCCATCGCGCTCTTTAAGATCAATAAATTCGAGGCTTCTGGTCATTCCTAGGATATTCTAAGTCCACTAAAGGAGGGAGGGCGTTCTCACATTTAGCTCCTAAACTCTGGAATAGCCTTCCTGATATTGTTCGAGAGTCAGACTCGCTGTCCCAGTTTAAAACTAGATTAAAGACGCATCTCTTTAACCAAGCATTCACTTAATGCTTAACCTTTAATACTACTGCTGAATCAGTTCGAATGCATTACCATTATGAACATCAGCTATGCTAATTATTTCCCATCTGCCTTTCTGCTGTTATCTCTGGACGCTAGTCCCGAGGTAAATAGCGTTCGTCAGCTCCAGTTTGTATCCAGCCTCTCACAGAGACTTCTGATGCCCCAACGCCTGTGAAGAGACGACTTGATGCCTGTGAAGAGACGACTCAAAGCCGGCGATATGTTATGCCATAAATTAATACATGATTAACTGACTGTATTTTTTTTGGTACATTTCCGAAATGCACTTTCTGTAAAGCTGCTTTGAGACAATGTGTATTGTGAAAAGCGCTATACAAATAAATTTGAATTGAATTGAATTGAAAAAGTGGACTTTAAATACCCAGATGATGCACTTAATTAATGAAAAAAACAAGTGTGGAATGTTGGATAGTTCATGCGCTCAGCTGTCCATGTTTTAATTACGTATAGCTTAGAGGGAGGGACATCAGACTCCAACAGTGGAATAACAAAATAACCTTATACAATTCACACACTACAGTAGTTTATAAGTGCATAGTGTGTAATTTGGGACATAACTATACTCACGAAAGTGTACTCTTTTTATGTACACTTACTGTAAATTTGTATGTGGCCCAAGTGGCCAATTAGTGGCCCATTATTTCATTAATATTATATATTATCTGCAAATACAGTTTAAAATACACACACAGACACACACACACACACACACACACACACACACGCACACACGCACACACACACACACACGCACGCACACACGCACGCACGCACGCACGCACGCACGCACACACGCACACACGCACACACACACACTGTATACACTACAAATACACAAGTTAAGCACACTTCTTTTTCACAAGGTATGCTAGTGCACTCCCCACATAATGACAAATCAAACAAGTATATACATTTAAAATGGACAGAATATTGACTTGGATATTGCTAATATGCACTACAGTACTGTACACAGTGCTGCACACAATATACACTATGCAGCATTATCAGTGTGTCAGTGTTACAATTCCGTTTGACGTTTCCCTGTTAGGATTGTTATTTTGATTTGTAGTTCCTTTGTGTTTTTTCTTCCAGTGTTTGCCTTAATTTCCTTAGTCCAACCCTGGCTATCTTGTGTATTTAAACCCCTGTGTTTGTCTTGTGTTATCCTTTTTGGATGTTACGTGTTTGTTTCAGTTCTGTTTCTGCCCGTGTCTGGAATATTCTGTTACTGCCTGGATTAACTCCAGTTGTGTTTGTTTAAATAAATGTTTCTGCTGCACTTGGATACAGTGCTTCCTTGTTTCTGAAACAGACGTTATAGTCAGTAAATAATCATGCATTTGATTAACGATTCAATATGCTGGAGCAGAAGTGGTTGCTAAATCTTTTGGGCCAAGTTCTGATGCTGTTTAACCTTCAGCAAAATTGCAGTGAATGGATTCCTAAATGATTGGCACGAGGCTGCATTGTATCAGTTGCCGCGGTAGTTGCCTTCAATAGAAAATATCTGACCCAGTTATCTTTCCTGCAGTCACGACAAGTGGCTTTTCAATAGTGTGGCCGCATTGCCAACCATTCCCAGTCAGGACACAGCACAACGGTGGCATGTAAAGGCACTTATGCAACATTATTCCTCATTTAGCCTCCTGCTTTTCTAGGAATATGAAACGCGGGCTAAAATTGCTGTCCAAAACCTAAAAGAGGTGTAGGTCAGCACGGCTATGATTTTGTGTGTACAGCAGTTTGAATCTAACAGTGTTTATTTTATATCATACAACTCCCAGAGGAGATTAAAAGTTGACTCCGCAAGACGAATGTCCTGACATTTCTTTATGGTTCTTGATAAAGTAAGAATCTCACAGTATTTGGAGGCTAAAACTCCACTCAAGGGGAACTGGACTGTGGTTCAATGCAAATGTTTGTGGAAGCAAACAGGGCCGTTAATATCCTGCGGGTCAAATGGAATTCAAAAGTGACAAAAACAAGCAATTCAAAGCAGTGTACAGTACAGTCACATACTCCTATTGCACCAAACAGAAAAAAGTTTTTGTATTTGCTCTGGAAAGAGCTTATTCAGCAGCTGTCTACAAAAATATAGAGACTGTAAATTATTATTTTTCATCATTTGGACATGAACTTACTGAGCCTTTCCTCCCAAAACCGTTGTGAAACATGCACTGAATTATTAATCATAATTGGACGTTCTGTTCTGCAGTGGGTATTAAACTAAATATTTTAGGAAATTAGCAATTTATGGTGACAGATTCTGGTAGGACTGACCAAATCTAGAAAACTGGCATGTCTGATATTTAAAGGCTCAATGATACAGTGATACTGTATGTGCATAGAACTTGCTATAGTATGTATATCACTGTGACCTAATAAGACACGCCGCGACTCTGCAACATGTGAAAAAAGGTCTATTTTTCAATGTTAATCAGAGTTTTTGTCCTAAACATTATGTTGGAACAACATACAAAGTGTGACAATGATAATCTCAGGTACTGATTGTGTGCTTTATTTATTGTTAAAAGTATCTAGTGTAAGTGTGAATTTCTGAAAGCAGCAATGGATAAATCACCACCTTGAAAATTCATTAAAAGAAAAAAGAATGTTCAAACTGTCAACTCAATGTGAACAAACAAGTGTATTCAAGGAGACTTGTGTATTTTTAAGAATGTTAAAATGGTGTAATATTTATGAATTTGATTTATTTTGTTGCGAGAGTCGTGCCCTCTTCTGATTGGCTGTGATTTATGATTGATTTTGTTGCGTCTGGTGTGGACTGAAATATTGCTTAATGAAGATAGGCGAAGAATAGTTGCATGGTTTGTTAAACAAAGTGAACTCAGGAAATCCAGTTAGACAAAACACAAATGAAACGGCATGCTATGCACAAACAATACCGGAACCCTGAACTGAAGAAACCTATAGGGACTTACACAAGGTGACAAACTCAAATACAAACAGGTGTGCTCTAATTAGTAACATAATGAATAACCATGTCGACTAATGAAAAGCGGGAACATGGGAACAAAGGAAACAGGAAACAAAGATAAACATACTAAAAGACTTTGAAAACAAACGAATCAAAATGGACTAAGTGTGACAGTGACTTTAACACATTAAGTTAGTGTGATTAATAATAGGCTTAAATAATAAATTAAACTGTTTATTTATTTATTTAAAATAAATGTCTTTAATTGTTCCTGATCACAATTATTATTTTTTAGTTTTTCACCCTTTTTAGTCCAAATTTTGTCTTTCCTAATTAATTTGAATCGGTCCTGGAAGGAATTTGAATTGTAAATATTCCATGTAGTTTTTAAAAAATAATAATAATAATAATAATAAAAACTGAACGGATAATAATTAGAAGAAAAAAAATAGAAAAATGCTACCGGTAACTATTGTTCAAGAGTGGCCAAAAGTATGAGCAACATAAAGTGTTGCTTATATTATTAATTATCAACACTTTAGTTTAGGGTCCAATTCTCACTGTGAACTAATTGGTTATGAGCATACATATTACTAGGATAGGCTGTTTACATTTACATTTACATTTATTCATTTAGCTGACGCTTTTATCCAAAGCGACTTACAATTGCTATGTATGTCAGAGGTCGCACGCCTCTGGAGCAACTAGGGGTTAAGTGTCTTGCTCAGGGACACATTGGTGTCTCACAGTGGATTCAAACTCAGGTCTCTCACACCAAAGGCATGTGTCTTATCCACTGCGCCATCACCACCCCCATTTATGTTTATTAGTACTTATAAAACACATATCAATGACTTATTCCATATACATGACCATATTCTTCCCTCAATCCTATAATACTAAAACATAACAACTAATTGTTTCACCTTTTGGTAACACTTTCGATGGTCGACGATTTCTGTTGGTAAGAAATTCTAACTAAGTAGCATTACAACCTCATGTCAATTACCAGTCTTTAGAGTAGTCACAGACTGTTAGGTTAGGGTTAGGTTAAGTGGACCATCGAAATAAAGGGTTTACCAAAAAGGGAAACAATTATGTTTACACTTTATTTTAAGATGACGTAGTTACATTGTACTTACTCAAATGACTACTGAGTAATATTAATTACCTACATGTTCTTAACATAGAGGTAAGGTTAGAGTTTGGTTTAGGGTTAGTTACTTTTAATTATGCATAATTTACTGTTATAACTATATAACACATGTAGTAATGTGTAACTACATCACCTTCAAATAAAGTGTCACTTTTGATTTTGCTATTCCTTTAAGAAAAGTAAAAACATTTAGAAAAATGAATTTCCTTGTTTGACTTAATTAGCACTTGTGAATAAAGTTGGGTTATTTAAGCTTCAACAGTTATTAAAGAATCAATTAGTGTGTGATTGATTCTAACATTAGAGTGATGTGACACTGTTACCTGAGGAGGTCTTACACATTGCAGTCTTATACAGCAGCCCAATTCTACTGTAATTGCACTCAGATACTCCTAAATAATCTTGATTAGACAGCAATGCGGGGTCCCCCCCAATTGAATTCATTACAAGTGGATCGACAGGTAAGAGGAAAACTTTATTTAGGACTAAAGCTAATCAAGCAAACGCACACAATTAAAAACTTATTAAGATTTAGAAAAGAGAGAAAGACAGTTGAAATGAATCATGTGCATGAAAATTGCTCTGTGCTCCACTGTGAAAAATTATGTTTAATGACAGATGAATAGAAAGCTTGAGAAGTTAAAATAACCATGCTGGGAAGGATATAATAGTGATCATTTTGTGTATTGGCGTTTAAAGTTGATGTTTCCCAGTGTCAACATGGGTCACTTTACAATTACACATTCTAAACATGACCAAAATGCCTAATAGAGAGATCCCCAAAGTGTAACTATAGTTTATATACATAGCATACCAATTCATTTTATTTGTTTGCATCCTTAATGTGAAATCCAAGTTCTGCCATGTCTAGATGGTACAGGCTGATAGGTCATTAACTCAATCTACTTGCAATCACATCATTCTCTATAGGTCACGGCTGATTGGTTCTTGCTGTATCAGTAGCCAATGCGCTAGAGCTTTTCTGTAGTTGTTGAAACACGCTTTCAGAAACCCTCCACCTTCCCCAGCTCCACCTGTATAGATCTGCAACAGGTAATTTATGTTTGCTATATTGTACAGCAGCAGCAAGTTGTGGTGGCAAACAAAATTATATCACTGAATAATAGACAAACATATACCAATTGTCTTTGAGGTTTATTTTCTTGCAAGAAAGGGTCAGCAGTCATACAGTCACACAGAGTGGCTGCAGAGTTTGACAGTGAGGGGAGGGAATCCTTCCGTTTTTATATTCTTAACTCTCAGAATGTTATCTTTCTAGCCCAATAATGGTATTTTCAACATTCTTAGACTTGTTCATCATATTTTATCCTTGAGTGGAGGACCCCTCCTTTCACGTACCAACACTTTTTACCATTCCAATACAATTCTGTATTAGAATAAGGTTTGTGTGTGCTCTTTTACTGATGGTCACACACATCTTAAAGATTAAATTTCTTCCACAATATCTTTAGAATAATATAATATTAATTTGTTACATTTTATATAGTGCTTTTCTTTGCACTCAAAGTGCTTTACATGGAAGGGGGACATCTCCTCAACCACCACCAATGTGTAGCATCCACCTTGAGAATGCAATGGCAGCCATATTGCACCAGAAAGGCCACCACACACCGGCTTATTGGTGGAGAGGAGATCAGTATTTATGGGGATTATTAGGAGGCCATGATGATGGACAGAGGTCAATGGGCAAATCTGGCCAGGATGCCGGGATTAAAGCCCTCTTCTTTTCGAAGGACATCCTAGGATTTTTAATGACCACAGAGAGTCAGGACCTCGGTTTTACATCTCACCCGAGAAAAAAAAGAAAGAAAAAAGTATAGTGTCCCAATCACTATACTGGGGCGTTAAGACCCACAGACCATAGGGTGAGCACTCCTGCTGGCTTCACTAACACCTCTTTCAGTAGCAACCTAGTTTTCCCAGGAGGTTTCCCAGGTACTGACAGGCTCAACCCTGATTAGCTTCAGTGGGCAACCAGTCTTAGGCTACATGGTGATATGGCTGATGTCTTATTTTCTCACAGCAGCGTGTCATGTATGTTGTGTCAAAAAGTTATTGACTCTTTTAACTAAGCAAGACTTTCATTCCTGCTGTCGACATTTTAATCATTTTCATTTCTTCTTTTAGTCAATACGGGCCCAAAGCCTTGACTAATCAACTATTTAAAAGCAGTTTTAATACTTTTGAAAGACGTTTTGCTCACCAAGGCTGCATTTATTTGATAAATGATAATACATTATAATAATTTAGGAAAACTGAGCAGCAAATCAACATATTAGAATGATTTCTGAAGGATCGTGTGACACTGAAGACTGGAGTAATGATGCTGAAAATTCAGCTCTGCCGTCACAGGAATAAGTGACATTTTAAAATGTATTTAAATAGAAAACAGGCATTTTAAATTGTCATAATATTTCAAAATATTACTAATATTACATCGATATTTTTACACCGTTTTAAAATTCCGGTGCTCTCTCTTTAATTATGTGAGAAATAAATTCGAAAGGCAAAGGCAAACAGTACACAGCCAACCTTTGTTACTGATCTATGCAGTGCCTTGGGACGAAACACAGAACGGAGAGCATTTGTCTTTTGTTAAAGGGCTGTTACTGAGTAACTGTGAGGGTTCCAACTGTTGTCTTGGCAGGGTGGTATTGCATCCCCTCTTAAGGATGCATCATATTGATGGATGGCAGGTTATTTGCAACAACAAAGGATAGACTGCAAAGGAGAGAGAAACTAGTTTACTCTACACGACCCTCAGATCATTCTAGAAAATCTGCCAAGAATACATGCCCTCTATCATTAGCTCAGGACGGACGAGAAGCGCAGATGGTAAAGCCGTGCCACCATATGTCCTTCCAGGGTACCCACCTGTCTGAACATACAATGATGCCGGGGCTTTAGATTACACTTAGATTAGCCATTGAGAACATTTTCAGTTTCATCCAGGTCTATTGTGAAGCAGTAATTGCACTCTGTTGCTTTATAAAGTGAATTGAATTCATAATCCATGCTTTTGAATATGTAATCCAAGCTGTTATGTACTGAACTGTTTGTACAGCAATAAAAATTTGATTACATTTGAATTTTAAATGGAAGGCATTTTGTTGATGGAACGATGACATCTTTCACAACAAAAGATGTCTGATGGAACTTTTCACATTATCACATAGAACGTTTGTACTCTTCCAGCATTAATATTACATTTGCTTTTTCAGCACATAACAGGAATATAAAGTGAAAGCTACTAGCTCAAACAAAAGAGAAGGGCCTATTTTTCTATGCCTATTTAGCAGTCAGGTTGCCAAAATTTGGTATCATGCACAAGTAATTGATTGTGTCACTGAGGATGTGAAGCAATAGATGTCTGTAATGATACTGTCACAAATATATGTTCAATGAGCAGTAATCCTGTGGCAATCGATCGCACAGTTGCTTCGATAATGGTAGACTCAAACTGACTGCACATTATTAAGTTTAGTCTTTTCGGCCTCAAACTAACTGCACATGATAAAGTATTCAGTATTTTTCTCGTGAAATTGCGGTTATCATGCTGAATACTGTAATTATTTTCAATGCAACTATTATGTGTGAGATATTCCAGCGACTTCCTCTACCGTGGGAACAAAAAGCAAAACTGTCCTCCACCAGATTTTTCTTTTGCAACCTCCTACCATTTCTCAGACAAACTTAGATTATAAATGTTTTACAGTCATTTTTTTAAAAAAGTTTTTGAAAGTCTCTTATGCTCACCCAAACTTCATTTATTTGATCTAAAACAGTAAAAACAGTCATATTTTGAAATATTACTAAAATTTAACATTTTCTATTTTAATATATTTAAAACTTTATTTATTCATGTGATGTGCAATGGTGAATTTTCATCATCATTAATCCAGTCTTCAGTGTCAAATGATCCTTCAGAAATCATTCTAATATGCTTATTTGCTGCTCAAGAAACATTTATTAATATTATCAATGTTGAAAACTGTTTCATATTTATTTGGATATGAAATACAAGTTTAAATACAAGTATTAATTTATATATATATATATATATATATATATATATATATATATATATATATATATATATATATATATATATATATATATATATATAACCCATATGACTTTCTTTCTTCTGTGGATCACAAAAGAAGATATTTTGAAAACTCTCAGAGTTATTTTTGTTTTTGATCAATCAGAGTCAATCACATCATTCATATCTTTTAAAACCCACATTATGAACAAAGTAGCATTGTCACGAAATGTTCTGCTTGTTTTGTAGATGTGCACTCAAACTTTAAACTGTATCAGTTTCAAAAGTAAACTTTTGGGCATCCATCCAAACACTTTTTGTTTTTCTGAAATGTTCAACGTCACTGCAGCTTCACGTATTCCTCCAAACATAATTTCTAAAGTGTTCGGGAGCGGTTCGGAGCCGTTTAGAGATTTGTTTGTCATGTTTATTTCTTTCTTCTGTCAAGTGCACTTGAATTACTCCCTTTAAGCTTATGTACTACACCTGGGTCTTTCTCGCATGGATGCAAGCTTAGCACCAAACTCCACCACTTACTCTGGTTCTCCAAAGAGAACTAAAATGTCCCCTTAAAAAGGACGTTGGCCCACACCACAATACACTCATCCCCTCCGACAGATTCCACAGCTGAAATGGAGCGACTTATTTCCAAATTGACTGTCATTCTGAGGTTCAGTTGAATGGAGGTAATTGTTTCAGTTGCTGTAGTTTCTAAGCTACTAAATCTGCGAAAGCTGTCTTCGCATTTTTCACGACTGCTCTTCTTCCGAGTTTGACAGGTGGAGCTTTGCAGTTCCTTCTATAGCGGCTCACTTGAATCTTTGAAATACACTTTTAAACCATGAAATTGTTGTGCAATTTTCACAAAAGATAGGCTCTGTTCTCAAACAGCTGCCTTACATAGGCACTAGGGAGCATTCTGACTGAAATGAATCTCTTAAGCGGACGCTCTATACATCGGCTCTATCTGACTACAGGTTGGTGTAAACAATGTTCAAGTAAAGCACTTTTTAAAATTAGCAGATATTTAGAGACCCATTTTAGTTACTGGCTATATATACAGTAAATTCAAAAATAGATATGGTTTAAATGGCTGGTTTAGGCTATTGCAGTCACTTAAATGTTCTGGTAAAATTTTTAATTCGATCAAAACCATTTGTGGCATAATGACATGCAGTTATCATGGAAAACATTATCAACCACCGCTCAGTTTAAATTTGTTTTAGATTTTTTACTGTGGTTAATGTAACATATCAAAAACTGATTTACTGTTTTGTTTTCCAGAACAAATATCTAAACATTCATAAATCAAGATACACTTTTCTTGTGAAGCAAAGTAACATAAGTCAAGTCTTGTTTCCAGATAAATGTATCAAACTTAAGTGAGTTTATATGCTTAAAAGTAGAAAAAAGCAATATCAAGGTTATTTTTCTTACTCCATTGGCAGATTTCGTTTGAGTTAGGTTTAAGTTTTGGCAGATATTTTTTTCTTGTTTTAAGCACAAACATGCTGTAATAAGAGGTCTTGTTTTTTGAAAACTTTATCTTGCCTTTCAAGTATATCTCTTGATGTAAGAATGTTAAAAATACTGAGTTACTGAAATGGCCACAGGTCTACTTTTTAGGTGCATGAACATCTATTCTTCACCAATGCAGTTTCCTGTTTTTGTCAATCCAATATAATAACATTTTTTGCTGGGTGTTTGGCAGCAGAAGAAATTATTGAAAAGTTTCTGTGCTGGGGGTTAAAAAGGTACAAGCAACAGCGTATTGTACCAGGCAAACACATGTCTACATATCGGTAATACCAGACCAGCACTATTCACAAGCATATGTTAAGCTGTATTAATGGTAACAGTGGAGGGGATTGGATTTCTTAAAAACCCTGTAACATCAATATCTCACTACCAGGGATATTTCTTTGCTCTATCCACTTATCCTACTTCCATCCACAGATCCATGAAATTTTAATACTATTCCCATGACACGCATAAATCTAAATGATCCAACAGACATAAGGCCCTTGTATTAGCAGCCCATCTCGTGGTAGCAGATGAGTAGGCGCCATTCTCTCTCTTGAGCCCCTCTCCATGAAGCATTTTGCAAACATTTTTGATCACTCATCCATCTTGCAGGTGCAATGAGAACTAGTGATTTCACCGTTGATTACCTCTGGGGTTAGGTTTGATTGCTTAATGTTGAGTAAATAGGATGTGCCGTCTGACAAGATTATAACAAACGGCTTTTCAGGACAATGTAAATAGAAGAATAATTACTACAGGGAGACAATATGAACCACAGCTACTGGAGCCAAAATAAACCTTTTAACTGCAAAAAAAAAGAAAAAAAGGTGAAAAAGGAAATGGCTCTAGAGATGCTGAAGGTCACACTAAATCTAAAAGAGCAAAGGTGACGGCATACGTCAATGTAGATTTTGACATTTACAAAGTCGTCTGAGAGTATAAAAGCAAATTTATCAACAAAGGTCCTAATCATTATGCGTTTCTCAACTAGTTTTGCTTCTGGATACAGGTTATCTAATACAACCCAATACAGCAGTTTTAACTATCTCTTTCTTTTTTTTCTTTTTTTTATGGATGTACATTGATGTCATCATTAGCAAAATAACATTATTCATCACAGCACTACATTTAATTTACAATAGTCGGAATGTATCTGGAAAGAAATATAAAAGACTGAAAACAAAAAAGACTGAGTTTAACAAAGAACTAAAGCTGAAAAAGAAACATATAGGCTGAGTTAGAAAATCATCAATCATCATTTAGATTTTACATAAAGCCCATTTATATACCACATGACAACTTGACAATGCTTGATGTAACTTTAAAGAACGAATGGAGGGCACAATTATTAACATTACATATGCAGAACAGGAAAATGGACTATTATATTTCCAGGTCTTTAGAATTTTCTTGGCAGCCAGTAATTCACAGCATGAGACGCAATGGTCAGTGCAAACCATATTTATCCTTAAAAACACCACGCACACGCACACACACACACACACACACACACACACACACACACACACACACACACACACACACACACACACACACACACACACACACACACACACACACACACACACACACACACACACACACACACACACACACACATATAAACTATGCACAGTTACTTTATATGGTTTTGTTGCAACTAGAATAGTTTTCCCTATCAGATCTGTTGGGTTGCGACCCACCAGTTGAGAACACACTGATCCAACTCATCTTGTACACCCCACAGCGGAAAAATAATCTGATTCAGCAGAAGTAATTTATTTTGTGATTTTTTTCCTCCCAACAAAACACCACATCTCATAATGACTCACCACTGCACATTGACAAACTCTCACAACATCTCATTTCTCCCAGTGAGTATCCAAGGCCCATGCTAAAAGCTGCTCCCCTTTCAAGGTTTCAACTGGCAGACAAAAGCCCGCTGGGCGCTGGGCCTATCCCAATGCGTATCGCATCAGATTCCACACCAACACAATACCAACAAGTTGTCAATGGGAGATATTTACTTTTACTCAAACATAATTCATATTCCAGAGTGTCCTTGAAGGCAAGATATTGTATCTTCAGAGGGGAAGGGACTAGAGAGGGGGAGTAACTAAATTTGCCAGAGAAGAAGATAAAAGAAACTGTCAACACTTTTAGTATTTCAGGCCACACAGACAGAAGTGCATGAAAAGTCGATGGGGTCAGTCACTATATGCATACCACTGTAAAACATATATATATATAAATTTTGACGAAGGTGGAAAGAAAACAAAGACAAAAAAAGCCAATTCACAACAAGGAGGATAACTAATGCTAAATATATAGTTCTAAAAATCGTTCTAAATATGAAAGAGTTGAGTCCACACTACAATTACAACGATAACAGCACAGAGGAATGATATTGTTGGAATCACCTTCAGATTTTTTTTTTTCAGCTGATGAACGATAAAAACATTGAGAGCCAATCAGAATTCACCCGATGTTGAGGAGATCAAGCATTTAAAGCTGCAGGAGACAAAACTACAGCACATGCTTAGAATAAACAGAACGATAGCATCCGCTGGTCTGGAAACTAATGTAGCTATCGTTATAGTTATCTTTATAGTGTTCGTTGTTGGTGTGAACATGCCTTAATAGAGTATGTTTTACAAGAAAATTCACAAAGTCTCAAAGAAAACACATTTACAGCAATGAAACACTAACAGACAATGGGACTGGAAGGTTAAAAAGGTTTAAATTTTGTGTTTTTATTATAAAGCACTGGAAATAGATAATTTTGTAAATTAATGTTTGTTATTATAGCTGTAAAGTTGTCTATTTGTCCTGAGGAACGTCCGGTTTTGATTTACTGATGTAATTTCCAGTGGTGGAGCATAAGCACTGCTTTATTATATCAGAGAACCTTTCTCAGGGGAGACAAATCTTTAGTCAAAACCGTGTAACACGATGGGATCTCAACAGGGAGACTGGAGGCTGTTCTATCTGATTAGAAGTCACTGGAGGAAATGCCTTTTTACCTTGAGTAAACTGCCTTTGTGTTAAGACAGTTTATCACATAATAAATTGATTGCCTTGCTGCTAATCTACAGCATATTTGCCAGGACATCCTCATTTTGGAGTAAGCTATTAAATGTCTGCTATAAAAGAAGCTGCTTTTAAAAGAAGCTGATGCTAACACACATTACAGCATTCTTTTTTAATTTTATTTTATTTTTTATATCTTTTATTTTTATTTTTAGAAAAGTAACATCATACTTCTCATCAACCCGGATGATCTGAGGTCAAATTACTAATCTTAACAATCATCAATAGATGTGATTGCTTTCCTTATCAAATAATTAATGTAAAAAAAAAATATGGATTTTTTTGCATTATTAATACATTTTAATAGAGGCTATATACAGTGTATATATACAGGTCCTTCTCAAAAAATTAGCATATTGTGATAAAGTTAATTATTTTCCATAATGTAATGATAAAAATTAAACTTTCATATATTTTAGATTCATTGCACACCAACTGAAATATTTCAGGTCTTTTATTGTTTTAATACTGATGATTTTGGCATACAGCTCATGAAAACCCAATATTCCTGTCTCAAAAAATTAGCATATTTCATCCGACCAATAAAAGAAGTGTTTTTAATACAAAAAAAAAGTCAACCTTCAAATAATTATGTTCAGTTATGCACACAATAGTCAATACTTGGTCGGGAATCCTTTTGCAGAAATGACTGCTTCAATGCGGCGTGGCATGGAGGCAATCAGCCTGTGGCACTGCTGAGGTGTTATGGAGGCCCAGGATGCTTCGATAGCGGCCTTAAGCTCATCCAGAGTGTTGGGTCTTGCGTCTCTCAACTTTCTCTTCACAATATCCCACAGATTCTCTATGGGGTTCAGGTCAGGAGAGTTGGCAGGCCGAATTGAGCACAGTAATACCATGGTAAGTAAACCATTTACCAGTGGTTTTGGCACTGTGAGCAGGTGCCAGGTCGTGCTGAAAAATGAAATCTTCATCTCCATAAAGCTTTTCAGCAGATGGAAGCATGAAGTGCTCCAAAATCTCCTGATAGCTAGCTGCATTGGCCCTGCCCTTGATAAAACACAGTGCACTAACACCAGCGGCTGACATGGCACCCCAGACCATCACTGACTGTGGGTACTTGACACTGGACTTCAGGCATTTTGGCATTTCCTTCTCCCCAGTCTTCCTCCAGACTCTGGCACCTTGATTTCCGAATGACATGCAAAACTGAGCAACAGCCCAGTGCTGCTTCTCTGTAGCCCAGGTCAGGCGCTTCTGCCGCTGTTTCTGGTTCAAAAGTGGCTTGACCTGGGGAATGCGGCACCTGTAGCCCATTTCCTGCACACGCCTGTGCACGGTGGCTCTGGATGTTTCTACTCCAGACTCAGTCCACTGCTTCCGCAGGTCCCCAAGGTCTGGAATCGGTCCTTCTCCACAATCTTCCTCAGGGTCCGGTCACCTCTTCTCGTTGTGCAGCGTTTTTTGCCACACTTTTTCCTTCCCACAGACTTCCCACTGAGGTGCCTTGATACAGCACTCTGGGAACAGCCTATTTGTTCAGAAATTTCTTTCTGTGTCTTACCCTCTTGCTTGAGGGTGTCAATGATGGCCTTCTGGACAGCAGTCAGGTCGGCAGTCTTACCCATGATTGCGGTTTTGAGTAATGAAACAGGCTGGGAGTTTTTAAAAGCCTCAGGAATCTTTTGCAGGTGTTTATAATTAATTAGTTGATTCAGATGATTAGGTTAATAGCTCGTTTAGAGACCCTTTTCATGATATGCTAATTTTTTGAGACAGGAATTTTGGGTTTTCATGAGCTGTATGCCAAAATCATCAGTATTAAAACAATAAAAGACCTGAAATATTTCAGTTGGTGTGCAATGAATCTAAAATATATGAAAGTTTAATTTTTATCATTACATTATGGAAAATAATTAACTTTATCACAATATGCTAATTTTTTGAGAAGGACCTGTATATATATATATATATATATATATATATATATATATATATATATATATATATATATAGTATATAAACTGTATATAGCCTCTATTAAAATGCAATAATTATATTGCATTTAATACGTGATTAATCGCATCCAAAATAAAGTTTGTGTCTACATTAATGATATACAGTATGTGTGTGTACTGTGTATAATTATTTTGTATATATATAAATACACATTTGCATCTATGTATTTAAGAAATTTTTGTTATTTATATATAAAATATTTAAATGTATATATAATATAAATTATATATAAATATATACAGTATATACATCAAAATATTTCTTAAATATATACGTGTATATGTGTGTGTATTTATATATACAAAATTATTATACACAGTACACACATATATCATGTAGACACAAACTTTTATTTTGGATGCGATTAATCTTTTCCCAGCCCTATTATATATACACAGATAATTAAGAAAAACATGACAAGCACTGTTTCAAGATTAATCATAATTTTTTATTTGCTTAATTGTCAGCCCATTATATGTCCAACTTAAAGTTAATACATAGTACTCTAGTGGATAGAAAAAAGATACAATTAATAGTAAATAGCATATTTTAACATTATTTTTGGCTTTAGTCCAATGACAGTAAAAAGCCAATTATTCTAATGTTGCAAGCAACAATTCATAATCTCATGCTTGCTATTTGTAAGTTTGATATCAAATAGCTCTATAAGCACAGACTAAAAAAAGCAAAAACAACAAAGTCTAGTCTGCATTTAGTAAAGAAACATACAAGATGTTTCATTAAAACTCCACATCCATAGACCAGCTGGTTCTCACTTCTCAGTATTAAATGCAAATAGCTGCCCTTATCAAATGGCCAAAACGACCAGCAGTTTAACATATTCAGTCTACCATGCAGATCATTTTCTGTCATATAAACATGTACCTTTGATAGCCCTTTTCTCTTAGTTTTTATGTCCACATTGTGATACTGGAGGAAACGCTTGCTGTTAAGCTGACATTATCGTCCAGTGTCAAAGGAAGCAGTGAACTCTGGGTCTTGCCAGTGATAACAGCCGTAGTGTGTGAGAGACCCATGACAGCAGTCAGCTTGTGTGTTGAGCTTCATTAACCCAACCACACAAAAGCTCAGTTTCAGGCATTATATTCCCTCTGTTGAAAAACCCTGTGGCCACATGGACAATGACATGCAAACAACAACTCACAATAGAAAACATAAAACAGCAAACATTTACAGCTACATGCACTGAAAAAGTGAAAATATAGTTGTTATCTTAAGGTGCTAATTCCACTTGATCTGAGAGTTCTGGGTTCGGGCTAATTTTGAGCTCCGAGCCCTCCCCCTCGGACAGCACGCAAAATACGCATGACCTTTACTTGATCTGATTATGTAAGTGTGAACTCTTGAATATGTTGTCGAGCGTGCTCAGTGTCTGTATCACAGTAAACACAAACTATCCGCTACTGAGCGCCAGGTTAAAAATTACTCCATTTTGATATATATATATATATATATATATATATATATATATATATATATATATATATATATATATATATATATGTATATTTTTCACATAGAGTGATCAAATGACTTCTGAAGACTTCTGGAATAATGCACACAAATCATATGGAACACTTTATGGTACTTTTATTAGGGCTCTATGAAATCCGTTTTATATTTTACCCAAATTCCTTTTTCTCAGTTTTACTTTTTCGGTATTCCGTTTTCTTTTTCATTTAAATTTTTTTGGACTCCATTTTAATGGTTAAATTAAATTTTAGTAATCAAAAAGTTGTCTAATTAATTGAAATCATTAAACGTATTCAATTTAACAACAATTTATTAAAAGTTTAACAAAAAATACATGTTTAGGGCCCGATGAAATACGTTTTTTTTTTCCTTCTCAAATTCTGTTTTATTTTTAGGCCTACCAAACTCTGTGTATTCTATTTTAAATTTTCTGGTTTCCATTTTAATGGCTTAATTAAATTTTAATAATCAAAAAACATGTCTAATTAATTGAATTCATAAAAACATCAATTTATTAATTTAAAGCTTTTTAATTTTTTTCCCCCCCTGAAATTCTGTGTTGTGTATTTACATTTTTCTGGCAGTCAAATGGAGGCATATTTAATTGATCTTTTTATCATATTAAATTACACTTGTAAGCTTTACTGTTAAAATTAAAACATGGAAGATAAATTGTGATTATTCCTTAAACATATATTTTTAATAATACTTTATTATTATTATTATTATTATTATTATTATTATTATTATTATTATTATTATTATTATTATTATTATTATTATTATTATGTGTGTAAGTATTATTATTACATTGAGAGCAAAATTCTACTGTACAACAGTAATATATTTCTGTCACAATTTCTTCAAGTTGAACCGAACTTTTATTTTGACAGGTTGTTGTGAAGACATTTGAGTCTCTGTGGTTGCATCCAAAAAAATTAGGCAGCTGACTTGTTGATTTCGGACAGACTTCTGAGGCAGCGTAACAGTTTAATGATCTACAGCAAAAATAGTTTTCACCAAAGCTCGCTCTAAGTAAATATTTAATGACTACAATAGTAATTTCTTGATAGAGTTTTTATAAGTTTTTTATAAGTGGAAAACATTAATAAAAAATTTACTTTTACACACAAACTGACGACCAGCCGCAACATTCAGATGCCATCTTTTTTTTTCTAGTTCAACTGTCACAGAATGGAAAGCACAGGATTCTGGGATATCAAAGGCGACGAAGGACACATGTATGCTGCCTTCAAAAATCTGTCAGATGAAGGTATCTCAGGAGACAGGAAATTAAACCAACATTGCCTTCGGACGTGCCTTGATGCCTTCCAACCTTGGAAAGCGTCCTCTGAAGGCAGCATTTATCAGTTTTCGGACGCAGCCTGTGTGCTTATGATATAACGATAGATTTTCTCAAATGAAATGGTAAAATGCGGATGTAGTGGCTCTGGAGATGAAGTTCATGCATTCTTGTTCTCAAATTGTGAGACACCAGAGGCAGTAAACATTGTGTGTGTGTGTGTGCGTGCGTGCGTGCGTGCGTGCGTGTGTGTGTGTGTGTGTGTGTGTGTGTGTGCACATTCATTGACACATGCAGAATATGTAGGATATATACTCGTATATATTCATATTTAAGTAGTCTTTTTGTGGTTTAATATGAACAGACACTTCCGTGACATTCCGCGTTAAACCGCAAATTCCTTTTTATGACTTGGTTCCGCGATTCCGCATAAATCGTCCTATTTTTTATGCACTTTTTGGAGCTTGACTGACTTGACTATTGCCTCTTCTTTCCTCATCCCTGTGTTTCACGGATGAAAACCGACATGATGGTGATTAAATTACAGGATTTTCACATGTCACATTGCTCCCGCAAAGCAATATCACATTTTATTCATTCATTTATTTTGGGATAAAATTAGAGCTACTACTGTACCAGTAATAAGTATGTACTACTGTTATATACTTTTGTATTTAATAACATCTGAATAAACAGTTCTTCCCTCCACCACACACAATCCGATTTATCCATCAATCATAATATACATTTGGAAATGTGTTTGACTTTGACAGCCAGCTACCACTTGTCATGAAGCATATTTTTAATGGACCTACTCAATTCTGTTGCATAACCTCATTTATGTTTAATTTCATAAATGTTGAATCAATTGAGCAAAATAAAATTGAAGCTTTTGTCAATTCGAGTTGATTGGACACGGTTATACGAGTTAATATTGACCATTTAATTTCTCGCAAATTAACATTTGGTGTCCTTTAAATGTGGCTTGCTGTATTTCAAAGTCATTGTTGATCTTAATCAGTACCAATGCAAGTTTTCACATCAATCCTACCCGGTCCATAGAGGACACATTATACACAACTGAGCCACTCTAAGCACTCTTCTGCTTTATTTTCTCCTCATTTATCGGCTGTTGAAGGCACTACCTGAGGTAGCAGGAGTGGTCAGCCCTGGCAGACTAGCCTCAGGCCAAAACAAGGTCTGATGGGGTGAGCGTCTTACTCAGAATAGAATATACTGCACATTCAGCTTAATGCCTGCTTGCACCAGGACATCCGAGCATTCCTGAACACAAGAGAAGTGCCATACAGATTCCGTATGGAATAGCAAGCGGTGAAAAGGTGAATTCACTTTGTAGACTGTGGATATGCGTTAAAATGCAGCCAAAGGCCATTTTGACAGGGCATGAGGTATTGAAGAGAATCAAGATTATTCTGTAACACTTTATGGTAACACTTTATTTTACAGTGTCCTTGTTACATATGTTACATGTACTTACCATAGTAATAACAATGAATTATGCATAACTACATGCAACTAACCCTCAACCAAATCCTAACCCTACCCTTATCCGCTAGTAAAATATATAATTACAAAAATAATGTCTCTTAGCGATACAAATTGAATACCATGTAGAATTTCACGAGTTTGGCCCGATTATCTGAACGTGCTCCTCCAGAACTTTGTTAATAAAACACAATTTGCAGAAGTTTTTACATATTAGTTAAAAACCACACATTTTGTGATCATTTTGAAATGGAGAATGAGCCTTAATAATCAATATAATACTTAATTAGCTATGCAAATTGATGGCATGATTGTATGAATGATACTTAATTAGCCACCGAAACAAAGAAAGCTCTCATTCCTCCCATGTGAAGAAAGAATAAAGCTTCTCTGCATCTATGAATGTAATCAGTGAATAAATGGTTTAAACATAATTCTCCGAGACGCCCATTGTGTTTTTGAATTTCAAAGTCAGTAATGCCTTTCCAGTATATTAAATGATATAAAATATAAATACATAATTGTGTATATATACAAAGAGACAGAGAGAAAAAAATTGTAAAATGGTATACACTGAGATGTGCCAATTAGAAGAACAAAATTAAATTAATTTGGAATTGTTAATAGACAATTTCAAAGCTAATTAGTGTGAATTATACACACTGAGTTAATCAAACAAATGAACTGTTGATTGGAAAGTGTCTGAATTATGTTCTATCTAGCTATAGATTTGTGTTGAATAAAAGTCACATATGAAGTCTGAGGTGTCAGGAAAAGACATACAGACTTTTAATAAAAATTACTATTCTTTTGAACAGAGACTAAATGATCTTTATGATTAGTGGTAATTGCTAATGCACTTGCATTTAAGCAACCTCCTGATCCAGTATAGAATATCATAGATGTAGATTCTTTTGTAGATTACTTCTTGCCAATAATTAGCCAACCAGAACACGGCAGTCTAGTAGATATTTAGTATTGGTCTGCATCCTTGTTATTGTGCAGATCTGCTATTGTTTACCGTTTGCAACCCACACATTCTCATTCATGCACTTACACACGCACACACACATGCTAGTCAGTTCACAGTTCTGTGCTCTGTGCTTGTGCTTCCTGTAGCCCTGTGGCGCGATCAGTTCACTACTCAGAGCTGCTGTTTTAGGGCTAGAAGAAGAATTATTTATTTATTAGCACACACCTCTCCTGTCATAGTTCATCTGAAGATAACCCAGCCTAGAGGCCTGCACATTTCTGTCTCCCCCCACACCACCACCAACAACAACAACAACAACACACACACACACACACACACACACACACACACACACACACACACACACACACACACACACACACACACACACACACACACACACACACACACAGACACACACACACACACACACACACACACACACACACACACACACAAACAATATTTATGTCCATTGTTTGCGGTATGTATTATTGGTGAAAATAAAAGTGAAATGTATGTTTAATTTGTTTCTCACAGTTATTTTACTAATGTGGGTGATTGGCAATATTGAGATAGTTTGGCTACTGCGGTCTAAACAAAAGGGGCTTTCGCACCGGTTATTCCTTGGAACTTAATTATAGGAACTAGCCACCAGGGTGGTTTCCTGAGAACTAATGGTTCCCTTAGGAACATTTTCCTGGTTGCATTCGGACCGCCAGTAGGATCTCTGAAGTAACGTAAGCCGCGCTTGTTGTTGTGACTTTTATTTTGACGTCGTTGAGAATGCCAGAGCCTGAGCACACAGTGCTCGCATTCTCTGTGTTCATTAGTTTACGATCTGTCTAACAGTCCTGTCTAATATGTTATTAGATAGAACTGTTATACATAGAAAGTAGTATATGAAAAGTATTAGTGCATGCTGTGTGGTTGATGTTCACTGTTGCTAGCTGAGCAAAAATACATCATCTTGTTTCTCTTGGTCCCCTCAAAGTTGCGTTGGATTTTCTCCTTAGCATAAAGTTTAAAAGGCCCATCTTATCACTGTTCCCTTTCGAGGGAACTCGAACTGCGTCGATTCGACACAATGGGGAACGCCCATACAGCGTGGCATCTCTGAAGCATGAATGAAACTAGGCCAATCGTGATTGGTGCTGCATCATGACCAGGGCCTGAAATTAATACCTGACCACGCGCCAAATGCGGGTGAATTTTGCAATTGGCAGGTAAAACTGTCAATCTACCTGCCACATTGGCGGGTAGCCAATGAGAATTGAGTGATTCATTAGTTGTTGTTTTTTGCGTCTGTCCGATAACATCAGCAATTTTCATTCAAGCAGCTTATTTCTGTGAATGCATGTAAAACTAAATGTATATTGCAGCACAGGGTGAAGTCAGTATATACATTAACGACGATTTGAGACAAATAAATGTACATTTAGTAAAACTATGTAAAATTTTCATTTTTTAAAATGAAAAAAAAAATTGGCTGGTAAAAAGTTACTGTGGCAGGTGGATTTTTACATCCACCTGCCACAGTGGCTGGTGGTCAAAAAAGTTAACTTCAGGCCCTGGTCATGACGTAACGTGCTTACACGGAAGCTTACAAAGGGACAGCGGCACACACAAGCGTCAGCTTTCTGTCCTTCAGCAAGCGCTCTCTGTTGACGTGTCTGTCTTTTTTGGTGTTGTCTGTTTCAGTATTCACACAAGCACTATTTATATATGGCGAGTCAAAGTTACAAGCGGTGTGTGCATCCCTGCCCTGTGCCCTCGCTACATCACGGGTGGGGACACATACCAATTGTGTACATTGTTTGGGAGCACTGCACTCGCAGGCGGCTCTCGAAGGGGCTGCTTGTACGGATTGCGAAACTTTAACAATCCGGGTGCTGCGCTCTCGTCTGGCTATTTTTAATGAGGATGGCCAGGCTCGCAAACCCCGTGGTGCGGGTCCTGCGTCCATTGAGGCAGTGTGGCGGCATTCATCACGTGGCTCGCAAATGGATCTGGCAAGGAATCTTGAGACTGCAGAGGCACTTTCTCAGGATTCCTCTGCCAGGTCCGATGTTCTCCCGCTCAGCGGCTTCTTCACCGCGACAAGGAGAACCCCATGCTCGAGCTGTCTGCTTCCGAGGAAGCGGACGTGCTCAGCATCGAGGGCAGGGATTATGGAGATGACTCTCCACTCCATATCTCCGCATATGAGGAGCTGGTGGAGGTTGTTTCTCGGGCTGTGAACCAGTTAAAAATCAGCTGGCCACATGAAAGGCAAAGGCTACAAAGAAGCATCTATAAGTAGATGTATCGTGGCAGGGTTTGGTGGGCAGCACCAGGGTTTTTAGGGATGACGCAGTGTCGGGGGAAAGATAACTGGCCAATGGCTCCCACCCGAGGCATCATCCCATTGTAAAACTCAGCTTTTTGGAAATATTAATAATCAATAATATCCTGTTATTATTAATTATAAATATGTGGGTCAGTTAATTCGATTAACTTGATGTGGCTGAATTAATATTACAATCAATTAATCAGTTCTTCCAATGAACTCTTTTGATTATTAATTTATTCTAAGAAAAGGGTATCTTCCCTGGCCACAGAAGAATAATTATTTCTTCGCCTGTACAGTACTTTGAGCCAGTAGCAAAAACCGTGATCGTAAAGTGACTTGTATTGCAAACAAAACAGAACCAAATACATATTATGTACAAGTTTTATTAACTAAATATAGATATTTATATGAATATAAATAAACTAAACAACATACACACATGAATACATAAATAGGTTAGTGATAGGATGAAATTGGAAACCGGAAGAGGGTCTATGAGAAGAACCATCAGAATTTCATTTTCACATTTCATTGAATTGAATACTTGCATTTGTAATGGGAACAATTCTTGAAGTTGTTGAAAATTGAAGTCGTTGATGGTTCCGGCAGTGTCAAGTGGAAGTTGGTTGAGCGTTCTCTTTCTCCAGGAACGCATGGCTGGTTTGGTCAAGGCCTGGGACTCTGTTGAGGCCACGCCGAGCACCCAGGAGAAGTGAGGAAGTCGGAAGGATGGGTGATTGGAGTCGTTGTTGGTTGGAGTCTTTGTTCCAAAACTCTTGAGATTGTCCTTGGTTCTTTGTGAGAGAGTCATCTCTCTCCTGCCTGAGCCCTTATCTGGTTGGAATCGAGGCCTGCTGGGCCCTGGGGCCCCCGTGGAGGGGGAGAGGGTTCCCCAGTATCACCAGAACAGTGTTGCGGCTGGATGAAAGAACTAAGAGAGGGAGGTCACATGTGGACTGTCTCTAATAAGGCCTGGAAAAGATCCTCCCCTAAGGGTTGAACTCGACCAATCAGAAAGGTGACATGTCTGAGAGGGAAAGTGGCTCTTAGTTGATTTACGGATCTTTGTCCCTAGCATGATTATACCTTCATTAATGCTCAGATAGCTATAACACATCCACACTGCATTCTAGAAGAAGGTGATGTACATCAAAGTGTGAGTCATTAAATGAGGATTAATTAGGTAGGAGGCATGATACAGGTGAGGTTACATTGATCGTTAGTTGGTTGTATACCAGGATACATACCATAATATATACCTAATAGTACACGAGACAGTAAACCATTTACACTGTTTCTTTCACAGTTTTATGCATGTTCATTTATAGATCAGTTAGTCTATGATTAATGCAGCAAAGTCTGTTTTAAAGAGGGTTTCTGTTTCATAGTCTCTCTCTTGAGTATGTGGCCACATTCCTCGGAGGTCGTAAAATCTCCTTATCATGCCCTGTAACATGACACTGTTTCTGCCCTTGTGTTTGTTTATTTGGGCTGTGTGAGTAGTTTCATAAACCTTTGTATATAATGAATAATTCGTATGTGTCTGATTGGTCCATACCCTACACCATAACCATTCTCTCTCGCCCCCACAATATTGTGTCATGATCGTCAAGCAAAACAGGAAACAATTGCAGGTAACTCAGGTTTATTGGTCAGTACACACGAAACAGATGATTGACACGGGCGTGGACAGATGACGCAGGGACTTTGATGGCCAGCGTGAGAAGTCAGTGAAGTGAGAGTACGTGAGGTAAAGAATCCGTGAAGTGAAGACACGAAACGACGATCCACACCAAGACAACGAACCCACGGTAACACGACGACGGGAAAGGCAGGAAGACTGGACAGGAACACCACCCGAGACATCAACCAAACGATCTGACAAAGAGGATGAGAAATCGGTGAGTATATATAGTGAGATGAGATCGGCTGCAGCTGGTGATGAGATGATGAACAGCTGGAGCGGATCAAGGAATGTCACTCAGTCACACCCACTACACACGTGCTTTCATACAACAACATAAACACGAGACGAGAAGGAACCAATGGATTTGTATACCGTGACATATTGCAGTAATCTAATACTGGGGGGTTGAAAATACGAAAGGAATAAGGGTTGTTCCACGATTTTCACAACTCGTTACAATATCTCCCTCGCCGCTCTAAATCTAAGAAGTCTGCCCCCAGTGGGCAGCCACAGCCATCCACCAGCTCCCCCGATGTCGGCTTCCCGCCACCAAGTGCGCATTGGGACGCATCGGTTTCCAGCGAACACACGCTGCACTGTCTGCCCCACAGGCTTGCGGCCAGGCAGCGTTCGCACACTGAGAATCGTTTTCGATTAAATCCTGCCGGAGATCCACTTCAGGGGGTCAAGAACGAACCTCGAACGATACCCGAAATCAGCCTTCGAGAGGCTGGTTCCCTTGGTAAAATATTCTGATGCTTGGAAAAATCTAACAAATATTTATCTGTGGGTCCTGTGCACCATTCAAAAAGGGTACAGACTGCAGACCCAGAGCAGGGTCGGGTATTGGAACAAGAAGTAAACTCCCTGTTGGTAAAAGAGGCCGTAGAACGTTTTCCTCCACCGGACAGTGAGTCCGGGTTTTACAGCCGCTACTTCATAGTTCCCAAGAAGGATGGGGGGTTGCGTCCAATATTAGATCTGAAGCACTTAAAAAGGTTCAGGTTCAAGATGCTCACGATTCCCATCATAGTGTATCAAATTCAATTCGAAGATTGGTCTGTCACGATAGATCTGAAGGACGCATATTTCCACATTTCCATCCTTCCATCTCACAGGAAGTTCGCTTTCAGGGGCGAAGCGTTCCAATATTGGGTTCTTCCGTTCGGCCTAGCTCTCTCCCCTCGCAAATTTACCAAATGCATGGATGCAGCTCTAGCGCCGCTGAGGCTTCAGGGTGCTAAATTATATCGACGACTGGCTTATTATGGCCCAGTCACAAGAGCTGGCAGTTCGGCATCGAGATGTCATCCTTGCCCACATCCAGAGCCTGGGGTTGAGACTCAACACAAAAAGAAAATTCTTTTTGACACCAGCCCAGATAACAACGTTCCTGGGAGTGGTGTGGGACTCGGTCACGGGGCAGGCACAATTGTCTCCTGCACGGATTGAGTCCATCCTGGCCACGGTGACCAAGATAAAGCAAGGCCAAGCCATCACGGTAAAACATTTTCAGAGAGTGTTAGGGCTCATGGCAGCAGCGTCCAACATCATTCCATTCGGCCTGCAGTGGTGGTTCAAAACCAAGGGGTTTTCCCCGAGGGGAAACCTGTTCTGCATGATCAGCGTCTGTACGCTTTTCCACCGATCGCTCTGCTCCCGGGAGTTCTAGATAGGGTCCGTTTGGACGGGGTCAGTCTACTACTAGTAGCCCCGACAACTACTTGTGGTCGGCCCGAGTGTGGTTCTCCGACATAATAGTGTGTTCCACACTCAAGGTGTATTTGGCTGCCATTTCGACTTTCCACGTTCCTCTGGGTGATGGGCCTCTGGGGAGACATCAGTTGGTCGTACGTAAACCAAGTATCTTTCCCTCAAGGTAGTCTTTTTGCTAGCCATTACTTCTCTGAGGAGAGTAGGATATCTCCAGGCGCTGTCGTTAACTCATGGGTGCCTGGAGTTTGCTATCTTGCATCCCAGGCCAGGCTATCTGCCTAACTTACCATCGAAGTGGCATGGCCTATGGTTCTGCAGGCTTTTCATTCTCCACCTCACGGGATGGCGGATGAGTTAAGACTGCATTTGCTCTGCCCTGTCAGAGCTTTAAAAATATAAATTGAGAGGTCTTCTTCTTGGCGGAAGTCAGACCAGTTGCTGGTGTGTTTCGGGTCGCCCAAGAAGGGGTTTCCCGCATTCAAACAAACCATCAGCAATTGGATTGTTCAGGCGAAATCTATGGCCTATAAGGTGCGCAGTTTTCCTTCACCTTTGGCCGTGAGGGCTCATTCAACCAGAGGCATGGCGTCCTCTACAGCCCTCCTTTCAGGGGCCCCGATCCAAGAAGTGTGTGATGCAGCTGGATGGGCCATCCCTCACACCTTTATAAAATGTTATAGTCTGGACATCCTTTCTACGCCTGGCACTCTAGTGCTCTCGTCCTAAGTGTGCCTGTGTGCAGCTTCACACTGGGACAGGCAGGGCCCGTTGTGGCATAGTGGGTACTCGTTCCCCAAAGTGTCGTATCGACGCAGTTCGAGTTCCCTCAAAAGGGAACGTCTCGGGTTACGACTGTAACCCTTGTTCCCTGAGAAGGGAATGAGACACTACATCTCTCCTCCACGCCTCCCCCTGTCTGGGAGCGACTTGCTTCATCACAGAAGCTGACGCTTGTGTGTGCCGCTGTCCCTTTGTAAGCTTCCGTGTATTCCATCACACGTTACGTCATGACGCAACACCAATCACAATTGGCCTAGTTTCATTCATGCTTCCGAGACGCTACGCTGGGGGGCATTTCCCAATGTGTTGTATCGACGCAGTGTCTGGTTCTACAGTTGTAACCCGAGACATTTGTTCGTATCCATGTTCGTAGAGTTAATTACTGGAATAAATACGTATATAGGCTATATTCTGTGTGTTTAGCTTTTTTATGTTTCATGTGCGTTCGGGCCAATCACCGTACACTTACGTCACTGGTAGTTCCTATAGTGCTGGTCAAGACCCTACTCTGAAGTAGGAGCTAAATTAGTTCCTCCGAAAGGAGTTCCTAGAACTAAGATCGTTTCTGCGGTGCGAACATGCCAAAATTCAGGTGCTTCCGCAAATAGTTCTAGGAAAAATGAAAAGGTTCATCCAGGTACATATTAGTAACTAAATGGTACATATTAGTACGTTTTGAAATCGTACCGCCCCAGTGACAGATTGTATACCTTTTTTTCTGAGAGTGTAGAAACAAAAAATCACATAAAGCTTTTGATAGTAAACAAAGTTATTTGTTCATTTTCTGAATATTTTTGAATAGTTGTATCTAAGAAATATCTAATAGAATTCACAACCATTGAAGGATAAGTTTCTCACGCAGTACAACACAATGTCTTTCTCTTCATGGCCATGTTCTGATTGTAATTCATAATTTAAAAATTCTCTTTGTTTGAAACCTTGTCAAGGAAATAGCTATAAGTGGCAAATCAAAGTCAAATGTAGCAGTACAAGGATATGTCTGATGTTTTATCCTGGCAGAATACCATGATGAAAAATAATAAATAAAAGAAAAAAAAAAGACTGCAAGGAGAAAAAGAGCTAACAAACACTCAAAATGTGCATATGAGGACATATAGGACAGGATCATTTTGAATGCTTTCCTCAACACAGTAAAATCTCAACCAACATGAAATAAAAATGGACCCCATTTACGTTAATACACGTTCTCTAATTAATACCATTTTGTGATTTGACTTTAAGTTTGATGAAATAATGAGTCTAGATGTAACAACCCACAGCTGATATTACATCTGGTTGTCCATTACACAGAAAATCTGCCTGCTGCACAAATGTTCATGAATGTAAAATGTTCTTCATGGAACCATAAATGTTAATAAAAAAAACTTTATTTTTAAAAGCGCTGTAAAAATATTGTTTGTTCAAATTAAAGTAACCTGATTGCCTTTAAATTTAGTTAATTAACAAACAAATTGAATTATTGCAAATAAAGAGATTTGTTTAATCAGAAACTCAAAATATGATGTTTTCTGATCCACATTAATTATCTAAGTTGATTTAACAAAAAAAAGTAGTGATAACAAATCATGAAAATATTATTTTTTACAGTGAGTGTACTACTGCAGAAATAGTTTGAACATAACTCCTCATTGACTGACATTATTCAGTTCTCCAAATAATATGCTTCCCTGGGTTGCAAGGAGTCAATTAACTTCTGAATGCTATTCATTCAGATTAATCAGAGGTGCAACAGAAAGAGAGTCTTGTGTCTGTTTTTTTGCAAAATATATTAAAAATTAGTTGAAGCATAAAATATAATAAGAACTGATATGGATCATTGCATTATCTCTGTTCATTAAAATAAAATAGTAAAATATATTTGATGATTACAACTGATGTTTGCACAGGTAAAGTGTGGCAGTCCTTTTATGTCTTAATTCCATGTAATATAAAACTAACGTGTGTAATTTTTTGATATTTAAAATCAATTACAATGAACAATTTTCTGATTATTGTAATTTTCCTGTTTACACTGGCATATTCAGCAAGGATTCATTAAACTGACCAAAAGTGAATGTAACAGCATTTATAATAATCAAAAATTCCTAAAAAGGAAAAACAAAGATTTTCAACATTAATAATAGTAAGAAATGTTTCTTGAGTAGCAAATCAGTATATTTTAATGATTTCTGAAAGATCATGTGCAAAGACTGGAATAATTATGCTGAAAATTCAGCTTCATAGAAAATAACAATATAATAATATTTCACAATATGACAGTTTTTACTATATTTTCAACGTTATCTCACAAGAATATGTGTATTTTTACGTAAAGTGTTGTTCTTCCACATGTAAATTTACTTACGTTTTCATACACACTCAAACGTATAATACTGGCGTTTTACTATTGACTATGAACAACTTTACCGATGTACAAATGTGTATATATTCCTATTCATGCATGTTAAAATCGTGGCATTAATGTTTTGACTCAATTCAATTGTCATATCAATGACATGTTTTCAGTCGCATTTATTAAATGCAGTTTACTCATTTACTTAAGAAATAATAACAGGTTTGCTATGTTCGTTCTTGGCTTCTGCTACAAACTCGTTTCGGAGGATTACATAATGGTAAACAAGACTACACTTTAAAACCTAAAAATGAATAACATTTCTTTAATCGTTTAACCATTTTGTAATATTTAGTTTGTTTGCCGTGAGACATAAAATGCGTTCCCTTTCGTGGTCACTCCGAGTTACGCCATATGACGACGAATGGGGTTTCGCTTAGAAAGCCTATCGACTTCGAGTATTACAAAACGAGCGAATGGCAAAGAAATGCATGGGTCTGCGGAATTTGCATGGCGCAACTCCGCCCCACCTCGTGGGTATAAAAGGAGGACACCGGCAACATGCAGATATGTTTTCGCTGAGGAGCCAAGAGTATCTCTTCACTCCACAGCCATTTCTTCACTCTACGAGACGAGCCACTCTCTGGTGTTGGTGTGACGGCGATCTGCAGCGAGTTCACATTGCCTGCTGATCTGTGCAGTGATCTGCCAGTGAATGTGTTTGTCCCTGCTCGCTTCGACATCGCAGAGTTTTTCCTCACACAAAAGACTTCGCTCGCGGCACGTCTTTTTAAAGACGGCTCGCCCGTGCATTTCTCATTGCGATCGACTCATTTCCGATTTTGATGGGCACATTCTCTGCTCTGCGTGCTTGGGGCTTCATCACGCTAGAGGAGCGTTTGTGGATGACTCACATTCTCCCCGCGGGAACGTGACCATTGCGTCATTACGGTCGATACTCAATGATCTCGTTAGAGAGAGAGTCCCCTCATCCACACCCCGATCTAACACTCTCCATTTGAGGTGCTACTTCGGCTGGTGGCCAGGGCGACCTGAGGGTGATTGTGTGGAACAAGGCGCCGACTATCTGTCCGTGCCCCACGCCCCCCTCTTCATTGACGCAACTCTTGAGTGATCACGGGACCCCCGCGGGCCCGTCTTCGGTCCCCCCGCAGGTTTTCTTTGATGTTCCAGAATCGGATCTGTTGTTATCGCAGCATCACAGGGCGGGCAAGAATCTTCAGGAAGTGAAGATTCGACAGTGTTGCCACTTTCGGGTGTGCATATGGCATTTGTCGAGTCAGATCCTGAGATGGCGGCCATTCTTTCCCGGGCGATCCTTCGTTGATCTCCTCCGCCTTTCCTCCCCTGACGGGGCCGCTGCCCATGGGTACACTGGGGTCCCCCCGGTTGAACGCTCTGTTGCGATGCTACTGTGTCCTCAGAGTGCTTCCTCTCGGCGCGATCCTAAGCACCCGTCCGAAGCCTGTAGTTTGTCTACACTTCCTATAGCGTCAAATCCTATAGCGCCACAGGACAGGCAGCCATCTCACTGCATGCCATGGCCATTCTGCTGGTCTACCAGACCCAGATGCTCACGGACATGCATGAGGGTGGGACTGACTCAGGGCTCTTTAATGAGCTGCGCGCCGCCACTGACTTTGCTCTTCGACTGACGGAAGTGGCCGTACGCTCCCTCGGTCAGGTGATGCCCACCATTCTGTGGCTGAACCTGTCCGATGTGCAGGATGTCGGGCGGACCCGTCTGCTCGACACCCCCATATCCCAGGTCGGCCTCTTCGGGGGTGTTTTTTCAGAGGCTCCTGGGGCAGATGGCGTCCGTAGCCGCAACATCGCCGCTCGGATTGCTCATATGAGACCGCTTCAGCTTTGGCTTCGCGACTGAGTCCCGAGGTGGGCATGGCAACACGGCGTGCTCCGAGTACCAGTTACTCCGACCTGCCGTCAGACCTTCACCCTTTGGTCGAACCTCAGTTTTCTATGGGCCGGAGTGCCCCTGGAACGAGCATCCCGGCATGTTGTTGTCGTAACAGATGCCTCCACCACGGGCTGGGGCGCCATGCGCAATGGACAAGCTGCTGCCAGCTCCTGGACAGGACCTAGCGCCCTTAGCATGTCTATTGCCTCGAGTTGCTGGCAGTATGCCTTGTTCTGCTCTTGCACTCTTGCGTTGCTCAAGGTCAACGCGTACTAGTCGACGTAACTCGGAGTGACAACGAAAGGGAACATCTCGGTTACATATGTAACCCTCGTTCCCTGAGTAGGGAACGGAGGCGTTACGTCGGATCACAACGAATGACGTAATGACGTTACGTCTTCCTGCCGAGAGTTCAGTCTCGGCTCCTCAGCGAAGAAACATATCTGCATGTTGCTGGCGTCTTCCTTTTATACCCACGAGGTGGGGCGGAGTTGCGCCATGCATATTCCGCAGACCCATGGCATTTATTTGCCATTGGCTCGTTTTGTAATACTCAAAGTCAATAGGCATTCTAAGCGAAACCCCATTCATTGTCATCCGACGTAACGTCTCCGTTCCCTACTCAGGGAACGAAGGTTACATACGTAACCGAGACGTTTTCTCCTATACGGCGACAGACAATAAAACCATAAAATACACCAAAACACAACATAAAATTGACAAAAGACATTAATTTTATTCGTTCACTGTAATCCAAATCTTTAGAATCCTTTCATTTTCGCGGAACAGATCCAAATTCAGCCCTTTATCCAGTGATCTTCATCTCCATTCTCAGGACTGACCGTAAACGTCAAATCCCGCGTTCTTTGGGAGTAAAGTTAATGGATCTTACATTTATCTATAAAATGGTGAAAGTGAAATTACACAAATATCTTTGCTATGAAAGATTCATAAATATTTAACGTTTTGTAGCTGTAAAAACTTAATAATGCTTATTTTAAATGTTTCGTCCATATTATAGCCTACGTTTCAGCATCTATTCAAATGTACAAAAAAGTACTTTTTGTGTCTTTGAAAGTTGCGTATTAACAATGAGACCAGGCTCGTATTTTTGATCAAATAAATGCAGCTTTAGTGAGAATAAGAGACTTCTTTCAAAAACATTAAACAATCTTACCAAACTTTTGAACAGTAGTGAATACGTAACCAGCATAATTTGAACTATAGCATGCTTTTTTCATCGGCTGTTTTGTTGTGCATAATAATCTTTTCGAATTTTTTGAATAGTCATTGTGTTGTAAATTTTTCCAGGTGAGATTTCATTGTGTTAGAAAACTAATAATAAACTGCTTGACTTCTCAAACTTCCATCAAATTACAGAAGAAAATGTTAGTATTAACATCTAATTTTCCTAACTGGCAGGTACCCCCAAATGTGTGGGAGATCTCGGCAACCCAATTAGAGAACACATCTGTTCCATTAGAGGAACTAGACGTCATCCATCAAATGTGTCATATTCATCTCACCACCACATTCCACATACACATGCACATTACGCTCAACAAGATTGGCAATTTGCTTCAACTACATTTTAGTTCAGTCTCATAATAGTGGAGGGTTGAAATTGAAAGAGTTATTCCAGCCATCTGATACATGTACGCTGTGAAGTTCCTGATAATCATAAATGGCATCTTCCCTGATTAATGTTATTGTTTTAATCCGTTTTTGTACAGATCAAATAAGATATATGTTTATGAATTGACGTTTTGCTAAGCTCTGGACTCCCTAAGTCGGACACATTTTACAGAAAGTCCCACAAGAATGAAACAATGTTCTTTGAGCAATGTGGTTTTCAGTAAAATGTGCTCATGAAGTGTTAAAAACTGAATGGATATTGTTCTTATGAGCGATGGAATGAAGTGCTGGAGCGCTGTCTTATCTGGCAGTTTTCATTAAAGATTTTATTTAACTATGCTGTAACATTATTAAAAAAAGCTCATAAAGGCAAACACTTCTCACAGTTGACTGAAAAGTCTTGTAACATTAGTGCAAGTGAACAGAACTTATTGCAATCAATGTTTCTACAAGGTATTCACAGTTCTACTGTGAACTCTATTGACTTTTGCTTTATGCTTGAGTTAATGTTCTTACTGATGTTCTACATGTTAATTTGGGAAAGACTCATTAAATACACAGTATGTTAACGTTTCAAGATTTATTTAAAGATTTAGAAAAGGAAGCATTTGTATCCATAAGTATTGTTGAACACGATGGAACTAAATTATATAAAATACTTATATAAGAGCCTGATATTGTTGCTGTAGTGTTGTAGCTTTGTTTGTACAGTATCATACATAAAAGTGCAAACAATAGAGCACCCAGTATGCTTTCCGTCAGTCTGTTATTTGCTATGAAAATACCTTAACCTGTGATATATATTTAACTTTAATGTTTAAACTTTATTATTATTATTATTATTATTATTATTATTATTATTATTATTATTATTATTATTATTATTATTTTACTGAACCGCAATACGTTTGTCTTTAGCTTGTTGTAATATAGACCATTCTCTAGAATTACAGTCCACAATTCCTTATTAGCATGTTGCCATCTGCCATGCAATCAAAGATGCCATGCAATCAATGGGCTCTTCATTTTTGGTAGACTACACATAAGGCTATGACTTGTTTCAATAATATTGCTCTAATAGATGACCCCAATGCTTATATTAGTTCTGATTGTCTTGATGTAACAAATTGTAATTCTTTATGCTAAACCCCTTGAGATGCATCATTTTGTTTTTAAGTAGATCCTAATGCATTAATTCTTCCTTTCACACTTAATTCACTACTGTGGACTGAACATATGGACAATGTTTACCAATTTGAAAAAGCATCCCTCCTTGTCCAGAACAGTTGTAAGCATTGGGTGTTTGAGATATTTAGGCATAGGGTTGTCAAAAGTACTGGTACTTAGGTACAAAGACGGTGCAGAAATGTTAAATTTGTGACTGTGGCAAGCAGGAGTGTTTCACGGAAGAGCTCCGGATTGATAAAAGGAGTGACGACAGTGAAGGACGAGAGAGGCCCAGACCTGAGACATTTACGTTTTGTATGTGTGTGCGATAATTGTCCGTGAAGCGTTCATCATTGTAGCCAATCACAAGCATATCTGTTGAGCGCGTGAACGCAGTGGCCAATCAGAGGTGTTTAAGGTACGTTTACATGACTGTGTAAAAACAGAAAAGTTTTCCGCATACAGACGGCAATGTTTTTAAAATGATCCACGTTCATATGTTTCAGCGAAAGCGACTAAAAGCACTGTATTATGCATGTCAGGCCAGTAGTTGGCAATGACCCTTTGTAAAGAAACACTGAACATGGAATGCACATTGCGTTAATGGAGACGACAATGGTATCGTTTTCAGTTTCAAATTTGCATTTTCAGGACCACAATAACGCTGTAGTCATGTAAATAAAGCCAAAATGCATTTTGTTTGTGCTGCATGAAGCGGTTTTACACAGTGGCTTCAAATCCTATTTGTACTCTTTAGTCACACTTACAAATATATGAATGTCATTGTGGTTAGATAAAAATAAAAATTTCAAACCACCTGGCACTTTTTTAAAGAAAGCAATACATTTCATGATAGTATCATGAACAGCTCTTTTCTATACAACAAAGGTGACCATGACTGTAAAGCAAGGTTTTCAGCAAATAACAACTAAAAAATATTGGTTTGATGTTCCTTACACAAAACTATCATAAATGTTCAGACTACTTACTGTAGATTTGTGATTTGTGAAGACAGTCCCTGATTCTCCACTTGGATTTTAAAGGAGAAAGTAGCTTGGACATACTGCTAAACTTCTTTTTGTGAATCATCTGGGTTCCCTTTCGTTGTCACTCCGAGTTACGTCAGATGACGACGAATGGGGTTTCGCTTAGAACACCTATCGACTTCGAGTATTACAAAACGAGCCAATGGCAAAGAAATGCCATGGGTCTGCGGAATTTGCATAGCGTATCTCCGCCTTACCTCGTGGGTATAAAAGGAGGACGCCGGCAACAGGCAGATATGTTTTCGCTTCGGAGCCAAGAGTATTTCTTCACTCCACAGTCATCTCTGACTTCGCTCTACGAGACGAGCTTCTCTCTCCGGTGTTGGTGTGACAGCGATCTGCAGCGAGCTCACAGTGCCTGCTGATCTGTGCAGTAATCTGCCAGTGTGTGTGTGTCTCCCTGTGCGCTTCAACATCGCGGAGTTTTTTTCTCTCCTCTCATAAAAGAGCTCGCACACGCGGCACGTCTTTTTAAAGACGGCTCGCCCGTGCATTTCTGGTTGCAGCGGACTGGTATCGGACTCTGATGGGCACGAGCGCTGTCTAGTGTGTTTGATCATGCTTGAACAGCGCTCGTGGGTGACTCATGTTCTCGCAAGGGAACGTGATCATCGCGTCATATATAGGTCGAGACTCTGTGAACTCGCAAGAGTGAGAGTCCCCTCATCCACCCCCCGATCTTCGGCTGGTGGCCAGGGTGACCTGAGGGTTACGGTCTGGAACAAGGCGCCGACTACGTGTCCGTGACCCCAGCCCCCCTCTTCAATGACGGTGCCCGCTAGTGAACTGCTGATTTCCGCGAGTCTACCCTCTGGTGGCCCGCGTGTTTCAGTTGAAGCCACAGAGGAAGATGCCATGTCTGTTGCAGCATCACTAGGTGGGCTTGAGTCTTCTGGAAGTGAGGGCTCGTCACAGCTGCCACCTTCCGGTGTGCATACGGCTGTGCCTGAGTCTGATCCGGAGATGACGGCCATGCTTTCCTGGGATGATTGGTTTTGGGTAAGGCCGCCGACCCTCGTCCGTGGCAAACCCCAATACCTCTCTTCCCGGACGTGCATGATGAGATCTCGAAGTCCTAGAAGACCCCCTTGTCTTCTCAGGACCGCTCGCTGATCTCATCCGCCTTTCCTCCCCTCGATGGGGCCGCTGCCCTTGGGTACACTGGGGTTCCCCCGGCTGAACGCTCTGTTGCGATGCTATGTGTCCTCAGAGTGCTTCTTCTCGGCGCAATCCTAAGCACCCGCCCGTGGCCTGTAGTTTTTCGTCTACGCTTGTGGCGAGATCCTGTAGTGCCACGGGACTGGCAGCCGCCTCTCTGCATGCCATGGCTGACCCAGATGCTCATGGACCTGCACGAGGGCGGGACTGACCCAGGGCTCTTCACTGAGCTGCGCGCCGTCACTGACCTTGCTCTCCGAGCGACGAAAGTGGCCGTACGCTCCCTGGGTCAGGTGATGCTCACCATTCTGTGGCTGAACCTGTCTGATGTGCTGGATGTCGCACGGACCCGTCTGTCCGACATTCCCATATCCCAGGTCGGCCTCTCCGGCGGTGCGGTTGAGGGCTTGACCAACAGCTCTCAGCCGCTCATGAGCAGACTGACGTTGATTCTGTCCCGACGGACACAGAGCGCCGCCCACATGCCGTGCTCTCCTCGTCCCCCTCTGTCCCGGAGGTGGTTGACACGGCGTGCCGTCCACGACCGCTTCACCCCTGTCCCCCTCTGTCGCCAGACCCTTGACAGAGCAGGCCCCTGTGGAACGCTGGTCCTTCCCTGGCCTCCTCTGTCAGGGTGCGGTTTTGACCTTGCCCCCACACCGGGCCGCTATGCCGTCCACGTCTGGGCCGGTCATTCCGCTTCGCTGCACCACCGGAGGGACGTCTGTGGTTCTCGACGCCGCTGGCACAGTTGGGAGCCTGCCTAGAGCTTCCCTTCTGTTCCGTGCGAACCATCGGCTCGGCTATGCGATTCAGTTCGCACGGTCTCCTCCCCACTTCAGGGGAGTCCGCTCCACTTTGGTCGATGGCTATGCCCTATCATGAGAGCGGAGGTTGCTACCCTACTGGCGAAGGGTGCGATTGAGACTGTCCCTCCAGCCGAAAGGAGGTCCAGGGGTACAGCCCCTACCTCCTTGTCCCGGAGAAGTCTGGTGGGTTACGGCCAATCCTGGTCCGAACCGCTCCCTTCACAGGCTGCCGTTCAAGATGCTCCTGGCCAAACGCATTTCTGGATGTGTGCGGCCACAGGATTGGTTTGCAGCGATCGACCTGAAGGACGCCTACTTTTATGTCTCCGTTCTCCCTCGACTCAGACCATACCTACAGTTTGCTGTCAGGGCGCGCGCATATCAGTACGCTGTTTTCCCATTCGGGCTAGCCCTGTCTCTTCGCGCCTTCACAAGGTTGTTGAGGCTGCCTTTGTTCCTCCATGGGAACACGGGGTTCGCATCCTGAACTATCTCGGTGACTGGCTGTCTTAAGCTCATTCCTGAGACCAGGGTTGCGAATACAGGGACCCAGTGCTTCGGCACCTAGCTCTTCTGGGCCTTCGGGTCAACCGGGGAAGGAGTAAACTTTGCCCCGTGCAGAGGAGCTCTTTTCTCGGTATGGACTTGGTCGCCTTCTCCACTCAGCCATTGCTGACTTGCCTGAGACTATCAAGCGCAAGAGTGCGGTTCCACTGAAGTTTCTTCAGAGGCTCCTGGGGCATATGGCATCTGCAGCCGTGGTTCGCCGCTCAGATTGCTTCATATGAGACCGCTTCAGCTTTGGCTCCGCGACCGAGTCCCGAGGTGGGCATGGCAACACGGCACCCTCCGAGTAACCAGTTACTCCGACCTGCCGTCAGACCTTCACCCCGTGGTCGAACCTCAGTTTTCTACGGGCCGAGTACCCCTGGAACAAGCTTCGCGGCATGTTGTTGTAACGACAGATGCCTCCTCCACGGGCTGGGGTGCCATGTGCAATGGACGTGCTGCCGCGGGCTCCTGGACAGGACCCCGACGCCTCTGGCACGTCAATTGTCTTCAGTTGCTGGCCGTACGTCTTGCTTTGCGCCGCTTCCGGGCCGTGCTCAAGAACCAACACGTACTAGTCCGTTCAGACTATACCGCCTCTGTAGCGTACATCAACCATCAAGGTGGTCTACGCTCCCGCCGTATGTCGCAACTCGCCCGCCACCTCCTCATATGGAGTCAGAAGCATCTGAGGTCGCTTCATGCCATTTATATCCCCGGAGCCCTGAACTGTGCAGCCGACGAGCTCTCACGGCTTCAGCCCCTCCCGGGAGATTGGCGACTCCATCCCCAGTCGGTTCAGCTGATTTGGGACCAGTTCGGGGACGCACAGATAGATCTGTTTGCCTCCCACGACTCGACCCATTGCGCCCAGTTTTATTCCCTGACCGAGGGCACGCTCGGCACGGATGCTCTGGCGCACAGTTGGCCGCAGGGCCGCAAGTATGCGTTTCCCCCAGTGAGCCTTCTTGCGCAGACCTTGCGCAAGGTCAGGGAGGACGCGGAGCAGGTCATTCTGGTCGCGCCATACTGGCCCGCCCAGACCTGGTTCTCCGAACTAGTACTCCTCGCGACAGCACCTCCCTGGCCGATCCCTCTGAGGAAGAACCTTCTTCCTCAGGGACGGGGCCACCTATGGCACCCTCGTACCGATCTCTGGAACCTCCACGTGTGGCTCCTCGATGGGACGAGGCAGGTTTGAGTACCCTACCACCAGCGGTGGTGGCTACCATCACTTCCGCTAGGGCGTCGTCCACGTGACACGTCTATGCGTTGAAGTGGAACCTCTTCGTCAGCTGGTGCTCTTCTCACCGAGAAGACCCCCGGAGATGCTCGATCAGCGTTGTGCCTTCCTTCCTTCAACAGGGGCTGGAGCGAAGGCTGTCTCCCTCCACCCTTAAGGTCTACGTTGCCGCTATTGCCGCACACCATGACCTCGTCGAAGGTAAGTCGGTGGGGAAGCACGACCTGGTTATCAGGTTCCTGAGAGGAGCGAGGAGACTAAATCCGCCCCCCTCCTCTCGTTCCCTCTTTGGACCTCTCAGTGGTTCTAACTGCCCTGTAGAGTGCTCCATCTGAGCCCCTGCAATCAGTCGAGCTTAAATTCCTGTCTATGAAGACAGCGCTCCTGGTTGCACTGGCCTCCATCAAGAGGGTAGGGGACCTGCACGCATTCTCCGTTGACGAAGCGTGCCTGGAGTCCGGGCCGGCTTACTCTCACGTGATCCTGAGACCCCGGCCTGGATACGTGCCCAAGGTTCCTACCACTCCCTTCCGGGACCAGGTGGTGAACCTGCAAGCGCTGCCCCTGGAGGAGGCAGACCCAGCCTTGCACTGCTCTGTCCAGTACGCGCTCTCCGCGCCTATGTAGACAGGACGCAGTGTTTCAGGACCTCAGACCAGCTCTTTGTCTGTTATGGTGGGAAGCTGAAGGGAAAGGCTCTCTCAAAGCAAAGGTTGTCTCACTGGATAGTGGACGCCATTGCTTTGGCATACCAGCAGCAAGGTCGACCGTGCCCCCTTGGTGTGACTGCCCACTCCACCCGGAGTGTGGCATCCTCTTGGGCTCTAGTGCATGGCGCCTCGCTAACAGACATCGGCAGAGCTGCAGGCTGGGCGACACCTAACACATTCGCCAGATTCTTTAATCTCCGAGTGGAGCCAGTGTCCTCTCGTGTACTCGCTTCAACCAGCTAGTACCGGACCCGCTCAGGTGTCTTCGCTTGCTCGCCATTCCACTCCACGGACTGGATACGTGCGATATTCTCCTCAGGTGAGCTTCCCCGGAAGCCCTGAGCTCCTCCAGCACTCCTGACGTCGGCGCCAGTGTCTATTGCCTGCGTGTCGGCTAGGTGCCTCCCGTGTGCATGCCCCTCCTCTGAGCGACCCCCACATGTGTATTTCCACTGTAAGCCTCTCTGAGCATGTGTCTTTCCCTTGGCAAGCCACCTTGCCACCCCTGGGGTTGAAATATTCCACCTGCGGCTGGACACCCCAGTGTTCTCCAAATGTCTCCTTCGGGTCATATGTGTATTCTCTAAGTCCCCCCCCTCTGGGTTGGCAGTAATTGCATATTTCCCCTAAACTTTGGGATATGCTCCCCAGTGTACCTTGGTATTCCTGTGCTAATTAGGAGTCCTTCGTCCGTGCCAGTCTCACGACAGGGATCTCAGATTTACGCAGGGCACTGGAAGACAGCTGAGAAGGTGGCGTGATTAGACTGGTAACCCCATTCGTCGTCATCCGACGTAACTCGGAGTGACAACGAAAGGGAACGACTCGGTTACGTATGTAACCCTCGTTCCCTGAGTAGAGAACGGAGACGTTACGTCTTCCTGCCACTTTCCGCTGTACCGCGGGGATCGCCTGAGCTCAGTCTTGGCTCCTCAGCGAAGAAACATATCTGCCTGTTGCCGGCGTCCTCCTTTTATACCCACGAGGTAAGGCGGAGATACGCTATGCAAATTCCGCAGACCCATGGCATTTCTTTGCCATTGGCTCGTTTTGTAATACTCGAAGTCGATAGGTGTTCTAAGCGAAACCCCATTCATCGTCATCCGACGTAACGTCTCCGTTCCCTACTCAGGGAACGAGGGTTACATACGTAACCGAGACGTTTTCCATATTATGTTTTACATTCTACCAAATCATGTTGCTCGGCAAGTTAATGGAGTAGACTGCAGTTTATATGATATTCTGCTCCCTAAATAGGGCTTCATCAGTTTTATCTTAAGGGAAATTATTTATTTTTTTGCCTAGTTTTCCATCAAGTGACGAGGCAGCAAGCAACACTACGTGATGATTTATGATATAAAATAAATAATCATTTCTGTCTTTCTGAATGCAAATAGCTTAAAATAAAATAAAATAAATATCCAGAGAAAAATATAATTTCTTCACATGAAAGCCTCTGCATTCTGCGCTCGACTTGGATGTATTAATCTTTTGATAGTTTGAATTAATAGACTAAGTTTTTTCCTCCATTAGTAGACCACAATAGAACAAGTCCTCTCTAATTCCACACTACTAACAGTAATCCATTAGCATGCATCATGCGTATTCATTTCACACATTTACGGAAATCTAAATCCCCAGCAAGACAAATCGTGAAGACTTCGATAAAGCGTTCAGGCCTGGGCTTTATAGTTCTGAGAAAGCATCTGATGGGATCAGTATTGGTCCGGAGTCAGCTGTCTGAAGACTGCTTTCACACAGACAACCTTGAGATCAGCTGAGAGGGATTATTTGCTTTCAACTTTGAGTGCCATTATGGAAAAAGCTGTTCTTACCGTATCTCATTCTCTTCCCAGAGGTTCATCTGCACTGTTATTTTCCATTTCTTTACAGGAAGACTTTCTACTGAATAAAATGGTAAACCACACAAGATTGAGTTTCACAGCTTCCTCCTCAGAGTGAGCTGTATTATGGACTCAGAATGGCTTATTTTGGGAAAGCTCTTGGTGTTTTTTGTTTCCTCATGAGTTGGTTCTTTTTGGGATCATTAATAATATTTGCCATATCCGAATTAGATACATGCATGTTTGAGGGATGCTGACTTCACTCTCTATAGACAAATATATTTTCAGATTTCTAAAATTTTCAATGACCTCTATAATAGATACATTCTTCAGGGCACAGAGAAACCTAAACACAAATACATTATTTTCAGTGATGAATGTGCATAATAAGCACTATCTTTGATTTATCACCATCTAGATGTTCCACACTCTTGCCACAGTGCAGTGTGCCAAAGAATTATTGGCGCTGCTGCATTAAAAAAGGTAGTAGCAGCAACCACACCAGTGGAAAATACTCACAGGGGTGTACTTGGCACACAATACCCTTCCTAGATATGCTGAAAAGAACTGATCACCAGCATATGTTGTGTTTTGGATTCTGATCCCCAGCATGTGATGTTGGTGAACTGGTGTGTCCCCAACAGACAAAAAAAAAAAAAATCCTGTTTACAAGGTGGCAGCTGTGGTGTGCCATTAAGAAATGGCATTTTTTTATGAATATTTCTTTGTATGTATGATATCTGCTTATTTTTGTTTGTTTGTTTATTTGATGTTTATTATGCTTTTTGTATTTTTAAAATATACTGATTACCCAGCCCAGATGGAATCTGCATACTTTCTTTTTAAAGTTTTGAAAAGAAAATCAGTGTTATTTACATGGTGAACTGGAACAAAAGGAGCTGCATTCCTATTGCCAGCTGGAAGTACTATCACATTAGTCAAAATATTTAATAAATGAACAGGCAAGGCACAGATGACATGTAGAAAATTGTGACTGACTGGTGTCCAAAGATTTTAGCTGCATTCTGTGGCTGCAAAGTCTTTGTGGGCCTGGTGATGGTATATTAGTATTATTTGTATACTATCATACTGTTTATTAATCTTTTGAATTGGCTTTTAATTTTATATTTTCCGTTTTCATTTTAATTTCAGTTTAACTTTTAGTAATGTTGTTATGTGCTTTTTGTAATTTTTATTTTTATTTATTACTAACTGCAATGTTCATAGACGTTTGCAATGAGTGCATAATTCAACAAAACATTATTAGCAAAACATTGCAAAGATGAAATTTTACAGGTTATTTGACCCAAAAAAGGCCCATTGCAGGAAACTTTTTTAATAATTATGGACTTCACATTAGGTTTGTACTCTCTCTAAACATCCAAAAAATCTAGGCTTTAAAAGTATTAGTGCCTCCAAAATGCTTTGAACTAAAAGGTCCAACTGCAGATATGAACTGGTGAGCACCAGAGATGGCTCAACCCTCTGTGTATTCTGTCAGGCGTGGGCAACAGTGCAACATAGTTAAGTATTACACCACAGTTCCTTTCCATACCTAAACTATTTGTAGCCCTTTATCAACTACAGCACACGTTAGAACATAGTGATTCACTTGAGTGGCTGGCAGATTTTCTTTAAACACCACTTTCTTCTCTCTTTTTTTTCTCACTTTCACACAGGCACAAACACTCATACACTGGAGGCTCTTTATAGCTTGTCCAGAGGAATGGAACGACACGGCCCATTGGTGGAAAGACATGGCCGGTTTTATTGACTGCTTATCAACTGCTTTAGTGCGAGTTCTTGACTCTGAGCTTCTGTATCTTGATGGCACTGCTCTTGATGTTCAAGGCATTTCCAGTAAGTCCATAAGCAACACTTTCCCTGCTGGGTGACGATCAGAGCATAGTAGTCAGTAAGTATATCTCTGACAAATAGGGATGGGAATCGTAAGGAATGTGCTGGTTCCGACTCTTGGTGTTTGATGACGCATGAAGCCTCACAAGCCCTAATTACTCATGATGTTGTACAGTTCTCGTCTTATGATGAGTTGGACACAGAAAAAGGTGGTCAGTGTGATTCAGTAAGTGAGTCAAGAATCAATTCAGTGAGTCATTCAATGTGATAACTGATGAGAGTCTTTTTTCGACTGATTAATTAAAAAGAATCAGCTCATAGAAGTCAAGTTGGATTTACTAGTATAGCGTTTTTTACAATAAACACTGTTTTAAAGCAGTTTTACAGAACATAATGTTAATGTTTATAATATCTTAATACCTTACGCATTTAATGAATTAGAGCTGGGACATTTTGGTGACGAAACAAGCATTTTAGATTTGGCATATAGCATAAATAACCCTAATCCTGTACAATGTGTAATTTGATGTAGGGTGAATTAAGGGTGACTGGGAAAGTTTTTGAATTTCCGCCTTAATTGTGTTTCTTGCTAAATTTAAAAACATCAGTCAAAGACATGATACATTTCTGTTATAGTTAAGATGTTTCCTATCCATTTAAACAGGAATGGTTTATATTACAATGAAAGGATGTGTGACATCTTTTATGTAAACTGAGCCAAAACACCTTTTTTGGTAACATTTGGGTGATTGGGTCACGACCTGGGAAAGCCCATCTTATCATTGTTTTAGAATAGTGTACACATATTTATTACACAAGTTAGTTCAAACTTATATAGAATATATAATATGATTTCCTTTTTCTGTGTAATCATTATTAAGAGTCCATGTTTACTTCTGTTCAACTTTTTCCACAATTCAGTACAACAACGCAAGTCCAAAAGTCATTGAAAAGTGTAAACAAGAAAGAAAAAACCCCAAATGGTTCAGGCCCAAAATTAATAAAAAAAAATATGTAAACTGACCTACCTATTTTTTATTTAATTATTTTTTTGGTAACAAAACATGAAAGGTTGGGTGGCCACATACCCAATAAACTGACAAACACATTTAGCCTGCAAAAACCTTGTTTTATTTCAGCATAATCCAGCTAGTTCTTGAACATGTTTGTGGTTGATTAGGGGTTGCACAAATGAAAAGGTTGGGAAATACCACTTTATAGCATATGCAATGCTTTAACAAGGTTAATCATTTTCTTAATTAGCCAAGCCTTCAAGCACTGTCCCAATCACCCCAAATCATGCTGGTACAAAATAAAAATAATAGCCTGATGTCGTCATACTCAGATTCTAGTCAGAATGTGAGTCTTATACTGCTCCATTGGGCTGTGATTATGGGGCGTGTTTCACCCGAACCAGGAAAGAAAATGCCTCTGCACTCAATTGGATCGACAAATGCCTTGATCGCGGCTCTCTGTTGCTCTTTTAAAATTAATGCGCTGTCTACATCTTCTATAACAGACGCGATGGCTGAATCTACACATCTAAATTATCCAGCGGCAGCCATTCTTTGTTGTAAACAAATTCAACCCAAGCGCTCTTTGGTGACGTGGATAATTATGTTAAGGTTGATCATCTATCCATCATGTTATAAAGCCCGCCCTGACAATTTGATTGGTCCGAACAGCTCTGGGACAAAAACGAGGACATTTTCAATAACTAAACAGGCCTCTGCGCATTGAAATGCTGTAACTCAGCGCGCAGCATTGTTACGGCAACGAACTGTTCTTTATTAAAAATTTTTTTTCTTATTTAGAAGACATTAAACCGTTAATTTAACGAACACGTTCAAAAACGCTGATTCATTAAAAGATAGATGTAATGAAACAATGTGTTAATTATTTTTAACTTTGAACTCCACTTTTCAAGGCTAAGCTGACCAGCAATGCGTGGCTGAAGCTAATGCTTCACTTAATAGAGACCAATGGCATTGATTCAATGCGTGACTCACTGATTTCTTCCCCCCGCGGGTTCCTCGCGCTGTGGAATGCTGACTAGCGCTGTCGCTGACGCCATTCATGGTAAATACCCTTAAACGTTAAAAGGATGATACAACAAATATTTAGCTTTCCTTGGACATGGCAACCTTTTCACGAATATGACTTGACCTCAAAGACAGACGCTTGTAATCCTCATTCACTTTCTGTTTAGGCTTAAGTGCATATCCGAAGCCACGAAGCCTCTGTACAAATCACCATGATAAACAGTATTGGGTTACACTTTATTTTAAGGTGTCATTGTTACAGTGTAATTATATAATTGAGTACTGAGTAACATTAAGCAACTGCTTGTACTTACTATAGGATTAGGGTAGGATTAGGATTTGGTTGAGGGTTAGTTGCATGTAATTATGCATCATTTACTGTTATTACTATGGTAATTACATGTAACATATGTAACAAGAACACTGTAAAATAAAGTGTTACCCAGTATTGTTATCATTATTAACTTATTTAAAGCTGCAGTCCGTAGTTTTTCCTCTGTTGCCATCTCTGTTTGAAATCTGCAATTGCAGTTATTTGCGGAATTATCAACTTTACGTGGTTGTGCCTCGGCACAGCACAGCGCGGATGAATCCAATGTTTTGAGGAGACTGTGCAGCTGTCAGTCGCCGCGCTGGTGTGGATACTGTCATTCAGAATCACAGATTCTACTTTTTGGAAGTATGACCAACATAAGAATTTTTATCGGAAAATGTAATCTGAACAACATCCACTTTTGTTCTGACCAACTAAGAGGGAAAAAGCATTGCGTTGGTTAAATCTAACGATCACTTATCATATAATGTCAAAACGTGCAAATTATACTTTGTTCTCAATTTGTTAATGTTAACAACATTTAATGCCCACAACATTTAATGCCCTTCAGATATTTATCCTCGTTTTCGCATGGGCCCGGTTGCAGTCTTTTTTTTTCCTGTAGTCACTCCAAAGTCCGAAGTCTTTTGCATTTTACAACTGGTGAATCTCCAGTTGTCACTGGTGATTGTCGTTTGAAGCTTTCTGGATCCGCCATCAAATTGATAAGTTTAATTATATCAAGTGTTGTGAGAAAAGGCTATAAATCTTCACCTCCAACATCCTCACACGCAATTTAGCCTACTAGCCGAGACACCTTCTTTGTGTGTACAGATGTGACGTAATGACGGAAAGACATGTTCGCATTTCCCGTGGAAATCCACACCACTGGAGTTAAACACATTATTACAAGCTTACCGTTTTGAATCGAGCTAAGGGAAGCAGATAGTTTTTAACACTGGCTGGTTATGTACTTGCTCAATTTATTTTGGATAATTTTTAACCCAAAAAAGTTACGCATCAAGCTTTAACATTCAATACACAATACACATGCACGAAGTTCAAAACAAGAAGTGTATAGCCTTATGAAAAAAAAAAAAACACATGATATTGCGGTTGCTGTGGTTACTTGCATTCCTCTGCGGTTGGCTTGTCAGTAGCGCGGTACTACAATATTGCGGTTATCACGACAGCCCTATGTCTCGCCCATCTACATTCTCACACACCAATGAGGGCATCCAATTTTGATTATGTGGTCTCACAGGTATAGGGCTCATCAAAATATTTTTTTCTCATTATGTGAGAAAATAAACTCTGTATAGTTATACTGTCCAATCTGACCTTTTCCCAATCACCCTTAATTCACCCTACTACATGTCCATAGGATACAAGCAATCGAACAGCTGAGATTTGCTATAGTATTTATCGCCTTATATAAGGATACTGTATGTATGCAGATTAAATTGGACATACTTATAAATACAACTTTATATAAAGAGCTGGGAGATAATATTATAAGAAATTTGTTTATGAGTCATTACTCAAATTTGTGTTTGCTTTGCATTAATAATGTAATGAACAGTGTTAATTATTTTGATTGTTTTTTTGTTGTTCTTTCTCTCTCATCACTTTCATTTAAGTTCAAACTGCGAACACACACACACACACACACACAACAAAATGACTCGGCTTCTCAGTAATAAGATAAACCATCCATACGCTGTCGTTTTTCATTATAATCTAAGCCAATAGAAAAAATTAAATGATTTTCATCTTTGCAAATGGCAAAAAGACAAAAATATCACTTAAGCAAGATTTATCATGTCTTAATAAGGAAGCACGACTTTTCACGCTTTCAAAAATTTAGCATCAAATATTGATCCAGTGTAGTGGATGCTTGATTTAGCACAGCAAGGTGTCCTCTCCTTCTCACAGCATTGTTTTAACAAGTATCCAGGCGAACGCAGCAGTCAGGCTTCAGGGACTAGAGAGACAGATAATATGCAGCGTGAATTCAAGATGAATTCGAATAAGAAAGAGAGCAGAAACCTGCAATGCGGTAGAAATCAAATCTCTCCTCCCTTAGCCTATCCTTCGCTCTTATCCGTCTTATACGTGCAATAGGGAGTCCATTCAATAATTTACAGCATTAGTATAATGAGTATACAAAGATTCACTCCCCTTATGATGATGTGTATACTCGGAGGTATTCCTGTCAGATGGGATTATGGATAGGGCTTCATGTTATGGCAAATACAAAGGTAATTAGGCCCGACTTGCTGATGTGAAGTGATGCAATGAATATAGACATCAGATCAGATCAAAAAGGCAAATGGAAAATTCTGATGAAATGGGTTCAAAGGTTTGCAATGTTGCCCAAGATGTATCACTACAATGGGACAATTACATAAAGAGCCAACAGAGACTGAATTTCAATTAAAAACACGGCACGACCGAGATAAGCTAAGTGCAAAACTCCTTTCTAATGGACAGGTGCAAGATAAAGGTTGATTTAGAAAAGAAGCGCATGAATCATAATTGAGCTTTGTGCTTGTTCCGACAAGGGTATAGGGATGACATTCATCCACCCACGGCAGGTTGTTTTTCTGTAATTTCCACCAATGCTGAATCCAGTGTTATGAGTGCCATGATAATCCGCTTAAGTCATGAATATGGAACACCTTAGTCATGACATTTTTGAAGTTGTTTGGGTTTTATGTCCCATCATGGCAAAGCTAATTTACATGTTATTTTGTGGGGAAATAGATTTAAATCAGGATTTGATGTGCTCTAATAATACTGTGTTGACAGGTACTGTGCCTGATGAAAAAGCAACTACGATTTGTATCCCCATAAGCCATGCTGCATATGACTGGAGATTGGTTTTACTCTAATTTGTTTAAAGGCAATATCAGTGGATCAAAAATAATCAAACCTCCAAAGAGAGACCCAAACCATTATTTTGCGTCATTCCTAATATGCAGTGCATTGTCATGCCATGGCTTCACATATTGCATACAGTACACATTTTAAGTTAAATATTATCACAATATCACATTTTAGTGAACATCGGGGTGATTTTTTAAAAAATTATTTCACTGATTTTCCTCCCTAGGTTTGAGTTGCCATATGTGTAATGTCATTGGATGCTCAATTTATACTTTTTTTCATTAAAATGTTTATTAAAAAGAAAACATAGTAACACTTTATAATAATTTTCATTAGTTAACATTCGTTAATGTATTAACTAACATGAACTAACAGTGAACAATACATGTGTTACTGTATTTATTAATCTGTGTTAGTTAATAAAAATTCAGATTGTTAGTTAATAAAAATTCATTCAAAATGTTTATTGTTTGTTCATATTTGTTCACATGTGTATTAACTAATGTTAACAAATACAACCTGGGATTTTATTTAATGTATTAGTAAATGTTGAAATTGATATGATTTAAGATTAATACATTCTGGAGAAGCATTGTTCATTCTTAGTTCATGTGAACTAAGGTAGTTAACAAAGGTTAACGAATGAACCTTATTGTAAAGTGTTACTGGAAATATGTTTTAGTTGGTAAATCTTTTTTTTTTTTCTTCCTTTTAGGTTTTTCTCTACAGGTCAAAAGGTAGAAGAAATCTGTTAGCATTCATATATGTGGCACTTGGTCGGCCAATGCATATAGCCCTGTAAGTACACAATTTAAAATCTGCCATCTCTTGGAGGAAAATTATATAATGACAACATTGATGACAGTATGAATGGCGCCACAAGCTGTAAAAGGCTGCAGACATGGGAAAATGTCCAAAACAGATATGGTCACTAGTAGAACAACTGCTTTATAAAAATATAAATATTTAAAACGTAATATACATACAGAATACATACAGAATACAACACAGAATACATACAGTGTTTCCCACATGATTTTGTGAGATTATGGAGATGGATGGCATCTAGCGAAAATGTTTTACATTTTAAAGTTAAATGACAGCAAAGTTAAGACCTCCAACCCCCTTTTAGTGACCAAATGAAACAGAATAATAAAAAAAGTATTTGAATTGATTTGTAGCTGGACTATAAGTGGACTCAAACATCTGAGGTGTGACAGTTTTCAGTCCACATCAAGTTTTTAGGAAGCCAAACAATTTTAATATAATAATAATAATATAATAATTTAAGATGAGCGATAATAACAATACGTTTCTTTGACAACAGATATACAAATTCTTCTCATTAAATTCAGTGAAATGTTGTAGAAATCTGTCCACAAAACATTGTGACAAAAAAATGAAATAAAAAATGACTAAAATCGTTTTCATATTTTAAAGTCCCAACACATGCAGAGATGGAGTTTGCTTCATTTATGAGAATTGAGTCTCTCTGAGATGCTAAAAACACTGGAGAATCATGCGCTGCACTTATATTTAATTAAATCGCAGCTTTTTAAAAGCAATTTGATAAGGGTACCAAGCCATATCGCGATTTGGATTTTTGCAGATGCCGAAGCAATGCTGCAAAACACAACGTTACAGATCTTTTATGTTGCTATGATTTCATTTTCTACCCTTTTGTAAAATTGTAAAAGCAAATTCCTTACAGTCACCATGAAATCAAACTGTATAGTTGCAGTGATTATTATAAACGATTTATCCATGCACATCATTCTGTTTTACAAATCGATATACCCTCATAAACTTTAATCAAAATAACTATGTCACTGCAACCTGTTACTCACATGAGATCACAGCAATAGCAAAAAAAATAAATAAAAACAACTTCTCATTTAAGAATCTGTTTCACTCGGATCTGCATCACAATAGGGAAGAAAAGTCTTCCAATTCATGCCGACTTTAATGACACCATCAATCCAGGAAGTGACATTTTTGGTGGGAAAAAACAAATACACACATTAGGTGTTGGCACTTGATTTATCAAATTCTGAGATTATTATTATATTTTATTGTGGTATTAATTGGTTTGTTGTAATGCTAAATTAATCCATCATCCAAACAAATCATTCAGGGTCAGGCTTCTTTTCACAGCACCAGACCTAATTTTTGATAAATATGTCAGAAATTCATTTGCGTGTGATGGCCATTCCGCTGTGTTCAGGAGGATTTCTTGCCTCTGTGCCAGAAAGAGAGGTAGATTGCTTACAAAATATGATATAGAGAAAAATGATCTAAAGCCCTCCATATTGTGTCACATATCAATGTGAGTGTCATAGACAATGTTCAACTCATACATCAATTCTTTGTTTATGGCTTTGATTTCGAAGAATCACTTTGCCAGCAGGCGTTCGAAAACGAAACATTGCCAGCAACATTGCCCCCCCCCGGCCAGATAAAAAAGGCACATCGCTTCTGCAATTATTCAAAAAAGGAGGTAATCACATTAAACACATAAACTTAAAAGACACACCGGCTCTTTGAATACAATCACCACCTGTTACCAGCGCTGCCGCTAAAAGCCATTCAGGGTAACAACAAAGCACATCAATGTGCCATGGCCACTGCTCAGGCTCAGAGCTGCCACCGTGTCCACCTGTAAAATGCTAATTTGACCCGGGTGAGTGTCCACACAGCGGGCATACAGATGAGCGCCCTGAATGACTGTCTGGCAAACAAAACCCATGTCTGAAAGGAATTTTTTTGTTGGATCATTTTATTCATGTGGCAATCTCTGTGGTCAGTGTAGACATTGGATTATGAAGCACTTTGAAGCTTTATTAGTGATATAATACTGTTTGTAAACAAAGCATATAGAAAATAGTTTTTTGTAACACATTTTAAACCATAAAAAGGCACTTTTTAAAACCAGTGTTGGTGGTCACATGCAGGATGTAGTCTAATTATATTTGATTAAAAAAAAAAGATAAGTGATGTAATACTTATCCATTTTACTCTTTTACCAATCAATGTTTTTTTTTTTTATCGGTATCATTCAATATAGGATGTTAAAGAGAACCTATTATGCTTTTTTACATTTTCAACTTTCTTCACTGTGTAATGTTTCTGTTTGGAACTGAAAACTGTGTAAAGTTACAAAACACAAAGTCACTCCAAAGGGAGTTATTCTCTATAACAGTAAGCACTGTTTCTAAACTCCCTGAAATGCCTTGATGGCATAGTCTTGAGTTTTCTTCTAGGAAACATTTAAATAATTCCCGCCCAAGACAAATGTAAAAAAAAAAAAAAAAAAAAAAAAAAATGGAGCAAGGCTTGATTTGTGTTATTATATTGTTGTAACTCTAGCGCTGCATCCGAAATTGAAATCTATAGTAGATGTAGGATGCAGCGCTAGAGTTTCAACAATATAATGTGATGACATAAACCGATGACGGTGGATTATGGAACATTCACTAATAGGGACGAAACATCAACAATATGCTTTACATTGACTATGGCCTGCCCATACTTTGACTACAAACTTGGTCCTCAAATCATTATGTATTTTGCAATACATGTAACTTTATAACGTTGCACTCTTTCTATAAGTTATAAATAGCTAGTAAGATAACGTTAAAGGATTAGTTCACTTTTAAAAAAACTTTTGCTGATAATTTACTCACCCCCATGCCATCCAAGATGGCCATGTATTTCTTTCTTCAGTCGAAAAGAAATTAAGGTTTTTGATGAAAACATTCCAGGCTTTTTCGCCATATAATGGACTTCAATAGGACACAAACGTTTCGAGGACCAAATGACAGTTTCAGTGCAGCTTCAAAGGGCTTTAAACGATACCAGACGATGAATAAGGGTCTTATCTAGCGAAACGATCGGTCATTTCAAAAATAAATAAAAAACTTTAAGTTTTATAAGCACAAATACTTGCCTTGCTCTGTTCTGTGATGCACTTTGTGATCCTGTTCGAACTCGTTCATCAAAATTAACAAATCTTTTTTTGAGTCATTTCGTTCGTTGAATGAATGAAATGACTCCGAAAAAGCCTAGTTCAAAATGAACAAATCTTTTTTCGAACGAAAAAAGATTCGTTCATTTGGATGAACGAGTTCGAACAGGAGAGTCACGAACGACGGTACGCGCTCGCGCTGTGCAAGAGAGGGGTGATCAGCGCGTACACGAGCGTGATTGACACTGCTAAGACATTCCTCCTGGCTCTGATTGGTTGTTTCTGACCAGGAGCGGTGTATTTCTGCAAATGGCAATAGGACCACAGGGAGGAGCCAGAGGAGCTTGATTTTTTCACAGATTATCTGTCTCATATTCTACTGTCAGGACATAATGACAGTTTTAGCAAATATTTGTTTACAAAAGTTACCTACTGGAGCTTTAATATATTTTTTTCCATGAATGAGTATTAAATTATTCCCAATAGTCCATTGTCTTAATCTCACAGCTTTTCTCTTGGTTGCGCTGCTTCCAGTATTGTATATTTATTTTAGCGCTTTTATCCAATTATATTTCAGCCATCATGTGTTGCCAGGGTAAAATACATCTGCCTTGAGGCCTTCAGAATCGACAGTGCGGGCGCCTGTAGCTTCAAATGAATGGAAATGAAACCGTTGCTTTAACCAATCAGATTTAATCAGCCAATCAGATTTCGATTTGACTGCACCGGGGCCATCTAGCAGGCGTACAATAACATCTGCATTTCCATGTCCTTTGATTGGGTGGTCAGAACGCGTACTATTACTGGTAGTCAGAGGCTGAGCTAACCGCATCTGTAGTGAACTGCATAAACTAAAATACATTCCTGTAGATTTAATAGTTTTTCAACCCACAAATTAATGTTTCTTTCCCTCCTCGACCCCCCGCAAGTTCAATACTACCGGAAAAGATCCCTTATTCAGCCTTATCCAGCTTAATGCAGAGTCACGGAACTCTATTCGATCTGTCCGGGTAACACAAGTGACTGTAATGTAACGTTATGCCACGAATGATTTTGAAGGCAAAAGTCCCGCTGATCTCATTGATTTCGTTCAAAACTCTGTGTGAGAGCATGGGTCAGCTGTTCAGATCGTCATGTGTTGCGGTGACTGTCCCTCTGTCCACTGCTTCTGTCGAGCGGACTCTTTTAGCACTAAAGCGAAGTAAAACTGATGCCAGAACGACAGGACAGACTCAACTTCAGCATTAGCCTCGATGGCGATAGAAAAGGTTGTTGACTGAAACGCACAGATAACCTGTACACCAGAGTCATTGAAGTCTTTTTGAGGAAAGAAATTAGGATGGATTTTGTGTGTCGTTAAAACATAATCAGTAGTTTTGGTGAGTAGGCTATAATGCTTTTTTTGCCCCCGTTTTTTCCGTGGTGAATAGGATTTTCTTCTTAATTTTTCTTGTAAATTTATGATCTTATGTTTTTTTTCAAACATTTAAACTATTGTAATGTCTGACAAGGAACTATTGTAACCCTTGAAGGACAAGACAAGAGAGGCTCCGTTTCTGGACTTCGGGACGCAAGAACCACTGTAGGCTACACTAACGCACAAGCCGAACTCACTCGCTCGTTTCTCTCTACCGGTCTTTTCCGAACTCATTGCATTAACCCTTTAACTGCCGGTGCAAGATAAAAACAACAATTTCACAACAATTATAGAGAGTCGGTGCGCTGCCACGCTATTAAAAGTTGTTAATTTACTGAAGGCCTAGGTATGAAATGCATGGCCCGCCACTGTGAAAAAGTGTATGCCAGCAGTATAGTATATGTCCGAATGCATAGTATTCGAAAAACAGTAGGCTAAAAGTTCACGGATGACCCACTACTACTCTGCCCTACAAAGGCAAAAGACCTTAAGTCGCTAGAGTGTGGAACTGAGAAAAATGACTTTAAAGTTTTTAGTTGTCCAGCCAAATGAATTATAGGTAGGAATCTGAAAATCTGGCAATTTAATGTTTTAGTAATGAAAATTATCTACATAAAAAAATATTGATCTCAAACTTGACCTTTGACCCCAATTTTGAAGTTACTGTACTCTGCCTTTGTATTGTCTGCAAAACGTGAGAAGTCATGCCAAGGCAAAGGGCAGTAACTTACACATTATCAATATTTGGTTGTTGATCACCATTAACAAAATCTTTATAGTAACACCAGTATTGTGTTTTATGGTTTGTTTGTGTATATGTTATGTAAGGTTGGTTCTGTAAAGCACTTTGATCAACTTTTTTTGTTTTAAAATGTGCTTTAGAAATAAAACGATTGATTGATTGATAATTTTGGATGATTTACAATTACTCTTAGCCATTATGGATATCATCTGATTTGGTTGCATCCTGATGGCATTATTAATTAATTAGACATGACACAATATCTCCATATCAGTAAAGAGTATCTTGTGTGCAGTAAAACTAACAGGTTGACTGCAGATAGGTGACACTGAATTATATGAATACATACAAGACAAGCATATTTGTAATAAGTAAACATATTCATTTAATTAATAATTGAAAAATGCAAAGATATAACAAGATATAAAACAAAGATATAGCAGATAGAACAACGGATCATGTACAAATTTAAAACACATGGAATGGGAATAAGGGAATAAGAGTAAATCATTTACAAGTAAGTGAACTTGGAATCCTGCATCCATTTAATGTTGTTTCAGGGTGTTCTCACTCCTCATCCTCCACAACTTCGCTTACAGGCAGTGAACACCAGAAAGCCCTCCTGTTTTGGGGCATAAAAGGACATAATTTTCCGATTATGTCGTTCTTTTTAGCCTCTTCAATCCCCCGGTCATGTGGTCTCAGGAGAGAGGGAACCTTCAGCTCGAACTTAGCCCGGAGGAAGTCCAACTCGGTAAAGTCAGCATCTACATGGTTTAGTTTGAAGAACAAGCTCCTTGAACCACGTCGCAGCTGGATCACTGACATCTCGCCCAACTTTGATGCCTTCTTGGTCTTAACACAGGAGTGCCCATCCTTCCAATTCAGCACATCTTCATTCCTCATTTCAACCACTTCCACCTTCCTGGAGTTTGAGGTTGTCACAACATTCACAAAATCCTCAAAGTCATACAGCACACCTCCAGGTCGCTTTTTCATCTCCAGCTCGACACCATGATGAAAACTGTCAGCACTCATGAATGTGTGTGCCTTTTCGAAGTATTTCAGAGTTATATCCTCCATGGAGGTTGTATCACCATTTACAAGGCAGACTAGGGAGGATAGCAAGCACCAATTCTTATTTTGGGCTGAACAGTTGTCCACCCAAAAGATGCAGTGGCCTATGTCCCTTTCTTTTTTTAGTGCAGTCACATAGGCCGAGGTGATCTCTGCTGCTCTTCGCCCTGCCGTGCCCTCATGCCAAACCACAGAGATGGTGTTTTTTTGGTCTTTTTTCTTGCCTACAGAGGCAAAGGTCTCATGGAATGCCACGATGCGTTTTGTGAAGATTGATGTTTTTAAACCGGCATACGAGGCAACATGATGACTTTTTGAAGGTCCACACTCTTCACCAATGTGTCCTCTGGCCAGTCCTTCTCTGCATCAGCCTGGTACATTATTCTGCTCTGCACGGCAGACTCTTTATGTCCAAGCCACCTCTGGCACTGCAAGCAGTCCATATCATGGCCATCCCCATCATGGTCAGTTTTCATGTGCTGATCCTGCAGTACGCACTCCTCACATTCCTCCTCTCCAAGCTTTGAAAAGCTGATCTTCTTATGTTTTACAGCTTTGCGGTAGCTTTCATAGGAGCAGCTGTTGCCTTTTTCCAAATAATCAGCATACATGAGCTTGATGTTAACGTCGCTAGGGAGATAGCGACGATGTGGGGCATGCTCTCTTCGGTAGTGGCTCACTGATGGGTGGAATGATTCAATGTGGTCGTAAAAAGGCTGCATGTCCAGCTTGTTGGATGGTGTATGTCTTCCTCTTTGGTCTCGTGTGATCACCTCAGTCCCATTCCCCATCACAGAGAGGACCAGGCTGTCATTCGCTGGGTGGTACCCCAAAGTGGCCAAGAAAAAAGTTTTACAGACCTGCTGTGGGACCTGATCTGCATTATTTAGCCTGTAAACAAAGGACCTGCACCGTCGACTTGTTTTTCCATCCACACAAACTGCTGCTGTTGGTAGCTGGCTGACACTGTGGAACATGAATGCACGTCTGTCTGTGTAGTTGATGTCCCAGTACCTCTTCCAGATCTCCTTACGCCTCTCCTCACTAAATTTGTCTGTGCATTTTCTTCTGCATTTACCAGGATCTCCCATTGGTGGGGCTTTGGCTGGAGCGAGGATGGGCTCTGGTTCTGGCAGTGGAGCGAGTGTGGGCTCTGGCAGTAGAGCTGTGGCTGGAGCTAGGGTGGGCTCTGGTGCTGGCAGTGGAGCGAGTGTGGGCTCTGGCAGTAGAGCTGTGGCTGGAGCTAGGGTGGGCTCTGGTGCTGGCAGTGGAGCGAGGGTCGGCTCTGGCAGTAGAGCTGTGGCTGGAGCTAGGGTGGGCTCTGGTGCTGGCAGTGGAGCGAGGGTCGGCTCTGGCAGTAAAGCTGTGGCTGGAGCTAGGGGAAACTCCATAAGAGCATCAAGCGTGGTGTCAGGTGTGCTGCAGAACAGCTCATCAGAACCAAACTCTGGGAAACTAATATCCAAACAACTATCAAGAACAAAACCGTAACTTAAACGCGGCAAACTTTAATGGACAGTAAAACAAAGGCCGTAACTCCTGGCCGGCACAGTAACTTCATATTGACGCGCGGCGATACAAAGGCAGAGTGCCGTAACTCAATTTGAGCATTCCAAAACAAAGCCAAACAGCGGTAACTGGTGTTACGGTCTTCTGCCTTGGTTTCTCCTTTGCTTTTTGGAAGTTACTGTTAAGACAACCCATCATTTTTAGAAAAAACAACAGAATTGACGCAAGATACTTATCCACATGATAAAGGGGGTCTTGAATTTGCCAAAAATATCAATAACTCATTTTCGACCTAAAACGAAGTTACGGTCTTTTGCCTTTGCACGGCAGTACTGGCGAGATTCTGAAGTGCGCATACGCTGGACACTTTACTATGACAATGCAGTGCTGAAGTGCCAACTAGCCTCTCCCTATGGAGGATCCCTATACCACTCTACAGATAAAGCGTTGTGAATTTTTCGGTTCGCGTACCTACCCAAAGTGATAAGATAAAATAAAATTCTGCTTCAAAATTTATAGACAAGACAAGTAGTTTGTTTAGGCATGGTTTGTAAGGAATTACAAACCTACACACATATATTCAAACGCACATAACTATAGAATCAATTCTTAATGCGCATGTGAACGCCATCAGCGTCTATCACAGGTTCACGTATAAAGTCTGTTTAGAGAGAACGGTGTCGTCTTAGCGGCCCCTAATTTAATAACAAATGATCATTTAGACGGAAGTGAATCAATCAAAACTAACTTTAGCAAAAAAACATTTTTCAAGAACCACTATAAAACCAAACCAATCTCTGTTACCTTAAATTATATGTTTATCTCTGTAAAGCTGCTTTGAAACAATCTACATTGTTAAAAGCGCTATATAAATGAGGATGACATGACTTGACTTGACTATCCCATTAGCCCATGGGAGAGGATTTTTGCATGTTAGTGAAGCAACGCCTCTGACGCTGGTAGGTCACGTGACATTAACAATATGACTAAATTTCATTCATACTTCCCACATTCAAACTATATAGAACATACTTTTTAATGGTCGAAAAGTTCAAATTCAAATGCAGTACCTACTCAGATAGTGTGCAATTTCAGACGCAGCAGTGGTTGCGATATAGGGCGTGACATTTCGGAAACACTCCAAGCGGTTGACCAATCACAACAGACTGGTCCAGCTGACCAATCAGAGCACATTGTGTTTTTCAAAAGGAGGGGCTTTATAGAGACTGGGAAATAAACATTGTAGACTGGGACGAGAGGACAACTTTGTTAAAATATGTGTTTTTTGAACATTCAAGTATGAAAACCTTTTTTTGTAGACATAAAAAAAAATCAAGACATTGTAAAAAGGCATAATATGTATCTCTATAATATATATCTTTGAAATGTCAATGCTCATTTCTATATTTCAGCATTTAGATTAACTTTGATGTTTTAAAAAACCTAAACATTTAAATTTAATAAAATCAAAATACACTATGTTGTGACACAAAAATTCATGTGTAGCATATAAAACAATACATTTTTGTTTTTAGTGTATCTGTATTTGCCATAATTGTATTCGGTTTGTTTAAATGCTTTAAATAAATTCACAGAAATATTTGAAAGAGTTTGCAGACATTCTTGTAATTCCAGTAAGACCTTAATGTCCTTCTTATTAAACAGCATAAAATGTTAATTTGTAAAAAGATGATGAAAATTATGTCTCCTTCAATGTAGTTAAAGAAAGAAAGGGACAAACACATTCTTCTCAGAGAAATACATTTTATATGTCATTCAAACTATATAAGAGGTAACTTTTGTTAGCATGTTCGTTCGTAAACTATAATATAATTTTGTTTATAACAGCAGAGTCCAGGAGAGTTTCCTAATCAAGATTCAGTCATTAAGCTTTTAATTCTACACTAATTGTGCTCCAAGTGACCTCGATTAGCAACGATTTAACAAAAGGCTTGATCACAGTCACGTATTTGACTGCAGTAAACAACAAGGTGAGTATGTGCATTAGCATCAGCAGACACACCAGACTTGTTGAAATACCTGTTGTCTGAATCAGGTTGTCAAATGTGTGTTGAAAGGCCTGGTGAATAAAGTGACAGCTACCCTATTGGTACCTTTTTTCAAATTCATTCTATGTATTAATAAAAGGCTGACTTATAAATCAAGTTTTTTCTTCATTATGTTTTAGAAAAATGTGTAGGTGTTTCTCACATAAAAATGAAGCAAAGGCAGGATATTCTTATGTAGAAAACTGCTCTGCCATACATTTAGGGTTATTTTTTAAAACCCTAGAGCTACTGAATCAGCTCACATACCTTGCCATGAAATTCAAAGCCAAGTGTGGGAATATCCCCTGAAAATTAATTTCAGTGCTGAGGCATTTATTACCTTTTAATTTCTTCTTTTTGTATTGCAACAGAACAAGCCCGAAGGCTTTAACACTACAGCTCCAATATGTTATTTTCCACCTGACTATTTATTTAATATAAAGTAGGAGCAACTTGCAATTAAAAATTATATTGTGCACTCACGTAAAAAATGCCCCCTTTCTGTCTACCTCTCTGTCAAATTTCTGTCTACACTATGATGCTACTCTTCCCACAAAATCCTGTGTTATTCCATTAATATGCATTGGAATATGCATCAGATAGTACAGAATTTGTATTTTACAATGCAACAAAGAATGAACTTATGCTGTTATCCCTAATACATATATATATATATATATATATATATATATATATATATATATATATATATATATATATATATTCTCCTATTACTGTTTGTTCTGTGTGTTTACTGCAACATGCTATTTTTTCAAGGTTTTTTACACTAAAAGGAATCAAAATTTATTTTGCACAGTACTAGATGTCCAGATGTCCTGCTTTGTTTGGGGGTACAGTCAAAATATTTGGATGCCATAAAATACTCAGTGAAAATAGCTAAAATTTACTGTTGTTATACACCCAGTGGCCTATTTTTTAAGGTACACTTGTTCAATTGCTCGTTAACGAAAACATGTAATCAGCCAATCACATGGCACAACTCAATGCATTTAAGCATGTAGAGAGGGTCAAGACGATCTGCTGAAATGTTCCACCTGAGTATCAGAATGGGCAAGAAATTTTATGTAAGTAACGTGGCATGATTGTTGGTGCCAGACGGGCTGGTCTGAGTATTTCAGTAACTGCTGATGATCTGGGGTTTTCATGGACAACCATCTCTAGGGTTTACAGAGAATGATCCGAAAAAGAGAAAATATTCAGTGAGCGGCAGTTCTGTGGGCGAAAATGCCTTGCTGATGCCAGAGGTCAGAGGAGAATGGCCAGGCTGGTTCCAGCTGATAGAAAGGCAACAGTAACTCAAATAACCACACGTTAAAACTGAGATCTGCAGAAGAGCATCTCTGAATGAACAACACGTCCAACCTTGAAGCAGACTGACTTCAGCAGCAGAAGACACACCAGTGCCACTCCTGTCAGATTAGAACAGGAAACTGAGGCTACAATTCACACGGGCAATTGAGCATTGTTTAAACACCACAGCCCGAGTATTGTTGCTGATCAAGTCCATCCCTTTATGACCGCAGTGAGTTGGATACTTCCAGCAGGATAATGCGCCATGTCACAAAACTCAACTCATCTGAAACTGGTTTCTTGAACAAGACAATGAATTCATTACACTCAAATGGTCTCCACAGTCAGCAGATCTCAATCCAGTAGAGCAGCTTTGGGATGTGGTGGAACGGAAGATTCGCATCATGGATGTGCAGCCAACAAATCTGCAGAAATTCTATGATGCTATCATGTCAATATGGACCAAAATCTAAGGAATGTTTCCAGCACCTTTTTGAATTTATGCCATGGAGAATTAGGCAGTTATGATGGCAAAAGTGGTCCACCCTGGTAATAGCAATTATTCCTACTAAAGAGACTTTCCCACTGGCCGACGACAGCAGAAAAAAAGCGGTAGGGTACTATTATTTTTCAATGAGCAGCTGCAATCCCTCAAAACTGCCACAAACAGACACTTAACAGTACTATTAAACTTAATAATATTAAGTTAATTAATATTAATGTGCTTATGGATGTGATCATTTCTCATGACTCAAAGTTTTTCTCAATATAACTCTTTCACTTCAAATGAGCAAATACAATCCTGTTTTGCATGTTAAAACCTCTTTAAAAGACACGTTATTGATTTGACATCTGTTAACGCTAGTGTCTACATGGTGATCTAGGTTCTTCTTTGTCCCAGTGATTAGTCCATCCAATCAGATGAACTACAAGGACCAATGGCACAGCTCTTTCTTAAAGCTCCCTTAAGAATCAGTGGGTCTTATCAGCACTGTTATTCGGTCCAATTAGCATGCAGATCTGCCCTCCACTGTGATTAGGAAATTGGAGTTAAATGAATTAATTTAAAAGTGCAGGCTGGAATTTAAATTCACTGGTAGGATTACACTCCGTGACCTTATTCAGCACTAAGCACACATGCATCATCCTCAGCTAAACCAACGAGCAGCATCATAAAGGGAACAGGCACAGAGCTGTGGATTTTTGCTAATTGACTTGATTTTCACCATATCCCTTGTAGGGTTGAGAATGAGGGGCAGGATCCTGTAGCAAAATGGTGTATAAGCAATCTCTTTTAAGTGTACAGATGGGTTAAAACGTGGAACCACAGCTGCATACTGCACATCAGGCTTAAGTACTCTGATATGCATACTAAAGATTGTATAAATGCTTTATCATTGGAAACATTTCAGCACTGGATCAATCTGCTCTTAATCTTAAACCCTTAATCTTTGATCATGTTATTAAATGAATCATTTCCATTTTAATCAAACTACTTCCACTGAATACGTTTTTAATGCTCACCCATGCAGGCTGCATTTATTTGATCAAAAAAATACAGTAAAAATAGTAATCTTGTAAAATATAATTACAAACTAATAAATATGTTTGAGAATGTAATTTATTCCTGTGATGCAAAGCTGAATTTTCAGCATCATTACTCTCATTACATCAATACATATCATTCTAATATGTTGATTTTCTGCTGAAGAAGCATTTCTAATTGTTATCAGTGTTGAAAACAGTTGGGGTGCTAAATATTTTTGTGGAAACTGTGATACATTTTATTTCAGGATGCCTTGATGAAGTTCAAAACAACAGCCATATTTAAAACACCGTTGTTTTTTTTTTTTTGTTGTTGTTGTTTTTTGGTAACATTAAAAATGTCTTTACTGTCAGTTTTGATCAATTTAATGCATCCTTGCTGAATAAAGGTAGGCCTATCAGTTTCTTTATAAAAAAAAATATTCTCAACAAAAACGGTGCACTTCATGCCTATTTAATTTAGCTGTAAGCATTAGCTTTTCCACAAAGGTAATTCAAAGACATTGTTATTGTGGCAGACGAGTAAATCATTGAATAGATTTTGTTTCAGTTCATGAGCTGAATTTTCATTGGTCACACCTCAAATTAAGCTGAACTTACTGAATAACAATTTAAAAGAAATGTCATTCTGGGAAATTAAGTATTCTTAAATCTGGTCCATGAAATAAAAACGAATTAAAACGTGTCAGGAGAAACTGATTCATGTTGAATCAACTGAAGGACCTCCTTGTCGACTAGACCTGTATAGCTAACCACTATCATAATATTTTATTTTAGATGCCGATGTACCGGTGTCTTCACCAGGTTTCTTAAAAGGACAATGTGTAGTTTTTTAGGTATTTTATTATCTAAAATCAATATTTTTATTCATAAATATGTCCTCAATGGTGTACAAATACCTCTGCCAATTATCTGACTTATCCTCGTAAACGAAGAATTTATTATCTTGATATACATGTGACGGGTAGGTCTACGGAGGCTTCCATGTAGTTGTAACGAATAAAGTTCGGAAGCAATAGCAAGTAAAACTCTGTTTATTTAAATGAAAGTCAGTAATAGAAGGTCCAAGGGCGGCAGGCTAGCGGCGCAGGGACTCCGATGGTCAGATGTAACTCAGGTGCAAGAAGTGGTGAGAGTGACGATCAACACAACAAATCCAGGACATCCACAGGAATACGACAGGAACAAAGAAGGACTGAGACTGGAACGTAGAGGGATCAACACCGAACACCAACAAACAACGATCTGACAATGGAGATGATAAATTGATGAGAATATATACACAGGAATGGATAGACTTCAGCTGGTGATGAGGTAATGAGTGATTGCTGAACGAGCGCTGATGAGCTGTCACGCCCCTCTGATTAGCGCACACACATACAACAACAGAGACACGAGACAAGAAGAAGACATAGGATTTACCAACCGTGACAGTAGTTCCGCCATCTTGAAAAACTATAATAGCAGAGAGGGTCAAAAAGTACTAGGTCAACGCGTTTCCACAACGCGTTTATGTTCAGAGCCAGCATCACATAACTAATGAGAGACGCTTGTCACTGCCCCGGCAAGTTTAAAAGGCTTCATTGCACTGTTATTTTTAATGGCGGACCATACATATGCCGAGCCCCAGGAGAAGAAATCCTTGTCGCCAAAAAAGTCCAAAATTGAACATAAAAGGAAACGTGACCGGAGATTACAAAAAACAAGAGTCAATGTCGGGATTGCTTTTTGGTACATAACAGCTACCGTAGATGCAACACGCATTTGAAAAAGCGAGGAGCTGGAAAGCACAATTCGTTTGAATGCAAAATACAATTTCACCGCTAGATGGGAGAAATTCCTACACAATGTCCCTTTAATGGTAGGCATTTTTTTAATAAACACTTTTTTTGTTGTATTGGTTGATAGCAATCAGTAATAGAAGTGGTCTAAATATTAAAACAAGTACATTTATCTTCTGTGGAATTCTCAGGGCCAAAACATGTTTGTCCAATCATTGCATTCGGTTTTTTCCTTAAGGCTATGCAGAGTTGTAGACGACAGTCACCGACAACTGCAAACACACAGTAACCTCCTTTTACAGTTCTTCCTGAACCAAAATAACCTCCTTATGCTGTGTTCTCGTCCATGTCATAACCGTAATTACAACCTGTGACATTCTTCCTATTCACATCCTCACACTCAGATTTATGCGTTTCTATGTCAACACTATCAACACCGAAATGAATCTGCAGCAGTCAGGTGGTACAAGTAAGAGCTATATAAGTTGTTTGCATTCATTATTATTGTAATATTACATGCTTTGAGACATGTAGTAATTTAATGCCTTCTCTCGTGACTCTTTGCAGACTCTGATGTGTGTGTTCATGTGTTTTGAAGGAGGTGTGGTTTTGGAGACGCTCTGAAGGGAGGGTGGGATCTCATGTTTTCAAAGCTAGCCTGCTATTGCTAGCCTCTCGGAAATTGCCTACCCTAACTAGCTTAAAGACATCCTTGGTCAAGTATTTTCAATAAAACATCCATCCAAATTAGATTTTACAGAGGTAACACTACCGTTCAAAAGTTTAAGGTTGGTACGATTTATGATGTTTTTGAAAGAAGTCTCTTATGCTCACAAAGTATCTTATGCTAATTTATTTGATTGAAAATGCAGTAAATATTGTGGAAAAAACTGTAATATTGTGAAATATTAAAAATTAAAATAACTGTTTTCTATGTGAATGTATTTTACAATGTAATTTATTCCTGTGATCAAAGCTGAGTCTTCAGCATCATTACTCCAGTCTTCAGAGTCACATGATCTTTCAGAAATCATTCTAAAATGCTGATTTTGCCTTTTGTCAACACTCACTCTAGCTCACCCTCCGATGGAGCAATCGTCATCTGATAGTCGATGCGCGATGCAAATCTCACATGCCAATGTGCATTGGCTCATTTAGTTTACACTCGAAGGTGATTTGGCTCTCAGCCGAGATCCCCAACTGGTCAGTACGTGACTGACTGACTGTATTTTTGATTACTGTATTTTTGATTAAATTAATCAAAAACATAAGAAAATCTTACTGACACCAATCTTTTGAACAGTAGTGTATCTACTTCAAAAAACTGTTTCTAGTCCTACCTAGGTAAACAAAACCATTTTCGGCATTAGAAACGTCTCGGGTTACGACTGTAAACCTTGTTCCCTGAGAAGGGAACGAGACACAGCGTTAATACGAAATCCCTTCTCAGGGAACAAGGGTTACAGTCGTAATCCCAGACGTCACAGCTGTACTGTAACTGTAACTGTTACGACTTAAGACTTTACGACTGTAACCCCAGCACTGAAGGCAGTTAACTGGGTCCACCTCAAGCTCTCTACACCAAATGGTGAAACATTCCATTTTAGGTTGTAAAATTTCCTTGTGGATAGAGCTCTAGAGCAGAGCATGGTCTCAACTACTCCTGCTGACAGGCCAGCCTATGGTACTGTGCCCCCTGTAAGTTGCGCTCGATCAGGCCAATGGAGGTCGTCTGATCAGCACTGAAGGGCTCTGCGTGTTACTGTCTTTTCTCACGGCAAAGTATTTTTTGGTTAAATCCAATACATTTTATCATATGTACTTACTCGTTATTACATCTGACTCCATAAATGAAAAAGGCTTTAATGATATCCGTGTATCATTAAATGTGAGCGAATGTTTTACTATTCTTTTAAACTCTTGAATGAAAATAATGTCAAAGTCAATTAGAATAATCAAATATCACAATTTAATATGTCAGGTAAATGTATCATTACAATTTCACAATCAATTCAAAGGTAATCAATGCAAAACATCAAATGCTCTAGAACGAAGAGGAAAAATGTTTACCCGACAAGAAATACGTGAGGCCGAGAGCCAACGCTCTCGACCTCACGGGCTGATCTGGATACAGAAAAGAGAGCCCTGAGCTCTCGCTGCGTTTCATTATATAGACAATGGATATTTTTATTCAGAGGTAACACCTTTTGAGAAAAGATGGGCTTGACCATCCCACCCTCCTTTGTGTGCATGTTATCTCTAAACTCTTAAAAACCTTATTACCTTTTGTTTTACTTATTTGGAAATGAGACATTTGTACCAGTAGCACTGAGACATTTAAAATGATATCAAACATGTATAAACTATATGATAATTGTTCACATTAAAACCACATTGATTCTCACGAGAGTTTGGGAGATCTCACCACGAGGGAGGGAGAGTGGGGAGATGGAAAGAGATGTAAATTAGCACAAGAGTGAGTTCCAATGGTAATTTCCTTTGTTTTCTCATAGAGTGGCCCTCTCTTAAAGTCCTTCCAGTTTTTCCAGTCTTACACCCCTCAGGGGCAAGACCCACAGTTTCCATAAAAATGGGCTCAGCCGAGGGTGAAATATTGAGCCGAGCAGAGTGATTGGGAAAAATGCGTACAGGCACCGCCTTGGCCCCACCTGCACCATGGCATCCAGCCCCAGTGGGGCGTTTGTCGTAGCTGCCTTCCTGCGACATGACGCTCCCAGCACGGGACCACATAGGAACTCTCTTGAAAAGACGGCATCTGCGCGTAACCCTGATCATGCAGAACAGGTTCCCCCTCAGGGAAAACCTCTTTGTTTTCAACCACCACTGCAGGGCCCTCATGTGCAGCATGCCAGATGGAATCACGTTGGACGCTGCTGCCATGAGCCCTGACACTCTTTTTTGAAAATGTTATATGGTGATGGCCTGGCCTAGCTTTACCCTGGTCACCGTGGATGGGCTCGATCCGTGCAGGCAACAGTTGTGCCCGCATCGTAACCTACTCCACCACCTCCCCCAGGAACATAGTTCTCTGGGCATGTGCCAACAAACATTCCTTTGTGTTGATTCTCAACTCCAAGCTCTGGATGTGGCCAAGGATGACATCTCAATGCCAAACTGCCAGCTCCTGCGACTGAGCCAGAATAAGCCAGTCATCGATTTGATTACCCTGATACCCTTAAGCCTCAGCGGAACTAGAACTGCATCTATGTATTTGATGAAAGTGTGAGGGGAGATAGCTAGGCAGAATGGAAGAACCCGATATTGGAACGCTTCGCACCCGAAAGTGAACCTTAGGAACTTCATGTGAGATGGAAGGATGGATATGTGGATGTATGCGTCCTTCAAATCTATTGTGTCAAAACAATCCTTGGATTTGATTTGGCTCACAATGGTGGAAAAGGGAGCACCTTGAACCTGAATCGCGCAAGGCTGACACACCCGAAAGCGCACATATTTTTCTTTTGCTGTACGCTTCGAGATATTTCTCAATGAGCACAGCCAGCCCCCGCAAGTGCTGACTGTGTATGCCTCGCACCCAAACAGTAGCACACACCGATCACGTGTGTCACCTCCCGAGGTTTAACGTGGGCAGGAAGACACATACTTTCAGTGCTTGTGGTAACAATTCAAGTTCCCACAGGACAAACAACACTAAATAGGACAGACAGTTGTACACAGAGCGCTTGCTGAGGAGCAAAAAACGAACTCTGTTGTGTGTCGGCTTTAGCTTCTGTGTATGCCGTCACATATGACGTCATGACACAACGGCAATCAGGATTGGAATAGTTTCATTCATGCTTCAGACGCGCTACGCTGGGGGCATTCCCCAAAGTGTCGTATCGACGCAGTGCGAGTTCCCTCAAAAGGGAACTGATTGTCAGATTGTTCTCTTGGACGATAGGGTGAAATTCACCAATGTTTAATATCAACATTACACAGCTCTGTTTTCATAAAAAAATCTTCCACATTTGGAATATATTCAACCATTGTCCCTAGCAGCACAGCTTAGAGCACAACGTCTAGACACCACTGTACAATTTGAGAATAAATCCAGGATTTGCCTTGCAGAAGTTAATAAAAAATATGGGGTGTCTTTACAGTTATTTTGCAGCTTTAATAATATTTATTCAGTTAGGAAGAGGGAAGAAAGTGATATGTTGTTGTTGTTGGCTTATATATATATATATATATATATATATATATATATATATATATATATATATATATATATCCCAGGGGAGAATTCTTACAGGAAAACAACCCACGATTCTTTGCATTCCTCGATCAAAGGCCTCGGTCTGATTCTCTCATGCAGTTCTCCATGCATCGCCCAATCAACAGTACACTTTCATAATTCTTCTCAAGGGTGGATTTCCTGTTTTCTTGAGTGCCTTGCAGTTGTTACCTGCCATCTATTAGCCTGTTCTCCTTGAACTAGAATGTCAATCTTCAAAAGGATTCTTTTGTATACAACCAAGAACATTTTTAAAATGTATTTCACCCTACGTCCAGATTTCAATCAATCCATTCACCAAGGTCACATTATTTTTCATTAAATATGGTACAAATCTGAATGGGTGGCAGCGAGGTGTCCTTGATATCTGTTGATTGGGGTTTAAATTTATTTAATCATTTGAAATGTGAAGTTGTAAACAAACACTGTTGTTTGAATAATGTGGAAGCCTGAAAGGTCAGTTTCAGCTTTTCATTTTCATTCAGTTTCTGGAAGTGTGGATACAGATGGTGTGTTAAGTAAATACAGCAAGAGGAATATTGTCAGTGCCACCACCCACGTAAATATTAATCAGAACACATGAAAAATGAGAGCTTAATTAATTACCCAATCAAAACAGAAAAATACCTCTATCAATATGTGCCTGGTTGAATGGGAGCAGTTCATATGAAGTGAGCCGGCTAAACGAAACTTGGTGACTCAGGAAGAAAGAACAGAGAGAGACATTGAGTAAATGTCCAATGGGAGGCATTGGTGCTGAATTATTCACGTTTTAATCAGTTAACCTTCAAATGGAGACACTGTCTATCGGGGTGAGTAAAACATAGCTCAGAAACATACAGAATTGAATAAAATATGCCTTTCAGTAGCTGAGCATCTTCTTCCTGCTCAGCTACTGTTCGGACGCTCTCGCTTACTGCTCCGCGCTTTGCTCTATCGCTTTTATATTTCTATATTTTATCTCCTTTTATCACCTAATTTTAACTTCAGCAAATCAGCACAGTGCTCAAACGTTTGGATTACTACAAAAAAAAGCAGAATTATTTTATTCAACCAGCCTCCCACTGAAAGCTTACATTCCGGGGAAGAGAAAACAAAACTGCCTACATTCATAAGGATAAGAAAATGCCTCCTCTGGAATCTACTTGCTGCTCCAACTGCCACAGACTTTTACAAAGGATTGCAATTCTTGAAACAAAGTTAATTGCGGGACCACCAAACCAGACGGAACACACAACAGAGCTTCGTCATGGACGTCCTCAGCATACAGCCGGTGAGTCCCATGAATCTAGTGCTTCTCGACAGGCCATACTGAGTGTAGAGAAACAAGCCGATCGTTTTACTAATCGATGGCACAAACAGGGTGCGAGACCCAAAGGCACTCGAGACATCAGATTGTCACGAGCATCACATATTACTGCAGTAGCATCCTCTACCCCAGATACGGCTCTGACAAGGACTGCAAACACTGGTCTCCTACCACCGCCTATACATCTTGAGAACAGATTTGAAGTATTAATGAATGAGGAATCCCCAAATTTGATGAATGTGATCACACACAGACAGAATCAGCCAGTAGCTAACACTGATGCTAACTGGGGCTCAAGGTCGAGCAGACAGCGGCACTCAGCTCACAGTGCAGCCGAGCCCAGGACTCTGATAGTGGGCGACTCCGTAATCAGAAACATTAATAGCAGGGATACAACAACGTGCTGCCTTCCACAAGCAACAACATCTGATGTAAACAGGGAACTTCAGAACATTCTGATGAAACATAAGACTGCAAATCGACTCATCATTCATGTGGGGAAGAATGATATTCATAAAGAGCAGTCGGAACTTCTTAAAAAGGATTTCAATGAACTTTTTGAAACACTTAAAAGACTGAAAGTTCAAACATTCATCAGTGGACCACTCCCAGCAAGAGGAACAAACAGGTTTTCACGGTTGCTTGGGCTTAATACATGGCTGCAAAAAACCTGCAATATAAAAGGAGTGAACTTTATTGACAACTTCAATCTTTTCTGGAGTCAGAGGCAACTGTTTCAACAGGATGGCCACCACCCAAACAAACTTGGTTCAAGAGTGCTAAAGGACAATATCTACTTCTCCCTCCGTCATCCTTCTGCAATGTGTGCCAATCCACTCAACCTGAATGGCACACACACACCTGGATACAGTATGAATGACCACAGGATTTCACTTCAGCCCCTGAATGGACATGCGGTTGACACATCACACAAGGACAGTGATAACACCACTCAGCCACAACAACCTCTGCTCACGGACACAATCTCAGCTGAGCCCTGCCCACAGAGCTCACCACAGACAGACTGTGACATACCAGCACTGCTCCAATATACAGCACCCAAGGACGACTTTCTGGAAAACAGCCAGGGAAACCAGGACAGCATATTACAGCCTCCAATAACACCAGAGCAAAAATCACTCTCACTGGAAACATTATCACTCTCTCCAGCATCTCCACTTCTGTGCTTCTCAGAGAAAATGGAACAACTGGTGCACGCTGGAACTAGACTATCCCACTCTTTTGCTGCGAGCCCCCAGATACCAACCAAAAAACGCCAGGCCCCACAACCACCAAAGCCTACGGGCCCAGCTCGCCCTCCCCCTCCCCCTGTGAGAGCTCTTCGGCCTCTGCCACAGCGCCAGGGCCCACACCCTCCTCCAGCGGCTCGAGGTGAACCAAAAACAACTGATACCAGCTCTCAGTGATATGTGTCGGGTCCCCGCTATGATAACAATAACTTTCTCAAATGTTTACAGAACAAGCGGGAACCCAGTGTGCCTGTATGTTTTTCTATTGCTGTTCAATTACATGATAGAAAGTCTAAGGCCTTCAAAAGCCGTACAGCAAACCCATCTAATCTGGTGCCTATTACACGACATACCAAGATTGCTGTGGGGACAAAAAGTAAGACTGTTAAGTTAGCACTTTTAAACATCCGCTCACTTAAAAATAAATCACTTTTAGTCAATGACTTAATAACCACATACAACCTGGATTTTATGTTGCTAAATGAAACTTGGCTAGAAGAAAGTTGCAGTGCAACAGTCCTCAATGAAACAGCCCCTCCTAACTTTACTTTTATGAGTGTCTGCAGAGCTGTCAGAAGAGGCGGAGGTTTAGCTGCTCTTTATAAAGATGTCTATCAATGTAAGCAAATATCATTTGGGAATTACCCGTCTTTCGAATATCTGGGTATTGTGTTAAAAGGTGCTCCACGCATTTTACTTATCATTGTTTACAGGCCTCCAAAATACTCTCCAGCTTTTGCTGAGAACTTAACAGAACTGTTAAGTTCTATTTCCTCAGAGTTTGACTGCTTTGCCATTGCTGGAGATTTTAACATTCACATAGATAATGCAGAAAACAATATGGCAAAAGAAATCAAAACTGTTTTAAAAACTTTTGATCTGACTCAGCATGTACATGGAGCCACACATAATCGTGGACACACTCTAGATTTACTTATCAGTAAGGGTCTAAACATTTCATCAATTGTTATTAAGGATGTAGCACTGTCTGATCATTTTTGTATTTTCTTTGATATATTGATCTCTCCTGCCATTGAAGCTAGATCTGTGTCTGTCAAGAAGAGATGCTTAAATGAGAATACTAGTGTACTATTTATGGAGGCTATATCTTTAACACCAAGCATATCTGCTGACTCTGTTGATTTTCTCCTTGATTCTTTTAACTCAAAAGTTAAGAGTGTAATTGATGATATTGCTCCTGTGAAAGTCAGGAAGAAGAGTGGCAGACAAAAAGCACCTTGGAGAAACTCAACAGCAGTGCAAAATATGAAAAGACAATGCAGAAAAGCAGAGCGCATGTGGCGGAAGACAAAACTTGTAGTCCATTATAACATCTACAAAGACAGCATCCATGCTTTCAATAAGGAACTAAGCAAAGCTAGACAGACTTTTTTCTCGAATATTATAAACAGCAATATAAACAACACGCGCACTCTTTTTGCTACTGTAGAGAGACTGACAAACCCCCCAAGCCAGATTCCCAGTGAAATGCTCTCAGTGAGAAAGTGCAGTGAGTTTGCTTCTTTCTTCTCTGAGAAAATCAATAATATCAGAAAGGTGATCAGCTCATCCTTGAGTTGCGCTGGGGTCAGGCAGATCAAACAACAGCACGAGAAAGTAGCCACTATGTCTGATTTCGAAGAAATTGATGGCAAAATTTTGGAAGAAACCGTACAGCAACTAAAAACATCCACCTGCGCCCTTGATGCACTTCCCACATCTTTTTTCAAAAATGTGTTACACAGCTTAGAAGCAGATCTCCTAGAAGTGGTAAATGCCTCACTTCTCTCTGGGAGTTTTCCGACCTCCCTGAAAACTGCTGTTGTCAAGCCCCTCCTGAAAAAGAGCAATCTGGATAAGACCATATTAAACAACTATAGACCGATCTCAAATCTTCCTTTCATAGGCAAGATCATTGAAAAAGTTGTCTTCAATCAGCTGAACAAATTCTTAAGCTCGAATGGATACTTTGACCATTTTCAATCTGGTTTCCGACCGCACCACAGTACAGAGACCGCGCTCATAAAGATAATAAATGATATTCGCTTAAATACTGATACAGGCAAATTATCAGTGCTGGTACTACTCGACCTCAGTGCTGCATTTGACACTGTCGATCACAAAATACTTCTTGACAGGCTGGAAAACTGGGTCGGGCTTTCTGGGATAGTCCTAAAATGGTTCAGGTCATACTTAGGAGGCAGAGGTTATTATGTGAGTATAGGAGACCATAAGTCTGAGTGGACATCCATGACATGCGGAGTCCCTCAAGGCTCAATTCTTGCGCCACTCCTATTCAACCTGTACATGCTCCCAATGAGCCAAATAATGAGAAAGAACAAAATTGCTTACCACAGCTATGCAGACGACACACAGCTCTACTTAGCCCTATCGCCTAACGATTACAGCCCCATTGACTCCCTTTGCCAATGCATTGATGAAGTAAACAATTGGATGTGCCAAAACTTTCTTCAGTTAAACAAAGACAAAACTGAAGTCATTGCGTTTGGAAACAAAGATGAAGTTCTCAAGGTGAACGCATACCTTCAGTCTAGGGGTCAAACAACTAAAAATCAAGTCAGGAATCTGGGTGTGTCTCTGGAGTCAGACCTTAGTTTCAGTAGTCATGTCAAAGCAATAACTAAATCAGCATATTATCACCTGAAAAATATTGCAAGAATTAGATGCTTTGTTTCCAGTCAAGACTTAGAAAAACTTGTGCATGCTTTCATCACCAGTAGGGTGGATTATTGTAATGGACTTCTCACTGGCCTTCCCAAAAAGACCATAAGACAGTTGCAGCTCATACAGAACGCTGCTGCTAGGATTCTGAGCAGAACCAGAAAATATGAACACATCACACCAGTCCTCAGGTCTTTACACTGGCTGCCAGTTACATTTAGGATTGATTTTAAAGTATTATTACTGGTATATAAATCATTCAATGGCCTAGGACCTCAATACATTGCAGATATGCTCACTGAATATAAACCCAACAGATCACTCAGATCATTAGGATCACATCGGCTAGAAATACCAAGGGTTCACTCTAAGCATGGCGAGTCTGCTTTTAGCTACTATGCCAGCCGCAGCTGGAACCAGCTTCCAGAAGAGATCAGATGTGCTCCTACAGTAGTCACATTCAAATCCAGACTCAAAACACATCTGTTTAGCTGTGCATTTACTGAATGAGCACTGTGCCACTGTTCGTCCGACTGTTTGCACTGTATTTTATTTTATGTTTTAATTATTCTGATTTCTGTATTTTATCTTTTATTCTAAACTGTTTTAATTATTCTGATTTCTTTTGATTATTTTAATTTCTTCTATGTAAAGCACTTTGAATTACCATTGTGTATGAAATGTGCTATATAAATAAACTTGCCTTGCCTTGCCTTGCCTTTTAAATTCCAGTTTAATTTTTCTGTGAATTACACAAATGGGTTGCCATACAACATACTGTAGACAGCTGATTCTTGCTGCCCAAGAAACATTTCTTATCATCAGTGTTGAAAACATGTGCAGCAGACTGTTAGGTTAGGGTTAGTAGAATAACTTGACATGTATAGTTGCAAAGTTAATTATAGTTAATAGAATTTCTGTTGGAGGGCCATCAAAATAAAGTGCTATCAGATATTGAAGAGATAGTTCACACTCAAGTTGTTCCAAACCTGTATGAATTTATTTCTTCTGCTGAACACAAAATAATACATTTAGAAGAATATGGGTAATCAAATAGTTGATGGGCCCCAATGATTTCCATAGTATGTTTGGTTACCGACATTCTTCAAAATATCTTCTTTTATGTTGAGCAGAAGAAATAAACTCATACAGGTTTGAAACAACTTGAGGGTGAGTAAAGGATGACAGCATTTTCATCTTTGGGTGAACTATCCCTTTAAACAGACAGTCTATTAATACTCTAATGAGAGTTAATTGACATGCAGATGCAAAGTAACATAAAGTTAGTAAAGTGTCTGAAGTGGACTGTCGAAGTAAAGTGTTACTCAAAGGTTTTACTGAATGATAAATGTAATGTTTCCTCTCTGTCTGGGGTATTCCAGAAAAATTAGATATTAATTATCAATGTTTTCAACCCATAGAGATTAGTCTTTAATTCATTTACATTTTAATAAATTAACCTTAATTTTATTGGCCATGGTAGGAAAACACTTCAACTTCAACACTTCGTGGAAGGAAAAAGTCTTGTTAATTATGGTAACCCTCGTTCCCCGAGGAGAGATCGGAGGCGTACGTCATGACTGACAAATGGGGATCTCGCTTCGAGAACCAATCTACTTCTAGTGTAACTAGACGAGCCAATGCATATTGGCATGCGATAATTGCACCAGCTGCTGTGCATCGCGGCACTAGAATATAATGAACAGCAGGTGCGTCGCATCTTAGTTTTTCCGCTGAGGAGCCGGACTTGTGACTCGGCCGTAAAGCTCAGCAGCTGTGGCGAGTGGACGTATGTCTCCGTTTCCTCCTCTGGGAACGAGGGTTACCATACATATCTGAGACGCTCCCCTTCGTCAGTCACTACTACGTACACCATTATTGGCGAATGGGGATATAACTACCAACACACCACTGCTGCTGGCCCTTCCAGCGCTCCGCTTCAGTCTCCTGGCCTGACTGCAGTGTTAGGCAGAAAGTAGGAGCTCTAAGCAGAGAAGGACAGTCCCTGCTGTTCCGCAAGACCCACTCAGTGTGACCCACTCAATGCTGGGAAATTGTGCCCTTGGAGAAGGACATCACTGGACCCCTGCAGGATCCCTTTCAGTTTGCTTACAGAGCAAACAGGTCTGTGGATGATGCAGTCAACATGGGACTACATTATATCCTGCAACATCTCGACAGATCTGGGAGTTATGCAATAATCTTATTTGTGGAGTTCAGTTCGGCCTTCAATACAATCATGCCTGATCTTCTCACAGCCAAACTGACCCAGCTCTCCATGCCATCCTCAATCTGTCAGTGGATCTCCAGCTTCCTGACTGACTGGCAGCAGCTAGTGAGACTGGGGAAACTCATATCCAGGACTCTCACAATCAGCACTGACACCCCCCAAGGGTGCGTTCTCTCCCCACAGCTCTTCTTCCTGTACACTAATGACTGCACTTCTAAAAAACCCTCTGTCAAGCTCCTGAATTTTTGTAGACGACACCACTGTCATCGGTCTCATCCAAAACGGTGACAAGTCTGCTTACAGACTGGAGGTTGAACAGCTGGCTGTCTGGTGCAGTTATAACAACCTTGAGCTGAACACACTCAAAACAGTGGAGATGATAGTGGACTTCCCCCACTCACCATCATGAACAGCACTGTGGAAGCAGGGGAGTCATTCAGGTTCCTGGGCACTACCATCTCTCAGGACCTGAAGTGGGACAATCACATTGACTCCATTGTGAAAAAGGCCCAGCAGAGACTGTACTTCCTTCGTCAGCTGAGGAAGTTCAACCTGCTACAGGAGCTGCTGATTCATTTCTACTCAGTCGTCATTGAGTCTGTTTTAGGAGACTACAACGCACAGTCCGGACTGCGGAGAGGATTATTGGTGCCCCCCTGCCAACCCTCCAGGACCTGTACTCTTCCAGAATGAGGAAGAGAGCAGGTAAAATCATCACAGACTCCACTCAACCTGGATACCACCTGTTTGAACTGTTACTGTCAAGACGGCGACTCAGATCACTGGCCACAAGAACATCTAGGCACAGGAATAGTTTCTTCCCATAGGCCATTTCCCTTCTGAACAGTTAACATACCTCCCAAGGCATATGCCTGTAAGTGCAAGACTCCCACTGTTTAGTGCAATATCTTCTAAACTCAGGTGATATTTATATTTCTTTATACTATTCAAAATACTGTAAATATGTTCATAATCTGTAAATGTTTATTCTGACTAAACCCAACTGTGAACTTATACTTTTATACTATTTTCATATTTGTATATATTTTATTTATATATACATTTATTTATATATTTTTATTCTTAGAATTTTTATCACTATGTTTCTTGCTGTATTTGTATTTGTATATGTGCACTGGAAGCTTCAGTACCAAGAAAAAATCATTGTGTGTGCAAGCACATTTGTCCATAAAGCTCTTTCTGATTCTGATTCTGATATGAAGCAATCCGAGCGGGGTTACTGCGGGTGCAGATGCCAAAAAAGACTCTGAAAAAGTCACAGTGGGACCGCAGTACTCCTCTTGAGTCTATTCAAGCAGTTCAACACCGACCAGACGCACTCCTCTTTGAGTCGCGCTGTCTGGTTGGCCGAGTCCAACTTCATACCGAGAAAAGAGATCCTTTGCACGGGGGAGAGTTTGCTCTTTTCCCAGTTGACCCGAAGACCCAACAGGCTGAGGTGACGGAGCGCCATGTCCCTGTGTTCGCACAACTGATCTCTAGACTGAACCAGGATCAGCCAGTCGTCCTTCAGTAAGCGTCCTTCAGGTCGATCGCTGCAAACCAATCTTGGGGACGAATGTATTCGAAAATGCGTCTCTGTGTTAGCATCTTGAACAGGAGCGTGTGAAGGGCCCGATTCAAGGTTCACAGGTCCAAGATTGGTCGTAACCCACTGCCTTTCTTGGGTTCAATGAAGTAGGGGCTGTAGAACCCTGTCTTCATATCGGCTGGAGGGACTGGATTGATCGCGTCCTTCACCAGTAGGACATCGATCTCTGCCCGAAAGACAGGGGCATCGCAACTCCACACAGAGGTGAAGTGGCCCGGGAAATCATAGCCATGAGCTCTGTGTCTGACTTGGGCAATACTGGCACCCCTGAAGGAGGCAGTGCAGCCGAATCTTCATCCCTAGAGGACATTTCTCACCCTCCGACCGACATCTGATCATCTGATCATGCCCCAAAATAAACGACTGGCACCGGCGTGGATGGGCCAGCGCACTCTCTTGGAAGCTCCGCATTTTTGCGGCATTACAGAGGAGTGAGGGGCCAGAGGAGGTTAACTCGGCAGGTTACCTCTCACTTTGATCCTGAGGTCACCAAGGCTATTAACCGAAGTAGGCGGCTTCTGCTGGGCAGAAGAAGAGCTAGATCGGGGAATAAGCGAAGGTGCTCCACCCGTTTCGAGGTATTGGATTCTCAACCTTAACGCCACAACGGTCATATTCCCGCAATGGGAACATGAGTCATCCATGAACACCATTTCAGCGTGCCTATTGCCCAATGACGTGATACAGTGATCATGACCGTCAGCCGGAGTCAGACATTGATCGCATCCAGAAACACACAATCTGAATGACATCTTGTAAAAGACGCAGGGTCAGATCATGTTAGCTCTTTTAGAAGTGCTCTCTATGGTGCTGAAATGCACAGGGAGATGGCCACGGCTATACACAACGAAATAGACTCATAGACACTGAAGAAAATCTTAACAGGAAACAGGAACAGCTTCCACCGCCTGGCTCCGAAGCGAAAGACAAAGATTTGACGCACTGGCACAATATATATAGTAGTGACTGACGAAGGGGAACTGTGTTGTGTGTTATGTTTTGTGTTTAAACAGCTCACTTTGCACAAAATTTGGCTTTTGTCTTTTTATGTAAGAGCCTGTAGTTTGCATCACAGCAATAAACTATGGTTTGCTACTTCCTGTTGCTAGTCAGAGGCAGAGTTTTATATATACAATATATACAATTTATAAGAGCTCTGGACAATAAGGTCTCTGGTTCACTACAGATTGGGAACGTCCTCATTGTGAAACATCACTATGATATTTATGAACAACAGCAGAACTAATATCTTGCTGACATTATTTTTTAATGGTATTTAAAGTACATAATGATAAATACTTAAGCGTGTTACATATACAGTAAGTGCAATATTTCAGCCGTAAATAAATTATAAATGTCAGCTATATTATGTTCATTACCTGTCTAGCAATGTATGTTTATGCTGAAATATAATTAATTAATGGTTTGCATTTGAAAGGAACATCTGTCTTGTGTCATTATGTGTAGTGAGTTGGCTCAAGTGATTTAAGTTTAGTGCTTCAGAACATCCGTTATAGGGGAACACAGTGAACATCGATGGTTTTTACGGTGCATTGTGGGATTTTTTAGTGAGCTAATGTTTCTGTGCACTGGAAGGATTTTGCAATTTAGACAGCGCTTAAAATTTCTGACTCCTTGATCAGTGCCCTGACAACTGAACTAGGGATCTGATTGAGACGAACACTAAGTCTTTACTGTCATTTTTACTCAATTTGTTTCCTTGCTGAAATCTTACTCACCCAAGCTTTTAAATGGTAGTACAATGCCCACCTGCAAGATGAGTTCCCTTTCGAAGGGAACTCAACAATACGTCAACGACGTTATGGGGAACGCCTCAGGCGTGACAGGTGTCTGAAATCACTATCAAATCACGTCAATCACATTGACCGGCGACAGCCCGTGAATCATTAGAGTAATGAATAACGTGCGACCTGGAAGTATATAAGGGCGCCTTGCAACATGACAAATCCCCTCATCGTCTTCAGGGACTGTTTGTTTGAAAAAACGCTATTCAAGTATACGGGAAGGTAAGAGAAAGATGAAACGCACAGCTAAGGCAGATTGTTTTCGTAAGCGTGCCGACCCGTGTCCGAGGTTTCTGACACCGGCCGACACACACGAGCTGTGCGTTTTTTGCTTGGGTGAAGAGCACGCACGGGAGGTTCTCGAGGGAGCCCTCTGTGCGAACTGCGAGCGTTTTTCTCTTAAAACGCTCCGCTCTCATCTGGCCCTCTTCTCGAGTGAAGGGGGTTCAGCGTCTGGACCTCATGGTGCGGGTCCCGCTCGTGCCGAGGCCGAGCGGCGACTTACATCATGGGGCTCCCAGATGGAGCTCGTCGATCGCCTCTAGAGGGTTGTTAACCTCAGATGATTCGACGGCTGACGAGGGCGAACTGCAGGTCGATGGGGAAGATTACTCACCGACTGTACCTGCAGTTGATGCTCTTCAGGACGCGCAGGAGATGGCTGAGGAGGTTTATGATCAGGTAGATCCTGAACCTCCTCAGCCATCCTGCCCCGTGTATGCAGAGCTGGTGGATGTGATGGAGCGCGCTGCCAACAGGCTGCAGCTGCCTTGGCAGCGCGCTAGAGGAGAGATCGCTTGCGGTAGGCTCGACGATCGGTTTCTCCCCGGCCATACACCACCAGCTCAGGTGAGCCTTCCATTCCTTCCTGATCTTCACACGGAGATCGAGAGGGCATGGAAGAGCCCATACTCTGCCCGTATTCACCGACATCAGCGGGCCAGTTTCGCTGATGTCGAGGGGATCGGAGAGCATGGGTACGTGTCAATGCCGCCCATTGACGAGACGTTCGCGAACTATCTCATGTCTGGGCGGGCAGCGACACTGAAAGCTCCAACCCTGCCATCCAAACCGCTGAGAACAACGGCTCGTTTGAATGGCAGAGCATACACGGCAGCAGGTCAGGCCGGTGCTGCACTGCACACCATGGCAGTATTACAGGCGTACCAGGCCGACCTGCTGGGGGATCTCGACCAGGGGGCAGGGATGTCCCCTGAGGCGGTGGCTGAGCTGCGCCGCACCACAGATCTGGCTCTCCGGGCTACCAAGCAAACCGCTGCCGCGATCGGACGGTCGATGGCGGCGATGGTGGCCACGGAGAGGCATCTGTGGTTAAATCTAGCCGACATCGGGGAGAAAGAAAAAGCCTTTCTCCTCGATTCGCCGGTTTCGCCTTCCGAACTCTTCGGCACCTCCGTAGAGGCGGTGGTGGGGAAGTTCAGGGAGGCGAAGGCGCGCTCAGCAGCATTTAAAACTTGTATACCGCTGAGATCCGCGTCCGTACCCCGGCAAGCGGGAGGGCCTGGCCCTTCACGGTCTGAGGAACGTAGGCAGGGCCAGCGAGCCAGTGTCGCCTCTCGTGGTCCCCCTCCCTTGAGGAGCAGGTCGCAGAGAAGGCGTGACTCCCGCAACAGAAGAGATTTGAGGGAGGTTATCCAGCGCAAACGCACACAGCGTCGGTAATGGATAACCTCCCCGGAGGGTCACGAAATCTCCCCTCTCTCTTCTGACCCCCAGGCGTTCATAACATCAGGCCTGGGGATGGCCTATGATGAGAACTATGTTCTGACGGCCCACCTAGGCTTGGTTAGTGGAAACGCCCCTTTCAGGCATGTAAAGTGGCGGATCCCAAGTTTGTAAAGAACTATCTGGCGAGTCTTCAATTTGCACGCCGCAGGTGAGCTGCTGGTCTTTTCAAAGACTATTTTTTGTGATTAAAAAATAACATATTTCTCTTTACAGACCTCGTTCCCTGTATAGAGTCATGGGGTCATGTCAAGGTAATAAGGTAAGATAACTTTATTGGATTATCAGGGCCCTGAAGTTCCCCGTTAGGTGGCCAGAACGGTAACTGTGTTAGCCTTCGGGCTGCTAGCCACCTCAGGGTAGAGTGGTTGGTCTCTCTATTAAAATTGTTTTACTTAGAGTGTTGACTGACGCTAGAGCTTCAGATAGATCTTATGTCCGGCCCACGGGTCCGTTTGACTTCTTCCTGATTATTTCGCCCCTTGAGCTCTGTTTGGGTTTTCATTAGGCTGAGCGATTCTGCAGCCCTTAGTATGGAATAATACAGACTATATTCTTTAGTAAGGCTGTGGCTCCTCCGAGCCCTCAGATAGATCTATGCTTGCAGGCTGGCCCTCACCAGGGCCGCCTCTGTAGCTGGCCTAGGCTGTGCCAGGGATAATAGAGGCGCTCTGCTAAAAATTTTAGCATTTCTTCCTCTGACCCTTCACTTTGTGAATGTCGGTTTCTAGCATCCCTGTATAAACAGCCTCCTCCCATGGGAGTCGTTTGGCCAAGGCCCGCCCCCTTCTCTGCATTCTGGGGTGACTAGAGTAATGCAGCGTGGTGCAGAGGATGGTTTATAAGGACATGGTAGGCCTCAAATAGGCCTCTGTGGTATATATGTCTTTACTGAGCAGGGTTAGGCCATCTTTCGCTTCACGAAGAAGACTGGGTTTCCTGCCCGACCCTGCCGTGCAGAACTGGCCTACGGATTTAGGCCGCCAGTTTAGGCTTCACTCACCTCGCTGAGCTACTGCTCGAGCGCTAGTTTGTAGGTGGTCGGCTTTCATTCAAGCCCCACTCCCCTAGGTTGGGCACAGATACATTTCTGTCACCCCTAGAGCCGCTGGCAGGCCCGCACCCTGGTAACCTCAGGGTGAGGTGTGAGTATTCCCCTGTGATACAGGTAGGTCTGAGCACTTCACTCCCAGTTCTGTTTTATCCTACCTCGCACCACTATGGCTCGGGTCGAGTATGAAGTAAGCTTCACTTCTTCTTTGGTCGAAGTACGCTCCCCTGAAGCCAGAGCATTGCCCTGAGCTGACGCCCATGCATAGATGGTAGGCCCCTGACTAACTGGGGCCTCCGTTGAGGCAGAGTGGCATATGTTGTACTCCCCTTGTTTTAAGGGTGCTAGATTTCTTGCGGAGTACACTGCCATGGGCAATGTGATTAGGCACCAGGATGCTGTAGGCGCTGTGTAAACAGTTTTTCTGCCAACGAAGGCCATTAGGTAGTAGGCCTCAGCAGGCCTCCTTGATTGGACAGCCCCCTAGAGGGCACTGTAGGCCAGCTCACTTTACGTGGTTGGCCTTGGTGGTTCGGGCAGTTGACTCACTGATGGGTAGTAGGCCTTAAACAGGCCTCCTCGGAGGTGAGTCCCAACATTGTGGGACATACCTTATAGCGCTACTGGAAGCCCATTAGTAAATTATGCTTGTGTAGTATGGTTCCCAACAGTGTACTTTATGGCAGAATATGACTTGCTATTAGCTAGTAGGCCCGACCAGGCCTCCCTGATAGGTCCCCAGCTGGCTGGCCTTAGCAGGCCACCTTATACTATCACCCGGACTCAGGGCTCAAAGCTACCAGTGGTTCCCTTACGAAGGGAACTCAACGATGCGTCCATCGACGCCATGGGAACGCCCCCAGCGTGACTGCGTCTGAAGCATCTATGTCAACTAGTCCAATGGAAAGAATGAGCGTCACGGGCGGGTGACGTCATGACCAGGATATGATAAAAGCACATCCGGTGCAAACCGGCATTAGCTTCTGTTGCCTCAGCAAGCGATCTGTGTCAAACTGTCTGTTATATTTACTGTTGTCTGTCTGATATATATATATTTATGGAAACTAAACAATTGCACAACTCTGTGTTCTCCCTGCTCGCGCTATTTAACGAGTAGGGACACACACGAGCTTTGTGTGATGTGTTTGGGAGTAGAGCATGCGGTATCAGCCTCCGAGGGGCCTGATTGCCAACATTGTGAGAAGCTTTCGCTTCGCATGCTCCGCTCCCGCCTGTCACTTTTCGAGGAAAGTGGCCGGGCTCGCAATTCTCAGGGTGACAGGTCCCGCGTCTGCCGAGGCAGCGCGGAGAATGCATTCCTGTGGATCGCGAATAGGATCTCTTTACGGGGTTGGAGACGGGTCCGCGGATCTTATCTCCTCCCTTTCCACGAGGGATCCAGTGCTCTCTCGCCGGTCTCGGAAGCCCGCGCTGCGGTCTCTTCCGCCCGGGGAGAGAGAGAAATCAATGCTTCAGTGCTCTACCTCCGAGGAGGTAGATGTGCTGGGCATTGAAAGTGACACAATCATGGGGGAAGTGAATTTGCCATCTCTTTCCCCAGCGTATGAGAAATATATATAGCCTATATATATATATATATATGATAGTTTATATATTATATATAAAATAAAGTGAATATATATAAAAAAAATATATAAAAAATAATAAGCTGGTGGAAGTGTTTACTAAGGCTGTAGATAAATTAAATATTTATGGCCAGCAGAAATAAGGGGGCACTCGTCCTAAAAATAAAATAAATTAAACGAGTTTCCTTCCCTCTATTTTTCCACCTCCATCACGGGGCCTTCCATTTTTCCCGATCTGCACAGCGAGCTGTCTAGATCATGGAAAAAGCCTTACTCCTCTTGTCTTTTAGCCCCCACATTCATGTATATTCAGATATTTGGGGGTTAAGAGGGTATGGCTATGGGGCAATACCCCGGGTAGAACAGACGCTTGCGAGCTATCTGTCTCCCGGTTCAGTATTGTACCTGAAGGCGTCGGCTTCTCTCACTAAACCATTAAAGAAAACTATTTTTTAATCTAGTGGGAAAAGCATATATGGCAGTGGGTCTAGCATGGGCCTGCTTGCACACCATAGCAGTGCTACAAGCATATCAGGCTGACCTGCTGCGGTATTTGGACAGAAGTGAGGGAGTTTGGCCCGATGGGGTTTGAGAACTCCGTCGGGCCACAGATTTATCTCTCAGGGATGGCAGCCCTTGTGGTCACTGAGAGACACCTCTGGCTCAATTTGATGGGAATCATAGAGAAAGATACAAGATAATCTCTCCCTCGCTATGTCCAACCCCCTGGGGCTGCTGGGCGTGAGCAGCTCCAGCCGTCTAGTTTCTCATACACAACACAGCAGCCAAAGCCTTCAAAGCAGAAGCCGGATCCGAGGACCGTTCTTCACGCTGAGAAGGCTGCGGCTCAAAAGAAAAAAAGGTCCTGATGTTCACGCATCAGGCCTGTGAGGACAGCCCCGACCGAAGTGGAGCGGTGTACACCTCATTTTACGGTGCCCGTTCCATTTCGGGGTCCTCACGAGACCGTTCTGCCAACCCTGCCACCCTCGGTGCTTCAGGGCGCAGCGGTCTCCAGCGAGTCGCTGATGCTATGCTGTGGCACAGCATCGGTTTCGCGCCCTCTGAGGGGGGCCTTAGAGCGGCCAGTTCAGGTAGTTCCTGCCATTATGTTTCAGGCTCCGGAATTGGCTGTCTCGATAACACCAGAGACCAGCCTCGAGAGGCTGGTTCCCTTAGTAAATTTTCTGGCAGCGTGGAAGCTTCTGCCGAATATTTCTCATTGGGTCCTGCAGATTGTAGAGAAAGGATACAGAATCCAGTTTGGTTCTCGTCCTCCTCGTTACAACGGGGTGCTGCCCACAGTGGTGCATCCCGAGCAGGCTCTGGTAATGGAGCAAGAGGTAAAGGCCCTGTTAGCAAAGGAAGCTATAGAGCAGGTGTACTCACCCGACATTGCGTCGGGTCTTTACAGTCGTTATCTCATTGTTCCAAAAAAGGATGGAGAGCTGCGTCACATACTAGATCTTCGTCTGTTGGAGTGTTTGGTGCTGGAACTCAATTCCAAAATGCTGACACTCAAACAGATCGTGACTCAAATCAGATCCGAGGACTGGTTTGTCACGATAGATCTAAAAGACGCATACTTCCATATCTCCATCCTCCCTCAGCACAGGAGGTTCCTGAGGTTTTCTTTGGGGCAAAGAACACCAGTATCAGCCACTTCCTTTCGGTCTAGCTCTATCACCCCGCACATTCACGAAGCGTGTAGACGCAGCTCTGGCCCCGCCAGGCTGCAGTGCATATGCATTCTGAATTGCATAGATGACTGGCTGATTCTAGCGGAATCAGAACAGTTAGCGGTTCGGCACCGAGGTGTCGTTCTCGCTCCTATGCAGATGTTGGGGTTGAGGCTCAATGCCAAGAAGAGTGTGCTTTCTCCAGTACAGAGAACCACTTTCCTTGGTGTGGTATGGGATTCAGTGACGATGCGGGCCACTCTGTCGCCCGTTCGTGTAGCTGCTATCCTAACAGCCACGAAAGAGCTGAGGCTAGGCCAGTCACGCACTGTAAAACAGTTAGAGAGACTGTTGGGTCTTGTGACAGCAGCGTTCAACGGGATAACTTTTGGCCTGCTGTACATGAGACCTTTACAGTGGTGGCTCAGGACCAGAGGGTTCTCCCCGAGGGGAAACCCACTTCGTATGATCAAGATCACGCGGCGGTGTCTCCGCACCTTGGTTATATGGAGGAAACACTGGTTCTTAACCCAGGGTCCGGTGTTGGGAGCTCTTTGCCATCGAGTTGTGATCTCGACAGATGCTTCCCTCACCGGCTGGGGAGCGGTATTGGAAGGCCGCTCAGCTCAGGGCTTGTGGAGGAGTCATCATCTCTCTTGGCACATGAATTGTCTAGAGATGATGGTCGTCTTCAATGCGTTGAGACATCTCCTCCCAGACCTGAGGGGCCATCATGTGTTGTTCTGGAACAGTGACTGTTAGGCCTCAGGGCAGCAGCGTCCAATGTGATACCCTTTGACCTGCTGTACGTGAGACCTTTACAGAGGTGGCTCAGGACCAGAGGGTTCTCCCTGAGGGGAAACCCACTCCTTACGATCAAGATCACGCGGCAGTATCCCCGCGCCTTGGTTATATGGAGGAAACTCTGGTTCTTGACCCACAGACAACACGTTGGTGGCCTCTTATTTTGGTCCCTCAAGAAATTACGCTGTCTGAGGGCAGTGTATATTCCGGGGGGGGCCAGAATATTGGAGCAGACACCCTGTCGAGGCAGGGGCTGAGGCCAGGGGACTCCACCCCGAGGCGGTGGAGCAAATATGGGAGTTTTACGGCCAGGCAGAAGTGGATTTGTTCTCGTCTCAGCATACGACGCACTGTCCACTCTGGTTATCCCTCACTCAACCAGTCCCCTCGGGGCTGGATGCTATGGTGCAGACGTGGCCGAGGCTACGTCTGTACGCATTTCCCTCCGTTGCTCTGCTCCCAGGAGTTCTGGAGTGAATCCGCCAGGATGGAATAAGCCTATTTAGTAGCACCACCCTGGCCGAGCTGAATTTGGTTTGCGGACCTAATTTTTCTCCTCGACGGACCTCCCTTGGAGGTCCCGATCAGGAGAGACCTTCTGTCTCAGGCAGGGGATGCAATATTGCACCCCCGGCAGGGGATTTGGGAACTGTGGGTTTGGCCTCTGAGGGGGCCCAACTCATAGAGAGTGGTCTCTCAACCGAGGTTGTTTAGACCATTCTAAGCTCCAGAGCTCCCGCTACGAGGAAACTATATTCACTATTTCGAGAGTTTTTCACTTCTTGGTGTTACCAGCGTCAGTGGGATCCGGTTAACTGTTCAGTAAACACAGTATTCGAGTTTCTGCAAGAACGCTTTGTATCAGGTCTATGTCCTTCCACGCTTAAGGTATAATATGTGTGGCGGCCATTGCGGCTTTCCACGCCCTGGTGGGTAGTACATTTTTGGGTCGAGACCCCCTGATCACTCGTTTCCTTCGTGGCACTTTGAGGCTGAGGCATGCAACTTGCACTAAGGTGCTGGCTTGGGACCTTGCAATAGTTCTAGAAGGCCTATCTGGGGCTCCCTTCGAGCCCTTAGATTTGGTCTCAGAGAAGTTCCTTTCTTTTAAGACTATTTTCTGCTAGCTATTTCGTCCCTATAAGAGTCAGACCTTCAGGCCCTTTCGGTCCCCACCTGCCTTGAGTGCACCGGGATGGCCAAGGCAATCTTACCCGAAACATGGATATGTTCCAAAGGTGCCTACCATTATTCCGAGGCCTATTGTGCTGCAGGTTTCTGTCCTCCCCCATTGTTCGGACCAGGAAAAGCTGAACCTCTTGTGCCAGTGCGAGCACTGGACACTTATGTTCATCGGACTTCTCTGTCGAGAAAATCCAACCTATTGAGCATATAGATAGTCGAGACTATTCTTCTTGCTTGTGAGTCTTCTGGCCAACCATTTGGTGGTCAGGGCTCATTCCACTAGGAGTATGGCTTCTAAGCGTATTATCTGGAGTTCTCTCCAAGACGTTTGTGATGCGGCGGGCTGGTCCTCACCGCTCACATTCATGAGGTTTTACAGCTTGGACCTGGATGCTGCCCCAGGTTCTCAGGTGCTTAGTGCTTAGTTACAACAGACTGACACTCAGGTACTTGGAATTCTGGCGCTTTGGGTATTCTCGTTCCCATGGCGTCGATGGACGCATCGTTGAGTTCCCTTCGTAAGGGAACGTCTCAGGTTACTATTGTAACCATAGTTCCCTGAGAACAGGGAACGAGACGATGCGTCACCCTGCCATACTTCCTGCATCCCTGTGATCGGCTTGCTTCGGCAATTTTCGAAGCTAATGCCGGTTTGCACCGGATGTGCTTTTATCATATCCTGGTCATGACGTCACCCGCCCGTGACGCTCATTCTTTCCATTGGACTAGTTGACATAGATGCTTCAGACGCAGTCACGCTGGGGGCGTTCCCATGGCGTCGATGGACGCATCGTCTCGTTCCCTGTTCTCAGGGAACTATGGTTACAATAGTAACCTGAGACGTTATCAGGTAGTAGGCCACTCAGGCCTCCCTGAAGGTGAATTCCCACTTAAGATGGTTATCAGGTAGTAGGCCTCACCCGGCCGCCCTGAAGGCGAATTCCCACTTACGCTGGCTATCAGGTAGTAGGCCTCTCTGGGCCTCCCTGAATGTGAGCTTCCAAATATTGTGGTTGTCAGGTAGTAGGCCGCTCTGGGCCTCCCTAGGATGTGGGCTCCCAAATATTTTGGCTGTCAAAGGTAGTAGGCCTCACCAGGCCTCCCTGAAGGTGAGTTCCCACATACTGTGATTATCAGGTAGTAGGCTCCTCCAGGCCTCCTTGAATGAGAACGGTCAGGTAGTAGGCCTCACCAGGCCTCCCTGAAGGTGAGCTCCGCACATACTGTGGTTGTAGGGTAGCAGGCCTCACCGGGCCTCCCTGAAGGTGAGTTCCCACGTACTGTGGTTATCAGGTAGTAGGCCTCTCTTGGCCTCTCTGAAGGTGAGCACCCCACATACTGTGGTTATCAGGTAGTAGGCCTCTCTTGGCCTCCCCGAAGGTGAGCACCCCACATACTGTGGTTATCAGGTAGTAGGCCTCACGTGCCTCCCTGAAGGTGAATTCCCACTTACGTTGGCTATCAGGTAGTAGGCCTCTCCGGGCCTCCCTGTAACGTTCCCTAGTGGTGCTGGGTTTATGAAGCTAGTGGTCTCTTGCTATCAGTTTCAGCTAGCCTTAATAGGCAGCTGCTGAAGGCGAGCTTGCGCCCTGGCTCGCTAAAGTGTTCATTCTCTGCTATTGGTTCCCTCCCGGAACCTTTTCTTCCTACAGCCTGGTTCGCCTACCAGGCAGACCTTGTGCTCCCCTCACCGAGGGTCTCTATGAGCATGCAGCTTCCTGAGTCTGGTCAGACGGTCATAGGCCTATCGTGAGGCCTCCCAGTTAGATCAGCCCTTAGGCCTTCACAGGCCTCCTCAGTGTTTTGAAACACAGACACTGGGTTGATCCGTGGATCGAGTAGAGAAACTCCCCTCGCTAGCAAGGGTTGAATAGCACTATGCTGAGTCATACTCTCCGGGATATCCCGTCTCTGAGATCCGGGCCGAGTGGTTCTCTGCCAGCTTCGCAGTCCCTCGGGTTGGACGCCGTACTTAAGGCATTTGTCCAGAGGCTCTGTCTTCAGACAGACAGGATTTGGCCAGACTAAGTGTCTATGTACTGACGCCAGGTCAGGCCGTCCTGGTGGCATTTCGGGGTGAGTAAGAGGTGAAAACGCTCCTTCAAAAGGAGGCTATAGAACGTGTTCCTCCTCCCAGTTTGGAGTCAGGGTATTACAGCCGATATTTCATCGTTCCAAAGAAGGATGGGGGGTTGCATCCAATTTTAGACCTGCGTCTATTGAATCGTTTGGTAGGGAAGCTAAAATTCAAAATGCTCACTATCAAGCAGATCGTGTCACAAATCAGATCCAAGGACTGGTTTGTCACGATAGATCTAAAGGATGCGTACTTCCACATTTCCATCCTTCCACAACACAGGAAGTTCCTGAGGCGTACCAGTACAGGGTTCTCCCACTTGGCCTAGCTTTATCTCCCCGTACTTTCACGAAATGCATGGATGCAGCACTAGTGCCTCTGAGGCTTCAGGGCATTCGTATCCTCAATTACATCGCCGATTGGTTGATTTTAGCTCAGACAGAGCAGATGGCGGTTCGGAATCGAGATGTCGTTCTCTCTCATATCAGAAAGTTGAGGTTGAGGCTGAACGCAAAGAAAAGTGTTTTATCTCCTTCTCAGAAGACCACTTTTCTGGGTGTCGTTTGGGATTCGGTTTCGATGCGGGCGCGACTCTCTCCGACCCGCATCGCTTCAATTCTCTCAGCAGTGAAGCAAGTAAAGCTAGGCCAGCTACTCACTGTAAAGCACTTTCAAAGACTGTTGGGTCTGATGGCAGCAGCGTCCAACGTTATACCTTGCAGGCTGTTTTACATGAGACCGCTACAGTGGTGGCTCAGGACCAAGGGATTCTCCCCGAGGGGAAATCCACTCCGCACGTGTCACGTGGCGCTGCCTTCGTGCTCTGGTTATGTGGAAAGAAATTTGGTTCCTATCCAAAGGTCCTGTGCTGGTTGCTCTTTGTCGTCGCGTAACGCTAACGACGGATGCTTCCCTCACAGGGTGGGGGGCGGTCATGAGTGGTCGTCCAGCCCAAGGTCTGTGGCAGGACCATCATCTGTCATGGCATATAAATTGTATAGAGATGTTGGCGGTGTTTCAGGCTCTGAAACACTTCCTAGCAGACCTGAGAGGTCATCATGTGTTAGTTCAGTCAGACAACACGCCGGTGGTCTCTTATATAAATCATCAGGGGTGCCTGCGGTCTCGCCGGCTTTACAAGTTGGCCCGTCAGATCCTCCTGTGGTCCCAAGGGAATTTGCTATCACTGAGAGCAATGTATCTTCCTGGGTATTTGAATGTGGTAGCAGACTCCCTGTCGAGGCACGGGCCGAGGCCGGGGGAATGGAGACTCCACCCCGAGGTGGTGGAGCTCCTTTGGTTGAGTTTCGGTCGCACCATGGTGGACCTATTCGCTTCCAAGGAGACCACGCATTGTGATCTGTGGTTCTCCATCAGTCATCCAGCCCCTCTGGGGTTGGACGCTATGGTGCAGCCATGGGCCGAGGTCACGTCTGTACGCCTTTCCCCCGATTGCTCTGCTACCAGGAGTTCTGGAGAGGATTCACCGGGACGGGGTCAGCCTTTAATAGTGGCCCCGTTCTGGCCGGCCCGAGTATGGTGTGCGGACCTAATTTCTCTCAGGGATCTACTCTCTCAGGCGGGTGGCACGATATTTCACCCCTGCCCAGAATTGTGGAAACTGTGGGCTTGGCCTCTGAGGGGGCCCAGCTCATAAATTCAGGTCTCTCAACTGAGGTTATTGAGACCATTCTTCACTCCAGAGCTCCATCCACGAGGAAGCTTTATGCCTTGAAGTGGAAACTTTTCACTTCTTGGTGTGGAGAACACCTGCAGGACCCAGTTAACTGCCCAGTGGGTGCAGTGCTGGAATTCCTGCATGAGCGCTTCTCCACAGGGTTATCCCCCTCCACACTAAAGGTGTATGTGGCGGCACTAGCTGCTTACCACGTCCCTTTCAGTGGAGTTTCTCCTTCGTGGCACTTTGAGGCTGAGGCCAGCAGTTCGTACGAGGGTGCCGACCTGGGATCTGGCCGTTGTATTGGAAGGTCTTTCCCTAGCTCCCTTTGAACCTATCGAATAAGTTCCCGAGAAGTTTCTCACTTTTAAAACTATCTTTCTTCTTGCTATCTCCTCACTAAAAAGAATCAGAGATTTGCAGGATCTGTCGGTTTCACCCTTGTGCCTGGAATTTTCGCCTGGCATGGTTAAGGCTTTTCTGCATCGTAGACCAGGTTACGTCCCTAAGGTCCCTACTAATGTTGTTAGAGCTACAGTTCTGCAGGCTTTCTGTCCTCCTCCATTTTTGTCGTCAGACCAGGAGAAACTTAATTTACTCTGCCCTGTTAGGGCGTTAGACGCTTATGTCCACAGAGCTGCCCTGTGGAGGAAATCAGAACAACTATTTGTGTGTTTTGGGCCACCTAGGAAAGGGTGTCCCGCATCCAAACAAAGAATGAGTAAGTGGGTGGTCGAGGCTATCTCACTTGCGTATGAGTCGGCTGGTCAGCCTTCACCTTTGGCTATACGAGCCCACTCTACCAGGAGTATGGCTGCTTCTAAAGCTTTATTGTCAGGAGTTTCCCGAGTGATGTTTGTGATGCGGCTGGCTGGTCTTCACCGCATACTTTTATTAAGTTCTATGACCTAGACTTAAGCTCTACCCCTGGGGCACAGGTGCTCTCGTCCTCTGTGTGCTAGTTCTCACATGACAGTCACTTGGTCCTATGGCGACGTGGGTATTCGCGTTCCCACAGCGTTCGACGCAGTTCGAAGTTCCCTTAAAAGGGAACGTCTCGGTTACCTATGTAACCCTAGTTCCCTGATAGGGAACGAGATGCTGCGTCATTCCGCCATACTCCCGGCATTCCCGTTAGCGCTTCCTTCAGGGCTATCAGAAGCTGATGTGCTTGTGTGTTTGGGGTGCTTTATAGTTTCCTGGTCGATGACGTCACCCGCCTATGACGTTCCATCTCTCCATTGGGCTGATTCCATACGTGCTTCATGACACACAACGCAGGGGCGTTCCCACAGTTTGTTTGGGCACAGCACCAAAAGTTTCCACTAGATGAAATTAATTTCACATTCATTTCCAATGCATTTCAAATGAGTACATGTGTTACTATTTTTTGAATCTATTTTTTGAATTTTGAATCATGTCCATGATTTGTGTTTGTGTGAGATGGTTTCTGTCATATTAGGCAGTTTTCTGAGTTTTCAGGGTTCTGTTTTCAGAGTTTTCGTTTGTTAAATAAGTTTGGTTTTAGTTAGCTTTTTGATGCTATGAGAACGGCGAGGTGACGTCATGATTGACAGCGGAGATCGACAGATCGACAGCTTCTCTGAATGAAGTAGTCACTGAGGCACCAACAGACTTTTTTCTGGATCTTCGGGAGGAGATTGGAGCTTAAACTTTTTTTCTACATTCCATAACTGTTTATTTCACAACTACATAGTGAGTTGTAACTGATTCTGCGGGAGTTTTGGCGGGACCTTAATATTGCCTCTCCACTTCGCGTCCACTACTGCGCAGACTCGAGACTCAAGATGTCAGCGCCATATTGGGACACTGGCGGCTTCACTTACTACTAATGCTAATTTACTAATTTACTACTAATTTAACTTCCTTCTGCAATTTTGATACATTTTTCAGAAAAAAAAATCTTAAGGCATTTAGCTTCTCAATATGTATCTTGATTTAAGAATGTTTATATACTTTACTCCAAAACAAGACACAAATACTGAAAATATATATATATATATATATATTTTTTGCAGTTTATTTGTTGTTGCTCGGAAAAAAACCTAACCCTTTATTTGTTTAGGGTTCCATCTGATATTAAAAATGTCTATGAGCCCCAGATTATTCTTTACTGAATTCAAGTCGTGTTATTTACGTTTCTCAAACCATCCTAGCTGTACAATAATACCCCACCGGCGACCATGCGGTTACTTAAAACCTCCCACGAGTGACGGCCCTTATGGGAGAGACGAAAGCTTTGGTTTGTGCCGTCTGCATTCTCACTACAGGGAAGATATCTTTTACAGAAGCAGCCATTACCGTGGTGAGCACGTTAGTTGGACTGTTTTCATCATGATAAAAGGAAGTTATAGGCCACAGACTCAGGGTTGGAATAATACCAGTGTAGTTCTAGAGGTGTTTGGGGTCAGAGGAAAACAAAGAGGAAACATTTCTAAAAAAGACACTATTTGAATGGATATTCATAGGATAGTCCTGTAGAGGTGGAAAACATCCTTGATACACTCTGAGCGCCCTATTTCTAACGATCTGAAACGCAAGTATCAAACTCAAAATGCAAGTAACTTTGTGGGCGGATCTCGATAAATGACTCCTGCGCTCGACACAGATCTAAAATAGGTTGGTCTGAACTGGCTACATTACTCATAGGTGTGGTTTGGGTGTAACGTGAAATAAACCAATCAGAGCGTCATCTCACATTCCCTATAAAAGCAGGCGCGCTTGTTCCATGGCGGATTGCTATTATAATGGCGGATTTGCCAGACGTATGCCAGGAGCGGGTCACAGCCGAGGAGACCGTCATTCTCGTCAGGGCCGTAAAAGACAGAGAAGTGACATTGTATGGGGATGGGAGAAACCCACCCAAATTCGCTTCCGTTAAACGGGGTATAATAATTTGGGTAAATGTTTAAGCTAGATTTATGCCTATTTTTTCACATCTTCATGGACACCACAAAGATTTCCTTCGTGAGTTAATATTTTTCCTTGTAATTATGTATGGTTTGCAAAAATGGGAACTTCTGCATCTGTGTAAATGAGAGAAGCAAAGTGTATGCGCGTTGTGCACATGCTACATTATGGCCAAGCATGCGCGCTTAAAATAGAACCCCGGGAGTCAAGTCAAATCAAGTCAAGTCATCCTCATTTATATAGCGCTTTTAACAATGTAGATTGTTTCAAAGCAGCTTTACAGAGATAAACATATAATTTAAGGTAACAGAGATTGGTTTGGTTTTATAGTGGCTCTTGAAAAAATGTTTTTTCCAGTTAAAGTTAGTTTTGATTGATTCACTTCCGTCTAAATGATCATTTGTTATTTAATTAGGGGCCGCTAAGACGACACCGTTCTCTCTAAACAGACTTTAAACGTGAACCTGTGATAGACGCTGATGGCGTTCACATGCGCATTAAGAATTGATTCTATAGTTATGTGCGTTTGAATATATGTGCGCAGGTTTGTAATTCCTTACAAACCATGCCTAAACAAACTACTTGTCTATAAATTTTGATGCAGAATTTTTATTTTATCTTGTCACTTTGGGTAGGTACGCGAACCGAAAAATTCCACAACGCTTTATCTGTAGAGTGGTATAGGGATCCTCCATAGGGAGAGGCTAGTTGGCACTTCAGCACTGCATTGTCATCGGGTCCAGGCGCAAGTCCTTCGTCAGATCTGGAAACGGCCTGGATCCAGCAGGCTGCGGGAAAACCTTGGGATAAACAAAGACACTAAAATTAGCGTAGATGCCATTCTTCTTATGATGTAACGAGTACATCAGGATTTGAGGGAAGTGTTCCCAGTTCCGGCTGACCTAATCTAAGCAGCCTAATATTGAATAATAGAAGTCTATAGAGTGTTATGTGAATGCTAGGTCAAAGAGATGTGTTTTTAGTCTAGCTTTGAACTGACAGACTGTGTCTGCTTCCCGGACAATGTTAGGAAGATTGTTCCAAAGTGTTGGTGCTAAATAGGAAAAGGATCTACCGCCAGCAGTCGATTTATATAATCTAGGTATTATCAACTGGCCGGAGTTTTGAGATCGCAATAGGCGTGAAGGACTATAATGCGTTAAGAGCTCGCTCAAGTACTGGGGAGCTAAACCATTTAGTGCTTTGTATGTAATCAGCAATATTTAAAAATTTATACGATGTTTAATAGGGAGCCAATGCAGTGTTGACAGAACCGGGCTAATATGGTCGTACTTCCTGGTTCTGGTAAGAACTCTAGCGGCTGTGTTTTGAACTAGCTGTAGTTTGTTTATTAAGCGTGCAGGGCAACCACCCAGTAGAGCATTACAATAATCTAGCCTTGATGTCATGAACGCATGAACTAGTTGTTCCGCATTTGTCAATGAGAGCATATGACGTAATTTAGATATATTTTTAAGATGGAAAAATGCGGTTTTACAGACACTAGACACGTGACTTTCAAATGAAAGATTGGTATCCAAGAGCACACCCAGGTTCCTAACTGACGACGAAGACTTAACAGAGCAGCCATCAAGTGTTAGACGGTATTCTAGGTTATTACGTGTGGAAGTTTTTTGTCCAATAATTAGAATCTCTGTTTTTTCAGAATTTAGTAGTAGGAAATTACTCGTCATCCAATTTTTGATATCAACTATGCATTCCGATAATTTTGTGAATTGGTGAGTTTCGTTAGGTTTGGAAGAAATCTAGAGCTGAGTATCATCAGCATAACAGTGAAAGCTAATTCCATGTTTCCTAATCATATCTCCTAAAGGTAGCATGTACAGAGTGAACAGCAGCGGTCCTAGTACTGAGCCTTGTGGTACGCCATACTGAACTTGTGATCGATAAGACATCTCTTCATTTACTGCTACAAACTGATAGCGGTCAGATAAATATGATTTAAACCAAGCTAATGCAATTTAGCATTAGGGAGTGGAAGTTCATTCCCAATTTACTGACGTGCGTCTGTGTAGGGGAAATTCCGCTGTGCGTCGGGTGCAAAATAGTAATGATACATGCGTCGGTGTACAAAGTCAATTGCACTGGGTGCAAGATAGGGCCCTGACTGTGTTAAAACTTTTAAACTGATGTATAAACTGAGGGCTGGAGATGAATGTAATTAATTTTTGTATCAGCTTTAAATTAGAGCTGTGAATAAGCCGGAGAAAAAAATAATTATGTAAAGGGAAGTTATAATAGCAGGACATAAATGTAACAAATAATTTGCAGGTAAAATCTACTGAACAGTTTAGACAACACTTCTGTTTCAATCAGAGGTGGCACATAAAGGTAAAGTGTAACATTTGTAACGCTGAGTGCTCTCAGAGATGAGTAAAGGCAGAATCCATGCTTAAGGGTCTATGAATGGATCATTATTGCAGTGATTATTATCTTTCTATCATTTTTTATGTTTGCCACTGTGATGTACTGGCCATCTTTCCAGGGCGCTTTCCCCTGCGTCTGGCCTTAGAAAATGGGATAGGCTCTACCCGTATGACCCTACAAGGTCTTATAAGGATCAATGAATGAAATTAATATGTTTGGCAACAGTTCTTCTAACCCTAATTGATCGAGTTTGAAGCTTTTCGTTTCTTAAACAACCAAAAATTGATACACCCCTTGATGGTTATTATAAGAGGTACATACATTTTTGGTCAAGATCTTGTATTGAAAATGTAAGAGTCCAGCACTCTATAAAGTCTCTTCCGGCATATCCCAAAGACTTTCAATGTATTTAAGGTCTGGACTCAGAGGTGCCGATTCATGTGTGAAAATGATTCTTCATTCTACATGGTTGTTTAAGAAATGAAAAGCTACACACTCCACCAATTATTGTTAGAAGAACTGTTACCAAACATATATAAGCTAGATCTAATCGTAGACTCTTAAGCATTTGCCTATTTAAATCCAAACAAGTTTTCTTTTCTTTTTTATTATTTTTTGTCCGAGCAGTGTATTTATATTATATGAATGATAAAAATGTATAATTTGAATAATATAGCCTATTCATATAGTTATTATATAAGTTGACAATTAATAATAAACTTAATAATAACCTAATAATAAGCGGATTGTAAATACATTTCAAACTTTCCCATGTACCATTGGTCATCCAAACTGTAAGTCCAGCCCCAAACACTGGACTAGTCAAACAATTTAACATCTGAAAAATTATCCTTAAAGTCACAATGCAATCAAAACGGACAATCTTTATTTTCCAAGGAATATTTCAGTATTAAATTATTTAGCCATGCATTATCCGTAAATTTTTCTCTCTCTTGAAATGCTGTTTTGCTCAAATATACATCATAATAGGAAAAAAAAGAAAGATGATCACAATTTCTGTTTAAGCATTGTCAGGCCTCAGAAAACAGATTCACTACAGAATGAAAGCAAGCAAGGACGGAGGACGCAGTATGGCAGAAAGTTGGCAGAAAGTCCTTGATGTATAATCATTTGAAGAGTAGATTACAAAACATTGACTTTTTAAATTATTTTTCACGTCTGGTGGTGGGAAGAATGTGGCCAAAACACAAATTCATGGGGAATTCCCCCAGAAGGATGTGAAATTAGTGAAAGATGTGTAGTGAGAAGTGCATGTCAGTAAAGCTGGCAGTACATGTGGCAGGTGATGCTGGCGCTGTGCCCGGTCGTGGCATACAGGTGTGCTGGAGTGAGAACAGTGGAAAACACAGGCCAGGAGGCAGGATAGTCATGGGAGTGTGGGCGGCTTAGTTAATTTGCCCTCTATGCAGGGGGAAAAAATTGGCTTCCACTGTTCTCCTCTGGTTACTTTCCCGATTGAGATACCCACATGCATATTGAACTAGCCTAGTGATAACTGAGACACGTGACCTCATCAGATTAAATCCAGACTTTAAAAATAGCTTAACTTTAGGTATTAAGCACACTTGAAAAATATCAAATATATTGAATAATTTCATTAGTATTATGTAATGCTTTCTCCAGGTATTATAGAACTCCCTGTCTTCTCTATTTGTCAGTCGTACATAAATAAAGATAAGAAACGGATAATATGCTGATTCTAAGCAATTTGAATAAATGCATAAAAAATTATTTAAATAAAATCAAATAGATGGAAATAATGGTAACACTTGACAATAAGGTCTCCTTTGTTAAAATTAGTTAATGTATATTAAGTTTATTATGTTAAAACTTTGTAATCCAAATGTATTAGAATTTTATTTGTAATTTGAATTCATAAATTCTATAGTAATTCTATAGAAATAATACATAGTATGCTATTCAGAACACTGATACATTGAACGTTTTCTTCAAAACTATTGCCCAAATAAGCATGTGATTTATTAATCTGCAATATCTCACATTAACATTTCAATCAAATAATAATTAATATTGTAAGCAAAGCAAAGGTTACTTGTGGTGCTTAACTTAGTGGTGCAATAAAATACAGAAGCACTGGGGTGATCGATTCTATTATTCTGCACTTACAAACTCAGTGCATTTCTCTGGATGTCATCTTACTGACCGTAGGGGGATGGGATGGGGTTGTGACTCTACTTTAAAGCTACTTACAAAGCTGTTAACATCCATACCCCAACGGGTTCACCTTAATTCACATTCACACAGCATTTTTGAGATTCACAGCATCAGAGTCTAATGTCAGACTCCTTCAATGAATGCAATTCACCAGGAGACACAAAAAGTGGCAAAGTGGCACTTAACCTCTATAAGGCTTTCTAATGCTACCATCTCCTCATTTGAATAAAATATATGAACAAATAAGAACTTGGTCAAATGTCCATCTGTCTGTCTTTGCTCCTTTCTTTCAGATCCCCCTGGCTCAACTGTGATGAACCAGACACCATAAGACAATTCCCCACAGGTGAAGATGCCCTCCATTTAATCTTGGCGATCTAAACATCTTCAGTTTTTCCCAAGCAGGTGTTATTTTAGTATTATTTATATACTATTATAGATTGCATTCATATTTTGAATTAGCTTTTATTTTTATAAGGTCAAATTCCACTCCCCCCCCCCCCCCCCCCAAAACATATTTTGTGAAACGATGATGTCATCACCCCACGTGTCGACTACTCAGACACGCTAAATCAGTAGCCTAACATCAACAACAACTGCGACTACATGCTTGTGTTCCTGCTTCAGAAGCTAATGAGCCTCTTTTATTTCTTTATTTATTATTTAGGCCTATTTAATGTATTTTTCTTTTATTTCTTTATTTACATTTCTTTCTTATGCTATGATGCTTGTATTTTGTCTCATTAAGACATTTCGTATTTTGTAGGGATGGGCATTGCAAGCAAAAATAATATTCGACGATCGCTGGCAATAATTTGATTATTATTCAAAATAATTAATTATTATTATTATTCTGGCCTCTCAGCCAGTATGAGTAGCCTAATCATGCGTAATATCGAGAGACATCATTTTGACCGCTTTATTAAGTTTTGTTTTGTATAAAGCCCTTCTTTAAAGTGAATTTCGTTTTGTATAAATTGTATCTTAATTTTAATCAATGTCTTAACCATGTGCCTGGATTTAATAAATAAGAAGCAAATATAGCAGCCTATAATCAGGACATGGAATCGCCGACGCGATATAACTTGCATCACACGTGAACTGGAGCTTGTCTCATAAATGAACAGAAACTCTGAAATATATCTAAGCTTGAAATGTCTACTTTTAAACAAAACTATTCCAAACGAAAAGAAACAGACAACTCTCTTATAATCCGTATGAAGTGTGCATTTTTCTCTGTAGGCACCTTCACAATACTGCGAAAGGTGCACGAGTCAGCATCGTCACAGAAAACGTGTCAGGTTACGTATGTAACCCTGGTTCCCTGATAGGGAACGAGACGCTGCGTTTGAGACGCGGTGGGAACGCTCTGCGTGATTACGTCGTGAAGCACGTGTAAAATCAGTCCAATGGAAGCCCGCTACGACATAGGTGACGTCATAGACCAGGAAACTATAAAGCAACCCTGAAATCAGACCGCGATAGCTTCTGAAAAACCTGAAGCAAGTCGATCAGGGCATGCAGGAAGTATGGCAGGCAAACGCAGCGTCTCGTTCCCTATCAGGGAACCAGGGTTACATACGTAACCTGAGACGTTCCCTTTCAAGGGAACTCGAGCTGCGTTTGAGACGCGGTGGGAACCCTATACCCACTACGCCATAATGACAAATGCCCGTTCTGTGTGAGGTCCTGCGCACACTAAGAAGCAAGCAACCTCGCCCCAGGAGTGGAGAGGTCAAGGTCATAAAACCTGACAAATGTATGCGGAGAGGACCATCCTGCCGCATTACATACGTCAAGAAGGGAAACTGAAATTAAGGCCATAGAGGCCGCCATACTCCGAGTAGAATGGGCCCGCACAGCCATAGGTGAAGGCTGTCCGGCCGCTTCATAAGCCAATGAAATAGCCTCGACTATCCATTTACTCATAACCTGCTTAGATGCAGGGCATCCTCTCTTGAGTGACCCAAAACAAACAAATAGTTGCTCAGATTTACGCCACAGGGCAACTCTGTGAACGTAGGCATCTAAAGCCCGGACTGGACATAACAGGTTAAGCTGTTCCTGGTCAGGGGTATTAAAGGGTGGAGGATAAAAGGCCTGCAGCACTATTGGGCCCCCAACATTCATTGGGACCTTAGGAATATAACCCGGCCTGGGGTAGAGAAATGCCTTCACCATACCAGGTGCAAATTCCAGACATGAAGGAGCAACCGACAAAGCATGTAAATCACCAATTCTCTTGATAGATGAGATAGCAAGGAGAAATAAAGTATTTAGAGTGAGGAACTTTTCAGAAACCTCCTCGATGGGCTCAAAGGGAGCTAAAGCCAGACCCTCGAGTACAATGGCCAAGTCCCAAGCCGGTGCTCTAGAGTGCAGTGCAGGTCTCAACCTCAATGTACCACGGAGAAAGCGAGTAATTAGAGGGTTTCTCCCAATAGAAGTACCCCCCAGAGGGGTGTGGTAGGCAGATATAGCCGCCACGTAAACCTTTAGGGTGGAAGGAGATAACCTGGCCGAGAAACGGTCTTGCAGAAAATCAAGAACTGAACCAACAGGGCAGTTAACAGGATCTAACTGACGTTCAACACACCACGTGGTGAAAAGTTTCCATTTTAGCGCATACAGCCTTCTCGTGGAAGGAGCTCTGGATTGAAGAATGGTTTCTACAACATCGGTCGAAAGACCGGTCTCCCTGAGCCTGGCCCCCTCAGAGGCCAGGCCCACAGTTTCCACAACTCCGGCCGAGGGTGAAATATCGTGCCCCCGGCCTGAGACAGGAGGTCCACCCTGATTGGGATCTCCAAGGGGGAGCCGTCCAGAAGAGACACCAAGCCGAGAACCAAACTCGGGTCGGCCAATAAGGGGCTACTAGTAGCAGACGAGCCCCTTCTCGGCGAACCCTCTCCAGAACCCCCGGAAGCAAAGATATCGGGGGAAAGGCGTACAGGTGCAGCCTCGGCCACACCTGCACCATAGCATCCAGACCGAGAGGAGCTGGGTGCGTTAGAGAGAACCACATGGGACAATGGGTTGAATCTGATGATGCGAAAAGGTCTACCTGAGCACGACCGAACTTTTCCCACAGGAACTCCACCACTTCTGGGTGAAGTCTCCACTCCCCGGGCCTCAGCCCCTGTCTCGACAGAATATCTGCTCCCACATTCTGACGCCCCGGAATATATACCGCCTTGAGCGACAGTAACTTCCCCTGGGCCCATAGGAGGATCTGATGGGCCAATTTGCAAAGGTGACGTGACCTCAGACCCCCCTGATGGTTGATATAGGAGACCACCGAAGTGTTGTCTGTGCGGACCAACACGTGATGGCCTCTCAGGTCTGGCAGGAAATATTTGAGTGCTCGAAATACCGCCATCAACTCTAAACGATTTATGTGCCAGGAACATTGATGGTCCTGCCACAGACCTTGCGCCGAGCGGCCACTCATGACCGCCCCCCATCCCGTGAGGGAAGCATCCGTCGAAAGCGTGACGCGTCGACAAGGAGCCCCCAACACTGGGCCCTGGGCGAGGAACCAAGGTTTCTTCCACAAGGCCAAGGCACGAAGGCATAGCCGCGTGACCTTGATCTTGCGGAACGGATTTCCCCTCGGGGAAAACCCCTTGGTCCTGAGCCACCACTGCAGGGGTCTCATGTAAAGAAGGCCAAAAGTAATAACGTTGGACGCAGCTGCCATGAGACCCAACAGTCTCTGAAACTGTTTCACAGTGAGTGACTGGCCTAGTTTCACATTCTTTGCGGCTGTGAGAATCGCAGAAATACGAGCAGGAGACAGGCGTGCCTGCATTGTGGTCGAATCCCAAATTACACCTAGAAAAGTGGTCCTCTGAGCAGGGAGGAGCACACTCTTTTTGGTGTTTAGCCGCAACCCCAAACTCTTTATGTTCGATACGTTTCCGGTTTCCGGTGAGAGTACGCTGTGCGCGCTTTGCTGCCGCTTCTCGCTTGAACTTTTTGTTGTTGTTTGATTGTTTTCGCGTCTACCGTGACATCTACTTCCTTGCCGAACTGCTGATCTGAACTTGCTTATTGTCATTTGCCTGGACTGTATTATTGTCATTTCCCTGTGGATTTTACTTTGGATATCGAGCGGATCCTGATGACTTTCCAACTCATCACTGGCACTCATCCAACTCACACTGCTCTGTCTGTTTGCTGATCTTCGCGCTACCCCACTGTAGGCTACCTTCTATGTAGGTGGCTGTGGATTACCACATCTCCTCCTGGTGTCGGCCGAATACTTCATGCACTGTCACTGGAACATTGTTGCTTTGCCGCTGCTGTATCAATCCGTGGATTAATGTTACAAACTTTGCTACAAACCTGCTCCTCCAGTTCTGTTTGTCACTGCCCGGCACGCCTGCTCTTCCCCTGCATGAGCTCTCTTCCTATCTCCCCTCACAGTGACTGCTACAGAGGTGAGTGTGTTTCTACCCGCTTGCCTTGTTGTGGTCCTCAATCTGTTCAGTGGTTGGCGTACTAAACTGCGCTGATTACATTGCGGACTGGGTTGTGTTGTGAGCCTGGTTGGCTAACATGTAGTATTAACGTGGTGTTGCTGTGTCACTTGTGGTACTTTACTGTGTCTATGTCATGTTTCCCGCTGGCAGCTCGATTAATGTCCTCGCAGCTCGCCTTATGCTGTGCTTGTGTGTTTTTTGTAACTTGAAAATGGAGCCAGCTTACACCTCTGCTTCTCTCAAACTTTATCGCTGCCACGCCCCCCTAGAACCTGCGCTGTATAAACAATGCTGCTCGCTTGGAATTATTCGGCGTCCACGTTATGTTCATCGCTTCAAAAGACAACCGACTCTTATCTTTGGACATGATGCTCAAATCCCAACTGTTCACACGCCCGATCGTTGCCGACGATACCAGCCAAAGATGAGGGGAATTAACTTTGACAACCTTCATCGCCCTCCTAGGCTGCCTCCTCCTGCCTCGTCATCATGTCCGAACTTTAACATTGGCCACCTAAATGCGCGCTCAATCACAAACAAAACGGCCCTAATAAATGATATCATTGTGGACAAAAAATGTGACTTGTTTTGTCTCTCAGAGACCTGGCAACAACCCAGTGACTGCATTAATTTAAACATGCTAACCCCCCCTGGCTACTGCTATTATCCAAACCCAGATCTGTAGGGAGAGGGGGTGGGTTGGCTGTAGTGCACCGCTCAGATCTGACTATTAAAGAACTAAGGCCATTTGAAGTGACATCCTTTGAATATATTGCTGTGAAGGTTGTTTCTACCCCACCCCTTATACTATTGCTGATCTACCGCCCCCCTGAACCATCTGTACATTTTCTGTCAGAATTGAATGAACTTCTCACTGTTATTTCATCTCTTTGTTCGTCTATGATTATGTTAGGGGATTTTAACATCCATGTGGATACAAATTGTTCTTACACCTCGGAGTTTAACTCTGTATTGAACTGTTTTAGTTTGACACAGCATGTTGACTTTCCAACTCACACTCATGGCCACACTTTGGATCTGCTCTGCTCTTCTGGTCTGAATGACATCTCGGTCTCGGGTTCGATCTCTGGTGTCTCTGACCATAAGCTAATTGAATGCTGCTTTCATATGATCACTCCTCCTCCCTCCTCAGAAAAAACAGCTATTACAAGTCGTAACATTGGGTCAATAGACCACAGCATGTTTGCTGCCTGTATACAGGCCTCGCCACTGTTTGACCTTGACGAGCTCTCGTCCGCGGATGACTTGGTTGCTTTGTACAATGGCACCCTGACCAGCCTGCTTGATAGCTTAGCCCCAGTTAGGACTAGACTTGTACCAGCAAATCGTACATGCCCCTGGTTCACCCCTGAGCTCAGGCAACTTAAGGCCGCTGGCCGCCGTCTCGAACGGCTATATAAGAAAACTGGCCTTACAATTCACTCCATGCTTTACACCGAACACACTCAGACGTATAGGGACGCCCTCAATGCTGCCCGCTCAAACTATTATTCATCACTCATAACCTCCTCTATGTCCAGGCCTAAAACCCTGTTCAGGACCTTGGACAAACTCATTAAGCCTCCTGTCACTGCCTGCCCTAAGACCCCTGAGCAGTGCCAGGCCTTCTTACACTTCTTTGATGACAAAATTAGCCAAATTTACCAATGCTTCAACCCAAATGCTATCTCTATCTCTTCTTCTCCTTCCTCTTTAGGACCTCAGCTTTCCCATTTCACTGCTATAGACTCCCTCACTATCACTGACATCATAAATAAGTCCAACTCCTCATCGTGTCAGCTTGACCCTGTCCCCACCCCTCTACTTAAAGCTTGCATCACATCCTTATCTGAACCCATTGCATTGATTGTAAACACCTGCCTCAACTCTGGTGCTGTGCCTGCTGCCCTCAAGACTGCTGCAGTCACACCCATTCTCAAAAAAACTGACTGCGACCCCACATCACTATGTAACTACCGCCCTATCTCCAACCTCCCCTTCCTGGCCAAGGTATTGGAAAGAGTGGTGGCCTCACAACTACACACCTTTCTTAATCACCATGACCTGTATGAGCCTTTTCAATCTGGTTTCCGTTCATGTCACAGTACAGAGACTGCCCTTCTGCGCATCGTTAATGACCTTCTACTGTCTGCTGACTCTGGTTCACTTAACATTCTCATCCTCCTTGACCTTAGTGCTGCCTTCGATACTATCAATCACAATGTTCTAATCACCCGTCTGTCTGCTATTGGTGTTTCTGGTACAGCCCTCAATTGGTTCCAGTCTTACCTCTTCAACAGAAAGCAGTTTGTGACGCTTGGTCCTCATCAGTCTTCCAAGTCCTGTGTCATACGTGGTGTCCCCCAGGGTTCTGTACTTTGGCCCCTCCTCTTTCTCATATACATCCTCCCTATTGGCCCGATTATACGCAGCCACGGTCTTAAATTCCACTGTTATGCAGATGATATCCAACTCTATTTGACCACTCACTCTCCCTCTGATCCACCACTGTGCTCCCTCACTGACTGCCTCTCTGACCTAAAATTATGGATGCAAAACAATTTTCTTAAACTCAATACAGATAAAACTGAAATTCTGCTGATTGGCCCTAAAAGCATCCTCTCTAAATCTCCCAGTCTCACTCTCAATATTGATGGTTCATCTGTCCACCCTACCCCTGTTGTCAAAAACCTTGGCATTTTGCTTGACTCCACCCTTAGCTTTGATCCTCATATCAAATCACTCACTAAGACTGCCTTCTTTCACCTCCGCAACATTGCTCGCCTCAAACCCTTCCTCTCTGTTAGTGATGCACACACTTTAGTTAACTGCTTCATTATGTCCCGTCTAGACTACTGCAACTCACTTTTCCTTGGTCTCCCTGTCAAATCACTTCAAAGGTTACAATATATTCAAAACTCAGCAGCCAGGCTCCTCACCCATACCAGACGATCGGCACACATCACCCCCATTCTCTACCAACTCCACTGGCTACCAGTTCCGTCCCGGATCAAATACAAAGTAGTACTACTCACCTTCAAAGCGCTCCATAACCTTTCTCCCCCCTACATCCGCGACCTCCTGATCCCGTACCCTCCATCCCGCTCACTCAGATCTTCTGACCAAAATCTCTTGGCTATCCCCCGCTCCAGACTTTCCACCCTGGGTGGCAGATCCTTCAGTGTCTTGGCCCCCAAACTCTGGAATAGCCTCCCACAACCTCTTCGTGACTGTCCTTCACTTCCCCTCTTTAAAGCTCATCTCAAGACCTTTTTGTTTAATGATCATTTCTCCACACCAAACTCGTAGCTTCATATTGATAACTTGTCGTTGTTGTATTGTTTTGGTTGTTGCTGTTGTGTATACTTTCCTTCCCACTATGTAAAGCGACCTTGGGTTTGAGAAAGGCGCTATATAAAATAAACTTATTATTATTATTATTATTATTATTATTTATGTGGGACAGAACAGCATCTCGATGCTGAACTGCCACCTGCTCTGACTGAGCTAAAATCAACCAATCGTCGATGTAATTTAATACGCGGATGCCCTGGAGTCTCAACGGAGCCAGAGCTGCATCCACGCATTTTGTAAATGTGCGGGGAGATAAACCTAGGCCAAATGGAAGAACCCGATATTGGTATGCTTCGCCCCCGAAAGCGAACCTCAGGAACCTCCTGTGATGAGGATGGATAGATACATGGAAGTACGCGTCCTTCAAGTCTATTGTGACAAACCAGTCCTCGGACTGAACCTGTGATACAATCTGTTTGAGTGTAAGCATTCTGAACTTGAGTTTCTGAACCCTGCTGTTTAACTGGCGCAGGTCTAGAATAGGACGCAGCCCTCCATCCTTCTTTGGAACAATGAAGTAACGGCTGTAAAACCCTGACTCTCTGCTGGGAGGAGAAACCCTTTCTATAGCTCCCTTTCGAAGAAGTGTCAGTACTTCTTGCTCCATTACCAGAGCCTGCTGTGAGTCCATCACCGTGGGGAAGACTCCTTGAAATCTGGGCGGACGAGAACCGAACTGAATTCTGTAACCCTTTTCTATTATGTGCAGGACCCATAGAGAAATATTTGGCAGAAGTTTCCACGCTGCCAGAAATTCCGATAAGGGAACCAGTCTCTCGAGACTGGCCTCTGGATTTGATTGAACAATCATTTCGGCGCCCTGAAGCGGCGAACCGGCAGGGAACAACCGAACTGACCGTTCTACAACCCTCCTCAGAGGATTGAACGGGGACGCTGACACCTCGGTGCCCTGAAGCGGCGAACCGGCAGGGAACAACCGAAGTGGCAGCGCTGCGGCTCTCCTCGGAGGGTCGCCCCCCGGAGGGTGCCAAGGAGGGACGGTTCCTCGGAACCGTTCCTCCCTGGAGGGGACCACCCTCAGTAGCCTGATAGCCTTGGCGTCAGGACTTCTTCTTAGCCCAAGCTCTCCTAGAGATAACAGTCCTCAGATCTTGTCTACCCCTAACAGGTCTGGGCTGCGAGCGCCACTCAGGAAACGTAGATTGAGGAGGTGCCCGAGCGGCGACGCTCTGTTTTTGTTGAACTCTGTGAGCGGAGCTCGTAGACGGACGAGGCTGCTCAGACTTTATACTACGAGCAGCCTCTGGGACAATAGACCGGCGAGGAAGAAACCTCTGAAACGCAGCCACTTGTTTCTTATTTTCTTGAAACCTATCGACGACACAATTTATAGCGTCGCTGAACAGACTTGTAGGTGACAGCGGTGCGTCCAGAAGAACAGATCTATCTTTATCTTTTATTTCTGATAAATTTAACCATAAATGGTGTTCCGTGGCCACCAAGGCTGCCATAGAGCGGCCCACAGACTTGGCCGTCTCCTTGGTGGCTCGGAGAGATAAATCTGTCGTGCGACGCAATTCTCGAATTGCGTCAGCACTAACTTCCTCACTATCGTCTATGTCCTTCAGCAGGTCAGCCTGGTACGCTTGGAGAATCGACATAGTGTGCAAACATGCTGCGGCCTGACCTGCTGCCGAATACGCTTTACCCACCAACAAAGATGCATTTTTTAATGGTTTGGTGGGTAACGTCGGGGCTTACAGAGAAGAAGAAGACTCAGGGGAGAGATAGCTCGCTAGTGTGTCTTCAGCACGAGGCATAGTCAAATAACCATAATGATCAATCCCTTGAACTTTACTATAATTCTTAGTTTGGGGGTTATGCACTCTGAAAGACGCCGGTTTAATCCACGATCTCGAAACCTCGGTGTGGAGATCGGGAAAAACGGGAGTTCCCGACGAGGAGGTCGTGATCTAGATGGTAAATAACGTTAATCTAAAAGACTCTTTCTAGATTCAACATCGAAATCATCGGCTGGCCACTCAATATTTAATTTAGTAACAGCACGAGATAAAACCTCCATAAGCTCCTCATCAGCAGGGGTATGAGCTGGCGAACACTCAATATCCCCCATACTACCGACATCCAGATCCTCAGAACTGGATAGCCGTAATATTGGTGCCTCAGCCTGGGAAGGAGAAGCCGCAGAGCGGGCTCCTTCCTGGGCAAAGACACCGAATCCAGTAGGTAAGGGCTGAGAAAGGGCGGGGCCCGTCTCAAACCCCGCTACTAGATCCATCTGCGAACCCCAAGATGAAATTCGACGCTGTGCCTCGGCAGCAGCGGGACCCGCACCTCGGGGAGCGCGAACCGAACTGTCCTCCTCAAACAACGCCCGGCGAGAGCGGAGAGTTTTCATAGACAAACTCAAGCAATGCTCACAGTCAGCCCCCTCGAGGACTGAATGGGCATGCTCCACTCCCAAACAAGCAATACACATAGGATGTGTGTCCCCACCCGTGATATAACGAGGGCAGGGCACAACACAAGGTTTATAACTTTGCTTGCTCGCCATAGTGATATATATATATATATATATATATATATATATATATATATATATATATATATATATATATATATATATATATATATATATATATAAGGGGCTTGAAAGACAACAATAAATAGACAAGGACAGATATACAGAGAGCGCTTGCTGAAGGTGCAGAAGCTATCGCGGTCTGATTTCAGGGTTGCTTTATAGTTTCCTGGTCTATGACGTCACCTATGTCGTAGCGGGCTTCCATTGGACTGATTTTACACGTGCTTCACGACGTAATCACGCAGAGCGTTCCCACCGCGTCTCAAACGCAGCTCGAGTTCCCTTGAAAGGGAACACTGTTTATTAAGAAACAATTAAAATGTCTCCTTGTTATATTTGACACATTCATAATGATTAGGCTACATTTGCCGGTTCTTTGTGGCAAGCTTTATGCGTCTTCTAACGGATCGCAAATCTTGACATCCCTATTTTGTACCGGGCCATTTATGGTTTTTCACATCGTTCAATAAAGTTCTTGGTAAAAAAGAAAAGAAGCTACTGTGCCTAATATTATTGTATACGGCTAGTATTTATAATAAGTCTTCTTCTCTGTTTAACAAACGGCTCTTAGCCACCAATTACATTAAACTCATAGTTCAGCTAAGGATTTATAGCTTAAAAGTGTATATAACATGGATTTAAAAATAATATGAAACACAACCATGAATGTTGAAAATATTTTTGTGCATTTATTTAAAATGATTAAAATGTATTTAAAACTGATTACAATATTTATATACATAAAAAATAATTCATACAACGTAACTTTTTTTATTAATAAGCTAGTCGATGAAAATGCTTGCATAGCGACAAAACTTACTCTTACTCTTTTACAAAACATTTACAAAAACTTGGTCCCAACAGGGCCTTTAACGTCAACATGTTGAACAAGTCTGCTGGCTCCAGCATTAAACAGACAGACGTGAACGTGGTTCCTCACTGCAGTTTGGTTCCTCATCCCGTTCCTCACTGCACTTCCTGTGTGAATGATACTGTGTGTGTGTGTCTCTGTGCGTGCGTGCATGCATGTGAGGGAGAGAGAACAGGGGGCAGCTGACAGCACTGCAAGGGTAACAAGTTTACTAACACCCCTCAGAGTTTTGTCAGCTGCACCCATAGACAGTAAAAGAAAGGCTGCACCCCGTTCCTCGCTGCACTTCCTGTGTGGATGATAAATAACCTGTTCCGCTCAGTGCTAGCTGTTAGCCAGTCGTAGCGGTCATAGTTACCCTCAGTGAAGTGCCGCACAAAACCTTTTCCGGCCTTGGTCAGCCCATCCAGCTTAGGTGTAGATCTTCCTTTTAAATGATCTCTTTCTTCTCTCCAAACATACGCCTTGAAAAAGGCACACGAAGGAGATCGTCAACTGGACCGGTAAGAGGTGTGAAGGCAGCGGCCATAGCTCAGTTCACTGACATTGCTCACAACCCGCCAACATTTCAAAGGGTTGATGACATCAGCGGGGGCTAGCGCCGACACATCGCTGGGCCCTGAGGGCGTTCTGTCACTAATGATACACGTCAGTCAAAGTTATGATCAAATGGGAAATGGCAGCTTCAACGGAAGGGTAGCTATACTTCTAGTGCTGGTCCACGGAGCTGTGATGCGTTTAGATGACCATATGGAAAATCCAGCTCAGCCTCACAAAAAATAACCATATTCGTTATGGAAATATAATCGTAAAAATGAAAAATATATATTTTACATATTATATTATATTATATTATATTATATTATATTATATTATATTATATTATATTATATTATATTATATTATATTATAGATTCTGACAGGGCCAGCAGAGAAGGCCCACCTCTGAGTAAAAGTACTACTAATAAAATATTTCTCCAGTAAAAAGAATAAGGATTCATTTTCATTTTCAAACTTTTTATTTTATTACCAAAACTTATTATACACTGTCAATACAATAAACATCAATATACTAAATTGTCAATTCAGTTTTATATAATTTTAAACTGCTACAGCAGCGGGGAAGATGCATGGACATTAATTTGCGTTATTTGACCTAAAATTAGACGGTTACACAAATGTGGACAAAAAAAGTTAACTTTCCAGCATTTCAGTGAACTTAAACAGCTCGCCCCTTTTACAGCAGATTTATTTCACAAATAACTGACAGGCATGGCCTAAATACAATTTCATTTACACTAATCAATTCAAAAATTCGCTATTTAATAACTTACTTTTCACGCCATCAGTAGTGCGCACGTTCAAGCTCTGATGATATCCCAGTTCTTGACTCATTTTGACCAGATCATTGAATCAGTGAGTAGACTTTAGAAGTTTATTGGAAAGAATGTTCATGAATCAGACCAGAGGGAGTGGTGATTTATTCCATTTAAAATAACAAGGAACGAACGATATGTTTTAATTTTTTATGAAGTAAAAAATTACTACATTATGCTTTGGAATGTATAAGTAAAAGTTTACCAAAATAAAAATAGTCTGATAAAGTACAGATAGGCCTACTTGAAAGATTTACTTAAGTGTATAAAAAAAATAATAATAATTAAAAAAAAAACTTACTGTCCACCACTGTATTTTCATAAGTTTTTTTAAAGAATTTTTGTACTTAAACTTATTTCAGTTGCCAATGCACCATTTCATCTAATATTAATAGTTTATTTTTATTTCAGCTTTCTTTTGATTCACAGATTTTTAAAAAAACATAATTTTAGTTAACAATGTTAATTTTTTTAACAATATTTTACAAATATTTGTATATTTTGGTGTCTTCATGTGTGTCTAAATACAGTTGAATTTAAAATTACATTTTATTTACTTAAGGCAACATTTTATGTTCTTTTAACTTTGCATGCCTACCATTGACGACAAGAAGGACTGCTCCATTTGACAATGGTGTTTGCGTAATCCCTTAAAGGTGAGAAATGCTGTTGAAAGTGGATCGGACAAAGCACCACAACAAACTTGTAGCCAATCAGAAAGTACTGAAAATGGACTTGAACTTGAATGGACTTAAAATGGACAAAATGAGATTTTGTTGTTTCTGCTCCACATGTGAGTAACATTGGTTTTGCTGTTTCACAGAGCCAATATTTGCTGCTGTTATAATGTTAGCTGTAGTAAAAGGACAGTTTTGAGTATCATTGTTTGTCTGAAGCTGCTGGAGACTAACAACCAACTCTTACTTGCATACTCTTGTATGCTTTATGTTAATGTCTTGTTCCGTCATTCATTCATCATCTTCTCGTGTTGTGCATTTTGTAAGAATGAAGGGAAGGGTGTTTTGTTTGGGTTGATTTCAAATATCAACAGTGCTTCTCAGAAATCACTTACTGCACTTTAAAATGTAAAAAGTCACCTATAGTGGAGACATGAAATTTAAGTAGCACACATTCCCTTTGTTTTGATGAGACCTGACAATGATTGCACAACAGGAGCCAGATTCTGATGCGCTACCGGTGTGTTGCTTTAGGATATCGATTGACACTCTGCATAAAGTTTACAACAGCACCTGTTTCTTCCTCAGCATGAAATCGACAGCCGCGGTAAACCAATCCTTTGGAGACTGTTTTCTGCATGCCCCGCAGCTACTTAGAGGTACAAGCGCACACATATACTAGCAAGCACACAATCAAACACATAAAGCAATGCTGTTTATTGCAGAGATGTGTACAAAAGGCCAACAATTTAATTTCCCTGTGTAATCCTTGCAGGTGTCATGCATGAAGTTAAAAGGAATTTGATTATTTATCAGATGAAAGAAGGCAAGTACTCAAACTGTTCTGAACTTCTGGAAAGAAAGTTTAAGAACAGGAGATGACAGAATACCAGAATACTACCGCCATGCTTAATTATGGATGATGGCCTTTTATCTCCCCATCACTAATTGGAGGAGCTACTCCGCTTTCAAGTTCATCTTTACATACCAGGCTTCCCTGCTGAAAAATCCAGAACTGCTGGTCACCAGCACAAGGTATGTTTTGCATGCTGGGACCAGCATGGGATGCTGGTTTGCTGGTCCCCAGCTTGGGATGCTGGTGGATCTGCATATGTTGCATGTCTTTTGGGTGCTAGTATGATCCTAGCAAGACCATAACACAACTTGTGTTTTAATAAATATAACACATTAATTTGAATGACTTGTTTAATAAAGAAAAATGCACATCACAGGTAACATTTTATTGTTACACAGCAAAATCCTCAGTCAATTCTCCTTTTCCCACTCTATAGAGTGTAAAAGTAATGCTGAAGCAATATTGCAGTTAGTGATGATTGACCATTAGTGATGACAACTGCAGTTAACAAGCAGAATCACTTAAGATAAGAGTAATATCCAGAACAGAAAAAAAGAGAAGAAACAAGCAGATTGCAAGCAGACACCATATTAAAAAACATGCATATTTCAAGAAACATGCATATTTCAAGCAGACAGCACAACAACTACTACCGACTCACAGCCACACAGCCTACAGTGAAATCAACTGCAAATAATATCAATATCACACCAGAGGATGCTTAAACAACTCCAAAAACAGCATTACCAAGTTTACTTAAAAACTAGCAAAAACCCGTTTGGATTTGTTGCTTTCATATGGTACATGTACAAAAGTTGTTGAGGTCTGTTTGAAGTCACCATTATGGAGATCAGTATTAATGTTAGCTGATGGGCACTTGGCCATTGACTTTGGTTAAATTAATTATCTTTCAGAAACTGTTGAAAGTGCATGTTATCACTATTGTGTACAATATGGCATGCTCCTGACTGCAATGACATACCTCTTACAATGTGCACTTTTTGGAATCAGTGACTGACAGGTGGATTTTTACACATGTGAGTTCCCAAATGAGCAAGAATGTCTTTAAAAATGCAAAAAAAGTTATTAACTGTACCATTGTAAGACATCTGCTCATAACCCCTGTTATTGAACAAACTGCTTATGATTATGCTTTTATGTGGAACGTCCAACAAATGGATGCATATGCTTTATAAAAACTGTAGACATAAGTCATATTAAATGCATATTTCATGCATATTTCATTATGCTTCTGTCTAAAGAAAAAAAAATGATTACAGAGACTCGTCCTCAATGTTTGAATAGCCACTTATTTGTCTTCAATATTAAGATGTTTTATATGGCATATAATGGCAGATGGGAGGATTGTTCGGGAAACCTGCTTGAAAACAGTCATTAGTTTTGTAATTACAATTTGGTGTTTCTAGTGGCGCAGAAAATTACACACAAAGCTTTAGTTCATGGTGAATGAAGTGAAGTAGCACAGTATATTTAAATAATGTATGGACTTTTCTAACTTTATTTAAAAGGATAGTTGAGATGGACTAGAACGTTCAGAAGAAAATGATTCAGAGGTTGCCCTTTCATGGCTCAGATTTTATGTAATAAAAAAATGTTTATGTAATTTTATGCAATATTATTTATGTATAAAAAATGTATAAAGAATTATATAATCTATTTTATAAATTGACATGTTACACAAAACAGAATATTATAAAAAAAGAAAGAAAAAAAATAGCGTTCTGCCTGCAAGTCTATGGCACCATAAAATACATTTATAATACATAAATACATAAATAAATAAAACACATTAATTTAAATTTATACAAAACATTTTTGTATTTATAACATTCTATTTAAAGAAAAAAATGGATGCCTATTATTATATTGTTTACTGCAGACCTTAAAGCTTTTAAGCAGACCAATCAGGCGCAGATATAGCGAGAAGATCTTCGATTGAGTGGGTCCAATTAGCGGATCTAGTTAAGGATCCCTGACATGTGAATCAGCAGAGCTGTAGTGATTGGCTGATTGGTGTTACATGATGTTTTCCATAGTGCTCTGGGAAACTCCGAGACAATACTAGAGAACAGACGAGTCACGACTCCAGCAGATCACCCACCATGTTCTCATTAGAGGAAGCCTCTGCCTCCCACACACAGGGGTGATTATCCATCTCTCTTCTTCCTCAGAGCTTCCTCTCTTCTTGTACTCTTTTCTAAGAGCTTTCTTTCTATGTCCTCTTCCTCCTCCTTCTCCTAGATCCTCTCATTCAAACTCCCATTTCAATTCAGATCTTTTTTGGGGGGGTTGAGATTCTCTCTCGGTCTCTTTTGCTGTACCCTAAAGGGAGCTGTTAGTCGAGAAATATTGTCGTTTGATCATTTTCATCTTACACTCTTTTTATGTACCGATTTTTTTTATATCAGTTGCAAGCATTAAATAGTTGCTAGCCAATGAAAAAGATTCAATAGCTTGAAAAACTGAATTAATTAACAGAAATTATAGTGATCCTCACTAATAGTATGTGTAAGAATAGCATTGGCCCAAATAGAGAGTCCTGTGGGAGCCACGGGAGAAAGTTGTATGCCTTTCATATCATTTTTCTTAATATGCTTCTCACGTATTTATCAAAAGAAGAGAAGACACTCGACAGAAAATTCTCTAGTCACAGAATTGCTGTAAATCCAATCAAACTGGGCACGCATTTCTTTGTTAGTTTGTAGGACGCCAAATAAGCAGGTGTCAACATTCAGGATGAATCCTGACAAAACAATCCAATGCAAAGGAAAATATTGCCTTATAACTGCAATAAATACAGGTTACGTTTGGTTGCTACTTAATGTCCAATGTAAAATCTGAATCCTAAAGCAAAACCAGTTTAATAATCATATTTCTCCCTAGGCTGACGCAAATGAAGATATGTGCCCCTCTATTACAGAAAAGCCACAGAAAGAAAACCCGAGCCCTGAGGTAATCAGCCGGTTTCTGATTAAAAGTTTTATCATAAAAAGTTTCATCATCTTGATTTATACTAAAGCTTTTTTTGGTAACCTGTCAATGTTGTGATGTATGTTTGTTTTTTTGTTTGTTTTGTTTGCTTTTTCATGTAAGATGACATTAGATCAATTCACTGTGGTGTTGACATTGGATTCTTGATCTCCAACACGTCTCCCACCTAACAATCCCAATTTCTTTGTTAGGACAGAGCAAGGTCAGACTGGATCAAACCAGAAAGATATCCATAAATGTGCTAGACTCCAGTGAAAGAAAAACATCACTGATCACTTCACTCCAACTACAGCACTTTAAAACTGTTCATACGTAATTAAAAGAGGAAGTGAACATTTAGTGAATATCCAGTAACATTTTACAGTAAAGTCACATTTGTTAATATTAATTAATGCAAACATAAACTTACAATGAGCAATATATTTTTACGCCATGTATTAATGTTTGTTGACATTAGTTAGTAAAAATCGAATTGTTCATTGTTTGTTCGTGCTGGTTCACAGTGCATTAACAAATACAACTGTATAAGTAAATGTTAAAATTAACATTGACTATGATTAATAATACTGTAGAATTATTGTTTTTGTAAAGTCTTACCAAAAATCTTTTTCAAACACTGATTCTTTATGCAGGCCTCATTTCCCGTTATGAACCCTCTCCAGTCTGCAATTGGTTTATCACTTTAGCAGTGAACACTTGTGTTATCAGCATTTCATTTAAATTAGTTTAAATGTCATTTTACAACTGATAATATATAAATGTATAGCCACCTGGGTCATGGTTCAGTAATTTCCGACAGTCTCAGTTTTGTACATTATTATTGCCCCGTGACCTTATGAACACTGATCTAATGTTTTAATGAGTGCTAATGTCCACTCCATTGTACGTGGTGTGAATGCCAGTCTCTGGTAGTGTTGTGATTCTAACCAAAGGTAGTCAATGAATGACTTATAATGAATAGGCCTACATTGAACTCTTTGTTTAAAATCTTTTTCTCACCCTTTTCTTTCTTTTATATGAACACATTCACACTTTCTCAAATGTTATACAAATTGGCCACCGACAAACTTATCTTTCCTATTCCCTTGTCTTTATAAAGGCGTCTCGATGTCCTGTAACACGGTACCTGCGTCCACTAATTAGCCCGACCCACAACATTTAGCCCATTACCGTGTTGCATACAAGGAGCCTAATAATACCTTGAGAAATGGGTCTGTTAGTTTTATCATTTTTCTCAATTTAGAGTTGATTGGCTGGTGCGGGACCCCTGAAAACATGCTATTTAAATCTGCCATGTTGCTCATGCATACTCATTTCTGTGTTGTTTTTGTTAGCCCTACTGGAAGATGTTGTAACTACACCATTTGGATACAAAACGTTTATTTGTTTGTTTTCTTGCTTATTTATTTGTTTTTGTATTTATTTATTTGCTTTATTTATCTTCTGCATTTTCTTTTTTGCTTTATTTATTTATGTTTAATTTATTTGTTTGTTTGTTTATTTACTTGCAAAAGCTGGAAATAGACTTTTCCCCCCTTCCTTGTCTGCTGCCTTTCATGTCACAGTCAGATAATCTAGAATTTGAGATTATGTGGCTTCTTTTGAGTCTCGGCTTACAGCCTGAACTAGTAGCCCTATCTACTGGGTCATGCCAACCAGCCAAACTTTGACCTCTTTGTTGCATATATCAATTTAATAGAAACAAGCAACCTTCATTCTCTCCTCGGGTCAATTTGACCCAAAACTCATAAAAAAAAAATGATTGGAGTTCATCGGAGTGGTCCAAGATCCTAGGATTTTTATCCCACTTTAACGAATACACACACACACACACACACACACACACACACACACACACACACACACACACACACACACACACACACACACACACACACACACACACACACACACACACACACACACACACACACACACACACACACACAAACAAAATTGACTGGATTCGAGGAGTTTATGTGGTTGTAATAAAAAAAGTAACAAATCCTTCCCTCACATGATAAGTTGACCCACATAGGAATGAATGGAATGCGAGGAATGCTTCAGAAATACTAGAAAAACCAAAGAAAAATGCTACAAAATTCAAACTAAAAATGATAAAGCTTTAACAAACAAATATTTTATCATGTCTGTATGTGTATCTGAATACATACTGAAGAGATAAACTCAAGAACTGACTTTAGGACCCAGCAGAACAGCACATTTGTTGCATATAGAGCTATAAATCCGTCAAGAATCATAACATATCACGATATACTATTTGTTTTTCCACAAGAGGTCAGCAGCAACAAAGCAGCAACAATGTGAGAAGAATGAAGAATGAGAAGAATGCGCTTCAATTATATTATTTATTGATACAATCTAGAAATTTGAGGTATAAAAATAGAAAGAAAATTATTATAAAAATTCAATGATATATATTTATTTGTCCAGAAAGCTCATATTATACACACACACACATACATATATACACACATATATATATATATATATATATATATATACAATTTTAGGGCTATATATCATTTTTGACCCACGAGGTAAAGATTTGTTACAGGATGCGAGGGAAGGATTAAGGTTAAATTGAGTATTTTAAACAATTATATTGGCTAATATGGCAGTTCAGATTCACTTTTCCCCTCCATTACCTACATACCTAGGTTTATCTTGTCAAGGTAAGAACCATTAGCAATGAAAGTTTTTTATTTGTTGTGAAAGGTCGTTGAGAACAAGATAAGATGAAAACTTCACTGATCCCCCTGGGGAAATTGAGACTTTACTAAGACTACAGCAATAAAAGACAAACAGCAGCTTCAAAAAGCATTTGGACACTTTAGCAACACTTAAAGACGTGTGAATGTCACTGCATTAGATATCAAAGCAAGTAGAATTTATTTTAAAGATAGCGCAAGCACAATTTTTTTCTAACGAGCTTGTTAAGTTTAAATAATAAAACAACCAAGACAAAAGAGGGATAATTTCATCTGCATAAGGCTATACTTGCATAGGGTGATTACGTATAGCAAATCTTAACTCTTTCCCTGCTAGATTTTTTTTTTTTTAAGTTGCCAGCCAGCAGCAGCATTTTTGATAATTTTCACAAAATGCTCATGGTCCCCAGAATAATATGTTGCAGGAATATCTGAACATGCAATATCAAAAGAAAGAACAGACAAAAAATGATTCAATGGCGGGAAAAGAGTTGCTTGATTGCTTGTCTCGTCACAAAATGTAAATTAGCCTAATTATTGCCCAGCTCTAATGTGCTAAATGTGACTAAGGAACAAAAATATTAAGATATTATAAACATTCAAGTGACGATATTATGCTTTTACAGATATTACCTTTCATGTATAGTGTGCTATATAGTTGTTTGTGAATGCAAAAGGACTGCAGAATTTAAAACTTTCTAACATCTACTTTGACCCACTATTTTCCTGCTATTTTCTTTGAAGACGCTATTTTCTGTGCTGTCAAAGCAAATCCACTTTGACTGCTTTTCCAAAAGATGATGACTCAGGCTTAACTTGATGTGGCAAAACCGATGGCGTTTCTTACTGTTGGTATCAGTGTGTATCAAGTCTTGAGGAAGCCTCTGGAGGTGAACTTCAGATATGTACTGGTCATTTTATTTCCGACACGAGCTGTAAGCAGTAGACCAATAACAACAGACTGGGCCATCTGACCAATCAAAGCAGAGTACGCTCTCGGAAAGGAGGGGTTTAGAGGGACTGAATCCTTTATCGAGCCATTTCAGACACTGTGAGAAAACAGATGATGCTGCAATGTATATTAAGAGAAATTTAAAACGTTTTAATTTTTATTTTTACCATGAATGCATGTAAACCTATTTTAGGAGACCTTCAAAACTAAACGAGGAGTCTTTTAAATAGCATTAATAGAGGCGCTTTAATATTATGAATTTATGTAAAGCTCAATAAATACATTTGACTTGACGTATTTGTCCATAGTTTATGTTGTGAACTACATGAACTGAACACTGATCAGTAGGATGCTTCTTGACTGATTTGCTTCACTTAAAACACATATCAGTTCTGCTTGTTGATTCAGATTGGTTTAGTCCGGTTTCAAGAAGAAAGATTAATGGACAAGCCTTCTGTTCCTAAAAAACAATTACTTGAGGCTTGAATTACATATTCTTATTTCTCCGGCCAGAAAGAAACAAATGGAGGTGGAGGTCCTAAAAACAAACAGGCACTGTGTTCTCAATGGCATTTAAGTTATTTTTTGCATCTACAGAGATAATTTATTGAAATTTCAATGTGATGGCTGGAATGGAATACTCATCTGCTCGCAGCCAAATCTCTCATTACAGAAAACAGATACGATCGAGCATTTGCCATCCCTAAAACTGGCCATAGCAGATTTTATTTGTGCCTCTCGGCATTGTAATTAATAGTTCAGTTTCCCAGGCCTTTGTGAGAGAGTGTAATTACTCTCTTTATGGCAAAGGCGATCCCTTATGATTGTCCGTCTCTCTGTCTTTCTCACAAGTATTGAAAGCTTTTCAGGCACAAATTTTGCAACACTAAACAATCAGCTTTAAATACAGCAGTTTCCAAATAAAAGCTCTAAAAGCAAAAAAAAGCAAATCCTTCGTGGGACGCTCTCGCCTCTGTTTTGCTGATCTCATTTAAGGCACATCTATTTGAAGCGTGAACGGCAGAGAAAACAGTATGCACGCCGTTTCTGAGCTGTATTTGGCTTGCTGGCTGTTTGCATTGGAAGACACTTTCTTGTGCCGCCCGTGGTGCTGTAGCGGGACCCCAGAGAATCTGACGGCGGTCACATGAGCAGCTTCTCTCGTCCCTGGAGGTCTAATTACTGCTGGCTTTAGAGCACTGGTCAGGCTGAGCGCTCCGGGTCTTCTGCCTCGGATTAGTCAAACACCACCTGAGAATTAGAACATGATCTAGAACACTGCGATCTTTCAGGCCATCTTTTTAGGTGTCTTCAAGGATGAACATTTAAATAGAAATGAGCATAAATTGTGAATAGTGAATGGAGCAGTCTGACTCATATGAGATGTCACATGAAGTGTGTCTGCACATGCCTATTGGAATTATGAAGGATATAATATGTGTGAAAAATATGAGATTTTGAAAATTGAATGTGGCAAGTTCTGCAAACAGCTTGTCTTGCCTCAGAGAATTATGGAATATGGATTTATTTATTTAGTGCTGGAAAAACAGCAGAGCTTGTCACCAGTATAAAATGGCCCCAAAATGCACATAAAAATGTAAGAATGTCATTAATGAAATATCCATCGTACAATCATCTGAAACAAATGATACACAAATACAAAATATACAATATTTTGTATTTTCACTTAAATTTTAGTTTAATTAGTAATTTTGTCAGTACTTTTGTTATTTGTCATTTTATATTACATTTATTTATATATATTTTTTACTATTTATTTATATTTTATTAGTTTTAGTTCAGTTTTATATTTTTTTATTTACTTCCAGTTAGTAGTTTAAGAGCATTTCATTGCATCATTTTATGTTATTTCAGCTTTATTGCAAATTAAAAAAAATGTTTTTAGTAGTTTTAGTTAACAAAAATAACCCTTATTTCAACTGGTTTCAATTGAAGTTTGTTCTGGTGAAATTTTTAGTGGATGTAAGTTAGTTGACAGAAATAGTTCACAATATTAGCAATTAACATGCTATAATACCTTCTGTCAAGCACACACCTTACACACCAATTATGAAATTTTACACTTCTTCAAAGTTTTCTTGTAATTTCATTAGTAAATGCCACTTGGTTTGTTACTTTGTTACTTTATGTAATGTTTTTGTTGTTGTTGTTGTTGTTGTTGTTGTTGTTGTTGTTGTTGTTGTTGTTGTTGTTGTTGTTGTTGTTGTTAAAGGTAGGGGAGGCACTTTCAGAGAGGCTATAGCAATCAGCAAAAACTTTTTTTTTGGTCCTGAGACTTTTACTGAAGATATGTGCGTTTTATATATGTTTAGACCAATTATATTATTGATTGCTATCAAGATGTGGTTTATGCAAAATCTTTCATGTTTGAATGTATTAACATTTTATTCTTTTTATTGATGTCTTTTATCAATAGTTTTTCTGTGTGAATTCTATATCCTTTTTCTGCCTCGTTACTGTAGATGATTTTCCCTGTCTATGTTATTGATTTCTTTGAGAGTTTTTTTTCCTTCAGCCTTGATTGCATGATGTTCAGTTCCATGTTAACAGTGTATCTGTTCTTATCTCTGCAGACATGAGATAATGCAAGATCTGCTGTATTGCAAGAACATGGAGTCCTAATCAGATCTGCTTGGTACATCTTGTCTATAGAGTGCATCCTTAAATGGTTGCAAAAGTATAATAATAATTGTAATAGGTACTTTACCTATAGTCCCTTATAGTCCCTTGGGTCCCTATTTCCCTTATCCTATATGTAATATAAAATGTTTAGTTTCAGAAGACTCAGGGCTTCTTTCTTGTCTCTCTTTCCGTTCCCTATACTCACAAACTTCATCTGTTAGATACAACTTTGGATTTTATTATTATCTATTGACTAAGATAGATTTATTTTTCTATCTTATCTTGAATCGTTTTTCATATGCACTTGATTCATTTGTTATTACAATTTTTCATTTTATTTAATAATATTTCGTATTCCTTATTCAAAATCTGATCTCTAACAGAATCAATGCTCGTCTGCATGAATCACACTAAATAAAGATGTGAAGAGAGTTTCAACCAGTATAACAAAAAGTGTTTATGAAAAAAACAGTTATGTAATCTACCCAACTTGTAAGTGTCGTTTAAAATGTCCATATAGGTTTTGTCTTGATTGATTGCCTAACCCATGATTGTTCTGGTCCACCATCTTGACCACCACCGAAATAAGTCCTATCCAACCAAGAAAAATATGGAAATTCATTCTGTTCTATGCTGGTTCAGTTCTAATGTGTGAACTGATGCCGCCTTTCATGCTGCACTATATTCGTAAATTTGTCTAGTGTCTGAGAGACTCACATGTGTTCATATATTACATTGTGTACGTCAGGTGTAAAGGTCAGTACCTGAAAGCAGTGGATCTCTGAATGCGGTCCATCAGCTTTTCTGTCATTCTGGCATAGCTCATAACATCCATCAAAGCAGCTCCAAAGGCCACCGCACAAGATCTCACACACTCCTAATGTCCTCAAGAGGGGCAGGACGAGGCTTTCTGCTCAGCATCGCAATGGAAAATACTGTATCGTTCCTAGCCTTGCGGATCTATACCTTTGAATATCATACAGTCTGATTCACGTTTCAGCTGATTTTGTCTCGCATAGATAAAGGTATCATTGGATGCCACCCATCGCAATTCCTTTTAATGTGATGTCACAGGGGGTGTAAATCTGAAATTGATGATCCTACAATAATAGGCCGCATACAGCAAAGTGCTACCTCATTCAAATAATGACACAGCAGTCTCTGCAAACAGTTACACAGACAATACTGAAGAGATGGCTGAAAATGATTGTTTAGGTCCATATTACATCCAAAACCATCAAATCTTTGTAGCATACATTCTAAAAAAAAAAAAATAATTCAGTGGCTGTGTAAAAATCATAATATGCTACCCTTAATAAAATCCCTGAATATCACTTAAGTGATTGTTTGAGTTGGACATGCCAAAAAAATAAGGCCTAAAAATCCAACAGTTCATTTTGCCTAAAATGTACATATATTATTTACGTTGTTCACAAAAAGAATGTAGTATCTGACTAACAAATTATACTATTAAAATAAAATATACCTAATATTTTTGTAAAATTTCCAGATACTTGAGAATGATGAAATGATACTGATCAATTTCATGAACCACAATTATTACTTATTTCAAATCAATTTTATTAATCTTTTATAAAAGCTTTGGAAATTGAGTATGTTGGACACAATTAACGATTGTGCATAGGAGCATAGTGAGCATCGATGCTCCCTGGTTTTTACGGTGCATTGTGGGATTTTTTAGGGAGCGAATGCTCCAGAGGAAGGATTTTTATAATTCAGCCCGTATAATGGCCGACTCCCTGATCAGTGCCCTGAATACCGAACTGGGGAGCTGTTTGAGATTGAGTTCAGTTTGTTCGGATGATGTGAACACTGTTTTGCAAACCGAACCTGAGTCTGCAAAAAAAAGGTGGTCTGGAGTACGGTTCATGTCAACTCCTGTACAGTTCGGTGCTGATTTGAATACAATCATACTAAATTGTGGAAGTGAACCGCTATTGATGATGCATGATATAATACAACTGTGATTTCATGTGTGTTCTCACTCACATTCCTGACAAGTGTGACTGATGCAGTGCAAGCAGAGAGAATGCATATCTCATTTCTGCTGGACTCCTGTGTTCTTTAGAACATTTGCAGTAGGGTATATTTGCAGCAGATATACACCGTAATGTGATGACGCTTTGAAAAAATCAAAGGTTCAACATTTTTGTGTGTGTGTGTTTTAGTGATGTTAGCACATGTAGTTGCTCTACTGCTAGCTAGTAGCTGCCATTTTTAGTGGATTCAAATTAAATAAGTTCACATGAGTAGATCATAGTTTAAGTAGGCCAACCATATAAACGTGACTTGATTTGTAACAATTTATTATAGATATTTCTCTTGCTTCCATTAAACATCTTGGAGATTTCACAGAGCCGGTTGCAGTGCTTCTTTATTCATGAAAAATATATGCAGTGTATAATATTGCATAGCATGTTGGAACATTTCTATGATGCTTTCTAGGTAGGAAAAAAATATTTTATTCTGACCAAAACACAAAGTTTTACGTCTTTCCTTTATGTTAATGGTACATTTTACAGCCCTAAACTTACTATTCCATCTAATAGTAGTCAAAGCAAGAATTGTCCTGTCATTTCAAATGAATATTGGATATTAGTTTCCAGGTCACACCTCACTTTTCTCTTGTACTCTTCAGTCTGCAGGTCTTGACTCAAGTTTGTTGTTGTTTTTCTGTTATTTTTGCTTTCAATCTGAAGAAGTCGGACGGCATTAACAGCAAGGCTTTTGAATTATTTAGAGTAAAATGGTTTTTATGCTCAAAGGTACGTTTTATTTTTCCCTCGAGTCATCCATCTTGCTTCCAAATGGCTTTTGCCTGAACCACGAGGGTACCCAGCCATACATCCAGCAGGAGCCATCTTTCTCGAGGAAAGCTCACAGTCACTTAGCCCTTTCACGTGTGCATGCTCGTAAATATCATTAAACAAGCCTGATACCCGACAAATGCAACAATACATGCATGACCTATCATGCAAGCACTTAAAAACAGTATCAAATATTCATGTATGAAAATGATTGCAACTGCTTTTCAAATTCAAATTTGCAATGAAAGATGGCAGGTGACTCTATAGTTCTTTAGATTGTCGATAGGGGAATTCCTCAAGAATGAATTGAACACAGTTTTTTTAGCGACTGATTCAATTATTCAATTATGCAAAAACACAGCAACAAAATCTGAGGGGAACCGGTTTGCACGGCACAATACCCTGTTGCAGGATGATGTTGCTAGTTTGAGTACCTGCTTTCCAAAATCTTTGCATTTGCTCTATGCATTTGCTGTTGAACTCTTTGTGAGTGAATGCAGAAGTTTCTCAGAGGAACGCAGAGGTTGCGAGCGAATGCAACATTTATCGGGGGAACGGTAAGTCTTTGCGAGAGAACGCAAAAGCATTGCAATATATTTTTCCTCCAATCCCATATTTTTTAAACCACCATGTCCCTTTAGGGGCTCTGCATTTTTCCACTATAAAGAACCTCTTGTGCAATAGAAAGGTTTTATGTATTTAAAAGCTTCATCAACCATAGATGCCAATAAAGATCCTTTACTTTTAAAGTGCAGCACTTGGTTTTTTAAATGACATTAAAAACTCATAGTGCATCGCTATTCCAGTGCATTTAGTCCCTAGTTACACTAAATTGCCAGAGCAATTCAAAAAGCCATTTTCTTGTTTATGTATGGGTTTTGATGGCTAAGCTGCACATCAACAACTACAGTGGACACTAGTGCATCATCTTGTACACTGCCACCAAGTGGCAAGCCATTGTATTTGTATTTTCTTTTCTCAAAACTAAGATGGCTGACAGCCATTCAGAAATGCCAAGTTGCTCCGGAATATCCATTCATTCCCTTGTTGTAACTTCAAATAACATCTAAGGATTCACATCATTGTGAAATTTTTCCAAGTATTCATTTTAGATTGGAAAGAAATTCTGATTAATCATCTGTCCATTAAGTTGGAAATCATGCATCACTGGATATTTTTCAGCTACAATTCATACAATTACTGTGACTCTTGTTCTTGAAAATACTTCATCTGCAATAACTCTTTTGGCTGTAAATAAATGTATTTGTGTTACTAGAATGTAATTTGCAGTTACGTCAAAAAATAATATAATTATGTTATGTATGTTACTTGCAATGCGTTACTTGTTACATTAAAAAGGTAAATGATTATGTAATGCACGTTACTTTTAATATGCACGTTACATCAAAAAGTTGATCTGATTACGTAACGCATGTTACATGTAATGAGTTACTTGTTACATCAAAAAAGTTATCGAATTACTCAGTGCACGTTACTTGTAATTAGTTACTTTACTCGTTACATCAAAAAGTAATCTGATTACATCATAACTGAGTTACGCCCACCCAACACTGCTCATTTCAGATGAGATTGAAAACACCTGATTTTAGCCTGAGGTTTTCTCAGAGAGGAGAGCTACGGTATAAATGTGTCTTAATTAGAGTGATCAGCCAATAAGGGGAAATCAAAATACTCTGCTTTTCTACATGAGTTGGGTTTCCACAGAGTTGTACCTTCACCGGTTGTAGAAATCTTTGATGGAATCATGTCCTCATGTTCTGGTATCGAAGACACACAAAGTTCAATTTGTATGAAGTTCTCCGTCTGCTGGCCAAACAATATATATTTTTTATATATACTTTATAGTTTTCACATGATTCTATATTTTATCCATTGGTTTGTTAACACAGTATTATGTATTTATTACTGTATTATATTTACAATCATTTAAAACCAAAAGTGCATACTGTCCACTCAAATGGACAACCTAAAGTCTCTTAGAAAAATGTGTACAAAAAATTTGTTAAAATTTTGTTTTTCGTGCCCCAGGAGCAATAAAAACACACAGAAAAATTCCTGACTGAGGGTGGCATAATTCATGCATAAACGTGCTTTTTAGTGAATTTCCCCTTTTCAAATGTGCTTAAAATTTGGTTTAAAAAATGCATAAACCGAGATATCTAGTGCCTAAACACAGCGAGATCCTGAATATATTATAGAATATTGATTTTGTTTCAAGTGAATATGAGAAGGAAATTTATACAAAAGAAGAGCTCTCTCTCTCCATCTCCCTCACATCTTAACCAAATTTAGCTGGTAATATACAATAACATCATCTCGTCAGGCAGTTCTCCTCCTTCGAATGGCAGCCCTTAAATGCTCTGACATAAAATATCTGTCTGCTGCAATTTCATCCTTCCATTTGTAGCAACTATTCCTGAAGAAACAGAAGGAATGTCGTATCACAATGCCAGACAATCAATTAAACAGATTCAGTCCCTTCCACTTTTCCTTTCCGATACAATGAGCAATTTCATTCATTTTTCAACAGGTGTGTGTCGATTCCATCTGTAGCCAGTTGGATGTTAATGGTTACTCATTAGGGAATCACATTATAATTGGTTCTTGTTGAAGTCAACATGAAACAACATTTGCAGCAGGAGTGGGAAACAATTAGAATTTAAGAGCTGGCTCTTGTTCAAATCATGAGTTGGAATGACAAGAAGAGCAGTTTACTGAATTATATTCAAATAAATTCAACAAAGTCTAAAAGCAGAGGAGTTCATCAGTCCAAAAGAACAAAATGAGCCAAAATCAACTTGATTTCAATAGTATGCTCTTCCATTAAAAATGATGAGATTATATACACACTACTGTTCAAAGACTTGGTGTTGGTAAGATTTAATGATCACCAAGACTACATTTAATTAAAATACACATTGTGAAATAATATAAGAATTTAAAATAAAATATATTTTTTTATTTGAATATATTTTAAAATGTAATGTATTCCTGTGATGCAAAGCTGAATTTTCAACATCTTCAATGTCACATGATCCTTTAGAAATCATTCTATGATGATTTGCTGCTCAAGAGACATTTCTGAAAACAGTGATGCTGCTTAATTTTTTTTATTTGTTAAACTGATAATGTTTTAGGATCCTTTGATGAACAAAAAGTAGAAAGAACAGCATTTACAAAACATACATCTTTACTGTCACTAAGTAAAAGTATTCATTTCTTTAAAAAAAATTACAAAAAAACTAGGTAACACTTTATTTCGATAGTCCACTTTATACATTCTACTAACTATAAGTAACTTTGCAGCTACATGTCAACCGACTCTCATTAGAGTATTAGTAGACTGTCTGCTTAATATCTGCTAACACTTTATTAGTAACTTAGTAACTACAAGTCAACTTGTTCTACTAACCCGAACCCTAACACCTAACCATAACCATAACAGTCTTCTACACTCTAATGAGAGTTAGTTGACATGTACTTGAAAAGTTACCTATAGTTAGTAGAATGTCTAAACTGACTATCGAAATAAAGTGTAACCAAAAAATATATTACATATAGCTGTTTCTTTTTATTACATTATAGAAGGCATTCAACTTTTAACCATCATGACATTTTTAGGTGACATATGTCAAAACATTAATATATTTCGATGAAAGATTACGAAGATAAACTACTTTTTCTTTAGGATAACATGTACTGTTGTTCATGCAAATAAAAGCAATTTCAATTTCATGTTCAATTTCAGACTCTGAACTTCTCCAGCATGAGGTAAGCGTGTTTATGTATGTATGTATAATATATATATATATGTGTGTGTGTTTGTATGTATGTATGTGTGTGTGTGTGTGCGTGCGTGCGTGTGTATATATATATATATATATATATATATATATATATATACACATACATACATACATACATATATATACAAACAGGTGAAACTCCAAAAATGAGAATATCGTGCAAAAGTTATAATTTGGATTATGGCTTACAGCTTATGAATACCCCAAATTCAAAATTTCACAAAATTTTAATATTGCATGAAATCAATAAAAAAAAAGGATTTTAAATACAGAAATGTCGGCCCTCTGTAAAATAATATCATGCATATGTATATAGTTATATATACTAAATATATTAGTTTAACCTTTTAATTTGAATTACTGAAATACACAAACTTTTGCATGATATTCTAATATCCTTTCCGTGCACTTTTTATTTTATTTGTACCGATCTCAGAGGTTTGAGAATAAATTATTTTCATAATTAATGCTGATTCCTTGAGAAATTTATTGTGTACGCTTGAATGCTTAATGCATGTATCATGTCTCAAAGGAGACTGGATTGTTAGCATTGCCCAGTTAACCCCTACTGGTAGATGCTGGACTCACTCCATCTGGATCCAAAAAACATCTTTCTCCTTTGACAGCTATTTAAACGCAGCTGTATAATTCTGGCAATACCATAGGTATTTCATTCACATATATATTGTAAAAGATTTAACAGACTCTAGTGGACTTACATTTGTAGTAATACCAGCCAATCAGCATCGTGATGTCACATTCCAGCCGCTCCAGACTCATTAGTTGCTTAGTCACAAAGTATTTTAACAGAAAAAAATGACACACATTTGACACATATTAGAGTTTAACAGGTGTAACATTTGTAATGTTTGATCCAGAATCATTATGTCATTGTCACTACTCTAATGCCACCCAACCTTGGGATCACACGAAAAATTTGCGCTCTCTTTGCGGCCTACAGTGGACCATCTAAAAAAAAAAAATCCTCCACACCACTCAGATAGATAAAACCTCTCCTCAATCATCTGAAAAATGTCAGAGACTAAAACGGCTCATTAATAGCTAAATGAATCACATAATAAAGCCCCTGGCATACCGCCTCATGCACCACTATACGTTCACGTCATCTTTATTGATCCAGCTCCTGAGGGTTGATCTACAGCACCGATCTAATTGTGTTCAGTGAAGAGTTTATGGCGTTTGCAAGGAGAAGCATCTATTAAAGGCTGCTTGGCTAGAAAGCCACGTGACGGCCTGTCAACAAAGCCCTGAGATGAAATGGTGCCTCTGTCATTAAAAATAATAGCAACAGAAGAGTGGAAAGAGGGAAAAAAAACAGCCTTTTATATTCGATGAAAATCTAGCTTGCAAGTGAAGAGACAGAGGCTATACGGCGATAGACAGAAGACATAACACCAGAAAACACAGCCACAAAGTGCTAATTAGAGAAATCGAACCCTTGTTCAGAAGCCACATTTGAATATGAGACTATTAAAAGGGATCCCTCATTCCCACTTTGTCACTTCCACAATGCACTGCTGTTGCGAATGAACAGTGTCTGAACAGTGTCAGTACTGCAAGCTGGTGAAGCAGAGCCACACTTCAGCTTTTTGTTTCTGTCACATATTCCTGTTCAACAAATAGTACAGAAAGTCTAGCTGTAATTTTATTAATTATTCTTCTTTTCGTACTTCTGAGGAAACACATTTAGAAATAATTATTGTAATTCTAATGCCAAAGGATGAGATCAATTTGACAATACAGTAAATCATCTCTAGTAAAAGAGGATTTTTTACAGTAGTAAAAGTGACAAATTTTTTTAATTCTTTTTTTTTTTATATACTGTATACTGGAAACCTGTAGCCAACCTAGATCATAAAAATATGTTTGTGCTTCCCTGAGAACAGACTACTCAAATAAAAACACAACTACAGGAATAACTATGATTAGAGTTGTTTGCAGAAATGATCCAGTAAACATTCACTATTTTACCGTGTGAAACACAGGCTACAATTAATCTCCCTAAATGCTATTTTCTCAATTATGCGCATATTTTCACTTACCTACATCAACCAATATATGTTTTACATTTACGCCGGTTCTCTTTGCATCAATTATCTTTTTAGATAAACTCAAGGGCTGTAAATTAGTAGACATAGTTGTGATGAATTTACACTAGTTTAACTGGATTTAACGTGTCACGTGTTGAGTTTGTGTGTTCATGTTTAGAGTTTTATTTTTGACCTGGTTTTCTGTTCATGTGTGAGTTTCTTTGTTAATCTTCTAGCCTGTAAATAAGTTCAGTTCACCTCAGGTCTCCTCCTGTTATTTTCTATGGTTACTGATTGAGTTAGTTCCCTTACGAAGGGAACTCAACGATGCGTCCATCGACGCCATGGGAACGCCCCCAGCGTGACTGCGTCTGAAGCATCTATGTCAACTAGTCCAATGGAAAGAATGAGCGTCACGGGCGGGTGACGTCATGACCAGGATATGATAAAGCACATCCGGTGCAAACCGGCATTAGCTTCTGTTGCCTCAGCAAGCGATCTGTGTCAAACTGTCTGTTATATTTACTGTTGTCTGTCTGATATATATATATTTATGGAAACTAAACAATTGCACAACTCTGTGTTCTCCCTGCTCGCGCTATTTAACGAGTAGGGACACACACGAGCTTTGTGTGATGTGTTTGGGAGTAGAGCATGCGGTATCAGCCTCCGAGGGGGCTGATTGCCAACATTGTGAGAAGCTTTCGCTTCGCATGCTCCGCTCCCGCCTGTCACTTTTCGAGGAAAGTGGCCGGGCTCGCAATTCTCAGGGTGACAGGTCCCGCGTCTGCCGAGGCAGCGCGGAGAATGCATTCCTGTGGATCGCGAATAGGATCTCTTTACGGGGTTGGAGACGGGTCCGCGGATCTTATCTCCTCCCTTTCCACGAGGGATCCAGTGCTCTCTCGCCGGTCTCGGAAGCCCGCGCTGCGGTCTCTTCCGCCCGGGGAGAGAGAGAAATCAATGCTTCAGTGCTCTACCTCCGAGGAGGTAGATGTGCTGGGCATTGAAAGTGACACAATCATGGGGGAAGTGAATTTGCCATCTCTTTCCCCAGCGTATGAGAAATATATATAGCCTATATATATATATATATATATATATATATGATAGTTTATATATTATATATAAAATAAAGTGAATATATATAAAAAATATATATAAAAAATAATAAGCTGGTGGAAGTGTTTACTAAGGCTGTAGATAAATTAAATATTTATGGCCAGCAGAAATAAGGGGGCACTCGTCCTAAAAATAAAATAAATTAAACGAGTTTCCTTCCCTCTATTTTTCCACCTCCATCACGGGGCCTTCCATTTTTCCCGATCTGCACAGCGAGCTGTCTAGATCATGGAAAAAGCCTTACTCCTCTTGTCTTTTAGCCCCCACATTCATGTATATTCAGATATTTGGGGGTTAAGAGGGTATGGCTATACCCCGGGTAGAACAGACGCTTGCGAGCTATCTGTCTCCCGGTTCAGTATCGTACCTGAAGGCGTCGGCTTCTCTCACTAAACCATTAAAGAAAACTATTTTTTAATCTAGTGGGAAAAGCATATATGGCAGTGGGTCTAGCATGGGCCTGCTTGCACACCATAGCAGTGCTACAAGCATATCAGGCTGACCTGCTGCGGTATTTGGACAGAAGTGAGGGAGTTTGGCCCGATGGGGTTTGAGAACTCCGTCGGGCCACAGATTTATCTCTCAGGGATGGCAGCCCTTGTGGTCACTGAGAGACACCTCTGGCTCAATTTGATGGGAATCATAGAGAAAGATACAAGATAATCTCTCCCTCGCTATGTCCAACCCCCTGGGGCTGCTGGGCGTGAGCAGCTCCAGCCGTCTAGTTTCTCATACACAACACAGCAGCCAAAGCCTTCAAAGCAGAAGCCGGATCCGAGGACCGTTCTTCACGCTGAGAAGGCTGCGGCTCAAAAGAAAAAAAGGTCCTGATGTTCACGCATCAGGCCTGTGAGGACAGCCCCGACCGAAGTGGAGCGGTGTACACCTCATTTTACGGTGCCCGTTCCATTTCGGGGTCCTCACGAGACCGTTCTGCCAACCCTGCCACCCTCGGTGCTTCAGGGCGCAGCGGTCTCCAGCGAGTCGCTGATGCTATGCTGCGGCACAGCATCGGTTTCGAGCCCTCTGAGGGGGGCCTTAGAGCGGCCAGTTCAGGTAGTTCCTGCCATTATGTTTCAGGCTCCGGAATTGGCTGTCTCGATAACACCAGAGACCAGCCTCGAGAGGCTGGTTCCCTTAGTAAATTTTCTGGCAGCGTGGAAGCTTCTGCCGAATATTTCTCATTGGGTCCTGCAGATTGTAGAGAAAGGATACAGAATCCAGTTTGGTTCTCGTCCTCCTCGTTACAACGGGGTGCTGCCCACAGTGGTGCATCCCGAGCAGGCTCTGGTAATGGAGCAAGAGGTAAAGGCCCTGTTAGCAAAGGAAGCTATAGAGCAGGTGTACTCACCCGACATTGCGTCGGGTCTTTACAGTCGTTATCTCATTGTTCCAAAAAAGGATGGAGAGCTGCGTCACATACTAGATCTTCGTCTGTTGGAGTGTTTGGTGCTGGAACTCAATTCCAAAATGCTGACACTCAAACAGATCGTGACTCAAATCAGATCCGAGGACTGGTTTGTCACGATAGATCTAAAAGACGCATACTTCCATATCTCCATCCTCCCTCAGCACAGGAGGTTCCTGAGGTTTTCTTTGGGGCAAAGAACACCAGTATCAGGCACTTCCTTTCGGTCTAGCTCTATCACCCCGCACATTCACGAAGCGTGTAGACGCAGCTCTGGCCCCGCCAGGCTGCAGTGTATATGCATTCTGAATTGCATAGATGACTGGCTGATTCTAGCGGAATCAGAACAGTTAGCGGTTCGGCACCGAGGTGTCGTTCTCGCTCCTATGCAGATGTTGGGGTTGAGGCTCAATGCCAAGAAGAGTGTGCTTTCTCCAGTACAGAGAACCACTTTCCTTGGTGTGGTATGGGATTCAGTGACGATGCGGGCCACTCTGTCGCCCGTTCGTGTAGCTGCTATCCTAACAGCCACAAAAGAGCTGAGGCTAGGCCAGTCACGCACTGTAAAACAGTTAGAGAGACTGTTGGGTCTTGTGACAGCAGCGTCCAACGGGATAACTTTTGGCCTGCTGTACATGAGACCTTTACAGTGGTGGCTCAGGACCAGAGGGTTCTCCCCGAGGGGAAACCCACTTCGTATGATCAAGATCACGCGGCGGTGTCTCCGCACCTTGGTTATATGGAGGAAACACTGGTTCTTAATCCAGGGTCCGGTGTTGGGAGCTCTTTGCCATCGAGTTGTGATCTCGACAGATGCTTCCCTCACCGGCTGGGGAGCGGTATTGGAAGGCCGCTCAGCTCAGGGCTTGTGGAGGAGTCATCATCTCTCTTGGCACATGAATTGCCTAGAGATGATGGTCGTCTTCAATGCGTTGAGACATCTCCTCCCAGACCTGAGGGGCCATCATGTGTTGTTCTGGAACAGTGACTGTTAGGCCTCAGGGCAGCAGCGTCCAATGTGATACCCTTTGACCTGCTGTACGTGAGACCTTTACAGAGGTGGCTCAGGACCAGAGGGTTCTCCCTGAGGGGAAACCCACTCCTTACGATCAAGATCACGCGGCAGTATCCCCGCGCCTTGGTTATATGGAGGAAACTCTGGTTCTTGACCCACAGACAACACGTTGGTGGCCTCTTATTTTGGTCCCTCAAGAAATTACGCTGTCTGAGGGCAGTGTATATTCCAGGGGGGGCCAGAATATTGGAGCAGACACCCTGTCGAGGCAGGGGCTGAGGCCAGGGGACTCCACCCCGAGGCGGTGGAGCAAATATGGGAGTTTTACGGCCAGGCAGAAGTGGATTTGTTCTCGTCTCAGCATACGACGCACTGTCCACTCTGGTTATCCCTCACTCAACCAGTCCCCTCGGGGCTGGATGCTATGGTGCAGACGTGGCCGAGGCTACGTCTGTACGCATTTCCCTCCGTTGCTCTGCTCCCAGGAGTTCTGGAGTGAATCCGCCAGGATGGAATAAGCCTATTTAGTAGCACCACCCTGGCCGAGCTGAATTTGGTTTGCGGACCTAATTTTTCTCCTCGACGGACCTCCCTTGGAGGTCCCGATCAGGAGAGACCTTCTGTCTCAGGCAGGGGATGCAATATTGCACCCCCGGCAGGGGATTTGGGAACTGTGGGTTTGGCCTCTGAGGGGGCCCAACTCATAGAGAGTGGTCTCTCAACCGAGGTTGTTTAGACCATTCTAAGCTCCAGAGCTCCCGCTACGAGGAAACTATATTCACTATTTCGAGAGTTTTTCACTTCTTGGTGTTACCAGCGTCAGTGGGATCCGGTTAACTGTTCAGTAAACACAGTATTCGAGTTTCTGCAAGAACGCTTTGTATCAGGTCTATGTCCTTCCACGCTTAAGGTATAATATGTGTGGCGGCCATTGCGGCTTTCCACGCCCTGGTGGGTAGTACATTTTTGGGTCGAGACCCCCTGATCACTCGTTTCCTTCGTGGCACTTTGAGGCTGAGGCATGCAACTTGCACTAAGGTGCTGGCTTGGGACCTTGCAATAGTTCTAGAAGGCCTATCTGGGGCTCCCTTCGAGCCCTTAGATTTGGTCTCAGAGAAGTTCCTTTCTTTTAAGACTATTTTATGCTAGCTATTTCGTCCCTATAAGAGTCAGACCTTCAGGCCCTTTCGGTCCCCACCTGCCTTGAGTGCACCGGGATGGCCAAGGCAATCTTACCCGAAACATGGATATGTTCCAAAGGTGCCTACCATTATTCCGAGGCCTATTGTGCTGCAGGTTTCTGTCCTCCCCCATTTTTCGGACCAGGAAAAGCTGAACCTCTTGTGCCAGTGCGAGCACTGGACACTTATGTTCATCGGACTTCTCTGTCGAGAAAATCCAACCTATTGAGCATATAGATAGTCGAGACTATTCTTCTTGCTTGTGAGTCTTCTGGCCAACCATTTGGTGGTCAGGGCTCATTCCACTAGGAGTATGGCTTCTAAGCGTATTATCTGGAGTTCTCTCCAAGACGTTTGTGATGCGGCGGGCTGGTCCTCACCGCTCACATTCATGAGGTTTTACAGCTTGGACCTGGATGCTGCCCCAGGTTCTCAGGTGCTTAGTGCTTAGTTACAACAGACTGACACTCAGGTACTTGGAATTCTGGCGCTTTGGGTATTCTCGTTCCCATGGCGTCGATGGACGCATCGTTGAGTTCCCTTCGTAAGGGAACGTCTCAGGTTACTATTGTAACCATAGTTCCCTGAGAACAGGGAACGAGACGATGCGTCACCCTGCCATACTTCCTGCATCCCTGTGATCGGCTTGCTTCGGCAATTTTCGAAGCTAATGCCGGTTTGCACCGGATGTGCTTTTATCATATCCTGGTCATGACGTCACCCGCCCGTGACGCTCATTCTTTCCATTGGACTAGTTGACATAGATGCTTCAGACGCAGTCACGCTGGGGGCGTTCCCATGGCGTCGATGGACGCATCGTCTCGTTCCCTGTTCTCAGGGAACTATGGTTACAATAGTAACCTGAGACGTTCTGTTCCGGTGTCGAGGTAATTAGCCCTCTCTCGTATTCTGTCTATTTAAGCCCAGTGTTTATGTCGTGTTTAGTTGGTGGTTCTGTTCCTGATCTAGTTCCTGCTCCTGAGATTTGAATTTATATATAAATAAAGACTGCTGCACTTAGATCCTTTTTCATCTCTGCTGCAACCAACATGTGATATAATGCAGTTGTGTGTACTGTATGTTTTACTCATAAAATATATGTGCTTCTTATAGACACCAGACTAAATTATTTATGCAAAAGATGTTCTTAACTCAGCTCACTTGAAAAAAAATAAATGCTGAAAATGAATAGAATCGCACATGGGAAATGCAAACACTGAACATCAAATGCAAACCTATAATAATTAAATTACATATATCAAATAATGCAGTTAGCAATAATAAACCATAAACTAAGTCCACATTGTATTATTATGCTTATTTATATCTCTGATGAGGGTCGATACTTCGTTTGACAATTGCAAACATTAGATGTTGATAAGGATATGTCGTTACACGCAGAAATATAAGGCAGTTTTAAGCCATTTAGTTCCCCTGCAGTCAGAAAAAAAGTCAGGAAATGTATTTTACCCACCTGAGTGTTTTGGGTGAATTAAGACATCCCTGTGGCTTTTCATTGGGGAGCTGGGATCACCAGAAGAAAGAATGAAAGTTGACCTCAGCATATCTCGATGAATTACCGCACAAGGGTTCACAATAATATAAGAATGTTTTTTTCTTCTAGCCCATACACAACCTGGACGCTGCCATATTTGCGTCATGAACCAATCACATGACCTGAGCCACAAATGCCACGTGAACTCCTTGGAGCAGACAGGGAAAACGATTCATTACACTCCCTGGATACAGAATGCATGTCAATGTCACACACACACTGCCCACATGAGCATCATGGCAAATTAAGTAAAACAAAGTCCCCGAAAATATAAACAATGCTACATGAACAGTGTTTTTTTGGGGGGTTTTACTTGACAGCTCATAATTGCAAGTAGCTATTTTTATAAATTATTCATTAATGAATTACATTTGAACTTTGTCAGTGTAACAATTAATGTAAACTACGGGCCTGATACATAAATATTTTGAGAACATATTATAAAAGCTTTGCATATACTGTGCAGGCCTATTTATGCGTGATTATTAAAAGTGTCTCTGTGGAGGTCATCAGAGAAGCAATTAGAAGTTTCCCTGAGGGAAGTCAGCAAGAGGGACTGAGAGAGCATATAGAGAGAGTTCGAAAAGATCCAGCCGCTTTTGTGCTTTATTCACCATGATGACCTGAAAGAGATAAAGTTTACTTAGTTAAAGTTGTTAAAACCTTCCCCAGCCTGCCAATATTCATGTCATAATGCCACTGAAATTATGTCAAGTGTATGAGAGGTTTGGATGACCTTGTATTGCCCTAATAATATACTTACTGGTAAGGAAATGGAGGATCTTTTTTAATTAGAGTAGAATCAGAACCGAAATCGCGAACTTGCATTGAAAAGAAAAGAAAATCGAACTAAATCTGCAGCAGCAGAATCTCCCCTACAGCCCGTCAACATCGTCTATGGCGACATTAACCATGAAATTTGAGTCAATTTGGTCAATGGCCAGCAGATGGGTGCTGAAGGTGGTAATTATCTTTCTTGACAAGTTTGCATATTTCCCGGCAAGCTCTAACAAGATGCTAACGCTCTTTTGAGAGACCCACTGATGCGAGTTCACACTAACGTCAGATTAATTGGACATTACATTGGCTCATCATCACTGACCACTCGTGGTGTGTGCTTCATTTCACACATACATTGTGCTGATGAAACTTACAGTAGAACAGCAAACCGGAGTATTGCCACTATGCTGTTTTTGAGGCTTTACAATGTATTGCGATTACATCAATGCTAAACATGAGCGGTATGATGGTTAATTTGTTATAATCTTTTACCCACCCTCACAGTTGTTCCATTAAACACAAGAGGAGTTGCTTTGATATACAGAGTGATGTGTCAAAAATAACATAGAAGCAACATTATAACCGTTAGCCCTTTTGGGCTTGCGTTATATCAGAGAAGGGATGGCAAGACGTGATATTAGATTAGGTATAGATAAAAAAAAAAACTAGTTTGCTTTGGTTTACATAGCTATATTTCTGAAGAATCAGACACAAGCTTTATGCTTATAATGTATTCACCAACCCAAAATCACAAATGTTTACATCATACAAAAAAAAGAAACCAACAAACAAGGTAGAAAACAGTAACACATCAGTTACATCAATCATCAAACCAGAAATGTTAACAGTTCAGAGAATCTGGTCTGGAAAAGTGAATGATTCAATTTAGCTGATGTTGAGATCAACATTGCTTGGTAATGGAGGATATGTCCTTGCAAAAGTCAGTGCTTGTAATTTGACAATCCTGTTGTTGCAGTTAAGAAAAGTGTCCTCTTGACTGCCGCAAGTACAATCCAAACACTCTATTGCTCACGTTCAACATCAAAGAGTCATAATCCAAACACCAAACCACAAAGCAGAAAGTTAGCTGAAGCAAGTACTTTCATCCATGTAAGAAAGCACCGGAATAAAAAGGTCCATCTAAATAGACAACATGTAACAATTAGCATGAATAGCCCAATGCTCAACACATTCAATGTCATGGTTATACATTAAATACATGTGCACTCTGATTTTGGTAATATTTGAAAAAAAAAAAAAACATACTACTTACTGATTGACCAAAAAGGAAACACATTCCTCAATCATAGGACCTTAATAAGTCAAACGGAATAGCCCAAGAAAGCCATTGCTTCCTCTATCCACATGCTTGCCTATTTCGTCAGCTATAGTACCCTAAATACTCATCTATGAAAATGACTAGCGCCACCTAATGGTGTGGAAAAATATAACCGCTAAAGTAACAGAGTTAGAACTGTTACAACATAAATGTACCATAAAAGTAAATAGCCCATATAACTTGACTTAGGCGCTATATTCCAAGATAAGCCATTAGTCACTAGCCTATATTCTTCTCTGCCAAGATGTATTGCTCAAGGTCTGACGTCAATGCATCTTGATTTGCTATATTTAGTTTAAATTTATAGACATTTTGCTTAAGATCTTTGATTGTTCCATACACAAAAGAAATCTATATGGGTTTGGTAAAACGAGTAAATGATAACAACATTTTAATTTTTTTTGTTATATGGCAGTTTTTCAAGACAGATGGTTTGTATTCACTGTTCCCATACCCTTAGCTCATGCGTCATTGACTTCATTGCACAAGAGGAATGTTGAAAAATATTTGAAAACATGTCCGTTTATTGTATAGGGGTCTTTATTATAGTGGCAGAATCCCAAGTCAGCTGACTAATTTGCCATTTTACATCCGTGGGGGAAATGCTTTCTGGTTGGATGTACAGTAATTCACTGTGACATGGATGGTTTGATGCAAATAACATCCAATTGGCTAACTAAACTAAATGCAAGTGCAATTGTCTGGTTTAGCCTCCATCAAGTCAAAATAATTAGATTTTCTTCATTACTCAAAACAATGAGGAAATATATCAGTTATGCCTATTCAGTTGATCGGCCCTGTCACAGTCAAGTAGTCTACTAAGAATGAAGCAGGATAGACATTCCTATACTAGAAAAATTGACAATAAGAAAGTCAAATCCTACAAACCTTGTGATGTCCCTTCCAGTCTGTGTTGCACCTGCCGCTCTTCATATCCTTCTTAATGTTAGAAAGAAGTTGAAGTTTATTTTTAACAAGGTCTGTGATCATTTCAGTTTGATCTTAACAGTTTGAGCAACACATTTAATCACAGATTGTTTTGTGATCCTGTCAAAATGTAATGCAGCTTTGCAAAGTGGCGGTTATTGAACGATAGAGTGGCGAAAAATTATATTACACTTGACAACAAACCAGTGAGTGAGTGCAGTTTCTTATTCCACATAGAGGTCATTGAAAAAGTGCAGTAAAAAACAAAAATGGCCCATTTAATTAGTGCGAGGGTGAAAAATGGTCATGAAAATCTCAATTATAACTGTTTGGGTGAAGAATAAAACACGTTACTCCAAACAAGTGGAGCTCAGGGGGAAAAAATGCTTTATATGACCCCTTTTAAGAAAAAATAGTAACAGTTTCTTAGATTCTTCTTTTCATGCTTTCATCTGCTTTGTATTTACTGGTAGAAGTCTTATATTAAATCTGAAATAGAATACAGCTGTGAAGAAAAGTTGTGAGGTAAAAGAAAGGAAAAAAAACTGAAAGAAAAGAATTATCCCTATCAAATGAGTTTGTCGTATCTTATGTGTCAGCAGCGCATTATGTTGGAGAGAGCAGCTGTCAGAAAGAGGCTCTACTGGGAAGAAAGCGGCAAGATTGAATTACTTTCCTTTCTGAAGGCTGACTAAGAGCATACCAAGAGAAAAAGGGTAGTTTTAACATGACAGTGTGAGATAACTGTGAAGCAGCATTTCTGATACAGATATCTCACATCTCTCTGAAAAACTTTCTGGATATTGACCAAAATAATTTCCAAGTAGACAGATTTTTTTAAGTGAGTTATATGAAGAGAACATGAAAAAACAAAGCACTGAAATGCATAAAAAGCTGCTGTAGCTACTTTTATCCTAGACCTTCAAAACAGTGATTCAAAATGTATTCAAGCTGAATGTGTATCTGTGTGTTATAAAATATTTAGATTTTATTGGTAACAAACACAATTGTTAATTTATTTAAAGGTGCAGGACATATTCTCTGTGCCACCAGTATCAATTAATGTATCAATGAATGTAAAACCGGTTTCTCCCATTTGCTATTGGTCAGTCAAAATAGGCCTGCCCATGAGATAAAAATGCTAATTTATGACACTGATACTGTCCGGTAAAAACAATCTCCTTCTAATAATGGTTCAGGGATTTTACCTCCACTGACGACCACACAAGGCATCCAATCAGTTCAGTGCCTTGCTTTCATTAAGTTAATGAATATTAATAAAACAAATTAAATTAAATGAACAGTCTGTCACATCTTATAAACACATGTAGAATAATGTAACATAGATTAGGCAGCCAATTACCTGTGGAATTCTGGGGCAGTCTCTCGTCCCCATGGGCTTATTAATGCTGTTTGCATCTATGAGTCACAACCTATATTAATGTTTGTGTAGGCTACACATAATAAACATCTGTGACAAAAGCAGGTCTCTTTTGTCTGTTCATGCAGACTCAACCTGTAAAGCAGGAGTCTCGATCTCACACCTACAGTAGCAGGGTATTGTTCTATTTGAGGCCAGCTGAACAGTGTTTTTACAACTGTGAATTTAATCTATATGCAGTTTTTGGCACAGTTATGCATTTAGAACCATTGGTGCATGAACAGACATTTTCGGAGTTGAGCGATGCATTCTGTTCTGAACATTTAATGGAGTAATGATGCTTGAGAACTGTGATTTTCAGACAGGTAGCAGCTCCAGAGTCCAGTCAGTGATTGTGGTAACACTTTACAATACAAGTGAACTAATATACATGCATTCATGCTTAAAGGATTAGGTCACTTCAGAATTTAAATTTCCTGATAATTTACTCACCCCCACGTTACCAAGATGTATTTCTTTCTTCAGTCAAAAAGAAATAAAGGTTTTTGAGGAAAACATTCCAGGATTTTTCTCTATATAGTGGACTTCAATGCGGTCCAGCGGGTTGAAGGTCCAAATTGCAGTTTCAATGGAACTGCAATTCCACAAACGAAACGAAACAAACTTTCATTTAAAAAACAAAACAAAAACTAAAAAACATGTATATACTTTTTAACCACAAATGCTCATCTTACAGTAGCTGTGACGCGAAACGCATTACGTAATCACGTTGAAAGGTCATACGTGATGTAGGGCGGAAAGTACAGAACTAGTGTTTACAAAGCGAACATGCAAATAATATAAAAAAAATGAAAGCTCTAGCGTAAGTTCTGCCAGGAAGACTCAATTGTTCACATCTAACCAATTGTGTTCTATTTCTTGTAGATCGGTACTTACACATGTTTGAGTTCGCAGATGCTGACGCCAACATTGGACCTTCATCCCGTTGATAAACGTTGAAGTCCACTATATGGAGAAAAATCCTGGAATGTTTTCCTCAAAAATCTTAATTTCTTTTTGACTTAAGAAAGAAAGACATAAATATCATGGAAGACATGGGGGTGAGTAAATTATCAGGAAATTTTAATTCTGAAGTGAACTAATCATTGAACTAATGCACAGATAACCATGAGTTAATGTATGACTGCATAGGCAACTAATAAAGAGTATCTAATTAATAGATTGAGTAATGTATGAATTACTATTAAATAATAAATGTGTCTTCGTGTATTAATTCCTTAACAAATTAACTTATAGTGTAAATGAATGTGTTAATTACCACAATGGGTTGAAGATATGCATTTCAGCTTCCAGTTGTCTGCTTTAAGTCATTAGCTAATTATTTGCAAATATATCATTATGTTATGACTTTACTTGTTGAGGCACATGACTAACTCATTGTTAATTAAAACATGCAGCCGGGCACTGCTATATTTCATAACACTGTTTACACTGGATGCGAGTGGCACAATGGCACTGTCCCAGATGAACGGGCACATCCACTGCCTTGTTCATGGCACAGTAATATCTCTGGTTGAAGCTTGAGGTCAGGCGGAACACTAAAGACATGCAGCCGGGCACTGCTATATTTCATAACACTGTTTACACTGGATGCGAGTGGCGCAATGTTACACAACAAAAGACAATAAACGCCATTATAATCAGATATACTGTCTACACTAGATGCGGTGCGATGCAACGCCACACAGCAAATCCCTGACCGTAAACAGATGCCCCGTTCTATTTCTGACGTAGAATTCCAAGCACTCGGGCTACTTCTGATACTAAAGACAAATGGACTTGCAATGGTCTGTCACGTCCAGTCAGACACCTGTTGCGGCGCAAAGTGATAACGGTCAAAAGTTCTTTACGAGTGATACATGAACTCATAATCATCTGTGCATTAGTTAAGCATGACTTAATGCATATTAGTGTAGCTGTGTTGTAAAGCGTTAATTTAATTTTTATATAGAAAGACTACAAATATACATAGCAGTCAATTCACACGTTATATTTGTAAATCAAACAACAGCATTGATTATATTAGGATAAATCACTTATTGGTCTCTACGCAGTGCTGAAACATACTGTTTGCTTCATAATTGATCAATTTTGCAACAACACTATTATTGAATTGAATGGAATTGTAGTCAAGTAGAGTGTATGTGGGTGAAGGAAGGAGAAGACAGGGTCGGCGATACTGGGACTCGTACGGACTTTATTCACTGTGACTCAAACAAAACAAAAGGCACGCACACAGCGCATTCACCGTAGGTTTTCTACAGCACAGCACAAATTCAATCACAAACTCTTTCCACGCTGATTCAGCTCTCGTTGCTTTCCCCAGCACTCTTTCCTCTTGAGTCCCAGTCCTCTCTCTCTCGCTCTCTCCTTCCTGGCAGCTTATATGCGGTCTCCACGCCAATCTATATGCGGTCTCCACGCCAATCACTGCAATCAGACACAGGTGTTCATCATCTGCACTTGACCTACTTACTCACGGCACAGCTCGCTGACTCGTCTCTCGCTACAGACTTCGCGAGACCACGCCCACCCCGCCACATACCCCCACCGCCCGACTCAGGCCGGGGAGCCGTCCGGCCTGTAGCCTCAATCCCCCCAACCTGGAGAGGAAGTCGGCCACAGCCATCTGTGCACCCGGCCTGTGGACCACCTGGAATTTAAAAGGCTGTAAAGCAAGATACCAACGGGTGATCCGCGCGTCGGTATCCTTCATGCGGTGGAGCCACTGCAGGGGAGCGTGGTCCGAACAGAGGGTGAACTCCCGCCCCAGGAGGTAGTAGCGGAGGGTGAGAACAGCCCACCGGATGGCTAAACACTCTTTCTCAATGGTGCTGTACATCGTCTCTCTCTTAGAGAGCTTTCGACTGATGTACAGCACCGGCCACTCTTCACCCTCCACCTCCTGGGACAGGACCGCGCCCAGCCCCCTGTCCGATGCGTCCGTCTGTAGGATGAAAGGGAGAGAAAAGTCAGGGGCATGTAAAAGCGGCCCGCCACACAGAGCAGCCTTTATCCGGGTGAAAGCCTGCTGACACTGCTCCGTCCACTGGACCGTATCTGGTGCCTCCTTTTTAGTTAGATCAGTCAGCGGGCTAGCGAGGTCCGAATAATTAGGCACAAACCTTCTGTAATAACCCGCTAGCCCCAGGAACTGTCTAACCTCCTTTTTGGTCATGGGTCTCGGACAGGTCGCAACCGCTGCCGTCTTATCAATTTGGGGACGCACCTGTCCGTGACCCAAGTGGAAGCCCAGATACCTTACTTCCACACGCCCAATTGCACACTTCTTCGGGTTGGCCGTGAGCCCCGCCCTTCCCAGCGTCTTCAGGACAGCACGCAAATGCTGCATATGACGCTGCCAATCGTTACTATAGATGATAATATCATCCAAGTAGGCAGCGGCATATGCAGCATGCGGCCGGAGAATTTTGTCCATCAGACGCTGAAAAGTCGCAGGAGCCCCGAACAAGCCGAAAGGAAGGGTGACAAATTGGTGTAAACCGAACGGCGTTGTGAAAGCTGATTTTTCTTTGAACATAGGAGACAAGGGGATCTGCCAATAGCCCTTTGTTAAGTCCAGTGTCGAATAAAAACGAGCAGTACCCAGCCGATCAAGCAATTCGTCAACCCTCGGCATTGGATAAGCATCAAACTTAGACACCGCGTTCACCTTTCTATAGTCTACACAGAACCGGACCGAGCCGTCGGTTTTAGGAACCAAAACTATCGGGCTCGCCCAGTCACTGTTGGACTCTTCTATTACCCCCATATCCAGCATAGCCTCTAATTCGTTCTGAACTACCTTTTTCTTGTGTTCAGGTAAACGATATGGGCGGCAGCGCACCACCACACCCGGTTCCGTCTCAATGTGGTGCTGAATGAGGTCCGTTCGGCCAGGCAGGGGCGAGAACACATCCGCAAATTCAGCTTGTAAATTTTTAATGTCAGTGAGCTGGGAGGGTGAGAGGTGATCTCCACCAAGAGCCAGTGCGAGAGATTGTGATTTTGTGGTCGCTTCTGGCCCGAGATCCTCCTCTCCGCTCACTACCGTCGCCAGCATCACTGACTCGGCCTCAACCCACTTTTTGAGAAGGTTGAGGTGATAAATTTGATGTGCTCCGCCCCTATCTGTTCGAACCACCTCATAATTGAGATCGCCAACTCACGTGTGACCTCAAATGGTCCTTGCCACTTGGCGAGTAATTTAGATCTGGAGGTAGGGAGTAATACAAGTACTTTATCTCCCGGTGCAAATTGACGCAGTCTAGCCCCCCTGTTGTACAGCTGACTCTGTCTGCCTTGAGCCTGTAACAAATTCTCCATTGATAGCCGCCCCAAAGTGTGGAGTTTTGTTCTCAGGTCCAAGACATACTGAATTTCGTTTTTACTAGCGGACGGTCCGTCCTCCCAAGTTTCTCTAAGAACGTCCAACACCCCGCGGGGCTGACGCCCATAGAGAAGCTCGGAGGGGGAAAACCCCGTGGAGGCTTGGGGGACCTCGCGTACAGCAAACAAGAGGGGTTCTAGCCACTTATCCCAATTTTTGGCGTCTTCGTGAACAAACTTCCGAATCATGGACTTCAACGTGCGATTAAATCGTTCCACTAGCCCGTCGGTCTGTGGGTGGTAGACGCTAGTGCAAATCGATTTAACGCCCAATAATTCGTAAAGCTCGCGAATAGTTCGTGACATAAACGCCGTGCCCTGATCGGTGAGAATCTCCTTAGGGATTCCCACCCGGGAGATTAACGAAATGAGCGCGCTTGCAACACTTTTGGCAGAAATGTTACGGAGCGGGACTGCTTCGGGGTACCGCGTTGCGTAATCCACCAGGACTAAAGCAAAGCGGTGTCCCCGTGCTGACCCTTCTAATGGCCCGATGAGGTCCATACCAATTCGTTCGAAGGGGACCTGCATTAATGGAAGGGGGCACAATGGTGCTTTTGGATTGGCCAGGGGATTCACCAACTGACATTCACGACAAGACGCGCACCACCTGCGCACGTTCTCGTGAATGCCCGGCCAAAAGAATCGAGCCATGATACGGTTTACTGTCGCCGTTTGACCTAAATGCCCGGCCATTGGATTACAGTGAGCCGCCTGAAAAAGCATTTCCCGGCGGCTCTTAGGAACTAACAACTGTGTTGTATCTTCTTTTGATTGGGTGTCTTGGGTCACCCGATACAACTTATCTTTCAAAATAGCAAAGTAGGGGTAAGAGAGCGGTTGGTCTGGGTGGAGTACCTGGCCGTCGATAGAACGGTCCTGATCAAATGCACGTTTTAACGTCTCGTCCTGGGACTGCTCCAGGGGAAAATCATCGCGTTCTGTGAGGATGGTTCTCTCCAGAGCACTCCGTTCCCCCGCAGCAGAAGCCAGAGGTCCCGGCTCAGCATCTCCCACCTGAACAACCGCTGTCTTCCCCTTGCTTTTCTTTTTCCAAGAGGCATCCGCGCACAAAGACCCCAATAATTTACTAAAAGCCGGCCAATTCGTTCCCAGAATTAGCGGATGCCGGAGGTGCGGGTTAACTGCTATCTCTATGCTATGTTTTTGTCCCCTAAATTGGATTACCACAGGCATTATAGGATAACTCACCACCACCCCGTGCACACACCGCACCTTAACCAGGCGGCTGTTATCCAATGCCCCAGGTTGAATCAGGCTTTGATGAATGGAGGTTTGGTTGCAGCCTGAATCCACCAAAGCCTGATAAGTACCCCCCTTGATACTCACTGGTATCTGGTACAGGCCAGCTTGATCGGGGGCAGCCTGCGGCGCGTCGGGGACCTGGACCAGTGTCCCCACCTCCATCACTGGACACCGGTCTATAAAGTGTCCTGGGTCCCCGCAGCGCCAACAGGCCGGCCCAGGCCTCCCCGCCGCCCCAGTGGCGAGAAGTGGGTCAAGGGATTGGTGTGGAGAGCGCGAGGTTGCAGAAACCGGGGCGGAGTGGTCAAGCGACGCCGTCCCCCTGGGTGGGGCCCTGGATGCCGGGACGGGTTCCGCCGGAGGCCCCGTTCTCCACCTCGGCGCCGGCCGGGGCATCAGCCCCCCACGAGTCCTGGGAAGGGGGACAGGTTTGGGGAGAGAAGGGGACAAGAGAGAGAGAGAGGGAGAGAGAGAGACAGATGGGAGTGGCTCGCCGACCCCTGGGCACGCCACCATGTGATCCTCCGCCAGTTGGATGGCCTGGTCCAGCGACGTCGGGCGGTGGCACTGGACCCACTGCGCGGTTTTCTTGGGCAGCTTCGCGATGAACTGTTCCAGTACCACCTTGTTGATCACATCCTCGACGTCGCCTCCGTCGGCCATCAGCCATTTGCGGCAGGAGTCCCGGAGCTGCTGCGCCATGACTAAGGGCCGGCCGGACTCGTCCAGGCCCAGGGACCTGAACCGCTGGCGATGTTGTTCCGGGGTCCGGGCGACCCGCTGGAGAATGGCGCGCCTCAGGTCTTCATAGACCAGGAGATTCTGGACTGGCAGTTGGCGGGCGGCTACCTGCGACTCGCCTGACAGTAGGGGAATGAGCAGCAGGGGCCAGTCCACTCGGGGCCATCCCCGGGCCTCGGCCGACCTCTCAAAAAGGTCCAGGAACGCCTCCGGATCATCCTGGGCCCCCATTTTATTGAGAGGCAGGGGCGGGGCCGAGGCTGTAGCTGGATTGGGGACGGCCCCAATCTCCCGGTTGAGCCAGCTCCGGAACAGCTCGCGGTCTTCTTGCTGGCCTTGGAGAAGCAGCTGGAACCGTTGATCCTGCTCCTCCTTTACGGCCAGCAGGGCATGGTGTTGTTCCCGGTGAAGACCCGCGAGCGTTTGGATGAGATCCGCAAATGGCGTTCCCGGCGGGTTCTGCATGGCGGCGGCGGTCTTCTCCTTCCCGGGTTTTCGGCACCAGTGTAGTCAAGTCGAGTGTATGTGGGTGAAGGAAGGAGAAGACAGGGTCGGCGATACTGGGACTCGTACGGACTTTATTCACTGTGACTCAAACAAAACAAAAGGGGCGCACACAGCGCATTCACCGTAGGTTCTCTACAGCACAGCACAAATTCAATCACAAACTCTTTCCACGCTGATTCAGCTCTCGTTGCTTTCCCCAGCACTCTTTCCTCTTGAACGCCGCACGAGTCCCAGTCCTCTCTCTCTCGCTCTCTCCTTCCTGGCAGCTTATATGCGGTCTCCACGCCAATCACTGCAATCAGACACAGGTGTTCATCATCTGCACTTGACCTATTTACTCACCGAACAGCTCGCTGACTCGTCTCTCGCTACAGACTTCGCGAGACCACGCCCCTCCCGCCACAGGAATCAATGTTGAACTGGCTCAAATAGAACAATGACTCTTTTGTCTGCTGTAGAGCTGCTTATAGCTGAGTTGAACTCATTTCTTAATTAATGAACACTGGCTTGAACTGAATACACTATATATATATATATATATATATATATATATATATATATATATATATATATATATATATATGTATAGCTGCTTTTACTGCAGAATTGAATTCCGTTTGCATAATTTTCCTGTTTAACAATGTAAAGCTGCTTTGATACAATCTGTTTTGGATAAAGCGCTGTACAAGTAAAGGCGTCTTAACTTGACATAGGCTAGAATTGTGAGTTTTAGGTCTGTAAGCCAAGTTCAGTGTGTATTGAAGGTTTCGGTCATCTATTGAAAAGCTTGTGCTTCAGATATGGTTTCACTCTCTTTGTGTGACTCTGTGTAGAATTCTTCTGTCTCTGGTCATTCTTAATCAAACTGGAGAATAAGATGTTGAGGGTCAATTTCAATCAAATTGGACAATGAGATAAATTAATTCTTATATTTTACTTGTGCTTGTTCATGTGCTATTAATTAACATTAGTGCTGCTCACATGCATAATTGACATAAACATGGCAGGTTTTACATGTCAGCTCAACCATTCAGCAAATTATGTTTTGTTTACTGTTATTACAGTGCTTGTAAGGCAGTACTGTGTGTATGAAGTTTGGTCAAATATTATTTTTAAAGTTTAGAAAATGTTCCATTGACTTCAGCATTCAGAATGTAACAATGATGTCATTGCCATATTTGCATACGGAATTCCAATTGGTTTTACTTGCTATTTGAAAAGAGAAATGTGATTACTATTATAGTAGATTAAAATTAATTTAATTTATCTATTAAACCATATACATTTACATAATTTATATGTTATTTATATTTATATGATACTCCTCCTTAGTAGTTGTGTATTCAATAAAGTGGTGCATATCAATATTTAGATGCAAGAATTAAATGTATCTATTTGCGTAGATATATGCATACATTTACAACGACATAATAATTTAACATTAATTTCCTTAAGAAAATAAAAATATTTAATAATAAAACATGTATTTGTGATATTACTTTGAACTCATAGATGTGTTTTTTTTTTCTCTCCCAGAAGTTCCTTGGCGTATTTAGTATGTAATATCCGTATTTAGATGCATCTTCTAATTTATGCTAATTTCTGCATCATTAGTTCTATCTCTAAAGCTACTTATACTAATTTTTATGCATAAATGTTTTATACAAAAGCATGGGTGAGAATGGGCTGGTCCTCTGGGAGAGTCTGCTGTCATGTGATAATATAATCTTGTACTACGAATAACAGCTGGAGGCAGGAATCAAGAAGGTTAAAGCCCCTATATAATCTGACATCTACAACAATTTCCAGAGAATTGTTGGAAGCCTTGGAGGTTGGTACAGTTTTTACCTGAGCAGCTTCAGCTTCAACTTCAATATTCAGTAATAATAGTCTTCTTTCCACCCTGAAGTATTACTGTCACTATTACTTTTAAATTTGAATATTTTGTCTCTAATCTAGTTTTTTTTTTTTTTTTTTTTTTGCATAATGAATTTGTTAATGTAATCTATAGCATAAATGTTGTGGGATGAATTGTATGCCAAAGTTTCAATACAAAGGGTTGGGTATTTGTTCGAATCTCTAACATTATAAGTATGAGCAATATTAGTAATTCTTGCCTTTGCGTGCACCTGTAACGTAACCTGTTAGACAGACAGAAAAAAAAATGAATAAAAAATACATATTAAACAAAGAGAAAACACTATAAGGTAGATACTGTATAGTTATAACATATTCACATAAACAATACTGAAAATGGAGCAGACTGAACTAAAGGTTTAAATACAAAAGGGAGCGATCAACAAAAAACAGCACAGGTGTAGAACTAATTATTAAATAAACAAGGAAGACGTGTCCTTTTGCCATTAACAAACAGATGAAAGACCAAATGAGGAGGGTGGGGGCTCTGAAGGAGGACGAGGGACTGGTGAAGGACAGGCAACAGAAAATGCTGGTTTGAGATACCAGTGTGGAGAAGACGGAGGGAGGAGCCAGACAGGGACCTAGACCAGAGCCTAGATGAAGGCCCAGAGACTTGGAGCTGGGCGAGATCAGCGGAGACACAAGAGACTTGGAGCTGGGCGAGACCAGCAGAGACACAAGAGACTTGGAGCTGGGCGAGACCAGCGGAGACACAAGAGACTTGGTGCTGGGCGGGACCAGCTGAGACACAAGAGATGTGGAGCTGGGTGAGATCAGCGGAGACACAAGAGACTTGGAGCTGGGCGAGACCAGCGGAGACACAAGAGACTTGGAGCTCGGCGAGATCAGCGGAGACACAAGAGACGTGGAGTTGGGGGGGACCAGCGGAGACACAAGAGACTTGGAGCTGGGCGAGATCATCGGAGACACAAGAGACTTGGAGCTGGGCGACATCAGCGGAGACACAAGAGACTTGGAGCTGGGCGAGATCAGCGGAGACTCTAGAGACTTGGAGCTGGGCGGGACCAGCGGATACACAAGAGACTTGGAGCGTGGCGAGATCATCAGAGACACAAGAGACTTGGAGCTGGGCGGGACCAGCGGAGACACAAGAGACTTGGAGCTGGGCGAGATCAGCGGAGACACAAGAGACGTGGAGTTGGGGGGGACCAGCGGAGACACAAGAGATGTGGAGCTGGGTGAGATCAGCGTAGACACAAGAGACTTGGAGCTGGGTGATATCATCGGAGACACAAGCGACTTGGAGCTGGGCGGGACCAGCGGAGACACAAGAGACGTGGAGCTGGGTGAGATCAGCGGAGACACAAGGGACGTGGAGCTGGGTGAGATCAGCGGAGACTCAAGAGACTTGGAGCTGGGCGAGATCATCGGAGACACAAGAGACTTGGAGCTGGGTGACATCAGCGGAGACACAAGAGACTTGGAGCTGGGCGAGATCAGCGGAGACTCTAGAGACTTGGAGCTGGGCGGGACCAGCGGATACACAAGAGACTTGGAGCTGGGCGAGATCATCAGAGACACAAGAGACTTGGAGCTGGGCGGGACCAGCGGAGACACAAGAGACTTGGAGCTGGGCGGGAGCAGCGGAGACACAAGAGACTTGTAGCTGGGTGGGACCAGCGGAGACACAAGAGACTTGGAGCTGGGCGGGACCAGCGGAGACACAAGAGACTTGGAGCTGGGCGGGACCAGCGGAGACACAAGAGACTTGTAGCTGGGCGGGACCAGCGGAGACACAAGAGACTTGGAGCTGGGCGAGATCAGCGGAGACACAAGAGACTTGTAGCTGGGCGGGACCAGCGGAGACACAAGAGACTTGGAGCTGGGCGAGAGCAGCGGAGACACAGGAGACTTGGAGCTGGGCGGGACCAGCGGAGTCACAGACACAGGAGACTTGGAGCTGCAACAAAATGCTACAACAAATCAGATCTGGGTTCGGTATTCTGTAACATGCTAGAAACGCCAAACATAGGTAAATAAAAAAAATACTTATTTATTAAACAAAGAGTAAGCACTTGGAGATAGAAATAGTGATAACACATTCACTTAAACAATACCAAACATGGAACAGTCTGAACTAAAGGCTTGAATACACAGGGGAGCAATCAACGGAAAACAGAACAGGTGTAGAACTAACTAAGTAACAGCCATGGAAACAAACAAGGAACTATAAAGGCAATCGGACACACGGACATTCGGACAACCAAACTAAAACAATGAACTGACATAAATACAAAGTTCTGTCATGAAACTCAAACTCTAGATGGTGCTGGCTGATATGTCCTTAACTCAATTTGTTAGTGATCACACATTATTATCTATATAGTGCAGCTGTTTGCTGTTGCATCAGCATCAGTGCTTGCTCAACATTGTAATACTAGGCAATGTTTTGCTGTTAGCAGTCTGCAGCATGCTTTCAGAACCCCTCCACCTTTCCCATCTCCACCTTTATAGATCTGCTACGGGGGTTAGGGGAGCGCGGGGCACAACCTAACGCGGGGTTAAATGTAACACAGACCTTTACATAGTTAGTCAGGGTCAACCAGGTTGTGTTTCCGCTCTTTTTCTCTCGCTGTCAGAAGACGGTCTCCCGCGGATTTGTGGAAAGTTTTGATAGGATTTCGTGAAGATACTGGACAAAAAGTGTTTTGACACCATGCAAGTAATTTTTTTCATCATACGTTTTTTTCGGTTTCTGAGTTTGGTGTGTACGTCACCAAATCTAACTTTATATTACCTTAATCACTGTCTTGTTGGCTAAAACATAGCACGATTTTGAAACATATCAGCAAATCCTAGCAACTGTTACCTAGGCTTAAAATATTTTTTACACAGCGGGGTTAGTTATAGCACACTGTTACAACTAAGCCGCCAAGTGTACAACGATAATGAAATGAAAACAGGTAGCCACATTTATTTAGCCACATTTAACTTTGTTGGACTTTCACAAACAATGTTGGAATTTAAATGTCAAAGTGTGATTTTTTTTTCCAAAATTGTTTACTATGATGTAGTAAACATGTGTATGAACAGATGTGTATGTTGGTTGTGTAAAAAAAAAAAAGATTAATATAACTTGAGCCAAAACCAAAATGTGTTAGGTTGTGTCCCACTCTCCTCTATTTAATGTATGTTATATGTGCAGCAGCAGCAGCATGTCTGTGAATGTTTTGGCAGTAGCAAGTCTCTGTATTCCGCCAATACCAAATACATTAACATTGCCATGCCACATCCATTACCATGCCAATCACAGTAACAGCACCATTAATGTGTCCCTATTATAATTTTAGAATATTTAGGTTTGTAATGAATTTTCATAATGCCAGCCTATGGTATTATAACGCTTTCATTTCACACACTTCAAAAGGATTCGGACTCACGCTGGAATTGAAACGGTAAAACCGACACCATTGATATTGTTCGTGTCACTGTGTATCAATTGCTAAGGAAACCTCCGGATCTAAAATTCAGTTATGGTAATGAAAAAATTTGGTTACACAAGCTGTAAGCAGCAGTAGACCAATCACAACAGTCTTGGCCATTTGACCAATCAGAGCAGTGTATTGTCTCTCAGAAAAGATGGGTTTAGAGAGACTGAATCTTCAAACTAACTCTTTTCAAACTCTTTAAAAAAATGAGGTGATGCTGCACTGTATTTTATGAGAAAATTATAGTTTTTTTTTTATTTTTATGCATGTTATAATAGGTATAAACCTATTATAGGAGACGTCCAAAACCATTAGGTACGTTTAAAATAGCGTAATAGGCGCACTTTAATTATTTTATCTTAAATGTGACTTCTTGTGCAAGAATATAATGGCCCTATTTTGAATCCCTGAACAATACCATAAAAAAGCATAATTTTCATTCAGTAAAGACATTATATCAGAGCACATAGAGTCTTGGCTTCCCTGGCACTCTCTCTATCATATTTGAAAATCACCAAGCAATTTTGTTTCGTAGCTTAAAGTGAGCAGTGAGTGTATGATTATACTTCAGGCTGAACTCTAGTACTCAGGACATCATCTTTTTGCTTTATAGTACAAAACTGACACACACACACACACACACACACACACACACACACACACACACACACACACACACACACACACACACACACACACACACACACACACACACACACACACACACACACACACACACACACACCCACACGCACACACACACACAGGCATACACTACTAGAAGGAACCCTGCAGGACATGATTGATGTCTGTAACTGTCATCACACATTTACAAGCTTAAATAAGAAGCAATGGCTTATGGGTAATTTGTCTTGCCACATTGATCATTGCCTAATTACAAAAGCACCTACTGAAACGTATGACCCTCCCAATGAGCCTTAAATACTTTTTGAGGACAGAAATGAGTAATGTTGAATTAAAGCAATAATTCACCTAAAAATGTAAATTCTGTCACCCTCATATCGTTACAAACATGAATGACATTCTTCTGTAGAACACAAAAATACATCCTGATTTAGAAAAATGCCTCAATGTTTGTCTATACAGTCCTATGTTGTTCCCTAATGTTCTTCAAAATATATTCCTTGTTCTGCAGAAGTAAGTCATACAAAATTATGGGTGAACTATCCCTTTAAGGACTTGTGCATAATATGTAGGCTATTTGTATAATTGAGACACTATTATAGATTTTATTCATAGTTTAAATTAGTTTTGGTTGTGTTTTTGTGTTTTTTACAGTTTTTTATTGCTAAACGACAGTGAGCACAACTGGAGCTACATGTGCAAAACTTTAACTACAGTCTGCACAGCAACAGTCACCTGAGCTAAACAGTTCACATCACCTGCAAAACTCATTCCAAGCAACACAACTCTTAACACATGGCTCAAAACAGGCTCAGTGCATCCAAACACTATGCACAACCCTCACTGGGATAACACACACTGTCACTCAGAACACACTGAGAGTAAAAACACTAGCATCAAACACCAATACAGAAAATACAAAAACTTTTCATCTTTACAGTTTGGACAATTTCAGTGACTTCATACAAAGTAATATTTTCTTCAAAGAAAAGAGTGACATTCTTTCACATGCTTTATTCAAATTTTTAGAACATAACAATTATTTAAGGTAAATGAAAATTAGCAGTTTGCTTCAATAGTCTGTAGTCATTTACGGAATTACAGTAATGAGAAAAAAAAGGTAAAAACTAAAAGTACATACTGTAATTCGAACAAATAACAAATAAAACGCTTAGCCTTTCAGCTAAATTGCAGTCAGCAGTGTTTGAAAGGCACAAGGCAGAAATCTATTCTGTTTTGAATGTGTGGTTCACAGTTTTGACAACGGTGTGTTAGCATTTGAACAAAGTGCTGTAAATCCACAGTGTTGTGCAGGTTGTGGTTAAAGTCATGGGATAAGTGTGTAGAGTTTTGAAAACTGTGTTCAAGCAATGAAAAACGAACTAGAGTTTGGTCCACATGAACTGGTGCTGTGCAGACTGTAGTTAGAGTTCTCTTACGAGAGGTTCTCTCGTATTGCGTAAGTTTAGCTTACGCTACGGGAAAGATTCATCTTCTCGAGATATTGAAGCCAAAAAATTATCCTTAATTTTGTATTCATTGTCAACGCAGTGCAGCAGCTAGCAGACCTAGAGCAGGCCATCTCGCGTGCTCATTGGCTGCCCCGCGGGCAACTGCTGCAGTGTACCAGTGAGCCCGGCGTGACGTCACGCCCAATGAAGGGCGCCCGCGCCTTCATAGCGTAACAGCCCGCCAGAATGGGCGTGGCTTAGCGTATAAAAGTAGGGGCTGTAGGCTGACTTCCCTGATTTTTCGTCTCTTCAGCGAGCTCTTCGCATCACTGGATCTGAGAGAAGCCACCGTCGAACAAGCGAAACAGCCAGCTTAGGACAGCGCTGAGGAAGACGGCAGGGGCGATTCCAGGATTTTATAAATGGGGGGGGGGGGCACAGGGGGGACCAAGATCCAGTCAGGGGGGGCCCATGGGAAATCAGAAAATTCAAATGGAAATAAACACGTGTTTAGAAAATATTAAGCATGATTTAAAAAAAATCTTTGCAATGCTCAGTGACCTAATATAGATGGTATTAAATGTGGCACTGGACAAGAGCCTGAAAATCATTTTGTATTATACATGGATTGGACCACACAGTTTTGTTCTAATAAATAAAAAACATCACCTAGGCATTATTTAGTCATTTAAAGGTTGTATCAGTGATTTCTGGCCCAAAAATAAATGTCTAATCTTTCCTAACGATCTGCTAGCTGCCTGCTCCATAAGCATGCCGTCCAAAAACCGCGTCTCTGTAGGCAGCCTAGGCTCTGAGATCTGCACACAAAAACAAATGGGTACAACCACCACTCAAAACCAAAATAAAGTGTTCCAACCAATCACTGACAGGGGCGGCTGTTGCTCCGATTTCGCGTCCAGCCGTGCACGAGTGCAAAACCTCACAACACTGAATGTGTGTGTGTGTGTGTGTGTGTGTGTGTGTGTGTGTGTGTGTGTGTGTGTGTGTGTGTGTGTGTGTGTGTGTGTGTGTGTGTGTGTGTTGGCGAACGTTCTCTTCATGAAATCTGTCTCTGACTGGGTTTCTTCTTAAAGAAACCTTGGATGTTCTGTTGCGGTGTAAAAATAAACAAATACCCATTCAGTATAAATTACACAGAGTTGTAATTACAGGTCCTTCTCAAAAAATTAGCATATTGTGATAAAGTTCATTATTTTCCATACTGTAATGATAAAAATTCAACTTTCATATCATTTAGATTCATTGCACACCAACTGAAATATTCAGGTCTTTTATTGTTTTAATACTGATGATTGTGGCATACAGCTCATGAAAACCCAAAATTCCTATCTCAAAAAATTAGCATATTTCATCCGACCAATAAAAGAAGTGTTTTTAATACAAAAAAAAAAATCAACCTTCAAATAATTATGTTCAGTTATGCACTCAATACTTGGTCAGGAATCCTTTTGCAGAAATGACTGCTTCAATGCGGCGTGGCATGGAGGCAATCAGCCTATGGCACTGCTGAGGTGTTACGGAGGCCCAGGATGCTTCAATAGCGGCCTTAAGCTCATCCAGAGTGTTGGGTCTTGTGTCTCTCAACTTTCTCTTCTCAATATCCCACAGATTCTCTATGGGGTTCAGGTCAGGAGAGTTGGCAGGCCAATTGAGCACACTAATACCATGGTCAGTAAACCATTAACCAGTGGTTTTGGCACTGTGAGCAGGTGCCAGGTTGTGCTGAAAAATGAAATCTTCATCTCCATAAAGCTTTTCAGCAGATGGAAGCATGAATTGCTCCAAAATCTCCTGAAAGCTAGCTGCATTGACCCTGCCCTTGATAAAACACAGTGGACCAACAACAGCAGCTGACATGGCACCCCAGACCATCACTGACTGTGGGTACTTGACACTGGACTCCAGGCATTTTGGCATTTCCTTCCCCCCAGTCTTCCTCCAGACTCTGGCACCTTGATTTCCGAATGACATGCAAAATTTGCTTTCATCCAAAAAAAGTACTTTGGACCACTGAGCAACAGTCCAGTGCTGCTTCTCTGTAGCCCAGGTCAGGCGCTTCTGCCGCTGTTTCTGGTTCAAAAGTGGCTTGACCTGGGGAATGCGGCACCTGTAGCCCATTTCCTGCACACGCCTGTGCAAGGTGGCTCTGGATTTTTCTACTCCAGACTCAGTCCACTGCTTCCGCAGGTCCGCCAAGGTCTGGAATCGGTCCTTCTCCACAATCTTCCTCAGGGTCCGGTCACCTCTTCTCGTTGTGCAGCGTTTTTTGCCACACTTTTTCCTTCCCACAGACTTCCCACTGAGGTGCCTTGATACAGCACTCTGGGAACAGCCTATTTGTTCAGAAATTTCTTTCTGTGTCTTACCCTCTTGCTTGAGGGTGTCAATGATGGTCTTCTGGACAGCAGTCAGTCGGCAGTCTTACCCATGATTGCGGTTTTGAGTAATGAAACAGGCTGGGAGTTTTAAAAGCCTCAGGAATCTTTTGCAGGTGTTTAGAGTTACAGTAATTAGTTGATTCAGATGATTAGGTTAATAGCTCGTTTAGAGACCCTTTTCATGATATGCTAATTTTTTGAGATAGGAATTTTGGGTTTTCATGAGCTGTATGCCAAAATCATCAGTATTAAAACAATAAAAGACCTGAAATATTTCAGTTGGTGTGCAATGAATCTAAAATATATGAAAGTTTAATTTTTATCATTACATTATGGAAAATAATGAACTTTATCACAATATGCTAATTTTTTGAGAAGGACCTGTATAGTGCCTTTAGTCTTTAAAACAAAAGATAAAGTAATATGTGGGTCATTCCTTGTATGCGGTGACATTTTGGCTTCATAAATGTTGGGAAAAAAAGGCATGATTTTCATGTTTTTAGCATTCTATCAAAAGAGTGACATGTTTAACATATAGGTTTGATGTTTGACATATAGGTCAAGCTCAGGGACTCTATAATAATAATTATTGGTAGATTGTTGTGACACTGTCCATAAAATATTCCACCCGGTTAGGGAAATATACGTATATCACAACATGTTAATAATTTAAATGTTAAACAATAATGAGCTTTTCTTGCATAGTATATGTCCCTTATGCCATCTTAGATTGTTTCTTCTTCTTGAAACAAGCAAAACAATTTTTGATGAATCGAATATGTTTAACATTCCACCCTGCTAGGTTTATAGATCTAACAGGGTGGAAAATTCTGAGCTAAGTTAGCCATAGCTCTTTGAGTGATCAACATTTTTAGCTAGCTAACCTACTACAGATGAACAGAACTTTTATAACTATGTCAGATTTGTTTTTACATTTTTTTGATAGGACAAACATTCTCCATAACATAACCTAACAGTGTGGAACTTTAAGGGTGGGACAAGCAGGATAACTAAAAAAAAAAGTTAGGAGTGAGAGCTGAAGCATACCTCAGTTTGTACAGTTGAATTCCAGCACGTAAAAGAAAAGAAATTTCACTTCTTGAAAATGGTCTCAAGGAAATTGCAGTTGGATTTGGAAGGCAAAAAAGTACATACTAACAGGGTGGAAGATGACTTCAGGTACACAGTAATTGAAGAAAATTTTAAGAAAAAGACCTATATTTCCACATGATTTATATGTATGATTAGAGGCAATTTAGCCTAGTCTATTACAGAATTTAAAAATATTTTGAGGTTTTTGTCATTTCATGGTTTATATTTCTTGCAGAAGTTGATTACTGTGCACTGAGGACATGATATAATTGAATGCATACATCAATTAAAATGTGTGTAAAATACAAAATAGTATTTTTAATGTCTATTATCTCTGATTAAATGGTAAAGAATACTTAAATCTACAATTTAAGCCATTTATTATAAATATGTGACTCATTTTAGAGAAAATATGAGTAAATAAATCACTGGGACAGGAAAGTCACCGCATACCAGGAATGACCCATGTATCTATTTTATATTTATGTAGACGCGCTGCCGCGGAATAACACTAACAAGTCATCTGCCGAAATTACGTTAGCTAATCTAACGTTACTGGCTTGATCAGTCACACATGAAAGTAATCAGACCAACATATGGTGCGATATTTCAAAATATATACTGTAATTGAGTGTGTATATACCATAAACAGTGGCGTGTCGAGGTGTTTCTCTCCCTCTCCTACTGTTTGAAAAACGCGGACTTGTGATCCCGCTTTGCGAATCGCAAATCAAGCAGTGATTGACAGCGCTATGATCCAATGGCGTCGGGCATTGTCAAGTTGACAGTAAATCTAGCCCAATGATGTTGGGGGGGCACCAGGGGGGGCCAATCATATTTCAGGGGGGGCCAGTGCCACCCCGTGCCCCCCTTCTAGACACGCCCCTGGAAGACGGCCGTCTTCACCACCTTCAGCCATCCCTGCGAGCTACGCTATCCGGGGACATATCCTTTAATCTCTGTATTCTGTGTTCTACACTTCCTAAAAGAGCAGCGAGACGGCTTTTTCAAGATGTCTCGCAATTCCTATGACTCGTGCAGAGCTGATCAGCGTTGGAGACTGCCCATCTGCGCTCTCTGCCTGGGCAAGGAACACGCAGCCTCGCCCTCTCGATGGAGGATGCGAGCACTGAGAGGAATCCCTGCCCTCGCCCCCCCCGTTTCGCGCATCATGGAGAGCCCTCTCGAGCTCTCTGCATGACCCGGACGGGCATCATCTGTGTCACATTTAGGTCCCGTGCCCACTACTAGTGCGCGCGCCCTCATACAAACACTGTTCCCAGTTCTGCTCGACCAACGAGCACGCGGCTAGCTCTCTTTATGTTACAAGAGAGCTACCCCGCCCTCGTGTCCCCGTTCGCGCGTCATGTAGAGCCCTCTCGAGCTCTCTGCATGACCCGGACGGGCATCAACATACGCGACGTACTGGATGCGTGGTAAGAGCAGAAATTTGTATACAGTTCTGCTCGACCAACGAGCACGCGGCTAGCTCTCTTAACGTTACAAGAGAGCTACCCCGCCCTCGCGTCTCCGACTACGCTTCAGTCGACGAAAAACCAGGGAAGTCAGCCTACAGCCCCTACTTTTATACGCTAAGCCACGCCCATTCTGGCGGGCTGTGACGCTATGAAGGCGCGGGCGCCCTTCATTGGGCGTGACGTCACGCCGGGCTCACTGGTAGGCTGCAGCAGTTGCCCGCAGGGCAGCCAATGAGCACGCGAGATGGCCTGGCGAGATGGATGGCTAGCTGCACGCGAGATGGATGGCTAGCTGCAGCACTGCGTTGACAATGAATACAAAATTAAGGATAATTTGTTGGCTTCAATATCTCGAGAATATGAATCTTTCCCGTAGCGTAAGCTAAACTTACGCAATACTCGTTCCCTCTCTAGAGGGAACCGAGGTTACGTTAGTAACCGAGTATCGTTTTACACATGTAGCTCCAGTTGTGCTCACTGTCATTTAGCAATCGAAAGAAAAACTGTAATGTATTTTTTTCCTTCAGTTTTAGCTTTAGTTAGTTTAGTACATCAGATTGAAGAAAATTAAAATGAGAAATGTTTCCTCAGCTAGTTGAAATAAAATACATTTTAAAATATAAAATAAAATAATTTTTTTTTGAAAAAATAAGTGTTAGTTAGTTTAAAATAAGTGTTAGTTAACTGTAATAACCATTCTTGGACAGAACACAGTAGTAGTCATCTGTATGCATAACTAATCTGTTTGATATGTATGCATCTTTAAATTGTGATTTTTGTCATTAATTATTCAAAAATGTAATACATTAACATTTTAGCATGCATCATACATACTTGATCAATTTTGTGCAAATATTTGAATACAAGCTATATACAATGATGTTTGATACCCAAATATTTTGTTATTTTTGAATAGATCTTTCTGTACTCATCTAAATAATTTTGGCCTTTTATACACAGGGTTGGTTAAACGGTAAACTGTATGCAAAAAAATATATGACCTGAATTGTGAGAATAATGTGTGTGAGCTCTTATGTGTGGCTGTTGTTGTTGTACCTCTGTGTGGACTTTACAGAGGACATTAATTCTATTATAGCTGTGTCCTTAGGCCCAACACTATAATTTTATTGTAGAAGAGAAGATCAACTTCATCATTTACTTCAATTATTGCAGAAAAATTGTCAGTATGCTGCGAAATGAGACAACGCACAGTCATAAATCAAAAGAGCAGAACAGATTCCCCACTGAGACTCATTCTCCTTATGTTGCAAACACCCCGTAAAACACACATGCATAGCTAACGTAAACACACGCTTTTTTTCTGTTAAATTGTGCCAAAAATACAGTTTTGTGGAAATACAGACAATCCAATACTAATCACTTTATATCCCATAAACAATCCCCATTTGTTTGTATTTTAGAGTTGTATGGATGCAAATTTGTTTTAGGACTCAGTCAGTCCTCATGCCAAATATGTATTTTTTTCCGTTTTGCTTTCAAGACAATATGCATTACTTTTAAGAAAGCTGAAGAACACTAAATGAGTAAATAGTGCATATTTTGTCTTTAATTGTCAACTTTTAGTGTAATTACAAACGTATTTCAATATTTAATGTGTGAGACAGATGCTGTGTTGTACGCTTTCCCACTCTCATTTTAGGGTTAATAAATGAAAGACCTTGCTGAGAAGTTTGCCTGTTTGTCATGTGGAGTGTGACAGAGAGCTACAGATGACCGTCTGCCAGTCTGAATCCAAGTAAAGGGTTCTCCTGTTATGCCTGTGAGCAAACACTTAAACACTCTTCTCAGGAAAAAAAAACCCAATAGGTGTTCCCGAACACAACCGCTTCAATCTTTCTCCACTACCCTCTGGCTCGCCTTGGAAATCAAAAATAGTTTTCAATCAGTCTGCCAAAAAAGAAGGTCATGGGAAGATGGAAGCCATCAGGGTCATCTCATTTTGATAAAACGACGTCCTTTGGTTAGAAAGTCAAAACTCTGGCCTCCCATATCTATAAGAATTATTGGAAACAGTACTGGAATCAAGTCGGTAATGGAAAATTATACAATGCAATGTACAATTTAAGCAAGTACGGTCCGTGAATGCACCAACTTTGTGAAACATTGTGATAAAATACAACCTGCTGAGACATGTGCATACTGTTTATTTTGGGATTTAAAAACCTTAATGTGATAGTTCACTCAAAAATCATCCTCATACCATCATCATTTCTGTCATGACAAATCTTGGAGTGTTTGGCATGGTAATGGATATGCCAATGTTGATGTAGCTAGAGCCAATACAATAATGACACACTGCTGTGAGCAAGTAAGACATGCTGCTGCTGTTCAATATAGAGTACATGAATTACCCATAGCAGATCTATACAGGTGGAGCTGGGGAAGGTGGAGGGTTTCTGAAAGAGCGCAGGAACTGCTACACAAAAGCTGACCAGTATTTGAAGGACGAGCAGCGAGCTTATTGGCTACTGATACAGCAGTAACCAATCAGCTGTGCCCTATAAAGAATGATGTGATTGCAAACTGATTGAGTTAAGGGGCCTATAAGCCTGCGTCATCAAGAGTTTCATGATAAAAATAATCCATCTCTGTGAGTCCGTAAAATGCCATTGAAAGAGTGCAGCTCAGCTGATGCTTGAAAAACAACACACAGCGATCGTGACAGCGATCCATACGACACCAGTGGATGCATCAGTGTCTTCTGAAACAAAATGATAGGTATGTGTAAGAAAAATATAAATCAATGGTTTCCGGTCTACTGTCATACGAGCGATCAGGAGAGGGATGTTGTGACACTTGACGTAAGTGTATTGTGAAGCTTTTCCGAGAAGTGATGGTCCTCTGTGCTTCTGCATTACATCTTATGTGAATTTCACAATGCACTTTCAGTATGCTACACAGATCCCATTCACTTGCATTATATGGACTCACAGAGATGGATTATTTTGATAAAATCTTCATTTGTGTTTATCCGAAGAAAGAAAGCCATAGTAGTGGCCAAAAGTGATGTCTGGAGGGGATATTTTCACAATATAATATTCTATTAAACAATCAAAATATGAGGAGTGTGTTATATTGAGAATGATTATACACTAAACTTGGTTAAGGTATTAAAATTACAAAATTATTTGGCAAGAAAGGCAAAATTCAGCATATAATTAAATATGGGCTTGTAGCGTTTATACGCCCATATAAGTATAACTAATTATTATTCATAACGGATCAATAATTAATAGTTTAATTATTTTCAGAATTTACTGTAGCAGAATCAATAGTATGATCATTTTTATCAGTTCATCCAATGAACGAAAAGCATAAACAATTATTAATTCTAGGAAATATAATATCTTCCTGGCCAAGAAAGACTAATTCCCAGCTAACAGCTAAATTAAGAAATAATTCAAGGGTAAAAGCATAGGTAGCTTAGATCGCAGTTCAAGACAATAAATTCGTAAGAACATAACACAAGTAATGCTTCTCTTTCAAATACAAACAATACTTTATTGATTATAAGACTAACACATAAAACTAATATCTAACACACACACACACACACACACATTCATACGAGTTGCAGAAAGAAAGAGTGAGGAAGAATGAGTTTTAGGAGTCAGATGGTGAGATCCCAAGTTTCCATATGCACTTAAAAGACATGACCTGAACGAACCATCAATCATCGATTTAACCCTTCTATCGTTTCTTAGGCAGGTTATTCAATTTTATATTAAGCACCAGTTCAGTTAAGAGTCTGAAGGTTACTTGCTTGTCTTCGGTTTGCTTTGGGGATTCCCTTTTGTCGGTGTAAAGGGGTTTACTGGGTCAGTTGCGTGGCTGGCGGTCTCCTCGTGCCTGCTAGATCTTGGGCAGCTAATCACGTGGTGTGTTGGCGGATGGATGAATGTCTTTGAAGTTGGTAGCACGTTGCAGTCGAAACGTTTAAACGAAACTTTGCAGCAAAACTTAACTTAGAACCGAGACTTTTAACGGAAAAGAAAACAGAGAAAAATAAAGGAAAAGTGAGTCCAGTTAGATGGCTTGTATGAAGCTGTTTTAAACCCTGATCTTGATTTGGGTCATTTGTCTCTATGCGTCTACATGGTTGCTATAACCATTGTCTGCTCCACCCGACTTGTTCTGGCGAGACTTTTTCCGAGAGAGAGCACGAGAGAAGAGAGCAGAGCAGCAGGAGAAGAGAGCGCTTCTGTGTTCGGGTCTAAGATTTTAAACTCAAAGGTTGTCCAACCTCCCGGATGAGTTCTGGCCAATTAGACGCTGGCTTAATTTAGGAGGTGGCTCTATTTTCTTCTTATCGTAAATCATGCGTTATCTGTGATCTTGCTCTCCAGCACTAGCAGAGAGAACAAGAGGCCACAGTTTAGCCATCATTACTATTATAAGAATGCAAAACATTTTACCCAGATTTCAATCAAGCCAAGAAGAACATACGATCCTGCCGACAGGAAGCACGACACACTTTCATTCACACACCTAATATTTATAACAATTATGAATTGTATGGCATCTAAGCATATTAGACAAACACATATATTGTAGAAACAACATAGAATTATGTAGTTGCATGATGTTTGATTATAAGTCCATCGAGAATTGTTCTGGGATGAGTTTTATGGATTTTGATATGTAAAGTGTGTTAGTGTGTAAAGTTTATGGGGTTTAAGCCATTCCAGTCTGGGGTCAGGGATAATTCCTGCTGAAGTCTGTTATTTGTTCATCTCTCATGGGACCTTGGTCCTTAAGAAAGTCGCAGGGGACTGTCTATTAGTCGCAGGGGTCAGGTGACCTCTTGTTAGGGCCTCTTGTTTCACCATTTCTGAACAGATCTGTCTTGCCAAATTATAAAACGTTGACGACGTTCTTCCTTTAGTTAAACAATAAAAAGTATTTTTGGTTACAGACTCTCTGGAGCCTAGGGGTGATTTATTGCTGAGGGTTTGGTGATTTGAATCTGGAATATGAAGCCTCTTTTGTGTGATTATGTATGAACAATCACCTATAAGCTTCAATTGTGTTTGGTTAATTCTCGTATTCGCTACAGGCTTTATTTTACTATGCAAAAAAAGCTAAGAAAAACAAAAAGCTCACAGGAATTAAGGCATACAGTACTGTATGTTGATTACTACAATGTAATCAGTAATCAATATATTGATATTTTGTTTGTTCTCCCTTGTTTTTGATTACATCTGAGCCATTCTCACCAAACTTTGCACATATGTCGTCGTTAACTTCTTTCCACTCCTCCTAAAGTTAATCTGAGAATCATTGGACCCCTGCATTACGTATCATAGTATCATAATTCAGATTTATAATTTCCTAAAGGTTTTCAATGGCTTTAAGCTCAGGGGTCTGAGAAGACCACTTCAGTTCTTTCAGAATGCTGAGCATGAAAACTTTCATTGCATGCAACTTTATTGTGTTTGGGATTGTTATCAAGCTGGAAAATACACATTTGATCTCCAAACAGATCCTCCATACACTGAAACATTGTTCAACAGGATTCCCAAGTATTGTTCAATTTTCAAAGCGCCAGAAACACATCCTTCCAAAATCTACTGCAAGCATGCGTTCCTAATAAAGTGTTTGTAAAGTGTGATTTTGACTTGTCAGACTGCAGAATGTGGCTCCAATCTTCCATACTCCAACCCTTATGTTCTTTGGCAAATGCAAGATGTTTTCGCAGTAGATAGAACTAATAAATGGTTTCTTTACTGGTACACAAGCTCTCAATTTAGCCTCTTGTAGCCATTGACTTAAAGTTCAAGATTGGAGGAGATGTCTCATTCACGTCTTTAGAAGCTGTTTTGAGGTGGTGCCATATCCTCTTATGAAAATGCTCACAAGTCTTCCTTAACCAGCCACAACACATTGGCCCTCATTTATCATTCTTGCGTAGAAACGGGCGCATATGTTGGCGTAAGATTATGCTTACACTCCTCTCACCGCCTGATTTATGAAGCTGTGCGTACCTTTGAAATCCAGGTGTACGCAATACCTGCCCTTGATAAATGCCGCGGCTGAAAACGATCGTCATTAGAATAACACGCCCCTATATATTCAAGTATCCGCTTCCCCCACATCCTCATTTTACACCATGGACACACGGAAGACGGCAAAGAGGAGACACTTCTCTGGAGATCGAGACCATCACCATCATGAAAAATTATTATTAAATCAAACAACAATATTGTTGATGATAAATTCAAAGTTAATTATATTTTTTTCAAAACGCTATAAATCCATCAATTTTTTGTCTAAAAAAACAACAACAAAAACAACAACAAGAGAACATGCAACATATAATCAGGGACTCATACTATGAATTAATATAAATTAAATAAGTGTAACTGCATGAAATAAATAAAAGCCAAACAAAATAAATAGTAAAATAAATTAAATAATAAAAATGAAAATAAATATTTCCAATGTCACGTTCCAATATTGTCCACCACATAAAACAAATAATTTAAAAATAACACACAAATACAGTCCTTAAACACAACAATGTTAAAAATAAATTCAAATCATTTAGTAACACATTTAGGCTAATAGTCATTCGTGCCGAACTTGAAAAAAGTAATGCTAACAATATTCAGGCCTACTATTAGGCTACGTGTTGTAGCCATTAACTAAGTGCATTTAGTTTCATATTTGTTAAAAAATAATAATGTTATTTTTTCCCCATCTATGTTGATTATTAAAAGTGAACATAGGCTAAGATAGGATGCGCAATATATCGGGAGACATGCTCAGACATGATTTTGGCCACTTAATTAAGTTTTGTTTTGTAGAAAGCCTTTCTTTAAAGTGAATTACGTTTTGTATAAATTGTATCTTAATTTTAATATTTTTTTCATCAACCTGGATTGCCTGGATTTAATAAATAAGCAAATAGCAGACAATATAATCATGAGTCATGACATGGAGGCGCGAGCGCGGGCGCGGTCCCTTGCATTGCACGTGAACTGGAGCGCATCTCATCACAAATTAACCAAAACTCAGTATATGCCTCACAGACATGAGAAATATATCTATAAAGAAAGCTTAAAATGTCTTTAAACTAAACAATTATAAACGAAAAGAAATAGGCTACTCTCTCTACATTTACATTACATTTACATTTATTCATTTAGCAGACACTTTTATCCAAAGCGACTTACAAATGAGAAAACAATAGAAGCAGTTAAACTAACAGTAGGACAACAATACGCAAGTGCTATAACCCCTCTCAGTTTAACTTTAGTGCATTTTTTTATTTTTATTTTTTTATAGAATAGAAGAGAAGAGAAAGTGTTAGTACTACTGAATCAAGTGCTGTCCAAAAGTGCTCTCTATAGGCGCGTTCTCTACGGAGATGGTGATCATCAATTTCATCTTTGCAGACACAACACTAGTTTATTAATAGAAATAAAATACAAATTTATTTTTAAAAATGGCGTTTATCGCGTTTTGGAAAAGAGCTCCTCATATCTTTTAGTTTGTCAGTGCGTTTTGTGGTGTTTGGAATAGTTTTTCAGCGCATTTCCGCACTAACTCAAAACGTGCGTACATGTACACCACCTCCTGACCTGGCGTAGGATTTGAGCGTGCCGTACGCCAACGTCCATATTGATAAATATCAAAGTCACCGTGGTTTTGGGTGTACGCCAGGTGTACGCTGGAAATTTGGTGTACGCACTTTTGATAAATGAGGGCCATTATGTTCTGCATGGTAGTGGTCTTACTGTCCTTTGAAATAATTCTGTGTACATTATGACCATTCACATCCAGCACAAGAGCAGTATTCAAAACCCAATTGACCAGATGTTGCTATTTTAACAATATCTTCCTTGTTTGAAGAGGACAGTTTCTTCCATCTGGCCATTTTCAATAAAACTAATATTACTGATTTGTAGCTAATACCTGACACATAGTGATTTATTGAATTATAGGCTGGGAATAATGAGTGCAAGATTGGTATGACCACTTGGCCAAAAATTATATACGCACAATTCTGTATGTTTCATTGCGTCATGACAAATGATACAATTGAAACGTGGAGCGCTGAATTAGTCTTACACTCCAGGCAGAACTTCAAGCATACAAATTATTTAATAAATATTTAATACAAAGTTTAAATAAATTGCCAATTTTCCTAGGTTAGACATCACTTTTGGCCATGGATGGATGGCATAAGGGTGAGTACATTTTTATTTGTAGGTGAACTATCCCATTAAAATCTTAAAAATAAATGGCATAGATGGCATACATACTTTTTATTATATATTTTTTTAAACTTTGTTTAAATTGAATTTTCATCCATTTTCCAGATCACTCCTATGTAGGATTGCAGGTTTTTGTTTTTATTTTATTGTGAATTATTGCTTATTCGTAATGCTTAATACATATCAATTAGCAGTCCAGTGCTGAGAGTGACACGTGTCTATGCTTTTTTGCTTAGTGAATAAACAGCTAAGCAAACAGCTGCAAATGAGGGACATTCAGAATGTGTTTTTAATATAGGTGACGTCAGGTGAAGCGTGAAGCAGTCTGACAAATAGCCATGATAAGAGCCTAGCTTGAGGGTTAAGAGCAAAACACACACACACACACACACACACACACACACACACACACACACACACACACACACACACACACACACACACACACACACACACACACACACACACACACACACAGAGAGAGAGAGAGTAACATGTTTACAGTCTCCACAAGAGTGTTGAGAACATTAAACTGATTAAATCCATAGGATACTTTGAGGCATTATGGACTTAAAGAAAGAAACATCAGGGAAAAGAAACAGTTTGTTTGAGCTAATGCGTTTGTCCTTTGCAATGCTTAGGCGGATAGATTTCCTTTTGAATATGCTTATTTGTCTCAGCAGAGGTTTACATTGTTGTCTAAAGAAAAAAAAAATGTACTGTGACAGATTTCAAGCTGTTTAAACATTTTTTATGGTAATATTTAGAGTTTGCGCACAATTCAGGCTAGAACTGGAGAATGTGATATACTTTGACGGGTATTTTCCTAATACAGTTTTTTACAATCACTATGACAATTTTTTCAATACTTTTAACAAATTTCCTAACTGTTAATGCACCAACACACCTACAACACACAATTGGCAAAATCACACATTGTAAACTAAACTCCAACACTAATTTTCAAAATACAATACAGTAATACACTAGCAACAATAGTGTTATGTCTACCAAAACACTGCAAACATGTCTCAAAATCAAATAATTTTTCAAAACACTAACATATGTTCTCGTCCAACAGGAAGATTTAGTCAATCATAGCGCAATGTCATAAAAACACTAACATCAGATGGAATTACAGAATCTGCATTATTTTATATGTGTCAGGTCTGCCCTTATACAACAGACAGTATATTGTATTGATCATAGATTGTGTGTTGCACTGCAGTTTCTTTTGAAGCCTCTCTACATTTTTGTTTTGTTGGGTTTAGGTCTTTTGCTGCAGAAATTCAATACTGTAAAATACAGGGGATATATTTGTGTTTCAATTCACAATATAAAAAGCTGTTTACCTTGACTTGAGCCTGTAAGGTTAGGTTTACAACATGATGTTATCTGTTCTGACATACAGTGTTAAAGCATTGGTAAATTTGCCAGTAAAAATACATTGTGTTGGTCTTGTTTGAGCTTGTGTGTAAAATAAGTTCAAGCATTTTAAATTTGTGTTAATTGTATGCATTTTGTGTTAAAGCAACAAGAAATGTGTTAATAGTATAGCTTACACAGATGGATGCAGTGCTAACTGTGTTAAGAGTTTGGGAAATTTGTTAAAAGTATTGAAAAAATCGTCATAGCGATTGTAAAAAAACTGTAATAGCTTACAAGAATACTAACATTTTAAATTAAATATGTGTGTCACCTCAACATTATTATCATTCATTTATTATATTTGTTGATGAGGTGTTGCTCTTTTGTATTTCACAGTGTTATGAAGCAATGCATGAACCTGATGTACTGCTTCATAAACAATATAAAGAAAAATGTAATGTAAAAATATTTAATAAGACAATTTAGATTTATGTGGGTGTTTTTTCAACATTTTAGAAAACAAGCCATCTTTTCACACTATCGATATTTAATTTAATTATTATGGAAATAATGTTCAACATGTTTGGTTTGTTTCATTCTGGGATGTAAATTACATCTGAAAAATGTTTTGCATAAATGAGAACTTTTATTGTCTGCAATATTTCTTTGTATATCCTGGCATATAGTTTTAGAATATGTGTGTGTGTGTGTGTGTGTGTGTGTGTGTGTGTGTGTGTGTGTGTGTGTGTGTGTGTGTGTGTGTGTGTGTGTGTGTGTGTGTGTGTGTGTGTGTGTGTGTGTGTGTGTGTGTGTGTGTGTGTACCCACACACACATTAATATAAATGTAATTACTGGAATTTAAAAGTACCCCATTTTGTATTTAACATTATAATATTTGTTATTTTATAATGCAAGGCTTGGTATTTCGTCATTATCCCCCATCTTTGGAGTCTGATGTGTTTGATGTGCCATTATCTTTCTTAGCATGGCTGTTTGTTTAACAAACGTTCTGACATCCTTCTCATTACACCTCCTCTTTCCAAAGGACTTCCCAGTTCAAACGGCCATGATCCAAGTTCCTGTGAACCCCTGCTATCCCAAATCAATACTTCTCTTATTTAATGAGTGAAATCCCTGTTACATGTAATGGCAGCGGTTACGCTTTTGACAGCTCAGAGTCGTGGTTTTCAGCCTCATAATGAATTGGGGGAATTCGACAGAAGGGCAGCCTATTTACTATGGCTGATAACAGACACGTCCATCCAGTGGTCAGCCTCACTTCCTCTAATGAGATGACAGGTGCAATGTTTACACTTCGATCGCTGCTCTAGTTTGAGGGGTCAAGTGTGTTTACTTCTCAGACGTACAACCCTAATGACCAAGGCTGAATAGTTGACCCTTATGCTGCATAATGCTTTTGTCCATCAAAGCATCAGTCATTTAATTGCACATAGACACCTTAAATCAGGGGTGGGCCTCTATATCCCTCAGAGTTTAGCTCCAACCCTGATGAAACTCACTTTAATAAGCTAATCAATGTCCTCAGGATTAGAGGAAAGCTACAGGCAGGTGAGGTTTATCAGGGTTGGGGGTAAACTCTGCCATGTGGCTTTCCAGGACCAAAGTTGCCCATCCATGCCTTAAATGGGAATTCACTGTTGGAATAGTTGGCGCGAAATACAATTTTGTCTGTCTAAACAAAATGGTGCTACATGACTAGAGATAGTGGACAGTGACATCTGTAGTTTTAACAAAAGCTCTGGAGCTGTCAAAAGTTCTGGATGCAGGTAACATGGAGAAAGAGTACCAATTGTTCATTTATATATCACAGACATTGTAACTATGCAAAGCTGGTTTTCTTTAAATATAGAGTACTTCCAATTGTTTTAGCTCATATTGCTTATTAATATTTTAAGCTTATTATTTTAAGCCAATTGTTTGTTTGCTTATGTAGTGCCTACTACAATATTTTGTATTAGTGTCTTTTGCTGGTGGCTATATTCTAAACTTGCTTACGTAGCTCTCTGGAATACTTGATTGTGATTGATTGATGGATTGATTGATTGATTGACATTCATTCATTCATTCATTCATTCATTCATTGTGTGGTCAATAATGTAAATTGCTCAATAATGAAAGTCTCTGAAGGAAATAGAGTAAATATGAAACGTTTTGCAGTTATATGGACTGTAGATGTCTTATATGCACATTTCAAAAATGCCTTATTTCCACCACAACAATATGCGATGTTACTGTTATAACCATTCAATCTAACAATGGATCTAACATGCATCCCAGTCTACTTCATCTCTATTCATTCTGCTCAATCAGTCATTTCATTATTCAGATTCTTGTCTTGGCGTGACACAGATGTCCGTGAAATTTTCTGTCACAAACAATTTGAGGGCAAAGCCTCATCTGAAGTTCAGAGGCTGGGCAAGGAATGCATTTGAGCAGCCAGACTTGTGAAAAAAAAAAAAAAACTTTTTCAATTCCTGCTTTCTGCTTAGCTAACAGTACTTTATCCAGATTGGCAACAAAACTGCTCCTCACCTCCTTGTCTGTGGTCATGGAGTGAGCTCAACTCCACAATAAGGTTCTGACCTTTCCGGAAATTATACAAGCGCCCCTCCTGCACCCCTGATTACCTGAGCTCTTGTTCAGACCCTGCTTTGACCTCCTGCTTTACAGAGCTGGAAAGGTATAAGGATTGTAAAAGCATGTGATAGAGGACTTTTCTCACTGCTTGGAGCTTCAATGACGCTCTTATCTTATAATAATATATAATATATAATAATATATTGTGGCGAGCAGGACGAGGGCCGTTAGAAATACGAGACTGCTGTGTCGCGATGGTGACGCTCATCAGTAATCATGCCATCAGCCTCGTGCCTCTCTTTCACGGCCCTCGGCCTCGTCCTGCTCGACACACATACACATACACATACACACACACACACACACACATATATATATATATATATATATATATATATATATATATATATGTGTGTGTGTGTGTGTGTGTATGTGTATGTGTATGTGTGTCGAGCAGGACGAGGCCGAGGGCCGTGAAAGAGAGGCACGAGGCTGATGGCATGATTACTGATGAGCGTCACCATCGCGACACAGCAGTCTCGTATTTCTAACGGCCCTCGTCCTGCTCGCTAAATATATATATATATTTTTTTTTTTTATGATCTTTATTTATGATCACTATTGAAAACACACAGATTGCCCATTGTTGTGTGTGTGTGTGTGTGTGTGTGTGTGTGTGTGTGTGTGTGTGTGTGTGTGTGTGTGTGTGTGTGTGTGTGTGTGTGTGTGTGTGTGTGTGTGTGTGTGTGTGTGTGTGTGTCACACAAAATATTTATTTATTCATTGACTCCTGGAATAAGTATATGTTCAAGCTTTTAACTTGTAATGAAAATTACACTATATTAAATTATTACTACATACAAATACTTGCTCCTGCACATATTGTTTGTTCAGAAATTTTTTTTATGTTAAATTATTTTATTTTATTTTATTGTATTTTGTGGTATTTTTCATTTGATGATGCCATGGTAATCTATTCAGAAATTGGAGATTGTTTAATTTATTTATTTATTTTTACTCTGATGCCAAGGTTATTGTTCAAAATGTTATTATTTAATTTGTTGTGTTACAAATACTATCAATTTCAAATACAAGTGCAATTTTCAAAGCATAATTGGCTCTATTTGACAATGCATTTGTATTGGTTGAAGTATGTTGGGTTAAACATTTACATTTAAAGTATGTCAAGAGATGTTACAATATGTTTGGATCATGTATATATGGATCAATTGCTGCTATTTGGCTTACAATATAAAAATATGAATACAAGTGAATAGCAGTCTTTCCAAAAACTGAGGATAACCCCATTTCATACTTGACCTACATTCATCTGATGATAAGAATAAGACCACGATTAAACTTGAAGATTAAAAAAAAGAAGATGAATGTCATTTGTAATGCACATATGAGGCATGTTACAAAAAACATGCCAGTCTTAAATTAAACTTTGAGAAAGTGTTATAAATGATACACAAAATGACATGACAACTAAGTTACTCACTGAATTATTTTTATCTTGTATGGGAGCTGACAGCAACTCACAAACATGTCTGCGGTTTCTCGAAACTCAACTCATCAGATTAGTGACAATACCGAGCTGTGGATGATGCGTTCATTAAAAATACATATTCTCTTTTTCTGCTTCAGGAATCAAATTTCTTATTTTGATTTTTGTAATGCAGTGTGCATGTCTGAAAGCACCCGTGTAGCTCAATTATTTATTATTATGCCCAAAAGCATTAAAAAGCATGAAATAGTATTACTACTGATGCTTTACCTGCATATTTATAAGTGGACAATGAGAAAAACTGAAAACTTCTCTGCTACTAAAAATAGATTTCAGTAATATCACATCATGTCAGTGTTTGATGTCATATGATCTCATCTATGATACTGACATGAGTACAGAGGCTTGTGATTATGCTCTGTCTATCATTCGGGGAGATGTAATGGGGAATTATGAATCTCCTTGGACCATACGAAAAAGGATCAACCATATTATTCGGGATAAGCCTCAGCTTTAAAGCTGCTTTGATGCTTTCCGCAGAGCTCAAATCACAAGCCATATGGTTTTAAATGATCTGTGGTCATTTTGGGGTAGTAGTGTAAAGCCTTAATCTTTATTATTTTCATGACACAGTTGTAAAAAGTCTGCTTTCACTATAATGCAGGAGATCACTTGAATCATAGGGTTCAGTTGATTTGCATTTTATCTATATACAGTAACAGAGAGTGAAACTGACCTAATAAATATCCTATTCACAGCCCTTATCATATGATACTACTGCATTTGTTTTATGTGCAACCAAAGCACTTTCATTATAGTCATTTTTTATAGTGGTGCTCAAAGAGGCCATATGAAGCCCTTTCACAAAGTCTTGCTTTTGTTTTTAGGGGTCTACTAGAATAGTTTTAATGCTTGAATTAAACTTTAAAAAAAAAAGATTTTCCCCATATTTTACATTGCTGTAGCACCTTTTATCAATCTGTCAGTGAAGCCTTCCGAAAGCACAATGTGCTCTAATTAGTCGGCAGGATCAGTGTTGTGATTGGTCAACCTCTTTGAGCGTGTTTCAGAATTGTCAAGTCCCGACTCTTACCATAACCACGAGTTTCGACAAACACTACTAACTAACTCAACCAGGCCTCCCCTTATTTCTGTCTTATTTTGAAATTATTTCCATAGGAAATTGAGAAGGAAGATTTAGACATGTACGTTCCTAGAAGAAAACTCAATACTGCAATCGAGGCATTTCAGGGAGTTCAGAAACAGTGCGCATTGATTTGCAGAATAACTCCCTTTGGAGTGAATTTGTGCTTTTAAACTTTGCAGACCTTTTTATGCTCAGACAGCAGCGTTACACACTAATAAAAAGTTGAATATGTAAGAAGCATACAGTAGGTTGTATTTTAGGCAAGCGTCATTATTTCTATTGATCATGATCACATATTACTTTGCTGTGTGACCAGATTTACATTTTTTGTTAGTTTAAAAATCAACCTCATCTATATTTACAGAGAACACTCTATTTTTTTGTATTGCAGCAGTTTGATACAAAATTGCTAACTTTATTTTTAGTTAGGATTTCATCGGCACCACAGGGTGGATTGAACATATAGATGTTTTTCAACACTCCCCAGGAATCAGTTTATGCAACATGTAATTATTTATAACATGTGAGCTGTAAAACTGACAGCGTGGGTCTCTGGCATTGGCGTTTTGATCTTCGAAAGTGTTGATTGTTTAAAAATGATTAATCCATTTCATGCTGCCTGGCGAAAGGCCATCTCTTTGTTTTTGTTGCCAATATTACACCTGCTTTCCGCATGATCTGATTGGTCAATCAATATTATTAAAGACTTCTTGGAATTCTGTGCATCAAAGAAACCCCTTTATCACTAATTGATGTCTTATGTAAATGACTAGCCACAGGGAAATCAATTCATTTAAAAAAGCTACAGAAAAAAATAACAGCTATAGAAAGTCCCCTTTATCTATCTATCTATCTATCTATCTATCTATCTATCTATCTATCTATCTATCTATCTATCTATCTATCTATCTATCTATCTATCTATCTATCTATCTATCTATCTATCTATCTATCTATCTATCTATCTATCTATCTATCTATCTATCTATCTATCTATCTCTGCAAGTGCAATTGAAAAGGGAATGCTAATGTATTTCATTCTCCAGGATTTTACAGACCTCCTTGCAGTGCAACTTTATAGATATCGTTTAACTATTATATTGTCAGAAATTAGTTATTACATTTACATTTATTCATTTAGCTGACGCTTTTATCCAAAGCGACTTACAATTGCTAGATATGTCAGAGGTCGCACGCCTCTGGAGCAACTAGGGGTTAAGTGTCTTGCTCAGGGACACATTGGTGTCTCACAGTGGATTCAAACCCAGGTCTCTCACACCAAAGGCATGTGTCGCTGGTCCTGCCCTCTTCGCCGCTGGTCCTGCCCAGCTCAAAGTCCTCTTTGTCGCTGGTCCTGCCCAGCTCAAAGTCCTTTTCTCCACTGGCGCCGTCCAGCCCAGACACTTATTCACCACTGGCGCTGTCCAGCCCAGATACATCTTCACCGCTGGTTCCAGCCAGCCCAGAGACTTCTGCACCGCTGGTTCCCTCCAGTCCAGAGACTCCTTCAACCGCTGGTTCCATCCAGCCCAGTGAACCCTTCACCGCTGGTTCCGTCCAGCCCAGAGACCCTTTCACCGCTGGTTCCGTCCAGCCCAGAGACCCTGTCACCGCTGGTTCCAGCCAGCCCAGAGACTCCTTCAACCGCTGGTTCCATCCAGCCCAGTGAACCCTTCACCGCTGGTTCCGTCCAGCCCAGAGACCCTTTCACCGCTGGTTCCGTCCAGCCCAGAGACCCTGTCACCGGTGGTTCAGTACAGTCCAGAGACTCCTTCACTGCTGGTTTCGTCCAGCCCAGAACATTGTCCTGAGGCAGTCACTCACCCCAAGTATTGGGGCGGGGGGGGCTCGCAGTGGGCGCCCAAAAGCCCACGGTCACTCAAAAGGTCCTCACCGCCATGGCCGTCCGAAGGGTCCTCACCAACCATGGCCACCCGAAGGGTCCTCACCGCCATGGCCAGCCGAGGGGTCCTCACCTCCATGGCCGCCCGAGGGGTCCTCACGGCCGCCTGCTCATCAAATATTATCTTGTGTGTAAAGGGACAATCTGTTATCAGAGTGACTGTATCAATGTAATGTCCATATGTCAGAATGTACAGTTCTTAGATAATACAAATCATGCAATTAAACATCATGTATTCATTTAGGCAGAAAACAAAGAGCTTGTTAAAGCAATTATTATAAGTTGTGATCATAATCATTACAATATATCGAACATTTGGAAGTTGTGTATGTTGATTCAGAGTTGACATCATCTGAAGTCCTCGCAGGGGTTGGTGTCATCTTTTCACAGATGTTGGGGCATCTGAAATCTTCGTAAGAGGCAGGATCCAAACTGAGGCGGGTGTAATCTCTAGTTAGAAAACAGAAAAGAAAAGCAAATAGTGTAGCTGCTTTTCATAACATTTCAAGCAATAGACAGTCATGTGCATTTTATCTAATATAACTGGAGTGCAAAGTTATGAGATGCATTATGTGAATGCTTGGTTAAAGAGATGCGTATTTAATCTAGATTTAAACTGGGAGAGTGAGTCTGAGCCCCAAACATTATCAGGAAGGCTATTCCAGAGTTTACGAGCCGAATACGAAAACGCTCTCCCTCCTTTATTGGACTTTGATATCTACTACCAAAATTCCAGAGTTTTATGACCTTAAAGAGCATGATGGATTGTAGGGTGATAGGAGATCGGTTAAATACACATGAGCTAAACCATTTATGGCCTTATAGGTCGGTAGCAATACTTTGTAGTCGATATAGAACTTAATAGGTAACCAGTGTTGAGATGATAAAATTGGGGACAAATTATCATATTTTCTTCACCCCATTAGAAATCTCGCAGATGCATTTTGGACTTACCGTAGCTTGATCATTAAGGATGCAAGACAACCAGCTATGCATTACAATAATCCAGTCTGGAGGATGAATGCATGAACTAGCTACACTGCCCCTGCCAAAAAATAAAGTCGTAAGAAATAAGGATATAAGTCCAGCTGTTGGTATGGAAACCAGTGGGATTATTGGATGGCAATAGAGTTCTAGATGTGCTTCTCAGAGATTACTTTCCCATTCTCACAAACTGTTTGCATCTCTTCAAAAGCATTTTTAAGAGTGTCCCTGTTTAAAACCTGCACATTGCACATTTAATGTTTGTCTTGAAATATATGGCACTTGAAATTATAAAATAGTAGTTGATTCAGTCACTGCATGTGGTCTGTGATGTTGTTTATTAATGTCCATATTTAGAGCTGAATGCTCTTATAAAATTATTATTCTATAAGCATATTGTCAATGGGTAACATTTGATGTAAACTATCTGACTGCCTGGGTTATATTAAAGCAGTGACAAATCTGTCGTAAAAAAAAAAAAAAAAGTTCTATTGATTAATTTAGTGAAGAACTGCTGCTGTTGCGTTGTTTTAAATTTAAAATAAAAAATATTCAGTCGTACATTTTATTCTTTTGTATTTGCCTGCTGAACATTTAAAAGTTGAAGACTTCAACCCTTTAGTTTACAAAAACACTTATTGTTCAAGTCAAATCTAATCACCTTTATTTACAGCGCTTCACACAATACAGATTGTTTTAAAGCAGCTTTACAGTGATAACAGGAAAATGATGCATTTTGGCTGTTGTTCAGCTGAAGCCATTTCAGTGTTGATTCAGTTCCATTGTAAAGATCATCAATTATTAAATTAGTTCATTTCATCTATATAGTCGATCTGCAAAAAAATGATATCATCGTCCAGCTCAGTACAGTTCTTATACAACAGCATCAGTACACTCAGATCAATAATATTCTTGAATGTTAAGTGTTCCCAACTAAGCAAGCCAGAGGCGACAATGGCAAAGAACCACTGTCTTAAGCGTAGGTAATACGCCTAATTTACACATACATGAGCTGTATTGGCTCTGAACAGAAAGACAATGGCATTATTTAGATTGTTGTTTTAGAGAATATACCCTAAGGATCCAAAAGAAAAGATCCTGTGACATATAGTTGTCACATCTAATACCGTAGGTCAAAATACAGTTATATAGCCTATTTTAGCTTAATGACTGCAGCTAATGTGAGTGTTGGATGTAAAATGCCCTCATTACCTTGATAAAACAGTGTGTTAAACTGCGCGCTGAGGATTCACCTCACGCAGAAGACTCCGACAAGTCGCCACACAAAAGACACACCGGTGCATGAATCTGATTACTTCAATCTGTGTGCATCTTTTATTCATGATGGAGACAGATATTTTACCAGACACTGTGATAAATGGAATTGGCATGATTTGAAGATCCTGCACATTATTTCCACATCATGCATGTTTTTTCTTCTTTTTTTCCGGCCAGGTCATTACTAACGTAGCGGATTGCATCCCTCCTTCTGATCTGGTTTAGATTAAGTGAGTTCTGCTGATTCAGGACTGGCTTCCCTCAACGGATCACTTACAATAACTCATCTGAGATCTACACGAACAGGTTATATCTGTCAAAACATTTGAAAATGACTCAGATATTCTCAAGATACCGTAAAAGATTAATTAACTGGAGTCTATTCCCAGATATTCATCGTGAGGTAACTACTAATTCTAATGGTTTGCTAAGGCAATCATCACTATTTGTTTTTCTCATACTGAAGGTGAGATTTCAACAACACAGTATGAAATGTACAAATATTTTGTCTTACAGAATGATCCCAAAATGCACAGCTTGACGTGTGCTTTTTTTATTGACAGTATACATTTTTAATAGTAAAAAAAATTAAAGGAGAAACATGATCCAAATCTAGAGACCAGAATATCCTCAGAAACTTTATTCAGTAAATGCGTTTCTATTTTAGTTTATGACCTTGTTTACTTATTGGATAAAAAATGTATCTGCCTCATATGCGGTTTATATGCACATTTATAGAATTTATGTGAATATTGGTATTTCTATCCAATATTTTTTATGCGATATCCATGCATGAAAATAGGTGGATGGAAACAAAGCTTGTGAGAAAAGAGGTGATGCTGAAAATGAAAGTGTTTTTGACCTTGGATCCATGTAAACCTATTGTAAGAGACTTCAAATCAAAATTTGTAACCCTTTAAAACAGTAAAATAGGGGAACATTATTTTTTTTAACCTCATACAATTCCAGATAGCCAAACACTGAACATAATGGCTCGAATGCAGCTGTTTGCGTTTAAAAATTGTAAGCCATTACAATGAATGTTTTATTATATTTACAGAAATATCTGCGGCTGCAGTGTTTGTCCTCACACAGGCAAACATCTATTCATTCAGAAGCGGTCTGACGTGGGGTTCCAGTACATATGATCAGACCCCTGCTGAACTGAAATGCTTTGTATATCTTGCTTTCAAATAAATATGTATAAGATGAATATTGCATTTGACATTTCAGTTCCACTTTCCAGGCTTTGATCTTTCTGTAACATCTTCATTTCACAACAAGCATTACCCAGAAGACCAGAAGTGACGATTAATGATACTGAAACATTATTATTCTAAAATAAATTTGCATAATTAATATGATTGTTTATCTGTTGTCTTTAAGGTTTGTTTGTTTTATGCTTGGGTCCATTTGATGACAATAACAATAATTTATATTTCATTGCTGGTCCTTATAGCATGGATTTCAGTTAGTGAATGTAATTGTGCTCATCAACAACCTCGCTGATTTCTAATCAGTTTCTTTGTAACGTCTTTGATTACTTTCGAAAACAGATGCTTGAATAATCTGACACTGATAAAAACTCAGCGTAAACTGCAGAAATAACTTTAGATGTCAGATTTGCACATAGAGATAAAGCAAAAGGCCATAGAGGCTGTGTTACAGGGATTTTACCATGGTAAAGCGGTGGTAAAATTGCCTCGGTACCTTTTACATTGATAAAATCACTGTAGAGTAATTCTCAGCATTGAGATGGCTGGTTTTGAAATGGTGCAAGAGTAATATAAAATACACCACCAATAAGCAATTCAATTTATTAAACAATTAAAGTGTCCCTATTATGCTTTTTTTCAGATATTACCTTTCATAGTTATTGTCTTCCAAAAGAAAGAACCGACGACGAGTCGTCAGTAATCTAGTCTTCCTTCCTGCACAAACCTATATAGGTTTGTAACCAATTTGCATAATGCCAGCCTATGGTTTTCATAGGCCGCCCGTGAATAATGTCTACTTTGTCCCGCCCTCAAACACTGTAGTTGTAACTGAGTTCTGGAAATATTTGTTTTGTGTTGTCAACATGTCACGAAGACACTGTTTCCTGTGCTACGAAAGCAAATCCACTTTGTCTGCACTTTTCAAAAGATGATGACTCTCGCTGGAATTGATACGGTAAAACTGACACCATCATAACTTTGTTTTACGGTGTATCAAGTGCTGAGGAAGATCCAGAGCTGAAATTCAGATATGTTAATGAGCGTTTCGTTTTCCGACTGTTAACTGTAGATCACAACAGATTGATCTATCTGACCAATCAGAGCCGAGCAGGCTCTCGGAAAGGAGGGCTTTAGAGACTGAATCCTCTATTGAACCGTTTCAGACACAGTGAGAGATGTGATTTTCTAATGTCTATTATGAGAAACTAAAGTGTTTTTGTTTTGTTTTGTTTTGTTTTTTTAACTTGGATGTATTTAAATATATTGAAGGGGACTCCAAAAAAAGAAAATTAGGAACCTTTAAAATAGCATAACAGTTGCCATTTATATAGTATTCAGTTGATGAATGGCTACAGGTGCATGTTCATAATTTGGCTTTGAAAGTGGCTTACCTAATAAGATTGAATAAGAACCATTCATTTTATAAATGCATATCAATATCAGGTCCAAGCAGGTTCCAACGGGCAGCACAATGACTGCATGTAAGCTGAACACGATGAGACGTTTTAAAGGGAATCCAACTGGCATTTCAGTAGTTCAGCGTACTTCTAAATAACTGATGCCGAGCCACATTCATTGGCATGAGCTGGCGTGTGCTAGCTAACCTTCTGGTTCACATGCAGTATGACAAATATGAACCTAAATATTACATCTGACAGTATTTAAATTAGCATTTTAATGGAACTTTCTCTGTGATGGAACAGCCACTGAGGCAGTGTTTCTATTTGGTGTGTACAATTGCACCATGAATAATGTGTTACTCAGTGATGAGTTATAAAAAAAAAGTTGAAAATGTATTTGGACACCATTAATCCAAGTTGCTCTCAGTTTTCTCAGTTTAAAATAGTTATATTTTATACATAGAAAACAAAATATACTGTTCGCAGACTTCACTAGTTAAAACTTTAGAGGCAAAAACGGTAGATACGCTAAAATCTCTGGTGAAATGGCACATTTCCTAATACTTCTTTTTTTCTTTTTTTTCTCAAATTGAAGTTATAAAGTGTATAATAACTGCCATATCATATTCACTTTCATATTCACAGAGAGATTATGGATAAATCATATCATGTACACCAGTCTGCATTAATAGTGTTGGTTTTTACTCCATGGTTTAGGTGAATCTCATTCATATTCGATATAGAAACTGAAATGTACCATATTAATGTACTGACACCATCTAAAATGTAAAGACTTTTGCAAATGCACAACTTTAGAAATGTACAAATAGTGGGACTGAAGTTGAATGCTCAGAAACTATTGAATAATATGACTGAAGAAACTTACAAGACCTGTTTAATGAAAAATGTATATATAATTGTAACCTAGATCAGTGCTATTTTTGAATTATACTGTTATAGTATTTATACATATATTGAATTAGCTTTTATTATTATATTTGATGAAAAATATATAGATCTTTATGTTTAGGGATTTTGTGCTTTTGCCATTTTTTATTATTTTGTTTCATGTTTCTATTTAGCTTTAATTTATTTTAATTTCATTTTTAGATTTAGTAATATTAGTCTAGCATTTTTTTCAGTTAGTTGTCTAGAAAGCATTTCTAATTCCTGTTTGTTATACATTTTTAAATAATCTAATTTAGATGTTTTATTTTATTTCAATTACATTAAATGATTTTTAATATTTTTAGTTTCAGTTCACAATATCAAAAGGTGTGACTATTAAATAAGTCACACTCTTACTCCAGTATTCATGAATTTAGTTCTCATCAGCATTAAACCTTAAAGAACATTTGCATGCCTCTGAAGTTGTAAATGCATAAATATGTTTACGTTTGAGCTTATGTCTGTATGTGTATATGGAACTTTTCAGTGTCTAATTGAACAATGCAAAAATGTGCATTTTCTAAAACTATACACTTTGCATGAATACTAATGAGATTAAATTGTTTTGATATATATAGGCTGCAAACTCCAGGAACGATCCAGCTCATGTGCCTTTGTGCAGGACATCCAGGGTCACCTTACAATTAGTAAGTGACGTTTTTACTGTCACATGGATATGGTTTCATTGTTTTTGTCATCATTTGCGTGTGGGTAATGGAGAAACTAACGCTGTAGTTGCCGTAGGCTATGTACAGCACTCTCTAATGATTGCTACCAATTACTGGCAGCTGTGTTACTATAATGACAAGGCTTTAAAAGTCAATTGGACTTTCAGATGGCAATACAACTGGAGGATTGAGTCGTGGAATTCTAATACCTGGAGAAAGCTGTCTGTTAGCATTCCCATTCATTTGCTTGGCAGCTGCTTGACTGGTGGGATGACAAGGCCTGCGTTCTTCCACCTTTGCTGCAGTTGGTTTTGGAAACTTTTTTGTCAGCCACTCACCAGAGGCCAGTTACACCAACAGTCTGTACGTTACAACTTATCCTAGTACTATTACTGAATAATTTAGAGTTGGATCATTAAAGAAGTTGAGATAAGGCAGTTAAGTTTCTGTCAGGATTTTAATGAGCTCATGTTTTTTTTTTCATGCCTTATGTTTTTTGTTTTTTTAACCCTGAAACCAAAAAAAGGTGCACCCACTTTTTATGCATTACCCTGTCACTCATTGCAACAAAATATATATGAAAATGCATATCAAAGACATTTTATTATTCATTGTGTATCATTGTTTTCTACTTACTAATTATGGAGACAGTTCCAGACGATGTATCATTTACATATATTTTATGAGAATGTATATATTGTATTTCCATAGAAATGTATTTTTCAGTTAACAAGGTAAGTGGATATGCACAGCTTTTGATCACTGCTAAAAAAAATTAAGGCTGCTTCATGTTAAAATATATTATATATATAAATATTGTGAACTACTAAAGTGTGAACTTCTAAAGTGTTTAAACGCTGTGAAGTGTGTGTGTGTTCGTAATTTCTTTGTATGACAGCCTGGCCAAACTTTGTGTCAGCACAATTTGGCATGTTTCATTGCGTAATCACAAATAGCACAATTTGGCATGTTTCATTGCGTAATCACAAAAAACAAAACAAAGCAAAACTACGCAAAATGCTTTCAAAATCTTTAACAATTTTTGAATAATGTTTGAATAAAAGATGAAGATTTCAATTTAATATTTACACTCCTTTTTATTTAGAGAGAGAGTGAATAACTTCTAAGCCAGAAGTCACTTTATATATATATAATACATACATATCAAATTTCCCATGTTTTCTTTCTGTCTGCTCTTTTCACCCTGTTTTCTTTTGTTTCTGTTCAGTTGTTGTGAGCAGTCAGTCTGAGTGTAGGCCATAACACTTGAAAATGAAACATACCTCTGTTTGTGTTTGAGCCTTTTATGCACCTTTTTGTGCTCAGCTCTATTTTTGTAGCATGGTAAGAACATGTCCCGGCGGTCTATGCCCCAAAATTTTATTCATGCTAAGCCAGCTCATTACTTGTTCCCTTTGGTAAAGTACATTCTAGTTAAGAGAAATCCTTAAATCCTGTTGGATATCAGCTCGGCCTAACCTACAAATCCAAAATCCTGACAACCTTCTTTTTTAAGCTGTAGAGATATGCTTTATATTATTTCCTTACTTGGCCTTTTTAATTGTTGATTTTATTATTCATCATTCAAATGCTGCAAGAAAATAATTGTTAAACACACCGAGATTAAATGGATCTGGATGTTGCATTGTATAATCAGGATTATTACATGACTCTCTGGAATACTTGATTCTGATTGGCCGTTCACAAAATTCTCTGATTAAATAATTTTGTTTACATGATATTTTGCACACTCTTCATAATAAATTAATAAAAACTCAAATCAATACTTCAAGTTCATTTATTTATTTAGGTAAGTAGCAATGCAATAAGCGCGATTATGTGCGGGTGATGTAAATGGTAAACAAAATAAAACCCTACTGACTCACAGGAATATATGCTGAGAAAGAAGTAGGTTTAGTTAATGTACAAAATATAACAATACTTCCTCTTGGATACAAGATAATTCGTCACAATGTCTGCCAGCAATGAAATAATGAGTAATTAATGTACATTAAATTCTGATGTCGCTCTACAGTAACTGGATCTAAGGAGTCGGTCTTAATACGTCTATATAACTCACTCACCATGTGCGTCTGAAGTGCAGAAACAGAACTGAGATAAATGGAACATTTGTCTGCCTTGACAGAAGACAGCAAATTGGGATTAATAGAAATATATGACAGTGCTAGCAGAGCCAGGTGATCAATTCCAGCCAATTTTCAGGCCTGGCTCACTGTCCTCACCTCTGTCACTGCAGGGAAAACATTTTTATTTCAAAATACAGTGTCTGCATATTCTAGTGTGTTTAGCCCCTGGTATGTATTTCAGATGGCCTAAATATGCTATCATAATGATGTAACCATGTTATCATACACAGCTATAATTTATATCAGACATGTTCTGCACTGTTATTTGAAATGCAGAAATTAATCATTTATATCACCTGGCTTCATGCACTATTACTTTTCTAATTGATCAGTCAGTTTGACTATAAAACAAGTATGAAAGGACACAAAACATTGCATTCTGTCTAAGAAACGCCCACTTAAAAATACGATCTGACTAACATACAGCAACCTGTCATACTTTTTGTTTTTATGTGCTGTTTTAAGATGCCGTTTTTCGGTATCTTGTAAATACAACATTAGCCTTGTTTCCATCCACCTTTTCCGCTGTTATGTTATCGACAAAGTGAATATGCGGAAAAAAAACATTACGAAATGTTCCGTTTCCAGACTGTTTCCATTCAATTGCCCTTTTACCGATAAAATTGTGTGCGTGATGACGTCACGAATGACGAAAGCGATTTGTCGCATATGTTTTGGTGTATTGCAAAAAAAAGTGCCCTTGAGCCGTTTCCATATATTTTTTTATCGCAAATTCTTCCTTTTTAGGTTCCGAAAGCGTCCAGTCAGCACCCCCCAACACCAAACAAACAAACCAAAAACAAACAAAAAATAAATAAAAATGGAGAGAGTATTCAGGCAGTTAATTAAAATTTGCCAGCTTACTGTCATTTCAATTTCACAACTAATTGCAAGTGTCCGAAATATCAGAAGACGACAGCAGAATGAAGCAGTTGCTCATCTGATAGGGCTCGAAGTAACTACCCTTTAAATGGGACGAAGCCCAAGGGTCTGGGAGAGACCACACAATAAAGCGTTTTGGGAGGAAGTTGTGGAGACACTTTACAGAAAGAATTTTTTTTTTTTTTGCCACTTTTTGCCAGGCTCGATATTACACTACACCAAAAAACTAGTTGAGGATAAATTCTGTAAAATTGGGCAATTCCAGCGTTATGGACGTGACATTTGTAGTCAAAACTTGAAATACAAATTCTCAGAAAATTCATTTAATACTGAAACATCTGTTTATATATCCATACTCCCTTAATAAAGGAGTCCAGACATTAGAAAAATATCAGTCTACACATACGTTTTATATTTAATATGAGGGAAATACACATGAGACATGACACAAAAAATCTTTAACTTTAAGGTGGCAAAATATTTTTTAGTAATTCTATGAATTATTCTGCGCAAAACAAAAGTAGCCTAATACTAACCCTAACCGAATACTAACCGAAGAATGGTCGGCCTCCATAGAACATACAATATTATTTTTATTTCATTTTTCGTGTTCGCATTTGAGGAAAAAAACATTGTTACGGACGTGACAGTTCTCTGTTACAGACATGGCCGCTCTGAAAGCGACTTTAAAACTTTCACAAAGACCTCAAACAGAAAGCACAAAGCCTTTCTTTAAAGTGAATTTCGTTTTTTATTAATTGTATCTTAATTTTAATCAATGTTTCATCAACCAATTGCATGGATTTAAAAAATAAGTAGTAAATATAGTAGAAAATAGATCATCAAGGCCCGTACGGAAATGGGAAAGAAGGCATTTCTGTATTCTTCACCTTCAGCATGAAATTCTTAGCAAAAGGACTTGAAACTCATTGAGTTAATCTCGCTAAATGCTTTTACATCCAAAATGAAAGACTTAGAGGCAGATGCCTTAATGTAGGCTAAATGCTCTTGGACTGTAAACATTATTTTAAATGCTTATATGAAATGTTAGCTTTAGTGTTCTGTGTTATTTGTCTGTAGTACTGCTGCCTGTCTTGGCCAGGTCACCCTTGCAAAAGAGGTTCTCAATCGCAATGAGACTCTCCTGATCAAATAAAGGTTAAATAAAATATCACGGAGGCGCCGGCACGTGAACTGGACTCTCGTCTCATAAATGAACTGAAGCTCAGCGTATAATGTACTTGCACAGACCTGAGAAATATATAGAAAGCTTGAAATTTCTACTTGTAAACAGAACAGTTCAAAACGAAAGAGTCCCCAAGTAAAGTCGGTTATTAAATAAACAAATAGCAAAACGAGTTGTGCGGTGCATGTCCACCACTTTTCAAAGCAAGTTACGCCACTGCCACCGACCACCGGTTCCGACACTAAAGCGGATTGCCATTGCCCTGTACAAGCTGGCAACCTGCGCCGAGTATGGAGTGATGGGCGAAACTTTCGGGGTTAGTAATACAACCGGCCATGGTTTTTGTTGTGACGACTGCACCTTGCACGTGATGAAAATATCATGTGACACCACATGTATTTGCGTTAAAGCCCCTTTTCTCGACAAAAAGTGTTTCCAAACTAGTTTTTCGCGACAATTAAAGTATCGACATATAATTTATGCGCTTAAGTTAAACGGAAAAGGATTGTGTCGACATTTGCAAAAAAATATCGATAATTGGCATTTCCATCAGCTATATCGGTAAACATTTTGATGCGCTAAACCTTTTTTTGCAAAAAAACCCTTGGATGGAAACTTGGCTATTGTTTTAAGTGGACTGAGAAAGTGTTCAGCCACGACACAGAGTAGCAACAAGCTAAAAACATTCAGAACACCCTATCGACTGCATAGCAACCTCTCTCTTTTAGAAAATGTATACATTTTAATGTAAGTTTTTTGATATGTCCAAACGATGAACGTGCCTTTTCTTTGTTTACTGAAAAAAAAAAGAAAAAAAAAATGGCTGTCTAAAAAAAAATGTTGCTTATTGAGTTGACAGATGGATTCCTACCCCCCCATACACTCAAGTGAAGGTTAATGGCGTTTCATGGCATCATGATCCCGGGGTGTACATTCCTACAGCTCTCTAGGTGTCCGCCGCTGCTACTCCCTCACGCTCTGTTCCAGTGTTACGAGGTGACATTGATGAACCATCTGTTCAGTGCATGTCACCCCCGGCAGTGCCTGTGATGTGCGGCATAGAAAGAGAAGCTTTCTGACACTTTTGAGCTCCTGTACTGCCTGCTCAGCTACTTTCAGCCCCCAAATTATCACCCCCGACCAGCAGCAAGTCATCCGTCTGTCCTCAGAAACTCACAGGAGGGTTTGAGTAGAAACAGAAGACGGGATTCGAATGAGTCTGACTTATGGGAGCAAAGGGTGAATCTCACAAAACCTGCCAAGCACATATTTCAAACCACAATTACTATTTAATAGGACGATAAAGATTTCTTAGAATTTCATTGCTTTTGCATCATTATTCCTTATTGATTTTTTTAATGGCTCCAAGAGTGGATTTTATATATATATATATATATATATGTATGTGTGTATGTGTCATGCGGGGTCTGAAGAAGATGAAGACGGACGAAAGGATAATAAAATAAACAAGGTTTGCACAGATGTAACGGGGTGCACTAACACAACTAATAACCGACAACTGAAGAGTGAAATAATGGCGCTTTTCCACTACACAGTACCAGCTCGACCCGACTCGACTCACCTTTGTTTGGTTTTCCACTGTGTAAAAGTTGTACCTGTACCTGCTTTCGGGTACTTTTTTTCGTATCACCTCCGGCGAGGTTCTAAGCGGGCTGAGGCGATACTAAAATGCGACCTGAAAACACTGCAGACTGCTGATTGGTCAGAGAATCGTCACTATTCACCGCGTCATCATTGCACGCGCCAGATGGAGCTATTTTTTTCAGTAGTGTTTCGTTTGGCTGCCCTCAGCCTCTCCTGAAACAACGTTTGTCTTCTTGCTGTGAGAAATAGCCACATCCCGAGGATCAAACAGCATACACTCGATTTCCTCCATTGTCCTGTGTGTGTGTGGGTAGCGGGTGTGTGTCGCGTAGGTACTGTGACGGCCGCTATGACGACCAGGTACTATTGTGGAGGTACTATCTGTAATGAAAAGCGAGCCGAGCCGGGCCGAGGTGAGTCGAGTTGAGCTGATACTGGTAATGGAAAAGCGCCATAAGGGGCTGTTTACACAACACCGTTTTTAACTAAAAATGTGAAACTTTTATGCGTTTTGGCCGTTCATATACACAACAATGACATTTTGGGTGCCTGAAAAACGTAAACTTTTGAAAGCGGGTTTCAAACTGTAAGTTTTTGAAAATGGTCTCCGTGTAAACAACAAAAACGCGAATCTCTGAAGACGATGACATCATGCACATGCGTATTACATGTTCAGTCTATAGTGTTTTATCGCCATCTAATGGTCTGGCCGCAGAATACAGCGTTTTTAGTCGTTTTCGCGGATCCGTACAGTGAATGGGGATTGTTTTGACAATGGTGTCGTCTGTGCGCGGAAAACTTAAAGGAAAAACGTCTCCGTTTTAAGCATATTGTTGTCGTGTAAACGTACCCTTAAATGCACAGTGATGTGTAACAGTTCTAGTAAACTGTTACCTGTCTCCTATGTTAAATGCAAGTTGCAATTTCACTCCCGGCCATTAGAGGACACTAGGGAGCCATTATATGGGAGATCTCTTCAGACCAGAGAGTAAAAGGAAGAGGGAAGTGTGAGTTAATATACCTGTTAGATAAGAGCACATGATCTGTCCATGCTTTAATTTGGAAAACCCTGTTAAGGAACATTTGTGTTCAACATCTCAATGTGTGTTGATTTTTTTTTTTTGGTTCTTTATCATTAACAAAGGTTTATAGTGCGAAGTATTTTGCTTGCTGAACCTCATGTTGTATTATTTGTTTTATTTTGACCAGAGGTTTTTGGTATCTGCTTGATTCTGAGGGCTTCTCAACTGATTCAAGTTATTTGTGTTATTATCTTCAACGTGGAAATATACCAGAACATCTGAACGAAAATTCACTTTTTCCTTGGATTAAGCCTTGTTGAACAAACGTGGATGATGTTCTTCTAACATCTTAAACATCTACAGTGGTGTGATGGACTAAGGACAATTGTGGCAACTCTGGACTTTGATATTGGATGGATGCACATTTATAAGGTTTTGCTTCCAAATGGTGAAAAAATGTAAACTTTATTTAAGGGAAATATAACCGTTGGTAAATGGTGATTGATCCCTCATTTATTTATGTGACCCTTAACATTAGTGTTACAGATTAACTAAATGATGAGCAGCTGAGATGAATGATTAGTGTCCTTGGAAACAGATGAGTAGCGGGAAAAAAAAGACAAAGAACACGTGACTGATGAAAACAAACTAAATGTTGCAAATTACATGTCATTATTTATTTAACAAAAAATTAAGACAAAATGGGGAAGCCAAGTGTGACATACTAAGTACACCCTATGATTCAATTGCTTGTAGAACCACCTTTAGCAGCAATAACTTGACGTAATCATTTGCTAAATGACTTTATCAGTCTCTCACATTGTTCTGGAGGAATTTTTGCCCGCTCTTCTTTACAACGTTTCTTCATTAGACATCAGGAGACTACAACGGACAGTCCGGACTGCGGAGAGGATCATTGGTGCCCCCCTGCCAAACCTCCAGGACCTGTACTCTTCCAGAGTGAGGAAGAGAGCAGGTAAAATCATCACAGACTCCACTCACCCTGGACACCACCTGTTTGAACTGTTACCGTCAAGACGGAGACTCAGATCACTGGCCACAAGAACATCTCGGCACAGGAACAGTTTCTTCCCACAGGCCATTTCCCTCCTGAACAGTTAACACTCCTCCCAAGGCATATGCATGTAAGGGCAATACTCCCACTGTTTAGTGCAATATCCTACAACTCAGGTGATACTTATATGTAGATTTATTTATTTATAATATTCAAAACACTGTAAATAGGTTCATAATCTGTAAATCTGGAAATGTCTATTCTGACTAAACCAAACTGTGATAGTTTTATTCTCATATATTCATATTTATATTTTTATTTTTTTTATTCTTATAATTTGTAGTATTATGTTTCATGTTTCATGTTGTATTTGTATTTGTATAGTCCACTGGAAGCCTCAGTACCAAAACAAATTCCTTGTGTGTGCAAGCACACTTGGCAATAAAGCTCTTTCTGATTCTGATTCTGATTCTGATTCATTACTTTGAGGTTTGCGGCCCTTTGTTTATGCTCAGCTCTCTTAAGGTTCTGCCACAGAATTCTCAGCCGGGTTAAGGTTTGGACTTTGACTGGGCCAGTGCAACACCTTGATTCTTTTCCAGCCATTCTGTGGTAGGTTTGCTGGTGTTCTTGGGATCATTGTCCTGTTGCATGACCAATCGGCCAAGCTTTAGAGGAATTCATGGTCGACTTACTGACTGCAAGGTGCCCATGTTGATGCAAAATAAGCCAAAATCCAAAATCATCACCTCTCCGTCACTGTGATGGACAGTTGGTATGAGGTGCTGTTTTCGGTTTATGCCAAAATCGGCGCTGTGCATTATGGCCAAACATCTCCACTTTGCTCTCGTCTGTCCAAAGGACATTGTTCCAGAAGTCTTGAGGTTTGTTCAGATGCAACTTTGCAAACCTAATGTTCTTTATATAGAGAAGATGCTTTCTCCTGGCAACCATTCCAAACATGCCATACTTGCCCAGTCTTTTTCTAAATGTAATGTCATGAACTTTAACATTTAGCATGCTAGCTGAGACCTGTAGAGTCTGAGGTGTAGTTCTTGTTTTTTTTTTGGAATTTCTCTGAGCATTGCACGGTCTGACCTTGGGGTGAATTTGCTGGGATGTCCACTCCTGGCAAGATTGGCAACTGTCTTGAATGTTTTCACTTGTGAATAATCGTCCTTACTGTACAATAATGGACTTCAAATTGTTTGGAAATGGTCTTGTAACCCTTCCTAGATTGATGGGCAGCAAAAATTGCTTCTCTAAGATGATTGCTGATGTCTTTCCTCCTCGATACACACCTGAATGGTCCAGACCAACAACAAAACAAAACTTCTGCTTTTATAGAGGTGATCACACTTGCTGATGATCAATTCATCAAATACATTTGGTTATCAGCGCCCGCCTGCTACTTACCCTCGTAATTCCTATGGAAGCAGTAAGAGTGTACTTAGTCTGTGTAATGTACTTTTACATAATTTAAACATATATATATATATATATATATATATATATATATATATTATTGATGTAGTTTTTGTGGTAAAACATGACCAAGACACAATGAGATTCAACAGGAGAAGCTGTGTTGACGTCAGAGTTATGTGTGTTCAGTTATGCCATTTAATATAATTTTTTATTTGTAGGAACAGTAAAAGGGTGTGCGAATGTGCATTTTACATCTAAAAAGAGAAATGTGAACCCCTACAGTTTGAGAGTGGGTGTTCTGGCTTTTTTTGAAATGCTGAAGTTCAAATGCACAGCTCTTTCAGCTGGCCTACACACTCATGCTGGATGTACGGCGATATCAACTGTTTGGCTGGTATGTAGTTCTGTAGGAGTTGTGCCGTTTTTGATTTTATTTTTGGATCAAATGCAGTAGAGAGGAGGAACAGCTTCAACCTCCACATGTGGGCCTATGGTTTCAGAAGACCATGATCCTTAAGAATTGAGTCATTACTGTTTGCTTTGTACACACACCACTTCCGCATCTCTAGTTTGCACCTTGTTGCGTGTAAGATCATGGAAAATCGAATCAACCTCTTTTAGGAGGTTGCAAATTTAAAGAAGTTCACTCAAGAAACTTAGGATGAACTCATTGCGCTACATAAAATCAAATCAACGGGTGAACTTTAATGTTCTTCCCTATTTACTCACCCTCATATTGTTCCAAAGTTGTATGCTTTTTTCCTTCTTCTGTAAAACAGAAGTAGAAATGAATGAATTGCATAGTCACCAGAGGCTCCACGAAGCCTTATTTAAAAAAATACATGCAAACATCATCTCTAAAGCTCGATTAAATGGAACTGCATTTTCTGCAGAGCACATCGTGCCGCTTCCATCTTCTGTCTAATTATGTTGGATGAGCTCAATCATGGATGCGGAACTTAGATTAAATTTCTGAGAAATAAACCAAATTGAAGTTTCAAAGAAAATGCATAACACATCTAAGTTTCAAAAGATCTTGAAAAGACAGTTATAGTGCAAAAATGGAATGGAAGGTCATGTTTATTGAAATGCATTGTAGGACATGGTATTTTACACAGTGTGTCAATGTTGTATGAATGTTTTTGCAAATGTAGTCTGGTTTATGCATAGGCCTACATAAAACATAAATAAATATTATATTCTGCACGAACAATAACAAACACTGTAATACTGTGAGATTATTTAAATTTAAAATGGCAGTTTTCTATTTTTCTATATTTTAAAATGCAATTTTATTCCTGTGGCAAAGGTGAATTTTCAGCATCATCATTCCAGTCTTCAATGTCACATGATCCCTCAGAAATCATCTAATATGCTGATTTGCTGCTCGAAAACATTTCTGATTATTATCAATGTTGAAAACAGTCGTGCTGCCTAATATTTTTATTGAAACAGTGATAATTTTTTTTCTGGATTCCTCAATGAATAGAAGGTTCAAGAGAGCAGCATTTATTTGAAATCGAAATCATTTAAAAAAAAAGGCACACACACACCATTAAAAATGTCTTTATTGTCACATTTATTAAATATACTGCATCCTTGATTAATGCATTACATAAAGAATAACATTTTTAGAACAACACTTTTAAAGGGGTGGTAATGCCGTTTTCACAAGATGGATAATACGTTTTTGATGTCCCAAGAGTGTGTATGTGAAGTTTTAGCTCAAAATACCCCACAGATATTTGTATAGCATGGTAATAGTCACTTTTTGAGGGTGAGCAAACACCCCGTTTTTGTGTCTGTTCCTTCAAATGCAAATGTTTATGTTCAAAATTTTATGTTCAAACTGTTGTCAGACAATGATGGAGAGACTCAAGATGATGTCAAGTCATCCTCATTTATATAGCGCTTTTAACAATTTAGATTGTTTCAAAGCAACTTTACAGAGATAAACATATAATTTAAGGTAACAGAGATTGGTTTGGTTTTATAGTGGTTCTTGAAAAATGTTTTTTCCAGCTAAAGTTAGTTTTGATTGATTTCACTTCCGTCTAAATGATCATTTGTTATTAAATTAGGGGCCGCTAAGACGACAACGTTCTCTCTAAACAGACTTTAAACGTGAACCTGTGATAGACGCTGATGGCGTTCACACGAGCATTAAGAATTGATTCTATAGTAATGTGCGTTTGAATATATGTGCGCAGGTTTGTAATTCCTTACAAACCATGCCTAAACAAACTACTTGTCTATAAATTTATTTTATCTTATCACTTTGGGTAAGTAAGCGAACCGAAAAAATTCCACAATGCTTTATCTGTAGAGTGGTATAGGGATCCTCCATTTGAGAGGCTAGTTGGCACTTCAGCACTGCATTGTCATCAGGTCCAGGCGAAAGTCCTTCGTCAGATCTGGAAACGGCCTGGATCCGGCAGGCTGCAGGAAAACCTCGGGATAAACAAAGACACTAAAATTAGCGTAGACGCCATTCTTCTTATGATGTAACGAGTACATCAGGATTTAAGGGAAGTGTTCCCAGTTCCGGCTGACCTAATCTAAGCAGCCTAATATTGAATTATAGAATTCTATAGAGTGTTATGTGAATGCTAGGTCAAAGAGATGTGTTTTTAGTCTAGCTTTGAACTGACAGACTGTGTCTGCTTCCCGGACAATGTTAGGAAGATTGTTCCAAAGTTTTGGTGCTAAATAGGAAAAGAATCTACCGCCAGCAGTCGATTTAGATATTCTAGGTATTATCAACTGGCCAGAACTTTGAGATCGCAATAGACGTGAAGGACTATAATGCGTTAAGAGCTCGCTCAAGTACTGGGGAGCTAAACCATTTAGTGCTTTGTAAGTAATCAGCAATATTTTAAAATTTATACGATGTTTAATAGGGAGCCAGTGCAGTGTTGACAGAACCGGGCTAATATGGTCGTACTTCCTGGTTCTGGTAAGAACTCTAGCGGCTGCGTTTTGAACTAGCTGTAGTTTGTTTATTAAGCGTGCAGGGCAACCACCCAGTAGAGCATTACAATAATCTAGCCTTGATGTCATGAACGCATGAACTACTTGTTCCGCATTTGTCAATGAGAGCATATGACGTAATTTAGATATATTTTTAAGATGGAAAAATGCGGTTTTACAGACACTAGACACTTGACTTTCAAATGAAAGATTGGTATCAAAGAGCACACCCAGGTTCCTAACTGACGACGAAGACTTAACAGAGCAGCCATCAAGTGTTAGACTGTATTCTAGGTTATTACGTGTGGAAGTTTTTTGTCCAATAATTAGAATCTGTTTTTTCAGAATTTAGTAGTAGGAAATTACTAGTCATCCAATTTTTTTATATCAACTATGCATTCCGATAATTTTGTGAATTGGTGAGTTTCGTTAGGTTTGGAAGAAATATAGAGCTGAGTATCACCAGCATAACAGTGAAAGCTAATTCCATGTTTCCTAATGATATCTCCTAAAGGTAGCATGTACAGAGTGAACAGCAACGGTCCTAGTACTGAGCCTTGTGGTACGCCATACTGAACTTGTGATCGATAAGACATCTCTTCATTTACTGCTACAAACTGATAGCGGTCAGATAAATATGATTTAAACCATGCTAATGCAATTCCACTAATGCCAACATAGTTTTCTAGTCTATTTAAGAGAATGTTGTGGTCAATGGTGTCAAATGCAGCACTAAGATCAAGTAACACTAATAGAGAGATACAACCACGATCAGATGATAAGAGCAAATCATTTGTGACTCTAATGAGAGCTGTCTAAGTGCTATGGTACGGTCTAAATCCGGACTGAAAATCCTCGTAGATACCATTTCGTTCAAGAAAGGAACACAGTTGTGAGGATACTGCCTTTTCTAGTATCTTTGACAGAAAAGGTAGATTTGAGATCGGCCTGTAATTGAAACATTCTGTAGGATCAAGTTGCGTTTTTTTAACAAGCGGTTTAATCATAGCCAGCATAAAAGTTTTTGGTACGTATCCTAGAGACAAAGATGAATTAATGATGTTAAGAAGAGGATCTATGACTTCTGGAAGCATCTCTTTCAGTAGTTTAGTCGGTATAGTGTCTAACATACATGTTGTCGATTTAGATGAATTATCGAGTTTGCAAAATTCTTCCTCTTCTATGGCAACAAATTAATCAAATTTTACCTCAGGGAGAATATAATGCACTCCCTGATGCGATGCTGTAGTAGACGGTTGCATAGTTATAATTTTGTCCCTAATATTATCAATCTTATAAGTGAAGAAGTTCATAAAGTCATTACTGCTGTGTTTCTTGGAAACTTCTGGGCTTGAAGCTTTCTTTTTCGTTAGTGTAGCCACTTTTTCAAATAAATACCTTGGATTATGTTTATTTTCTTTTAATAGGGTTGAAAAATAAGCAGATCTAGCAGCTTTTAAAGCCTCTCTGTAAGCAATCGAGCTCTCCTTCCATGAAATCCGAAATACCTCTAGTTTTGTTTTCTTCCAGTTGCGCTCCATTTTTCTGGCTGCTCTCTTAAGGGCCCGGGTGTGCTCGTTGTACCACGGCGTTGGCCTATTTTCTTTAATCTTCTTTAAGCGCCACGGAGCAACTGTGTCTAAAGTGCTGGAAAGGAGAGAGTTAAAAGTTTCTGTTGCAATATCAAGTTCTTCTCAGCTATCTGAGATGCTGAGACGATGAAACTGATTAGGAAGATTATTGATAAAGCAATCTTTAGTGGCAGAAGTGATAGGTCTAACATACTTGTAACACGGAGTTGGCTTTGCAGCCTTAGCTAAATGTAATTTACATGAGACTAGATAATGATCTGAGATATCGTCGCTCTGCTGCAGAATTTCAACAGCATCAACATTGATTCCATGTGATAATATTAGATCTAGAGTATGATTATGACAATGAGTAGGTCCTGACACGTGTTGTCTAATTCCAATAGAGTTAAGAATGTCTTTAAATGCCAATCCCATTGCATCTTTTCCATTATCTACATGTATATTAAAATCACCAACCATTAGGACTTTATCTGCAGTCAATACTAATTCTGATAGAAAGTCAGAAAATTCTTTGATAAAATCTTGATGGTGCCCTGGTGGCCTGTATACAGTTGCCAGCAGAATTCTCAAACTTGAAATATCGTTTACATTATATATTTTTACATTAAGCACCAACACTTCAAAAGAAGTATATTTAAAACTAGATTTTTTAGTGGTTTTGAAATTATTACTATAAATTACAGCAACACCTCCCCCTTTGCCTTTCAGGCGAGGTTCATGTTTATAACCGTAATCATGGGGGGTGGACTCATTTAAAGTAATGTAATCGTCTGGTTTTAGCCAGGTTTCTGTCATACACAGCACATCTAGGTTATAATCTGAAATCATATCATTAACTATGAGTGCTTTTGAAGTTAGGGATCGAATAGTCAGCAACCCAAGCTTTATCGTTTGCTCATCTGTATTATATCTATTTTTTTATTTGTTGAATATCAATTACATTTTTAACCTTAGATCGGTTTGGACGTTTTTTGGATTTCCAAATTCGGGGAACAGACACAGTCTCTATATGATGATACCTAGGTGAAAGAGGCTCTATGTGATGGGATTTATCTGACCTTGGTGACGCGAGGCCGCTAGCAGACGGTCGGTTTAGCCAGTTTGTCTGCTTCCTGACCTGAGCCCCAGATTGGCATGTGACAATCTGTGACAATATGTAGAATGCAACAGGACATTTCTGAATGTTTAGTTGAGGAATTTATGTAGCTGATGTGGAGTTAACTTTCTTCTAGTCATTGGTCAGCGTATTCTGTCATGACAATCTATAAATCATGTTCAGGGGGTGGGGTTTATATGAATTCTAGGGTTGGTGATGTAACTAACTTGGGAGAAATGTCCTGTAGTCCCTACCAGCCATTTGTTGTAGTCCTTAAATTATTTCTTTAAAAGCAAATCTTTTCATTTGCTTTGAACTTTGCATTGTAACTTTGCAGATATTTTTTATGATCAAACAGCAACATTACACACTAATTAAAGTTGAACGTGAAATCATAATCAATCACCCTTTTAAGCAATTTATAGTGAATGAGAAATATTTTCTTTTCTTTCTCTCTCTCTATTTTGTTAGCACACATTACATTTGTATTAAATGCCCACACGTTCCACTTCTTGGCTCAGCCTCTGTGATCTTTGCAGCTTTGCAGTGGCCATTTGGCACAAACATACTGTTGATAAACTAAAGTTCAAATGGCCCTCAATGGTCGTGCTCTTATGGCCGCAGGCTAAAAGCATGTGCAATGTGTTTGCAGCCTTTAGCCAGATGGTCATATTCGTCCCATGCTAAATAAATTTAGTGCTAATCTGCAGCCTGAACATATAAAAACATGACATTTGTGATAAGAATGTTCTTGATCTAAAGGAATAGATACATTGTTCAGAAAGGATGCAAAACCAAAAGGTTCATAAATGTGATCCATGTGACCATTGACATATGCAACATTTTTCCAAGTCATACAATAGCTTTATTTGAAGAATAAACTGATTCACAGATAATCTTGACATCCAATCCAGCTCTTCGTTCCATGTTCAAGTAGAAGTTGTTAGATATGAGAACAAATTGCTATTTTGAATTGGATCTTTTTTCAGATTGGATCTTATTTTTTCCACTCACATTTCGCCATTAAGCCTCTCGTAGCACTTGATTTTGCCTTTAGAAGGAAACATCAGTTGATGCCTTTAGAAAAAAAGTTATTACTTTAAAAAAGGACGTCTTTAAAAGTATTAAACTGCGAGACAGAATGTGCTAAAATCAATTTAAATGATTTTAGAGCAATTTAAATGAACATTTTAGAGCCATTGAAAGAGTAATTGACACATCAACAACATTTGTATAAATCCCTTGAGTCACATTTTTTGCCTATTGAGATGTTGTGTTGCTGCCAAATTGCCAGTTTGCTGTGGAATGAGTCTGTGGTGCAGATGGGAGGGTGATATAATTAAGCCTAATTTTCTGTTTTCTGTTCTTATGATGACAGGGTATACCGCAGACTCACAACTCAGTCCCAGCATAGCAGAATGTCTTTTCATAGATGCAGAGACTGTTATTTCAGGCAAGTACAAATAGCCAACTCAAAATGGTTGCCTCAAATGCCCAGTGAGTTTATACACTGCAAAAAATAATTTTCTTCCCCAGTACTTTTGTTTTTCATTACAGATATCTAAACATTCTTTGAGAATCAAAATCACCTAAGATAATAAGTCTTGTTTTCTTAACTCTAAGTATTTTTGCATACCTCACTGTCAGATTTTTAGTTTAACTTTCTTAATTTGGATAATTTGTTCAGCATACAAGACTTAATAACTTTATTTAAAAAAATGTTGAGATATTTGTACTGGAAAACAGTACAAATAGTACAGTTTTTTTTAATTGTCAAACACTGTAAACCCCAAAACTATGCAGCTACTCCAACTAATGGCTTCTCCATCCCAGTCTCTCACATTCAGAGGATGTTCTCTGGTGTTCCTGAGGGAACTGTTCACTTATTTCCTGTCTCTTGACCTCAGCTGCAGATCAGTGTCTTTTAAGCGTTCCTTCAAGCTATTCTGCTTGTGAAGGTTAATCGGAAACAATGGCTAGCTACTGGGATTTGCAAAGCTGCCGCATTTAATCCTCTCATTCACTGTGAGATATACTCTGGATTTTCCACAAGATCTTCTCTTAATTTGTGCAGATTATCTACAGTGGATGATTCCCACCAGCAAATATACCGACACAGCTTGTGGTCAATGGCTTAAGCAGGAAGTAGCCACATATTTGTGTATATTATAACTGCACAGCGGCATCCAGAAGTCTAAGGCCACATCAAAATGGTAGGGTTTTTTCAAACACGGACAGTGTCGTGCATTTTTTCCTGAATATATTTAATGCTGCAGTGCCCCAAAGGGACAGGGTGATGGGAAGAAAAAATGCATCCCAGACAGCAACATACTGTCGGATCACATCCGGCCCACATCTGGTACATGTGGATTCCACAAGGAATCAGATGTGGGACGGATCTGGTCCAACACTATTTTGCTTTCTGGGACTTCAATGGTTTTGTGTTCACTTATCAAATGTCTGCATTCCCTGAAGAAATGTAAATTTTTTCGCAAAAAGTTTGAATTCCCCCGAGAAACGTTGCGTTTGCTTGAAAAACCTTTTATGAGAGGTAGGAGGAAAAATTTGTTTACGTTCAAGTCACTCACAAAAGTTTTGCGTTCCCTCAAGAACCTTGGCATTCTCTCCAAAGGTATTCGGGTACAACTGGGCTAAAGCCGCACTGGGGTAAAAGGCGCATTTGACTTTATTCTCTTTTAAACCACTAAATGACACACATTCAGCTTAGCAATTTTTTAAACATTTTCTTAATTTTTCAGACCACACGGATGTGGATGGTACCTTCAAGGCACAATAATTAACATGATATTAAATAGCTGGCTGACTTTTCCATTTGTTGACATGACATGGTTAGATTCAGATGGGAAATATCATATATCAAGTTGTTTATTTTAGAGATAATCACCATATTCAAAATCAAACAATCATATTTAAACTTATTAATTATATAATAAAATAAAATTATATTTATTTGTTACTACTGTAAAACTTTATTAAATTATTATAGGATCTCATGCAATGCTTTCAGAATCTTTACTTTATAATGTTGTTTCTGTATTTAAGTATATTTTTATATATTTTAATGACAGTATATTTATTGAACAAAAGTTTATTTAAAAGTATATTTATTTATCAAAATTAACCGAAAATAGTCCAGACTTTGCTAAAGTGATCGTTTTGAACAAGTATTAACTTTGGCATTATTAAAAACATATTATTTTAGCTAAAGTATTTGTATCAAAACTTTGTGCCTTTTACCCCATGCTGGTTTTACCCTGTGTATGAGGTAAAAGTCCCCCCTCCCCACCTCATACATTTTATACAATTTTTAAACAAAAATAATACAAGGTTTTTTTTGTTGTTGTTTTTTTCACACAAAAACTGTTGCTCCATCAATGTTCAATACAAACATATATTTTTCCTGCAATCATACACTATGGGTAAAAAAGAAGTGAAAAGCACATTTTTCCTAGGGTGTCTTTAGCCTTATACCCTGCTCTCCCCCATGAGCCATTCGCTCGCAAAAAGGCTTGAAATATAAATTTTCCTCCCATCTCATATTAAAAGTTTTGCTAGCAAACAAAGTTTCTCAGGGAAATTCAAAAGTTTTACGAGTGAACGCAATGCATACAAGTCTTTGGTTACGCTTTAAGGCATCATTGTTACAGTGTAATTATATATTTTATATTACTGAGTACTAAGTACTGAGTAGTATTAATTAACAACATGTACTTACTATAGGGTAAGGGTAGGATTTGGTTGAGGTTTAGTTGCATGTAATTATGCATAATGTACTGTTAATTACCATTGTAAGTACAGTATATGTAACAAGCACACTGTAAAATATTGTTACTGAGGCTTTCTTTTTTCAGAAAAGACCATAATGATCCCTGTAGTTTAAAGGCTTCATGCTCTACAGCCATTTTCATTCTTGTGTTGAAAAGCTGCTGCAGGTTAACAGAAGTTGATTTAAAAGACATCAAACGACCTTCATTTGCATCACAATCCAATCAAAACACATAAAGCACGTCTGATTGTTGGACACTCATCGGCCCAGTGCATGTGTGATTTTCCCGTTGAGATTCGTGATGAGTGATATTGTGCGACACTAAGAGTGGGTGGCGTAAATAAACTCAATTTCATCCTCTCGCAAGGCTGCGGCAGATGCCCGGGGCAGATGATGTAAATACAGCGGCTCCTCGGCTCTGCGCCCGGAGAGAGTAAGACTGATAATTACCACTGCACATTATGACAGAGACACTTTCCCCTCCCCAATGCCATCACTTCCCACTTTCCTCCTTATTACGACGTGTAGACGGCCATCATAAAACTCATACACAGTATTCCAGCAGAACGTTTTTCCTGTGCCGGTAAAGGTTAAATGTGGGCTTTAATGTCATTTCTGTGGACCCAGAAACCTTGCAGAAGATGTGAATTCTCGGTAGTGACAGTGCAGTCCTTTTTTTTCCGATAAATGATGGATGGTTTTTACTCTGGGGTTTCATTTAAAGCCACAAGCTATGAAAAACTTTGAATGTCAGTCACCTCGAACAGGTCATTGCCAAACCAGTGACCTTTACTTCTAAAAAGAAAAGAGGAAGCACATCAAACCACCGTTCCCCAGACAGCCCTCACTCAACGCAAGTCAATATGTTTAAAAAAAACAACATTGTAAGACTGTATTTTCTGCTTTAACCTGTGGAGTTCATCCCACGAGGTCCTTATGTTGTTTAAGTCCATCCCTTGAATATCTTCATTTTACGATTGAATTTTAGGTAATGCTGTCTGAGTGAATGCACCTTGTAGAGTATATCGTGTGGTTCGCTTTAAAGAGCCACTATTGCCACACGAATATGACATGTAGAAAAGATGCTGTTTTCTGTGCTGTGAAAGCAGATCCACTTTGCGTGCACTTTCAAAGTTGCTGGAATTGATGGCATTGTTACTGTTTGTATCACTGTATCAAGTGCTGAGAAAGCCTTCAAAAATTGCAATAGGCGTTTAGGGTGTGTTCACACTTCGCATGTTTGGTTCGATTAAAACTAACCCTGCAATTGAATAAGGGTGAACGCTGCAATCCGAACTCTAGTGAGCACCAAACAAGCTTCCAAACTCTCGTGCGGTTCGAATGAAATATGAACGCAACGCGGATCAAAGACATGTAAACGAACCAAAAACAGGAAGATGCATCCCTAAAAAGGACAGAACGCTCAAGCATACCTGTTTTTTTTAGTCATTAAGTTGCCCATCACAGTTCGGTACAGGAATCAGAACCGTGTATCAGGGGCGGCTGGACAATAGAGGGCGCTAGGGTGCCGCCCCCCCATGAGCCAGACCAAAGTTTAAGAGCCACAAGCAATACATAAATAAGTAAATGCATACATCAATTGTGTATACAAATTGGTAATATTTGTGTGTTTGATATATTAAATGCACCCAGTATATGTGAAAACGTGATAGAAATTCTAAATGTCTGGGTTTTCTACACGTCTCCTCGACCTGTGTGCACGTGTCATCAGCTCTGGGGCGCTGGAGAAATCGCCCCAGGGAAGCAGGTCTATGGAGCAGTCTAGCCAATTGCTGATTTAAGAAATAAATGTTTGACATAAACTGTAGCCAATCAGCGAGCTCAAATCTAGTCAGCTATAGGCGATTCTTTTAGCGCCCCAAGCGCGCGCCCATCTCAGACAGCACAGGCTAGCTAAAGGGAAGCAGTGCGCGTGAGGCTTCTCTCTGAGCTTGTACAGTCGAAAGCCCTGGCTAACTGGATGCGGTCATGCTAATGGCTTATTGTGCTTTCCATTCTTACTTTTTAAAACAACTGGGACAGATCCAGCATCAGTTACCGGAGTGAGGGATATGAAGCAACTGTCTGAGAAAGTAACGTAACTAAACAGTTTGAGTTCAATTTCAAATGGAAAGTTTGTGCAATATGTTTGTTTTTGTGTAAAAATGCCTCAACCTTTTAATATATGGCAATACATAATTACTGACTTTTTAAAAGAGCACTGGTATCCTGCAGTTTGTATAGTGTTTGGGTGGTTATTAATAATAATAATGATGATGATTTGTATTTATATAGTGCATTTTCAACACCCAAGGTCGCTTATCAAAGATAGTTTAAGGCAGTGGTTCTCAAACTGGGGAACTTGAGGTGACCGAAGCGGGTAACTTTAGCCGTCGCGAACAAAATGCTGAATTTTGCCGTTCATTCAAGTCTACTCCATCTTAAAATAACATTAAAACTTAGCATGAATTTTTAGCTAGTAAAATGCCGTTAATATAGGCTACGTGACATTCGATCAGATTACCTCATTTTTTGGGGGGTCAAAACTGGCTGCATTCACACAGGCAGCGTGTATATGATAGCCTATGATTCGTGCAGATTATGCTGTCTGCAAATCACGCTATAGGCCTACTGCCGTTCTCGACAATGTACCTTTGTAAAAGTGGGGATTTAGCACTTAACGTACTAGCACAAAGAACAAATATAGACATAGATCTCTGTGGATGGAGATAGATTTAAGATTCAAACTCTCATCGATACAAAAACATACCCTGTGTCAGGTCCTGTGTTTAATGTTGATCACATTATAAAAATATCCACACGATTTCAAATGTGACATTGATTTTATACAACAGTTATACAAACAAACGATAGGTATTAATATTAAGTGATGTTTATGTTAAACACCACAACAGTGTTTGTGAAATGAATCTGCGGCTTTGAACAAATTGTGAGAGTCATCATAATTACAGCCAATTGCTTCGCTACTGATGAATAAATCGTGACTTGATGACTGACTCATAAAGACACCTACTGGCGGATTTAATTAAATATTTTAAAGCATCACTTCGTTTTTACAATCATTGCATATTTCTCTTGAACATTTTTTATTTATTTAAAGCATTGTTTATTTTATAAGGGTAAAAAATGAACTGGAAATAACGATTTAAGGGGGCAAATATTGTCCCTTAATGAAAAAGATGCTTCTGCAGAGAGGGGGTACATAGGAGGATGTTAAAAGGGAACAACATTTTAAAAAGTTTGAGAACCACTGGGTTAAGGAATAGAACAAAATCAACATCAAAGGACAATACACACACCAAGGGCAGAAAGTAAAATACAGAGGTCACTTACAAAGTTAGGTTAAAGATACAAACAAAGAGGGATTCAATCAAACAACATATAATAAGGTAGTATTTACAGACTGTGAGCTGAAGAGTAGGCTAATATTCAGAGAAAAAAAAAGTGTTTTATGAGGTTTTTGAATGAGAGAAGGGTGGATGCTTGACAGATGTCTTGAGGAAGAGCCACAACGCTAAAAGACCTGATGGCTCTTATGGTTACCAGACTATTGAAACTGACTGAATACGGCACAGCCCCACCTAAGATATTTTTCACCACCCGGCGTGTATCCTCACAGATCTTCGTTTGTGTTTGTGTGACGGAGGGATTCCTGCCGCTGTTTTGACTCCTTTACAGATTTTAAAAGCTCTTCACGAGTTCTCAGCTGGTCAAAATACCATCACATGTAGCTACGCACATACAACAAGCACATTTATCTCAGGTTGTGAACATATCCCTGTTACTTTAGGTTCAGTGTTAAAATGCCAATGTGAACACTTAACAGACAAGGACTAAATGTTTTTTTTTTGGTTTGGACCAAACGAACCGAACGGCAAGTGTGAACACGTTAGTTTCCGACACGTTCTATAAGCAGTCAGCCATCACAACACATTGGGCCATCTGGCCAATCAGATTAGAGTAGGCACTCAGAAAGGAGGGGTTTAGATTGATCGAATCCTAAAACTGTTTCAGACTTGTGTGAAAAGATGTGATGCTGCAATGTATATTGTGTGAAAAGATGTGATGCTGCAATGTATATTATGAGAAAATTAAAGTTTTTTTTCTTTTTCTTTGATCCATGTAAACCTATTGTGCAAGACCTTCAAAACAAAATTAGGAACCTTTAAAATAGCATAATAGGGGCACTTTATCATTAAACATTTTTTAACATTTTATCATTAACATATTTCTTCCTTTATACAGTAGAGCTAAATGTGTTATCATAATAATTCATTTTCCTTTGTACATCCAGGTTCAGTTTATTCCATTTACTTTGAATATGAATGGAATGTTGCTTAGAAATAAACCTGCAGGAGAAGTTATTATTTTTGCTATAACCTGGAGAATGTACATTTCGGTTAAACCATCCGAAGTTTGCCTTTACATCTGCAAATTAGTGTATTGTTGAACTTCCAAATGAACAAAAATCAAGGAAGGAACTTTATATTCTTCGGTCAACATAAAATCAAAATGGATTTGTTTACATTGAGTCTTATTGTGAACAGCATTGTTATTGTCAACTACATCTATTAAAATAATTTTAATTAATTGAAATAAAATATAAATGAGAAACTTACATGAGAATTAAATAATAAAATATAATTTAAAAAAAATCTGAAGCTGAAATGCCAAAATACTAAATCTGAAATAAAGCTCAATAAAGTTAAATTATATATAATAAAACCAAAAAGCAGAGAACAAGATTACTCAATCTTTAACAAAAAATTAAATGAAAACTGAAAATATAAAATTAAAAAAGCTGGTCAGTAATATTGTGCTTAGTATATAATAGTGTGTGTATGTATATATATATATATATATATATATATATATATATATATATATATATATATATATATATATATATATATTATTCATTTTCCTTTGTACATGCAGGTTCAGTTTATTCCATTTACTTTGAATATGAATGGAATTTTGCTTAGAATTATTATATATATACTATATATATTATATATTTATTTTATATATATATATATATATATATATATATATATATATATATATATTACTAAAATTACACTGATTTTATTGTATATACAACATTCCAATCAACCAATCAGATTTTAGGGACAAATTTATGTCAAGTGTAGGCTTACAACCAGTGTGTCACTGTCACCTGTTAGTCACCGTCTGTACTACATGTCCCATCATCCGCTCCGGCTCACACCTGCACTCCACCCGCACCTGCCATCGATCATCACTCACTTTGTTCAGTGGTTATCACCTTGTCTTCATTGTTCATTTGTGTATTTAAGTTCCTCTCTGTTCAGTGTTCATGGTCTGTTATTGTTTGTTACCTTGTGTGTGCGTGTACTATTCGTGTTCTGGAATAAACCGCTATTGTTTTGATTTACTTCGTCCTTCTGAGCTCTTTTGAATTTGTCTCACACAGCGCCGTGACACAGGGTTAGGTGCTTCTACATCAGTGTTATTTTTGTTATCATTTCCCTCTGATTTTAGGGATAAGTTATGGGTTTAGGTTTAGGGGTATTTTCTACATTTTGCTGATGCCACCTATGCTACTTAAGTTTAAACCAGTGAGTTCTAGCTGTGTTTTGGTGGGGCGTCGTCTGGTTCGGTTCTAATATGAAATGCCTATTTCATAACCAATCCATTCCCAGGGCACAATGCTGTACAACATTGTTTTCTCAGTAAATAAAATGGTTTATGAATACTGTTGACCTTTTAAACCTCAAGTGTTTGTCCTCCTAATTGCACACATCTACAATGCACACATCTACAATAACACTCCCATTATAACCAACAAAGTTTTTTTGTCATTGCACGCCTAATGTATGTTGTAGATTGCTTGATCATAACCTGAGTGTTCTAGGTTTGTCGGGTCACAAGCAGTGTAGACGGGGCGTAAGTGAGCTGACAGGAGCGTGTTTAGTTTAACATACTCCTGTTGGCTAAACCTCTCTCTACTGAAGTGTGCCTCGCTCTCTTATGCCAGACTCCTGCAGCACACGAGTAGTTGAAGCCATCGGACGAGGACTTGAGCGCCGGCCAAAATTGACAAAGCAATGGGTCATCATCCGCAAACAATCCCAGCACGCTCTGCCATCTGTTTGTGGGAGAGGACAGAACATGGATTCCTACAGTGTGATAGTCTATGACCCATACTTGAGCACTTTTCAGCGCACAACTGATTAGAGGTTGATCATTCTTTACGTGATATTTCCAGTCCAAATTTGGACTATATGGTGCAAGGTTTCTCTTTTAAATTAAATATGTAAGTGTGTTTGGATCCCTGTTGAAGAGGCTACTTCTTCTACTATATATGTTAGTTTTGTTAGAGTAATATTGAATATAGGAACATTGAGTTGTGTTTTTTAAGTTGAGAGAAACATTAGCATCACTTAATGAGTGGATGCACTGTGTATATTAATAATGTGGCATATGGTTAACATTAGCATATAGAACGATTTTGGCATTAAATTATTTTTTATTTTGATCTTCCTTTAGTGTACTAAATGTATTATCGCAATAATTAGTTGTCCTTTGTCCATCCATTGTCAGTATTTTCTTTAAATACAAATTAAAATGCATTTTTCCATTTACTCTGAATGTGAACTATTGCATATAGTAACTATAAAGGTTTGGGAGACACTTGCACAATATATAAACTTTTTAAAAAACATCACTTTGTTTCCCACGCCACTGTTTTGATATCTTATGAATTTAGACTTTTTTTTTAATTGAATATTAATGAAAGGCATTAATGTTTTTATTATTATTATTATTATTATTATTATTTATAATTACATGCAACTAAGTTAATCTTTTAAAAAAAGTCTAGCGCAGTGCTGTAAATCGTTGCAATATCGTTTCACTCTTTATTCATATTTTTTAATATGAATATTCTTTATTCGTAGTGATTATCAACTTAGCCATAGGATGTGATTTTTTTTTTTTTTTTTTTTTTTTTTTTTTACTGCTACTGACGTGCAATTTACCATAACAATTGAATCACTATTTCATCACACCACAAGCAAATGCTTCTTAAATGTCTTTAATAGTGAATGCCAATTCGAGGAAACGTGTATTGTGACTAAATTTGAGAAGATTCCTCAGTGTCACATCCATTAATTTGGTTATGAAAGATGCCTGGTTGTTTTGGCACTCTTCATGTTGTGAATTTCTGAGCGTCACACATGGATGGCTCATTAGTCATTGTGTTAAAGTTCATTAATGAGCAGCAATATGTGCCTTTGAGGTTTCAATCCTAATGGAATATACACGAAATAGGCATTCAGTTCCCCTGTTTCATTTAGTATTTGTATTGAATTTAATTGAATTAAAAACCTTCTTGATCACTAATGGATTTTTTTATATTCAATATACCTATATTTTATGCTGTTGTTCTTCAGTCACATGAGAAGCCATCTGTAAAAAATGAGATTTTTTATTTGTCATATATTTATGCTTGTACACCAGCAAAATAAAATGCATATCTATAATTCCATCGCAATGTCAGTGAACAAATAGACAGCATTCCTTCCCAAGATGCCACCAGCAGTGTGTCATGATGAAAACAGAACATAGCACGTATTTGGGGAGAATTAAACATTTGTCTTTACTGAAATACTTAGAAACATAAAAAAACAGCATCAAACAAATGTATCACTTTTAAAAGAAAAATATTGGGAACGAAATAATAAATGTCAATCCCCTTCGGTTTCATATCAGCAACATTCCTGGGTGCTTTCAGCGATCTGGTTTAGTCATGGTTTAAGGATTTTTCTTCTTTTTTTAAGTGGTTCATCTACAATAGTCACTTTCTGGTCAACTTTTTTGGAGGTGACGTGGGAATAGGGAGCTCTTCGCAGTGTTGCTTAAACACAGCACATTAAAAGTACATAGAACAAACATTTGGGCACCCAGTTTTATATACATTAGATTTCATGTATTCTGTAAAGGCATCCATTTCTTTTAATGCGTCGTTAGCATTGCAACTTTATTCTCAACCATGCGGAGCAACGTCGTAACCCCCCTTTCAACGTCTTTTGTCTGTCCACTCAGGCTACTGCAGGTATTTTGTGTCATTGTCAAGAGCAAACTGATGGATGAGAGTATGAACTAGGACAAAGCCAGAGACAACCAGAACAAGGGGAGAAAGAGAACAGCCAATACTTGAATGGTGGACCCATGACCCTTTAGGCAATACTGGTCTGATTTGGGCTTTTTGGAGCACTTTTTTTTCTTCCTAGATGGTGCTGTAGAAGGTTCCAGATTGTCCAGCAGCTCTGGGTCAATTTTGTCCAAGGTCTGGTCAAGGTGGTTGGACATGGTTCCCAAAGGACCATCATTGAGACTCTGCTTATTACGAGTGTCGTTTTTCGTTTGATCAACTTCCCGAAACTTGGTCTTGGAGATGTTCTCCTTTTCTTTTAGGGGATTGTTGGTGATCTGCCGGCTGTTGTAGGATGAAGGATCCGGGAGGGACTTACTGGAGATAATGGAGGATTTGTCATTATCCGAAAGACAGCACCTGGGAATGCTTTCGACAAGAGGATCTTCAAGGGAGAGGAACTTTCCAGAGCGTGCCTTGGTGTTGAAGATACTGGTTTGAACCTGCGCTGGAGAGTCCACGCACCCCTCCAAATCGTCGTTTTTCAGTCGTTTCAGGTCCTTCCCGGTCAGAGAGGTGGGGAGGTGGCACTCCAATTCGGAGCTAGACCCTTTAAAGCGTTTGAACCAGTCCCACAACGGCCTGGCTCGACAGTCACAAATCCATTGGTTCCCATTGAGCCTTAGATACTGGAGGGACACCAGAGGGTTCATGGCCTCGCCTGTCAACATGGTGAGATTGTTATAAAAGAGAAACAAGGTTGTCAGCTTGCCCAGATCGTTGAAAGCCCGCTGCTGCACGTGTATAATGCGGTTCTGGTGCAGGAGCAAGCGGTCAAGGTTGGTGAGACCACGCAGCATGTGATCGGTCACCACCTTGATCTTGTTGTTATGTAAGAATAGGTAGGTGAGGTTCGCCAGGTCCAGGAAAGTGTCCTCGTGCAGGGCCAGAAGGTTATTATCCTGCAGGTACAGATACTGGAGCGAGAAGAGTCCTCGGAAAACTCCCACCGGGAGCTCGGACAGCCCGCATCTGTGCAGGTGAAGGGTGTGCAGCTTTGTAAGACCGCGGAACGCAGTGGGACTTATGATGCGAAGGTTGCTGTTGTCGCCGATGTCTAATTCCTCCAGTCTCTCCAGCCCGTAAAAGGCCCCCGCCTCAATATGGCTGATATTATTCGAGTACATCCACAAGACCGTAAGGTTATGCACAGAACTAAAGCTGGTCGATCGGACCACTGTCAGTTTGTTGCTCTGGAGGAATATTCGCTGGCTACGGACAGGGATCTCAGTGGGAATGGAGAACAGGCCCTGCTGCTGACAGGCCACGGTTGGCCTCGGCTCGCTGTAGCACACACACTTCGCAGGGCAGCCGTTCATCACTGGCACCAGGTTAAGCCATAACACCAGGCAGAGGAGGCGACCACCTGTTGAGAGGCAAAAGGTCAGTTCAAAGGTTTAGACATCAGCTACTTTATTTGGCAGGTGACATGATTTTAGGTTTGAACAATCTTACACAAGCTTGAAATAAGAATGTTAAACTGTGATCATGCAACATATACACTGCCGTTCAAAAGTTTGGAGTCACTAAAACGTTTATTCAGCAAGGATGCACTAAATTGATCAAAAGGGACAATGAAGACATTTAAAATGTTACAAACGATTTCTATTTCAAATACACTGTTCTTTTGGACTTTCTATCCATCGAACAATCCAGAAAAAAAAAAAAAACAGATTCCACAAAAATATTGATAATAAAAAATGTTTCTTGAGCAGCAAATCAGCATATTAGAATGATTTCTGAAGGATCATGTGACACTAAAGACTGGAGTAACGTTGCTGAAAATTCAGCTTTGATCACAGGAATAAATTACATTTAAAATAGAAACAAAATTGTAATAATAGTTTACAATATTTCTGTTTTTTCTGTATTTCTGATCAAATAAAGACAGTGAGCAAAAGAGACTTCTTTCAAAAACATTTAAAAATCTTACAGCCCCAAAACTTTTGAAAGGTGGTGAAACTTTTTAACTTGCTTTGGAATTATATCTCTTATGGAAATAAATAAAATATATTGAAGAATAAATATAAATTAAAATATAAATGGTACATTTCTAATGTGTATCGAACATTAATATTGGTAGAAAACAGTAATTTAATACAAAGCAAATATTCAACATATCTGTTCACATTGACACATCACATACATTCTAATTTCTCTCCAGGAAATTACTTAACCTTCAAAAAGTACATATTTAAATATAACAAAAGCAATTTCAAATGAGTTGAGTAAAAACAGAATGCTTTCAATTCAGACACAGCTCTTCTATAGATTAAACAGCTCTAAAATGGCTGCCTGCCTGTGAGTGCAGGACCTGTCTGTACTTGCGCCTGCATGTGTGAATGCTACCGGCAAAAATTTGTGCCGCGGGATCCATTCCCATTCATCAGCCAACGCAAGCGAGAAAAGCCGGCCAAATCAGAGAACTGATAAATGAAACCCAGGATGGAGACTTGAACAAAATTAGCTCCATCATTGCTATTAGCACTAGCTAATCACATCCCAGCATGGTGTAAGGGTTGACATTTAGTCTGTCTAGGGAAGATAAGTGTGCTGTGGGTGTTCGATACGTGGTTGGGTGAGATGGGGCCAGGGGGAAGGACTTAGGATGTTGGATCTGTGTCTTATGGGAGTGTAGCGAGTGTGAACATGCTTGAAGTGATTCTGGAGTGTTACAGATAAGATGGCCTCTCTCATCTCTGATCTGAAGCCCAGTGGTCTCTGTGTGTGGATGTGGCACAGATGCATCTGAGGGTGGGTTTATCTACGGAAGGCACACAGATGAGAAATGTTGTTTTTATTCAGCCATTCTTCAAGTCAACCATTATTTAGGAGAGCAGATGAAAAAAAGTGTCTGTCTATGAGATATCTATCATACACCACTGTGAGATTGATGCAGGGAAACATTCATTTCTGGACAATTAATGCTTCACATGTGAACAATCCACATACAAGCCTCTATCTAGCTAAAGTAGGTGATGGATATCTGATAGATAGAGATCAACAGACGGATGGATGGATGGATGGAAATACCAACATAATGCAGGTGGATAGATAGATAGATAGATAGATAGATAGATAGATAGATAGGCCAAAAAATGTGGATGATGGATGGATAGATAGATAGACTAACAGAATGCAGGTGGATAGATAGATAGATAGACCAACAAAATGCAAATGGGTGGATGGATGGATAGATAGACTGACTTAATTGCTCTTTCTTCTTGAATATCAATGTATTATAGGCTAGCATTAACATCTATCACAATGCCTCAATATCATGTCTATGAGGAGTTCACCAACTCCTCCTCCGACCATGTTTACATAATCAAACCCATGTGAGATATTTTCAATTGCACATGCAGAAGGCAGAGGAGCCTGTAGATCCTTTCGCCCAGATCCCTGAATTCTCCTCCGTCCCTCAATCTTGCAGCTTGTTAAATGGAGCTTGCTTGAGGCTTGACAGCATCCCTGTGTTACACTTTCCCTCAAATATCCTCCCTCTCCCTCTCCTGCTCCTGTCATCTTCCACCAGTGAGCTGTCAGCCTTCCTCTCAGTCTTTCTGCTTCACAGCGCTTCTCTTTCACCCTCGCTGCTGATAAAAATATTCCATTGCCGCTCTTTGAAACGTTAGGCATCATGAATCTACCAGACCTTCTGTTTTATCTTCTAGTCATTAGTGGACTATCCCCACCCACACAATGCACGTCGGAGATCCGTTTTCAAAGCTCCTTTTTTTTTTTTTTACCCATAGCCGACCGTGCTAACCTTGCGCTTCCTCTGTGTCTTTCATCTGTTTAGTGCTGAGTAAAGCTACTCAAAATGTCATACGCCATCCTCCCAATTATTTCGGTGCATTGTCTCGTCCTCTGGACAGTCACATACCCGTGTCCTTTATTGCTGGGCGCCCTTCACTGTAAAGGCCATTTGTCAAACATGGATTACATACTAGCACTCAATATTTTTCAACCTCGTCTCCATCAGTATGCCGGTCATGCCTCTCCTTTCTCTAATCCCAGTAAGGAGCCCCGCTTTGCCTTTTTTATATTTCTGTTTTTCTACTTTTCACTCAAGGGGAAGCCCGTATCCTGTCCTTCCATCGAAAGAACAAGCCTGTTCCATAAAAGGTTATTGCATTGCAGACCACAATCTATATAACCGTTTACCGACCTATTAGTTTTGCATTACCTCCGGTATTTTTCCAAACTCAAGAGAATCCCTCATAATAACAGCGGCACTCCAGTTGACCGCTTACTCATTTCGAAAAGAGGCCAAGAATTAGACATTCTCAGATGACGAGCTTATTAGCAGCGTGCCGTTCGACGTGGTGAGGACCACCTTCTTGCAAAACTGACAAGCCGAGTGGTGTTTTCAGCTTTGCATAAAATGCACTGATTGCTGCTTGTCTCTCCACTTGTGTGAAAAGCTCTCATCCTGATATAAAAGACGCCACAGGAGAGCGAATAAATCATTGATAAACAGGGAGGCGAAATCAAGGATAGTTCTCTACTGTCTAATTTAATTATTTGTATGGAAAACAAAAAGAGAGAGAGAGAGAGAGAGAGAGAGAGAGAGAGAGAGAGAGAGAGAGAGAGAGAGAGAGAGAGAATCTCTGACTTAGCACATTTGCATACAGTATGTCTCCAGCATACGGAAAGCATGTAATGAGATTTACAACATTTATCTCAACCGTACAAGTGGATATGGAAAGTAATGGCAGCCCTTGTTTTGAAACCATCAGGGGTGTTTTGGACATGCTGTTGATGGATTTGAACAAACTCTCAATTGTAGACATTGGAACATACTGTAGCACATCCTGCATTATTTGCACTGCAAACATGAATGGTGCCTCAAATTGTGTGACTTAAAAGTGAACAAAATTTTCAACTTGCAGACACTGAAAATGGGTGGAAACATCCCACAGACCCATATCTAAATAACTTTTTGTCTTGGTTTCCATTAAAGTCCCCCTGTAGTCAATAATTGTATCCCTTTAAACTCATCTTTGATCACCAAAATTACATATTTAAACGTTTTTTCCTTGGAAAAAAAATGTCTTTATGCCTTAAAATAGCTTGAATGTAACTATACAACGCTTGCCTCATTTAGTATACACAGTTCTATGAATATGCAAATGAGCCCCGCCTCCACTCACTCACACAAGCTCAGAGATCCACTCATTGATGATCACCTGTGATGTGATTGGTTACTAGGTAGTTTGAGAGGTCAGACACCAGCGATTTCAAACTGCGTTTTTGAGACTCTGGGTCAGTTTTAAGGAGAAAATACTCGGCAATGGTGTTGACTTATGAATTTGCACATGGTTTGTCTTAAAGCATATTAAAAAACCTGCATAGACATATGAACAACATTAAAAGCTTTATTTTCACCACAGGGGGACTTTAAACCCATAATTAAAACAAGATTAAATTTGCTTTTTAAGTAAATACTGTAGTGCACGAGATTTTACAAAAAATGTAATAGTATTGATAAATATTTTTCTTACCACATTAACAAATTGTATTCTGTTTTGATTTAAGCTTAAACCTCAAAGTCCTTAAAGGGACATAGTGAAGGAAAAAAATATATGGGATGGGTGGAAAATGTATACGTCGATACTTTTCTGTTTGTTTCCTAGAGAAACTTTGTGATCGCTTGAAAAACCTTTGTATTCCCTCGCAAAACGTTTGCGCTCCCCCGAGAAACATCGCATACACTTGCAAAGAACACAAAGGTTTTGCAAGCAAACGTAAAGTTTTTCGGGGAATGCAAAACATTTTCAAAATGTCATTTTTCCTTCTACCTCATATTTTTTCCATCACCATGTGATACCACGCTCTAAAATTTCAAGACATATTCTCTGTAAACAAGTCTTAATATTTATATGCAATTTTGCATCTTTATGGATGTTTAGATATTTTTAATTGAAATCAAGACAAAAAATAAGATTTGCAGTGCAAAATAATGACGATTGCACTGATGTTGTATTGATGAGTTTTGCACAGGCGAACACACTGACATTCTGTTCAGAATTGATTTGAATATTATGTGAGAATTTTTCAATATTTTGCACATTTACCCACGAGTAAAGAATAAAAAATGAATGAAATCATAATCTAGTGGCTTCATACTTCATGTGATTTTTGAGGGCATCCGAGTTGCCCGTCAGCGCCATTTTCTGTATTACATGAATATAGAGGATTACTCATTTCCGGAGTTGACGTTAATTACACTCATTACCACTGAATAAACAAATGAGTGACAGTGCCAACATCTTAATCATGCGGCAGAATATAGAAATAAATTCACCACATTTCAAGCCTCTTTAGTACCCACTGGTTCCGCTTCGTTGTGAGCTTCTGAAGGCCAATTAACCACAGAATTAAAGCACCAATTAAAATCCAGTGCCAAGTTTAGATGTAGTTAGAAAAAATAGTGATCGAGACTTCATCTATTTTTGTTAACTGTTGATGTATACTATTAGACAACACACTGAAATTAAATGACTAATTGGCGTTAACACATGGATTTTTAATTTTACTCCTTAAAAATAGCAATACAGATAAAATATTTTGGACATTGAAAAGATAAAATAATATGACTTAGAAAAAAAAGTTTAGTATGTATTGATCAAGAATATCTTAGACCAGCACACCAGCAACTCATGCTGTAGAAACCAATGTATGAGACATCAGCTTTCTCCTGAGTGTGACTGTATGGACATAGTTTCTGATCACCCAGCAGGCATTATTGACCTGTACACATGGATGGTCATGAGTTTAAATGTATCAGGCTCTAGTTCCTGTACATCTGATCATAAGCAGCAGTGGTGTTGGCATGTGTGGAGGTAGAGAATAAAGCCAGTGAGGAACAGTGTGGAGGTAGAAGTTAAAGCCAGTGAGGAACAGTGTGGATGTGTGGGCAGGTAGAGGTTAAAGCCAGTGAGGAACAGTGTGGATGTATGGAGGTAGAGGATAAAACCAGTGAGGAATAGTGTGGATGTGTGGAGGTAGAGTTTAAAGCCAGTGAGGAACAGTGTGGATGTGAAGTAGAGGTTAAAGCCAGTGAGGAACGGCGTGGATGTGTGGAGGTAGAGGTTAAAGCCAGTGAGGAACAGTGTGGATGTGTGGAGGTAGAGGTTAAAGCCAGTGAGGAACAGTGTGGAGGTAGAGGTTAAAGCCAGTGAGGAACAGTGTGGATGTGTGGAGGTAGAGGTTAAAACCAGTGAGGAACCGTGTGGATGTGTGGAGGTAGAGGTTAAAGCCAGTGAGGAACAGTGTGGATGTGTGGAGGTAGAGGTTAAAGCCAGTGAGAAACAGTGTGGATGTGGAGGTAGAGGTTAAAGCCAGTGAGGAACAGTGTGGATGTGTGGAGGTAGAGGTTAAAGCCAGTGAGAAACAGTGTGGATGTGGAGGTAGAGGTTAAAGCCAGTGAGGAACAGTGTGGATGTGTGGAGGTAGAGGATAAAGCCAGTGAGGAACAGTGTGGATGTGTGGAGGTAGAGGTTAAAGCCAGTGAGGAACAGTGTTGATGTGTGGAGGTAGAGGTTAAAGCCAGTGAGGAACAGTGTGGATGTGTGGAGGTAGAGGTTAAAGCCTGTGAGAAACAGTGTGGATGTGGAGGCAGAGGTTAACGCCAGTGAGGAACAGTGTGGATGTGTGGAGGTAGAGGTTAAAGCCAGTGAGAAACAGTGTGGATGTGGGGGTAGAGGTTATAGCCAATGAGGAACAGTGTGGATGTGTGGAGGTAGAGGATAAAGCCAGTGAGAAACAGTGTGGATGTGTGGAGGTAGAGGATAAAGCCAGTGAGGAACAGTGTGGATGTGTGGAGGTAGAGGATAAAGCCAGTGAGGAACAGTGTTGATGTGTGGAGGTAGAGGTTAAAGCCAGTGAGAAACAATGTGGATGTGTGGAGGTAGAGGATAAAGCCAGTGAGGAACAGTGTGGATGTGTGCAGGTAGAGGTTAAAGCCAGTGAGAAACAGTGTGGATGTGTGGAGGTAGAGGATAAAGCCAGTGAGGAACAGTGTGGATGTGTGGAGGTAGAGGTTAAAGCCAGTGAGAAACAGTGTGGATGTGTGGAGGTAGAGGTTAAAGCCAGTGAGAAACAGTGTGGATGTGTGGAGGTAGAGGTTAAAGCCAGTGAGAAACAGTGTGGATGTGTGGAGGTAGAGGTTAAAGCCAGTGAAGAACAGTGTGGATGTGTGGAGGTAGAGGTTAAAGCCAGTGAGAAACAGTGTGGATGTGTGGAGGTAGAGGTTAAAGCCAGTGAGAAACAGTGTGGATGTGTGGAGGTAGAGGATAAAGCCAGTGAGAAACAGTGTGGATGTGTGCAGGTAGAGGTTAAAGCCAGTGAGAAACAGTGTGGATGTGTGCAGGTAGAGGTTAAAGCCAGTGAGAAACAGTGTGGATGTGTGGAGGTAGAGGTTAAAGCCAGTGAGAAACAGTGTGGATGTGTGCAGGTAGAGGTTAAAGCCAGTGAGAAACAGTGTGGATGTGTGCAGGTAGAGGTTAAAGCCAGTGAGAAACAGTGTGGATGTGTGGAGGTAGAGGTTAAAGCCAGTGAGAAACAGTGTGGATGTGTGGATGTAGAGGATAAAGCCAGTGAAGAACAGTGTGGATGTGTGGAGGTAGAGGTTAAAGCCAGTGAGAAACAGTGTGGATGTGTGGAGATAGAGGATAAAGCCAGTGAGAAACAGTGTGGATGTGTGCAGGTAGAGGTTAAAGCCAGTGAGAAACAGTGTGGATGTGTGGAGGTAGAGGTTAAAGCCAGTGAGAAACAGTGTGGATGTGTGCAGGTAGAGGTTAAAGCCAGTGAGAAACAGTGTGGATGTGTGGAGGTAGAGGTTAAAGCCAGTGAGAAACAGTGTGGATGTGTGGATGTAGAGGATAAAGCCAGTGAAGAACAGTGTGGATGTGTGGAGGTAGAGGTTAAAGCCAGTGAGAAACAGTGTGGATGTGTGGAGATAGAGGATAAAGCCAGTGAGAAACAGTGTGGATGTGTGCAGGTAGAGGTTAAAGCCAGTGAGAAACAGTGTGGATGTGTGGAGGTAGAGGTTAAAGCCAGTGAGAAACAGTGTGGATGTGTGCAGGTAGAGGTTAAAGCCAGTGAGAAACAGTGTGGATGTGTGGAGGTAGAGGTTAAAGCCAGTGAGAAACAGTGTGGATGTGGGGGTAGAGGTTATAGCCAATGAGGAACAGTGTGGATGTGTGCAGGTAGAGGTTAAAGCCACTGAGAAACAGTGTGGATGTGTGGAGGTAGAGGTTAAAGCCAGTGAGAAACAGTGTGGATGTGTGGATGTAGAGGATAAAGCCAGTGAAGAACAGTGTGGATGTAGAGGATAAAGCCAGTGAGAAACAGTGTGGATGTGTGGAGGTAGAGGTTAAAGCCAGTGAGAAACAGTGTGGATGTGTGGAGGTAGAGGTTAAAGCCAGTGAGAAACAGTGTGGATGTGTGGAGATAGAGGATAAAGCCAGTGAGAAACAGTGTTGATGTGTGGAGGTAGAGGTTAAAGCCAGTGAGGAACAGTGTGGATGAGTGGAGGTAGAAGTAGAAGCCAGTGTGAACAGTGTGTTTCTAAACGTATATCACACCTGAACTTGATAAACTGGTTAAAGAAAACAAACTTATTTTATTTCAGCTAGTTGCCAAGGCAACATACCTTATTTTAATTTAGTTGAACTAGATGTTCTAACTAAAACGATGCACCTATAGAGTGAACACGTGATATGCATGAAGACACTGTTTTCACAAATTCAAGTTTTTGTATGATAATGGTCTCTTATTCAAACCCCTTTTTCAAAAGTTTCTTTTTCAAAAGTTTATTTATAAAATTGTTTGTTATCCTTATCAGCCTGATAAGAAAAGCTGGCCAATATATTAAAGAAAATAAAAAAATGGATTATTTCCTTCAGCTGATGACACTTCAGATGCGCACTGTTGTCCATGATGGTTTTGGATTGCTTGAAATATGACTGGAATCACTTCAAAAAAGGAAAATACAACATGTGCAGCACCTGTCGGTCAATAGGCTACAATTATAATGAGAACATTGTGTGCTTGGGACATGGCTTTTAATGGTGAGGCATTTGTTTTTGTAATCAGGCTCTTAAAAATTATATAAACATTTGGATTTAGATTTAACGGCCAATATATTGGTTATCGGCTTTCAAATATAAAGAATTATCGATTATCGGCCAAATTTTAATAAATATGGCACCGTTTCATCCTTTGTGACCATCTTCATCATTATTGGACTAGAAAGTGACACTTATGCTCAACAAAGCTGCATTTATTTGATGAAAAATATAGTAAAATGTTTTTATTTTAATTTAATATATTTAAATTGTAATTTATCCCTGTGAATCAAAGCTGAATTTTCAGCATCATTACTCTAGTCTTCAGTCACATGATCCTTCAGAAATCATTCTAATAAGATGCTTTGCTGCTCTAAACATTTCTTACTATTATCAGTGTTGAAAACTGTTATGGAAAAAAAAAATCAGGATTCTTTGAAGAATACAAAGTTCAAAAGAACAGCATTTATTTGTAATGCAACAATGTAAAGGTCTTTACTGTCACTTTTAACCAATTTAATGCATCTTCGCTTTAAAAAGTATTTGAAAAAATGTAGATTGTACAAGTTGTTCATTTAAGAACTACTAAGCAGTTAAACGTGTTTTCTTTCTCTAGCCATATCTTATTACACCAGGACAGACACAAACCCCCCAAAACAAATAAACTACATCCCTGACCCCTTTAACATGTAAACATACAGTATATGTACCACACGTCCTGTGGACATAAAGGACTAAGACAACAGGAAAAGGTAAAGGGCAAAAGAGAGGGACATTTAGAAGAGATATTGTCTGAGAGTAAACAGGCAACAGGAAAGGTGACACAGATGAAAGGTGTTGTTGGGACAGAATGGTAAAGATGGATGCTCAAGGAGAACAGATGCCTGAGGTTTCTGCAGTAACATTGAGTATGAGCTGTGGAATGCAGATGATTTTATTGATGCTGGAGCAAAGCGAAGCAGATCAGGACTTATTTGTGTCTGCCTTCTGTACCACATGCTCAAAGTTTGCCAGATGGTTCATGAATAACAAGAGAATCGAGCAGGTTGCGAGGAAAATAAATAAAGGAACGCACACAGACACTTTGGTTTACTACTGAGGCCAGAAACATACTTTATGCAAGTTCACAAATGCAAATAAATAATATCCAGCTATTTCTATTTTGTGCCTATAGGGGGCAGAAATTACACACTTCACTTTCTTTTTGCATTACCGTGATGATAATAAACCTCGAGGTGGAGCTAGTGTTACCATTTGCTATTAAATCAGAAGTGTTTAGGTAGCATCTATAGACTCTTAAAGGGGCTATATGTAAGATTTTATTTATTAATCACTTTTTTATTGCCAACGTGTGAACAGCTTGTTACAAAACCTAAAAATCTTCCATGACTTTCTGTCTCTGTCATTTTTATTGTTTATTTTCGTTATTGAGAAGAAAGCATGCATGACAAATGTACATATTCATCTAAATGTCGCTCTCACAGCATGATTGATGTATGGAAAAAGAACTTCGCAGTGAGTAGCCTAAATCGAGGCACTAAATCACGTTCAGTTTCTTGAACATCACGTGCACAAGTGCGAGCACGCTCAATAAGTTGCTGGCTGCAGTTCACTTAAAAGCCACCGGTGTCACCAATAACAAGGGTTTCTGAATTCTATATTTACTTTAAAAATTATAGTATTGGCATAAATGGGGCCATTACGAAGAACCTTAAACATCCATGGAACCTTTCCATTCCACAAAAGGTTCTTGAAAAAGTTCTTTAGGTTTTTACAATGTTCACTAAGAAAGAAAAAAATTGTTTTTATGAACTGTCCACTAAAAGGTTCGTTGTGGAAGCAACAGTGGTTCTTCTATAGCATCACTGTTATTTTTAAGAGTGTATGAATGTTTAAAAGATCTAACTTACTCAACAATATTTTGTTCAACGCTCTACCATCACAGTGGTTATGTATTTTGAATATCTGAAAGAGAAAACTGAATGTCCACTACCGTTTAAAAGTCTGGGGTCTTAATATCATATAATAACTTATTTTACTTATCAATATTGACAACCGTTGCGCTGCTTAATGTTTTTGTGGAAACTTTGATTAAAAAAAAGGATTCTTCGATGAATAGAAAGTTCAAAAGTACATTATTTTTTAAATATAAATCTTTTGAAACATTTTGAATGTCTTCACTGGCACTGTTGCTCAAGTTAAGGCATCCTCGCTGAATAAAATTATCAATTTCTACAGCATACTAACACATTTAGGAACCAATAGACATGAAATTGAGCTTAGAGGCTAAAAGCATCTGTTCATGTAAGATTGTAAATTGTGTTTCAGGGCTGAGACAGCTGCATTTAAAATGATGGATTTCCAATAAAGACACCTTAAACAGTAAACTTTAAAGTGAGTTGTTAATAAAAGATAACTTTGGAAGGTACGGTTTCAGGTCCAAACCACTTGACCCAATCTGATTAGTAGCCAACGTATTTAAAAAATACGAATAATTTGAATACTTCTAATAACATTATACAATTCTCTCAAAACAATTTCCATTGCTTAACTCTGCATTTCCCTCATCCTCCCACCCATGCAATCCACTTCTCTTGCTAACAATTATGATTTCCCAGCCCATTTCTCACAAGCCCACACGCTCCACCTGGATTATGAGCCAAAATAAACACAAACACAAGTATAATCATATTATATTCATAACCACTCCCAAAGCTTCTTTTTAAGTCAGCACAGTCATAACTAATAGTTTTAGTACTCAGAGGCTAGTAGCTACTGACAGAGCCTATAGTAGGACTACATGCAATATGCATCTCCACAGAATCAGAACACTCATCATTCATGAAGTATTACAAATTTCCTGCCGCTTAAAGACCCCTTAACATGTCTTGTTTCTTTTTTTTTTTTCAAATAAGCTATAGCTTTCATCTACATCACAACTTTGAACCATGATTTGCTCCTTGTATTACTAGTCAGAAGATGGTGGTACTTAATCATTCTAAGCATTTGGATAAGATGAGCCATAGAAATTTGGTCAAATTATTTCCTGTAAGAAAAAAAAAATACATTTAGAATATTTTGTTTATTTGTATAGAACACTTGAGCAGTGCTATTTAGTATTTTTTATGTTTTTTTAATACTTTGAATTAGCTGTTGTTTTTATTTTAAGTTTTAATTTTAGTTTACGTTTTAGTCACCTATTATGCATTTTTGTATTTTTTATATTTCAGTTTAACTTTTCTATTGTTTTTTTAGTTAGTAATTTTAGTACTTCAACTTATTCTACTTTAGTTGCTGAGGTATCATTTCAAATTTTTGCTTGTTTTTTTAATTGAAACTTTTCATCTAAAATTTATATTTTATTTTATTTCAGCCTTATTTCAATTAACTGAAACATACTGTTTGTATTATATATATATATATATATATATATATATATATATATATATATATATATATATATATATATATATGTGTGTTTTAGTTAAGTGTTAATAACAACACTGCACTAGCATATCAATGCTAACACAATGTAGATTTGTATGCAGTTCTGTTCAACGTGTTTAAATCCATTATGCAACAATCCACAATTTTCTCCTCAAATCAGCACTGAAAATGCTAAACAAGTAGTTTATGTGTGGACCCTCTCATATGTTTCCTGGCTACAGATGATTTTAGGATTCAGTATCTCAAATGTCACGCTACATCAGTACATAAACCACACCATACTTTTCAGGTACCTCGGATCCAGCATATTTACGCACTACAAAGACACATTTTGTTTAAGAAAGCTAACCCTGTGGACAGATCTGTCAACATAAAAAAAAGGCTCCTCTACGCCTCCGTTCCAACAGAAAAATAAATAAATTCAGCGACCCGCCAAACACACTGTTTTTCATCACAATGTAAACAATTTATTTTCTGTGTGTGGAGACGTGAGCTGGAAATCCCCCAACTTCACTGAGACTGACAGTGGCATCTTTTAGGTGCCTAACTTAATGAGATCCTGGACTGGCGGATAAACATTCTAATTCAGTTTTGGGAGGCAAATTGATTCGAAATGTAGTCTAGAGTAGAAACATCTGCGACTTTAAATAGCTGCACGTTGGAAGCAAATTGAAAATTGGCTTGGCGTACAAAGCACTGTCATTCATTCAGGCTTTTCTCACCCAATATATAAACACAAACATATTTGTTGCTGGAACTGTATTCCCACACCTTTCATTACAATGGCAAAATCCTTTAATGCAACAGAAGTCAACAGTGCTAGAAAGCAGTGGGTTTTCTCTGCGCATTTAATCTTGATTACAGATAACTGAGGACGGGCTGTCATCTAAAGAGGGTCATCAACTGGCCATTATCTTGAATACACAAATAACACTTTTATCCAAATAAACGGCTGAAAGTGGCTCTAACTGCAACCGGAGGGCAGGACAGAAAAAATTAGAATGAATCGCTTGCTTGCTAGTCTCATTTTAATAAATATGCATGTACATTTTATTCTGTAGTCACCAATAATTCCTATCCTCATCTCTCACGTTGATGTAATCGCTGAGTATTCCTTGTTAATACATTTATTATGCAATATCATAACCCATAGTTCATGTAGTAACAGGCCTTGTGGTGTAGCTTCCACCTAGAGAGCAGTCAAACCTATTTTAAAGGCCCTTTTAAAAATGTTTTTTTTATATCTTAAATTCAATGTTTAATGATAGTCAATGTTTCTTTCACCAAACAGTCAAATCAAGTTTTGCAAGATAATTTTTGCTCTTGAAATTAAATATGCCTGTTGTAACTTCAAAGAGTCATTATGTAAATGACATCTGTTGTGATTGGCGGAACCTTTTGCATGTGAAATGAGCAACAATGTTAGTCCCTCCCCTCCATATATGCCATATAGACATTTTCTACACTCCAATCAATTCCTGATGCAAAATCAAGGCCCACCATACACTTTTAATTCCTTGTTGAATATACAATTTATATGAAAGCTTATATCCACCACAGAATAAAAAATAAAAATTTTATATTTATTTAGATTTTTTTCCCCAGTTTATATCTTGCAATTGCGAGTCATCCTGACTTTTTTCCTCAGAACTTTGAGTTTTTAAAAAGTCGCGATTACCTTTTTTGTATTTTTATTCCACTTTGTGGAAATAAGCTTCCGTATATACTTTTATCACATTGTGAATATAAAATGGGTTGCAAATGTTTACTTTAACGTGGCACCAATATCATGATTATTTCTGAACTATTACACATTTATGCAGCTTTTGGAGGTTCAAAATCCCACTTATTAGTCCCTATTAAAACTTTCCATGGTCTTTCATTGGATGCAGCAAAGCTAATCTGCTTGCTCACATACATAATTTATATTTCACATCATTACCTTTTTAACCTTCTTTTCGAGCTGTATGGACCGTTAATAACCGCAGTGATAAGATTTCACTCGTTGTATCCACCTGTAGCAGTCAGACTAACACAAGACGCAACGACCTCTCAAATTTCGATGAACTGTGGATAAAAATAGCTGAATGGCAGCGTGGAGCTGTCAACTGTCAATATTGAGCTTCTGTGATTAAGTGTTTGAACGGCAGCGTCTCGCTCTGTGGTCAGCTTTAGGTTAGATGATATGGCTCAGATTCTTCACAGACACAACACCGTATAGATGTGCAACACAAGCTTTCTTTTGTACGTTTCAGTGAAAATCATCTGTCCTGGAGAAACAAAGTTTTTTTCAGAACACACTCCTGTGTTTTGGCACTGAAAAACGTGTGTGTGTGTGTGTGCGCGCGCACGTCTAGTTATGGTGCTTTAAACCCTGACAGTGTATTTTCTGTCCTTGGGATAAAACAATGGATTTGTCTCTTGTTCTACATGCTGAAAATCAACCACGCCATGTAAACGTGTGACCAAAGCAGTCCTACATTTCTCTGGGATTTTAAAAATAGCCTGCATCACAGACACACTTAAATACACAAACAACAAAGGCTTTTCTTAAAGGCATGCTGGCATTTTATCATTCTGTCAGCTTGGTGAATACATTATGTAACTCATGCAATTAGATAATCCATATTCTGCCAGCGGAGACCCAGTTTCTATGGTTTCTGTAGGAGGTGGTGGGGTGCATGACTTTTGCATGACTTTGCTCAGAATGACACGTCTTGCTGGCATATGTCAAGTGTCAAAGCTCAGTCTATATTTTACAAGAGCAGCTAAAAAAAAAAAAAAGACAAACACTGTGAATCCAGATTGACATCTACTAGCTGATAGTGGTGGTTTGCACTGATAGAAAATGATAGAGCGAGAGAAAATGTAGTGGTATCGAAAAGTGGTCGAAAACCATGTATAATGCGTTAAATGATCTAGGAATGATCTCTTTTCACTAAACAGAAAATACCTAACCATAAGAGAAATCATGAACAAGATCTATTTAATATCTCAAATATTTATTCTAGATGGCATTGAGATGAAATGGAGAGCACTGTTTTTTCTCCTGTCTGTCTGTCTGTCTGTCTGTCTGTCTGTCTGTCTGTCTGTCTGTCTATATGTCTATCTATCTATCTATCTATGTTAAATGTCCCCACAAAGATGGCAATATCTGAAATCCTTGTCCTTGTGGGGACATTTTGTCCCCATGAGGAAAGCAGCTTTTAATCAATAAATAAATGACTTTTTGAAAATGTTAAAATGCAGAATGGTTTTTGTTATGGGTAGGTTAAGGGTTAATAAATATAAAAATCATATCTATGGAAAGTCCTTGTAAAACATGAAAACACGACGTGCGTGTGTGCGCGTGAGATAACACTATAAAACATGCCAAATCATGTAGACATAATTTTTGAACAGGCTGTCATTGTCACAGTGGTGTTTGGGTTAGTTTGTTTTCATTTGGACTTGTGGTTGTATTCATATGTCACGTGTCATCTTCACCGTCATTATCAGTTCAGCTGTATCCCCGGTGTTCCGTTAATCAGTGTCATCTGTGTTTGCATAAGTTCTGTCCGGTCAGTCAGTCTTTGTCTGATCTCCTTTGTATTTAGTGAGTTGCTGCCTGTACATTACTTCCATTAAACCTTTGTTTTGGAAAAGATACCTTCATCTTCTTCTGTCTTCCTGCAACCACACGTGACAGTCATACACAGAAATTAAACAAGAGAAAATCAACAAAATATTAATATCTGATTTTTGCTGCAAGCTTTTTGACTTTCTCAGCATTTTTTATGCATAGAAAAAAAAAACATGTAGATGCAGTATATTTGCCAAATTTTGTCAGATAAATACCTTAACCAACCAACTAAAACCAACAATATTATACAATATTAAATACGAATTTGTAGGTTCATAAAAAACAATATCGCCTCCAGGCATCACTTTTGAACACTACTGTTGAAAATCCCATATGTTCTGTCTAAATATACCTGAATATTTTTCATAACAGCTTCTATTTTATGTTTAATTATATGTTTAATGTTCATCAAGCATTAGGCTACTTTGACACAAAATATCTGGAAAAGTCAGAAGAGCATGCAGTAAGTAGAGCCCATTCATCGCATATGCAGCGAATTAAAAGTGAATAAAAGTGCATTCATCGTTATTAACCAGAACCAGAAGTGTTTATTCATCGTGTGTCTCTCAAAATGAGAGTTTGGAAGGCTTAAGTCCTGCGGTTGCACACAACTACTAAATATTTCATAGTCAGACATAGACTTGTCAGGAACTGTCTCATCAGTTTAACATTTCGATCCCTTGTGTTGACTCGCTCTGAGGATTTGTAGCTGGCTCTAACTCTGTATTTGCCAGCATTAAGATTTTTTCATTCAAGATTAAAAGTGCTTTGATCATTTAATTAGTTTGTTTGGAGGGCTTAGAATGCAATGATGAATTTACAAGGAAACTTTTTTTTATCATATTGCATACTACCATACTGTTCTTTCTATTTCTTCAGTGTACTGTACATATATACTGTGCACTGTATGCACGGAATGCCATACATTTGCTATAATGTGCAGTATACAACAGAACACACTGTATCCCACAATCCAATGCACATGACTTGACATTCCACTGTAACAAATAAACCATAAGTAACTCTAAAGACTTAAGGCATACAAAGACAGCCCACTCATAATACATGAATAAAAATGAACGCTGGAATAAGTCCCGCCTTCTAAATAAAAGAGCCAATCGCTGATTGGTAAAGTCCTTGTCACTGCAGCTCCAGTTGCTATAGAAAGACACTTAGGACTGCACATGTGCATTGGTGGATCTAGCCTGAAAAACTTTAATTCAGAAAATATGCATTGAACTGATCAAAAGTGACAGTAAAAACATTTACAGTATAATGTTACTAGTATAACTTTGTATTGATCAGAAAATTTATCACAGTTTCCACAAAAATATTAAGCATCACAACTGCTTTTAGCATTGATAATAAGGAATGTATTTTGAGCAGCAAATAAAAATATTAGAATGACTTCTGAAGGATCATGTGACTCTGATCTAGAATGGAGTAATGAGGCTGAAAACTCAACTTTGACAACAGCAATAAATCAAAGTATTAATTCATTTTAAATTATTTTTTTTAATTATTTTTAAACATTAAAATAAGAAACAGTATTTTTTTTTTTTTTTCACAATATTACTGTCTCTACTGTATTTATATGTATGGATCAAATAAATCCAGCCTTGTTAGCATAAGAGACTTCTTTCATGAAGAAGTTTTTTTAACTATAAAACAGTAGTGTATTCAACTTTCAAATTCATTTCAAATCGGCATGGTGCTTGGTAAGAATAAACAAAGCCACACAAAAATACGTAAATATGTCAAATATATAATATCAAATATTTAACAGTTTTATTGTGTATAAAAGTTACCTCAGGAATATAAAGTTTTATAAACAGCCAAATTAGATCTTTGAAGTTACCACCGTATGTTTGGGTAAAAACCCTACGAATAGCGTCCCCTTTCCACAGTGCCCTTCAAAGATGCAAAAAATGCCACCTGTCTTCCCCCGAAGCCCTTCCTTTGTGTATTCAATCTGATTGAAGGCTCTCTGTGAGATCCTCCCTTAATTATACGGCAAATGAGCCATCACACAGCCATTAAAATTATGCTCTTTTTCTCTTGCATTGACTAACTGTCTTCCCCCTTTTCCCAGAGCTTTTATTAGCAATAAAATTCAATTTTGCGTTTCCAGGTTGCCAGCCTAAGGGAGTAAAAATGCATTACCCCAGACTGAGAGAAAGTGGGAGCTAATGATTCAGCTGCATACAATCCAAGAGGCTTTCCATCATCACTGCTGAATTATTAGCCTGATGCTATACAGTATCGTCCTGTCGGTGGAAGTGCGTGAATGCGCGTATATCTGCAAAATGAGAATGCAGATGACTGAGCAGAACAAGTTAAAGTGTGTGTGTCTGTGCTATTTTCAGGAAGATTAATTGGTTACCAACAGCAGTAGATCACAAGGGACTGAGTCAAACATGTGTTTTGTTCTTCTGTTTTGGCATTTACAACGAACAGCAAGTTTAAGCTAGTCAGTGAAGGCATCTCCCAATCTGAAATGTTACCAGAACACACTTTTGGGTTGTTTTAACATGCATTTGGGAACGTAACATGCACCAAACATCCTCTCATACTTGTAAAGAGAAGTTTTTATCAACAAAATGCAAGCTTTAAAGGTGCAGTTAGTGGTTTATGAGAAATGCTGTTGAAAGTGGATCAGACCGAGCACCAAAACACTTGTAGCCAATCAGCAGTAACTCATGAGGGGGAGGTGCCTCTGCTGCATAGCGTGTTTGTGAATGTGGGGGTGGGGCTATCAAGATAGGGCTGCGGTCCTTTTGGGTAGGGGCGTGTTTGTTTTTCAAATATCAACAGCGTTTCTCAGAAATCGCTTACTGCACCTTTAAGGGCTCCCTGCAGTTTCCTGTCAAAATAAAAGTTTCATGCTTTAATATTAGAAAATGAATAAGACAGCCATAATATTAGTATTGTAATTTTACAGTGGCAATGTAACATTTAGAATGTAATACAAAAAGGGCCAAGCCAAAAATATCAAAATATTAAGTGCTCTTTTTAGGGTCTTAACCATTTTAATCGCACATCACTGTTTAGGAAATTAGCAAGAATTGCACAAATACTGTTGTTTTTTTTAAAAGTTCAAGCCGTGTCGGTAAACTTGTTTTTTACAGGAAGGAGAGTCAATGTTGTTCCACTCAATGTTAATGACTTCAAACAGTTCATTAGTCGTTGAGAAAATGTCTTCCAGTTCGTTTGAGTTTAACATGAGACCATATATACACTATATGGTTCAAATCTGGTTCAGAAACATTAGCCTGTTTAGCACTTTATCCTATAGTCTTTATCCTTCTTTAGGAAGTTTCTGAATCAATGGAGCCAGTAAACAAAGCCGTTATGTTAATGGTTTGAGCGTGTATAAAGTTAGGACACAAAGTTGTGAAGGAGCTGACACAGTTACTTAAAGGCCTATGCGAAACACGTATTGAAAATCTATTGTCTTGATTTTAGTTAGCAAACATAAACCACATTGCAGACATTGTGGATTCAGCACAAACATGCCTCCTTTTTTCTGAGCGATATTTATACAAGACTCCCACACTTTTGACCACTGGATTTCCATGACCTTTTCAGTCGCAAATTATTAGTGGAAAGGGGCTTTTTGCAAATAATTTTACAGAGCTTGCAGGCCAGATTTCCATTATATTCCAGTACCAAATCTTTTGAGTTACTAGATTTAGATGATTAAACTGATTACACTTGTTAGTGTACAAACGTCTGCATCAATGCCTTAATGGACAGACTAAATGCTCTTATCATGCTGGAGCAAGTGCTCACAAAGACCAATGTCTAGCCGATTAAATATTTTGGAAGCTGAAAAACTGAAAAATTAACATTAAAGAATTTGGGGTTGGTCTCTTTTTTTTTTTTTTTTTATGTTTTTGGAAAAAGATCTAACCAATGCTGTATTTGATCAAAAATACAGCAAAAACAGTACTATTGTGAAATATTATTACAATTTAAAAGTACAGTTTTCTACCATCTTGCTGACAACGTTTCTTTAGTCATTGGGCAGTCTTGCAGCCTGAACCCCTGCAGGAAATCCACCCTAACAGAAGGCAGCAGGAAAAAAACGTTGGTAATGCATTTAATATGTAATGTGCCATATTTTGAATATTTAGGAAATAATTCATGGTGGAGCTTCATTTCATCCATTAGGATTGTATAGTAGATTGAGTGGACATAGTAGGTTTTGCTATTTTTAAGGCCAATGAAAAAATGGGGGAAATTATTGATTATTATTTTCATCTCCTGCAGTACACACTGTAAAAAAAAAAAAAAAAAAAAATTATATATATATATATATATATATATATATATTATACACTCACCTAAAGGATTATTAGGAACACTTGTTCAATTTCTCATTAATGCAATTATCTAATCAACCAATCACATGGCAGTTGCTTCAATGCATTTAGGGGTGTGGTCCTGGTCAAGACAATCTCCTGAACTCCAAACTGAATGTCAGAATGGGAAAGAAAGGTGATTTAAGCAATTTTGAGCGTGGCGTGGTTGTTGGTGCCAGACGGGACGGTCTGAGTATTTCACCATCTGCTCAGGGAGTTTCACGCACACCATTTATAACCTAGGGTTTACAAAGAATGGTGTGAAAAGGGAAAAATATCCAGTATACAGCAGTACTGTGGGCGAAAATGCCTTGTTGATGCTAGAGGTCAGAGGAGAATGGGCCGACTGATTCAAGCTGATAGAAGAGCAACTTTGTCTGAAATAACCACTCGTTACAACCGAGGTATGCAGCAAAGCATTTGTGAAGCCACAACACGCACAACCTTGAGGCGGATGGGCTACAACAGCAGAAGACCCCACCGGGTACCACTCATCTCCACTACAAATAGGAAAAAGAGGCTACAATTTGCAAGAGCTCAACAAAATTGGACAGTTGAAGACTGGAAAAATGTTGCCTGGTCTGATGAGTCTCGATTTCTGTTGAGACATTCAGATGGTAGAATCAGAATTTGGTGTAAACAGAATGAGAACATGGATCCATCATGCCTTGTTACCACTGTGCAGGCTGGTGGTGGTGGTGTTATGGTGTGGGGATGTTTTCTTGGCACACTTTAGGCCCCTTAGTGCCAATTGGGCATCGTTTAAATGCCACGGCCTACCTGAGCATTGTTTCTGACCATATCCATCCCTTTATGGCCACCATGTACCCATCCTCTGATGGCTACTTCCAGTAGGATAATGCACCATGTCACAAAGCTCGAATCATTTCAAATTGGTTTCTTGAACATGACAATGAGTTCACTGTACTAAAATGACCCCCACAGTCACCAGATCTTAACCCAATAGAGCATCTTTGGGATGTGGTGGAACGGGATCATCGTGCCCTGGATGTGCATCCCACAAACATACAGGTTTCCATGTTTTATGGGGTATTTCAGACATAATGGTTTTTATATTGTACAAACTGTATATTCTATCCCTTAACCCTACCCCTAAACCTACCCATCACAGAAAACTTTCTGTGTGTGTGTGTGTGTATCTGGTAAACACTACATTATGAGGACCAAATGTCCCACAAGGATAGTAATACTAGTAATTGTTGACCTTTTGTTGACATTCGGTCCTCATAACACAGGGTTTACCAGGTACACACACACACACACACACACAAACACATACACAGTCACAATTTCTCACTCTCTCTCTATCCCTCCATCTCTCTACACACACTACCTTTGTCTCATTACTGAGAACACACTTCATTACCGCAGCACACTCTCACACACCGTGTCTCATTAGAGTGTTTTAGGGCAGAGGCCAGCATTACTCAGCTGTTTGTAGATGACACATATTTGATGCAGGTCCGCTTCATCAGCAGCACACTGCATTATAGAGAACTTCTCCTTTCTCCAATACAGTATAAGCCAGGGGTCGGCAACAGGCGGCCCGCGGGCCAAAATTGGCCCACCAGCAATATTTTCTGGCCCGCCGGATTATTTTGGAAGTCTGTTTTTTTTTTTTAATCAGCCTATTTTTATTTGTATTACTGATAAAAAATATTTGCACTAAATGCTGCAAAAAACTCTTCCACTACTTAAGAAAAGCCGTAGCCGCGCGGCGATTTCACTGCCGCAAACTGTGTGAAAATTTTAGATTCAATTTTAAAGTATAAACACGGTAGCGGTCGGAACTCTAGTGTACCTATACTTTGGACGGAGCGGGCAGTCTGAATGACAATAGCCCACTCCCGACATCTTTTGACAGCGTATCCGCACTTCATTCTGACCAACTGTACACCTAGCTCTGAGGAGCTGTTTGGTACTGAAACCATTGTCAGTCAACAACATTCTTTTGCAAGGATGTTTGAAATAGTTTGGCAGAAAAAAGCCTACTTCATTTGTCAGTAGGGCAATATGGTTTTCGTTTATGTTGCTTAAAAATTTGAGTGATAGGCTTTGTCCTATCTAATTTATGTTATTTATTTTTCAGAATTTTTTTCTGCGACATTTTTTTCTCGGCTGACAGTACAATGTTGAAATAATGTTTTATATTGACACGTACACAATTTTTGTACAGCATTTATAATTGTTATAGGCTACTTAATCTCTCTCTTTCCGTCAGAAACATTTGAATGTGAGATTCTGGAAACGAGACGTAAATTGTGCAGACCCGTCAGGTCGGGAAATAAAGCGGGTCAACACAGAGTGTATTTTAAGCGGTTGCTGAATAGAACCTTGAGGGAGCGGGACGGAAAAAAAAACAGTCCCGCACAGACCTCCTTAAACCTTAGGTGTGTATGTGTGTGTCCTGAATAAATAATGATTAAAAAAAGGAATAAAGTTCGAAAGTCGGACTGTAAGCGAATGAGGCCTGATTGCTATTCACACCTTTTTTAAAATGGCTGTAATCTGTTACCACAGTACTTGATCTGTTTAAAATGATTTCAATGGTATATGCCTACTAAGGTGTTAAATTAAAAATCAAAATTAAAATCTTTTTAAAATCAAACTTGTCGTTATTTGTTTTTTCATTTTGGTTTTAATTTAAAAAAATTGATTGAACGAATGATACAAGGACCCATCATATTCCACGATTATAGGCCTACTGCGGGTGCATATGCATTTTATCCCAGCTACCACTTACTTCATTCTGCACTCTAATTACTTGTAGGCCTACGTAACAACACATATTGAGCATTGTATCATGTGATGAGGTGGGTGACAATCCTGTGTGACATGGAATGACATTCAATTTGTATCCATAGGCCTACTGTGTTTGAGAGAGAGACAGAGAGACAGAGAGACCTCTTTTATCCATTCCCTGACCATGTGACTAAAACCCAAATGTGAGACATTCAAGATCATCAATCAGATAAATACAACTTCCCCCATGGTACTAAGGGTGTGACAACTCATAGACCCCCGAAGTACACACATCTTGGCCTACAGGCCTTGATCACTATCAGCCACTCTGTGCCTTTTAGGAAGTCCAAATGGTCCTTGTGGTAGAAAGAGGGGGTGGAAAACAGTAAAGCAAATGTCTTGCAAAGCAAATGATCTTGGATTATTTTCAATCCTACACTTTCAAATGTCCTCAACTACAGGAGAATCCAAATTGTGGGTGGTTGATTCATCCCCACAAGCATCCATTAATAACTCTGCAGAAGTAAACATGCCCACACTCAAAAACAACCTTCTGTCCGTATGCTTCTCTTGCAGTCAACTCTCCAGAAATTGTTCTGTTCAGTCTAATTTATAACCAATCCTCCTTTGAGGTTTAACACATCAATATGTTTGTTTGGACAGTGGAGTAAAGGCCCAGAAGAAAAGGTTTCAAATCTCAGGTATATTTGTATGCTAGAAAGTTCAATTAATGGACTATCTGCGGAGTAACTTTGGACATTTAACCCAAACAAACATATCTGTTCATGTCTTTGGATATGAAAAAAACAGATGAAAAACCCTAAATCTCATTGCTCATGTTGAAATATGATCTAGAGCAGAACTGCACACACGGCTGACTTAGACGCCCTTGAGCAGAGCATGTGTTAGAAGTCGTGTTCTCCATCAACACATCTGGTATGAAAACTCCTTTATGACTGAAATCTAGATTAAGCTTCCTCATTCCAATTTGTACACATAATTATGATGAGAGGAAACATGAGCAACGCCAGAACAGCATGTTACACGGCCTTTAGCAACACCTAAACATGGTATCAGCTTTCTTAAATCAATCCGGATACTCCTAATTATCATACAGGGAATTTGATTCTGGTTATGGTTTCATTTTACAGTTATGTTTTATGTTTCGACATTATCTTTGGAGCCTTTGGAGAAATACAAAATGCAAATAGCACTATGAATTTAACGCATGTGCATAATTGAAATATTGCAACAAAACTCCCATCCGATGTGTTCAAGAAAACAAAATCTTTACTTTAGTTTGTTCAAAAAATCTATAATAAAAATGGAAGTGAAAGCCACTGGTGCCCTTTTTTATTGCATTATAAATTACTTGTTCCTTTCATTAATGATCAAACCAACATTTGAGATGCTGTGGTATGAAAATGCGTATTATATTGGAATAAAAAGTTATCCAGCTCAATTGAGTGCATATGCTTTTTATGTAGATTTTTAGAATGTATGCACATCTTGGTGTTTCTTATGTGACGTTTTTTATGTGATATCCCAAAATTTTGCATAAAAATAGGTGGATGGAAACATATCTACTGTCATTAGGGATGTGCCCGAAGCCAAATACTATGTTCATAAAAGGAAATGGCACATTTTACGGAGCCCCTAAAGAGACATGGTGTTGGAAAAAAATATGAGATGGGAGGAAATATCATTTATATATTGTATATAATTTGTGGGAATCAATGAGCCACTATACATATGCAGGATATTGAAATCGCTTTTGAATGCGGGCTCGCTTTTCACTTTAATTTTCAAATTCACAATCACACGTACTCCCGTGTATAAGTAAAATCTGATGTACTGTAATGTAACCGATTACCACAGCAAGCCTAACCATGTCCCTTTAGGGGGTCCGTAGAATGCGTTACTCATTTGCCGTTCCTTTCCGAATTCAAATTTTTCACATCCTGTCATTTTATTGTCAACATCAACATTGGACTCATTTGTGCCTAAGAAATAAATGTGGATAAAATAGTCAAGATTATTCGGTCTTAGAGAAATGTTTTAAGTTCATATTGAAATCACCTTGGCAACTTAGAATATTTCCTATTTGAGACTTTGCTGAAATCTCTGAAAGGAGATCATATTAGACTTCTTCAGAGGGGGGAAAATTGACAAAGACTTGTTCTCCATTTAATCTGGCTGCTGTCTAGAAGAAACAACTGAGATGTTCAAGAGATCTCATTTGTGATGTTTTTTTTTATGTGACAACAAAAATAGATTTTCCCATTCTTTAGTTCCTTACCCAGCTGTTTCAACAAAGCAACAATTCTGACTTGTCAAAACGGCTCAATGGCAGGCTAACTATATCATCATAGCTCACACTCTCAAGCTCAAGTTATCCAGGTGACCAAGTGAGCCACGTTTAAAAATAAAGGCACACAACACTGCTCTACAACTACAAAATATAGTTTTGATCTATCAGATTTCTCAGACTACATCTTATGACAGGAGAGTTTGGCTCAAATATGCTCGGATTCAGAGGAAATTTATATAAAATCCATCAAAATTTAACAAAAATAGTTTGAAGCGTATTTTCTCCTGGTTGACTGGGGTTTACTCAGTTGTAAAATTATTCAGAGGTTTGTTCAAATCTATTCAACTATTCAGATAAAATCCAACAAAATGCATATAAATGAGGGAGTTTCACCATTCTAACAATGTTTTCTAACCTTGTAAAGTGTTCGAGTAGTTTTTCTGCCCTCACTGAAAGTGAAATGCTGCAGTAAAACAACAACATCCAGTCGGAACAAATGTGATGCTTAAATTAAAACTGAAATACAGTGTAATGTTGAACCAGTGACATTTGGGGCAGGCTCCACAGCACAGTGCAACAGAAATAGAAACCGAGTGACCTATAAAACTTGTCTGATTAGAGCAAAAACTATATCGGCAGGCAAGAGATTTATTGCTTGTCACTTTACAGCATCATGCCTGGCTAAGACAAGGTGTAAGAAAGCTCAAAAAGTGACTTGAGAAAAGAATGTGCACAACTCAAAGACAACAGTTGTGAATCATAGCTAGTTATAGTGATATGTGTTGGTATTCAAGAGATCCCCTGGTTGTGCAGTTGAGGATTTTGGATTGCTGACACCGATGCACAGATAAGCCAAACACTGTTATCATCCGTAGATTCTAGCTCAGCCTTCGCTGATCTATTTCACTTTACCAGGCGTAAACACCCTGGAGGCAAAATGACCTGAAAAGAAGCAAACTCCTTTCATCTCTTCCCATTTTTTTGCACAGGCTGCAGGGTGCATTAAGTCTACGCCGTACTTTTAAGCACTGTTCTGTCGCAGTTTCGGTGCCTCAAGTTTGAATCGTTACAATTGGAGCCTTGATGTGTGTGGTATTTCAAATCTGTTTGTCTGCACACTGAATATGGTATTCACTAAGGCAAAACACTAAAGTTTAAGTGTCAAGTCACCTTTATTTATATAGCGCTTTATTCAAAGCAGATTGTTTCAAAGCAGCTATACACTGATAACAGGGAAATTATGCATTTTTTATGTTCAGCTGAAGTCAGTTCGGTGTTGATTCAGTTCTGTTGTGAAGATCGTCAACAGTGTTGGGAGTAACGCGTTACAAAAGTAATGCATTACAGTAACATATTACGTTTTGCTGTAACGCAGTAGTGTAAGGCATTACTTATCAATTTTCAGTAATATTTTACTCGGTACATGTTCAGTAAGGCTTGCGTTACAACAGACTTTTAGTTTTAATTGTTAAACAAACAACAACAAAAAACAGCAAGACCGCGAGACATTAACGAATGAAAAATGGAAGTAGGCTAAATTACCTGTTCGTGGTCAGTCAATAGCCGCGTGTAGTGTCCAAGTCTCTAAATAAAGACTAAATGGCAGCGTCTGATATATTTGTATAGCGATTTATTTTTTACAGGAGTGCCGTGAGGCATGATTTCGGCCTCTGTGCTCGCGCTGGCCAGTGGAAAAGCGGCTAATGGTGAAGATGGCACTATACATTCGCGAGATGGACGTATGCGCATTAGGCTATTCGTTCTGTGTTTTCTTTCTAAACAGTTAGGCTATGTTTATGTGGTATTTTTTCATGTTTTCATCACACAATCATGTTTTTGATGCGGTGGTGACGCGTTCATGTAAGTGCGGCGGCGCTGCCGATAAAGCACCGAAAACCTGTCACAAAGAATCGGCAAAAGCAATGATTATGAATATGTCAAATATAGCAAGGAGACATTTTAATTGTTTATTAATAAAGTCAAGATGAAGTTGACGACGCTGCCTCGCGATCTTCGCAGTAGTGAATGCACCAGAGAGAAATGCACATTTCATTTCATAAGCAGAGAGCAGTCTGTTTTCTTTCGTTTTGAATTGTTCTGTTTACAAGTAGACATTTCAATATAGATATATTTTTCAAGTCCGTGAATAGGCTACCTTATATGCTGAGTTTCGGTTCATTTATGAGACGCGCTCCAGTTCACGCGCTTAAATCCAGGCAATTGGTTGACGAAACATTGATTAAAATTAATATACAATTAATACAAAACGAAATTCACTTTAAAGAAAGGCTTTGTGTGTGTAAGGTATCTGTGAAAGTTTTAAAGTAGTCTTTTAGTGCCGCTTCAGAGCGGTCGCGTCCATAACGGAGAACTGTCACGTCTGTAACATTGTTTTTTCCTCTTAAATGCGAACACGAAATATAAAATAAAATGAATATTTTATGTTCTGTGGAGAGCCAACCCTTCTTCATCCGATTTGCGCAGTGTAATTCACAGAATTACAAAAAAATAAAATAAATAAAAATCGTTGCCTCCTAAAAGTTAAAGATTTTTTTCGTCTCGCATGACTGTCTATTTCCCTAATATTAAATATAAAACGCATGTGTAGACTGATATTTTTCTAATGTCTGGACTCCTTTCATGGAGGAGCCTATGGATAAACAGACGTTTCAATATTTTGGTATTAATGCATTTTCTGAGAATTTATATTTCAAGTTTTGACTGCAAATGTCATGTCCATAACCCTGGAATTCCCAAATTTTAAATAATTTATCCTCAACTAGTTTTGTGGTGTAGGTCTACGTATTTTACAATGTTAAGTTAACTTCAGATAATGCTAATAGTAATTTAAAGATGTGGTAGCATTGGATCTGGACGGTATGGATAACGCTGGGAGTTGTAAGGGGTGTGTCGCGATTCTGCAGGTTCGTGTATCTGAGTGTCGCGATTTGGGTTTCATATCGCATATCCTTACAGCCCTAGTCATTTTAGAATGTTACGTTTTACTCCTGTATAGTTATTTTGGTGAAAGTAACTCAAAAGTAATACAGGAGTAATGTAACGCATTACAATTCTGAGACAGTAATATTGTAAGGTAATGAATTACTTTTAAATAACAGTAACAAGTAATATATAATGTATTACAGTTTGGGAGTAACTTGCACAACACTGATCGTCAATTATTACATTAGTTCATTTCATCTATAAAGCAGTTCTGCAAAAAATTATGCCATCATCCAGCTCAGTTTAGTCCTCATTGTTGGATATTGAACAACTAAACAAGCCAGAGGCCACAGTGGCAAAGAACCCAAACTCCATCAGGTGACAGAATGGAGAAAAAAACCTTAGGAGAAACCAGGCTCAAACTTATGGCAAACCATTTGTGCAACAGATGCGATGATGCCTCAAATCACGCAGCTTGTTGAGATGACATCTGATGTTGATTTTTGAAGCAAACAGATTTATGATTTGTGCCTGACAGATGATAAAACGGGGACCAGAATTTCATAGAAACATGGCTGGGCCAGCAAGTAAAAACAGCAACCACCCAGAACATTCTAGCAACATGCTGGCAACCAACAAAAATGCAACACCCTAACCACCACAAAGCAATACCATAGTAACTACTTAGAACAGCATAGAATTGTTATATTCGATGGACTCAGCAATTTTGTCTTCTTCTTGGTAACACTTTATTTCCTACTTTTCTACTAACTATAAGTATGCAACTACATACCAACTACCAGTCATTATAGTATTAGTAGAGTGTCTGCCTAATAGCTGCTAACACTTTATTTTGATGCTCCGCCAACAGACATTCGACTAACTATAAGTCAATTTGCAAGTATGTCAACTTATTCTACTAATCCTAACCTAACAGTCTACGAATACTAATAGTTGCAAAGTTACATAATGTAAGTGGACTACACACACACACACACACACACACACACACACACACACACACACACACACACACACACACACAATTATATTACTATAGATGTTTAACAGAGGCAGTTCAGTTCTGCAGGGACACCAAATGTGAGCAAGCAGGGTGGCATTGTTTGTTGAATGACTGTTACTATCATCAATGAAAGGGGAAAAAAAGTGGTTGTAACGGAATGGAGAGAGGGCAAAAATGGTGGAAACGAGGATATGACAACGATAAAGAGCTCAAACGCCATAAAGTGAGAAGGTGAGGGAGAAGGAAGGGAGAAACAAATGGCCATGTGAAAATACCCTCCTTCCAATGCTGGAATATGTCATGGAGGCAGCAGGCAGGCTTAGAGTCCCAACACTTGAATTCAATCAGCTTGCGTGCTGAATCCCTTCCAGAGAGGGATGTGAGAGGCACAACCATCTGTCTCTGTTCTGATGTTTCTGCCGTCCACGCTGTAAGCCAGCAATTACAAGGGAAAGCGGCAAGCTGGCCTGGGCCGACATAGAAGCATGGACGAGCCACCCCCACCCTTCTTCTCTTATCCCTTTAACTGACCTCTCAACCATTCAGTAGAACACACTAAGAGTTAAGTAATCCTGTCAAGAAAACTTCTGTATTTAACTCAACCTGTTTGAGGCATCTCTACTATTAAATGTGATACACTATTGTTCCAAAGTTTGGGCTCGGTAAGAATTGTTTATATTTTTAAAAATGTCTTATGCTTATCAAGACTGCTTTAATTTGAACAAAAATACAGTAAAATAACTGTTTTCCATATGAAGATATATAATAATAATAAAAAAAATGAGACTCCAGTCTTTAGTATCACATGACCCTTCAGAAATCATTCTAATATGCTGATTTGCTGCTCAAGAAAATCTTATTATTATCATTGTTAATAACAGTTAATATATGCTTAATATTTTCATGGAAATCGTTAAAAAATCTTAAAACTAAAGAAAACTCTGAACCCAAACTTTTGAATGGCAGTGCAGAAGACTGCCTTTGTCATTTTAGGATGTAATCAGCCATAAACAGGTGGGTTTGTATTTCATGATTTTTTTCAAAGGCAAGCATCAAGCATTATTGCTTGTTTATGGCATAAATCAAAGAAAAAGTTTATGCTAGAAAAAAAAAATCAAAGAGGTACAAAAAATAATAGGCTTCTAGCTTAATGCAAGATGTGTTCTTTACATTATTTTGCTTGTGTAAACATTTATTGTATAAGAATGTTCAGACTGAAAAAAACAAGACAAAATACTGATTAAGAAAATGCCGAACTTAGGAGTGGATTACAATGTTCTGGTTGCAAATCCAAAGGGAAAATACTTGAATAACAGTGAAAATGGCGTCTTCTCCTCCTGAGTTGTGACCTAGCTACAGTGGTAAACAGCTATCGCTAGTCCACATTGGTCCCCACATTGATGATGCAAAGTACCATGTTTGGACACAAAAATAAAATATGAAAAAAGTCCTGTGGGGGTAAAGTGGGGGAACAGAACTCTCTGGTTCAGACCAAAACAAGTGTGAAATACAGCAACTTAAGCAGATGTGTTCCTTTCCTTTCCCCTCGTTCAGAGCACAGCCCCATCTCTAGGGGAAAGTTTTTGTCTTTGAGATGGGCCGTGTTTCTGACTAAACCCCAAGAAAACAAGGACAGAAATGGGCACTTTTTGTAACAAGGGCACTTTAGAGAGTAGAGGCTAAGCGTGTGAACGCCTCTGCTAAAAAAATAAAAGCAAATCATATGCATTATTTACTACCTGCCTGTGTTCCTCTGCTCTTCACTGCTCAGACAAAGCTCAAGGCCCACAGCAGAGAATTGAGTGTGTTGAGAAAGAGTTGAAGCTTGAGCAATGACTCTTCTGATCCCCTTTTTCATTCTAACGTCATCTTTATGCAAGTCAGTCCATTTGGCCGCCATCTTGCATACTATTTTAAAGGGGCTTTATGTAGAATTCAGAAACCCTTGTTATTAGCGACACCGGTCGACGTTAAGTGAACTGCAGACAGCAACTTATTACATGTCCTCGCACTCATGCTCACGTAACGTATAAGAGACCAAACGTGATTGATTCAATGCCCCAATCTACTCACAGTGAAGTTCTTTGCCGTTTTGCTTAGAAGTAAAAATAGCTGGAAAACACCTTTGCAGCCATTTCCTGTTAACGAACATCCCAACGTCATCCAAACACTGTAAACCCAAATAAGTTGGCAAAGCTCAAAACATTTGAGGTAATCAGTTAGAGAAATTCAGTTAAAGCAGAAGTAAGATTTTTATTTTGTACTACACATGTTAATTGCTTTTAACTTGAAGTATTTGAGTAAGCTAACTCATACATTTAACTTAAATTATCATGTAATCTCAACTTAAATAATGTAAGTAGTGGAAACATAACTAGCTATAACTAGCTTCAGTAAATGCTAACTTGCTAATTGGTAACACAAAGCTTTGATTAGCATAGCAATTGCTCAATGAGTACAGGCACATTTTACATTTATCTGTTCTTAAACTAAGCTCATGCTCCACTCGTCACCATGATGGTTACCCCTTCCAACTCGAAGTCATTCATTTTCAATGAGTGCGACAGGGGGTGTTGGCAACTTGACAAAGTTACAGGTGTAACTTTTTGCAAATAAGAGCGAGTTATCTCACATGAGGATTTGTCTGCTGTGAGTCGGAGTGCAGACAAGGTGTTAATGTTACTGTAATCAACTTTACTATTCTATATGATTTGTCTCTGCCCAGTGTAGATACATAATTAAAAAATCATTGTCATTCTGGAATGACTTTGATTCATGCACTGATTATCGTTTATCTTAATCATGATGTGATGCATTATGCACTGCTGCAACTTAACTACAAGCACTTTCCCTTGTAGAATGTTAAAGGGACATTTCAATTCACAATTCACAAATCGGGCTTGCCCCTCCCTCGTGTTGCAAAATAAAAATGCAAAAATCGAGACTACAGTGAAAAACTTACAATAGAAGTGAATAGGGAGGATTTTTGAAACATTTCAGAAATTGTTTCTTTGGATAAAAGCGTATTACTAAATGAATAAAATGTAAGTAATACAATTTAAAGCTTATGATTTTATAATAAGCACTTCAATTATTCTGTTAAATATTTTGTATTATTTGAGCTTTAAAGTAGTTCTTGTCATTCTTATAGCCTACATTGTAATGTATAGTTTTCATCTTATACTGGCTATATCAGCAAAAAAAATGTTTAATGTTTACGAATTGGCCCCATTCACTTCCACTGTAAATGCCTCACTGTAACCCAGAAAATTTGCTTTATATTTTATAGAAATAAAACAGGAGACAAGTAGAAATAATGTATTGTGGTAATTGAGCTGAGTGTGCTGTAGATTGAGCTTAACTTGTATTGGACCATGACTATTCCTTTCACTTTTAACATCAAGAAAACAGATTCCTTGCCAAATTACACTGACACATTATTTCTAATGCCGATACATCTCATCATGCCAATTGCTTTCCAATTTCTCCCATTAATTCCTCTACGAGTGGCCCATCTTCTCCTCAAAGTGCTGCCGATCTCTCTCCACTCTCCTTCACGTCTGTCTCTTGAATCTCCAGCTGAGCAATCTCAACTTGTTTCTGAATCTAGTGCCCTTTTCCCAAGCATATTTCCTCCTCCTCCTCTCTCTTTGTCTCTCTTTTTCACTGATGAAGTGGTCGTCCTCTATCAGTCCTCTCAATGGATCACTCACCCTTTTCTCTTAAAGGTCATATCTGCAGCGTGGAAAGCTGATAAGCTGTGTGTTTGTCTCAGCTGTGACAGTGAAACAGAGGTGGAGGCAGATGTGCTCTCTGATAGGTCCATGCGGTGAGGGATGAGCACGATCGAGAGGGACTGCGTTACGGGGTGGCCATCAGATAAGCAGCCCGATACGCTGGCGAGACAGATCGGTTAGGGATATAAACACTTGGGGATGATACCGGCTTGCTTGACTATCTGCACTCTGTCTGTGGCATTTCCAAAAAAAGCAGTCATCCGGAAATGTGGTACAAAGGTTAGCGCGTGTGCTGCAGACTTATTTATTTTCTGAAGGAAGATTCAGCAAAGGTGCATTAAATTGATCAAAAGTTACAGTATAGACATTCATAATGTAACAAAAGATATTTATATAAAATAAATGCTGTTTTTTAACTTTCTATTCATCGAAGAATCCTGAAAACAAATGTATCATGGTTCCCACAAAAATATTACAGAGCAACATGCAGGATGGACACCCCTATATAGCATAGTGTATGTTGATGATAAAACAACAAGATTTTCTTAACTGGAGTAATATATATTTAGCCATTAACAATATTTTGAGATAAATTGTGATAAAATAACTTCCGCGTCTGTAAAGCACTAACCGGAAGTGACGATCGGCGAGGGAGTCTGGTCAAGTTCAAGCTCAGATTACAATGGATGCGAATGAAGAAACCGAGTTCTCCGATGTGGACGAACATGCTTGTGATGGCCCACAGGCCTATAATTATGAGCCTCCTAGGCGAGATAGTAGTCAGGGGGAGATCAGGGGGAGGAACAATGGGTAGAGGAGAGAAGTAGAGTTGTGGTGTCAAGAAAACCAGTGGCGAATAGGGCAAGTGACTTGGTGAGCTCATGTAAGTTAGCAACGTGGCTAACGCTGGTTCATCACTGTATGGCTAGTACCTTGGTGTTTTGCAATAAATCTGCTTTAGCAAACATATGTTCGACCTTGTTCTTGATTAAACATCCATTTAGATTGTCTTAATTTAAGCCAGCAACGTTTTGTCTTCTCATATTCTACACTGACAGTGATTATGCAGTCCATCCAAGCTGGTTAGCACTATCTACCTTGACTAAATATCATGCCATAACAACAAATTAATAATGACAATACCTAAGCTACAATAGCAACAGTCTAATGGCGCTTTTCCACTGCATGGTACGGTTCAGTACGGTTCTGCTCGCTTCGCTTTTCCACTGCGTGGTACGACTCCGCTTTAGCTCGGTTTGCTTTTCAACTGCAGTTAGTGATACCATTTAAAGCGAGCCATAACAGTCATATCTGTATAAAACTCGTGGTTTTGCCTGCAGGAGAGGGGCAGATTAGGAAGAGAGGCAAGGGTCTCCCTGATGGCTTTTTTTTGGCTAGGTGCATGTGCGGACATTGTGCGGACATTGTGAGTCTATGGCGTCGGCGGTGGACACCATGTGTTGTCGAGAGGTGGATGCCTATTGGGCCATAGTTGAGGGTCTAGTTCCGGCCACGGATATTACCTGCATGACGAAATTACACAAATTAAGAGTTAAAATAATTAAAAGTAAGACTTACTCTGCTAAGTGCTCGTTTTCGTTGCACAGAATGTTTGCTACCGTTAGCACTTGGTCCTCCAGTCCCGCCCGCGCCAAAATCCGGTGTAAACTTTGACGGTGGACTTGATTCCATCAAGTGCACAGAGGGAACAGCATCAGTAATCAGCCTCACGTGGTCCTTACTCCGAAATCAAATCTCCAGGTCGATAATTCTCAGGAGTGAAATGTGTGCCACAAACGACGAGTGTGTGGTAACAGACGCAGCAGTGAAGTCTGCTCTCTTCACCTGAACAAAACTCACCCAAGACCGAAAATCCTTGTTTTTCCTAGAAGGAAAATGATTGACACGATGTCCTGACAGGCTGGAATTCGTGCAACTAGCACAAACACAATAAATTACCATTATGGCTTCTCTAAAACTCGATCTAAAACTTTCTGTCTCTCAATACAGCTCTAACTACACCAATACCCAACAATTAGAAAGCTGACCTCGAGCTCTTTTATTTACCTCGGGCTATGACGCGTTGCTATAGCGGGAAAGGCGTGTTCCAGAGCCTAGTACATTTTCATCAAAATCTCAATATCAAATGAGATTTTATTAGTAATTTCTACAAATGTGTTTTTAAAATACCTCTGCAGACAATTTAAAGTATTAACAATTTAAAGTATTAATTCAGAAATAAATTCAACCTGCATGTTGCTCTTTAAGCAGCACAATTGTTTTCAACTCTGTTAGTAACAGGGCTTGACTAACTTTTTTGCTCATAAGCCACTGTGGTTTTCCAAAGTTACAAGCCAATCAGCATTTTCATTGGCCACAATTTTGACATCAATACCATGAGGAAAAACTGACATATAGATATTTTATTATAATAATTTGGCAGCAGGTATATTAGGCTGCTGTCACATTAAGACCTGACACACAGACCCATTATACAGTTACACATGCGTTTTATTTCTCATTTATTTCATTTCATTTATTCATTTAGCTGACGCTTTTATCCAAAGCGACTTACAATTGCTAGATATGTCAGAGGTCGCACGCCTCTGGAGCAACTAGGGGTTAAGTGTCGTGCTCAGGGACACATTGGTGTCTCACAGTGGATTCGAACCCGGGTATCTCACACCAAAGGCATGTGTCTTATCCATTGCGCCATCACCACCCCTCAACTGTTTACATTCACTTAATACATAACTGACTGTGTTTACTTGAATACTCTCTAAGACTGGCATTTCAACATTATTTTGTGTGTATTTGACTGTTTAAGCGCAATAAGAAGCGAAAAAGAACTCAATTTAGTACTGAGAGGCGGCTTTATGTGCGTGCACATGTGAGCACAAAATCTGCGGGAATGAGTAAAATTATGCACAATCCTACGCTGAGATTCAAGCCTGTACCACCAACAATATTTATCCTGAGCAAATTAAACGAGTGAGTGAAAGGAGGCGGGATTGTGTGTCACTTGCTCTTGGAGAGATGAAAGAGAGAAAGCCCAGCTGGTATCCTGTATCTATTTTGTGGAAAAATAGTATGGGAAGCGTTTCAGATATTTCAGTATCAACATGTATAGAAAAATCTATATTTTTGACACTCTATATTGCACTTAATTTATTATTTCAGATGCCTTTTTTAAAAGACTACATTTGAAAAATGTATATAGGTACAGATAAAATTCGACACGCCAAAGTGGCTAGTAGAAGTGACTACTAATCAGAATATTCTAATCAGCATATTAGAATGATTTATGAAGGATGACAAGAAATATGACATATATCCTGCTGCATTTAAGTTTCTTAAAGAGATTAAAATTGACAAAAAAACTGAAAAAGTGAAAATCTTTAATAGGAAATAAGAAGATTTTAGAGTTGTACTGTATCATCGTGAAGAGCTTTGTTTAGTGATATTGACCTGGTGACTGCGCATTATTCCAATTATTACACCACTATATGCCAAGAAAATAAATAAATAAATAACATGGACAAGAAATATTGATTTGAGGTAAAATTAACTTATAATGTGAGAATAACAAGACCAGGAATTGCTATGAGAGTCAAATTCCTTGTAGGTTTAAATTGACAAATCAAACATAATTTTGTGACACTTCATTTTGATGGTCCACTTTAGACATTCTAGTAACTTTGCAACTACATGTCAACTAACTCTCATTAACGACATTAGTAGAGTGTCTGCTTAATATCTGCTAACACTTCATTTTGATGCTCCCCAAGACATTCTACTGACACAAATTAACTTTGCATCTACGTCAACATGTTCTACTTACCTGAACCCTAACCTAACAGTCTACTAATACCCTAATGACTGGTAGTTGACATGTAGTTGCAAAGTTACTAAGTATAATGTCTAAAGTGGACTATCCAAATAAGGTAACCAGATTTTGATTCTGATCCCACTTTATCTGTCCAATAAAGAAAAGAAAATAAGGTGAGCAATGCCAAGGTGGATCAACAGTCTGGCTGTCCAGTCATGATTTCAGCTCACCTCACACTGTTTGGCTAAACTAGCATGAACTTCAGCTCCCTGCGGCTCAGCGTGTACAATCATTCTGCCCTCAGCTGTACTCACAAGTTAAATGTGTTTTTATATCCAAAAACAGCTCGTTGTCAGACAGCAGCAACAGCAATTTCAGTTAATCTGAGAGCAGTGAAAACAAAGCTGAGCATGTCAATGTCTTATTAGTATTCATTGCTAATTGAGTATTTACTCAACTAAGCAAGAAAACTATCCTGCTAGCATCGCCATTGCATTTTCACTTCTACATTTTGAATCATTTGCAGAGCAAAGTATGTGCTCGCTAAACAATATTATAGAAGGTAAAACTGCCCTATAAAAATTTACCACTGTAACTTTCTGCCAAAACAAAATTAATGACATCAGTTATTGTTACTACTAAGCCAAAACGCATTAAATAGGAGAGAGGGAGTCTCACAAAAACATGCTTGGGGACACATTTAACAGCCACAAATCATAAAATACGAAATTGTTTATTTCTGACAAAGATAATGAATCCAATTTTTATTGAACATTAAGATTTTCCCCCCATTGTGACATGTTATGACAGGACATACTCTCACTGTCAGGTTTGTTCCTTTTCTCGCCTTGTCATCCTTCCATGTGTTTTTGCAGTACCTGTTTTTGTAATGACCCACATGACTGAGGGTTTCTGCACTAATGTCTCACTAATGAGTAGCTCAGCCCACGAGAACAACAATCTGCCATGTTTTATCCAGCATCTCCAAGTAGTTTCTTCTCTTGGGAAAGGTATGTGCTCTAAGGTGCAGTGAAACTTCTTTTCACTAGCTAATTCTAATAAGCTTGCCGCATCATGGAATTAAACAGACATGCAAATCAGCACTAAAAAGGCAGACACGATCCGCTTTTTGCAGCTTGCATTAGCATGCGCTGCTCCACTGAGTGCTGTTAGGTGTAGTGTACCTTCTAATAGCAATGAGCATCAGTGGGAAGTGCAGGCTAGGTTTGATTTATGCTAACTAATATGGACGCTTGTTCGACCAAGAATTTGATAAATTGGAAAGTCAATTTGCTGCACAGTGCTGACTTGTATAACAGATACGTACATAATTACAGCCTGATGACAAAGATAATTCTCTGTACTGTAAAGAATCCACATAACAATATTCTGATATGAAGCAGTGTTATTTTAGAATCAATGAGATATTGTTATAGTTTTTATTAATGTTTTAAAATAGTTTTTTTTTTCACTTTAGTTCAAGTTTTAGTAATTGTGTTGTGTTATTGTCATTTTTATCAGTTATTTTAGCACATCAAATTAAACTAAATGTAAATGAGAAATTTTACCTTGGCAACTAGCTAAAATAAAATAAGTTGTGGGATTTTTTTTCTAACCCTAACCCTGAAATGAAGGACCTATATGTAACACCAGCTACCATGTTACAAAGAATATTAAGCTACAGTAGATTAGCAGGCAGAGTGAAAAATGACCGTTGTTAAAGATCCCTGGTCTTTTGCTGAACCTTAAGATTTGATAACCTTTTTTTTTTAGAGTGTGAATAGAACAAGCCTGGTTGAACATACGGTTGGCAAACATTCTCGACCGTGTCTTTAATCGCACCACGCCAGAGCACACCGTTTTGTTTAAGTTCACCCCCCCCCCCCCCCCCCCCATATACTATTGATTTCTTCAGCCACCCTGTATGTTTTTTTCTCTTACACTGTTGATATTGAATTTCAGTGTATAGTACTACTAAAGGGACAGTTCACCAATACACTGAAAAAAAAGAGTCTCCAAAAAGAGTCTGGAGTCTGAACTCCAGATGTCACAAAACATCAAGTTACTAAACCTAACAACAAAATCAATGATAAAACAGTGTAAATACAGCTGGAAAACACTGAAAAATGCAACCTTATTAACTATTCATGACCCAGTGCATGATGGGAACACCAGTATCATAAAGTTGAGTAAGGTTGAGTAAGTTGAGTATTGAGTTAATATTTGCGTTTTAATTTAAAGCTTAATTTGAGTACTAATATAGAATTGACTTTATTTTTTAAATTCTTGCCTGAATTAACCTATTCAGGCAGAAATTACATTTTGTTTTTTCAGTAGTATCTACTTCACCACAGAATAATTTTTGTCAGAAAATTCTGTAATCGTTTATTCATCCTGATGACGTTCCAAATCTTCTTTCATCCGTGAAACACAAAATGTGAACTTGTGAAGAATATTCTGTCGTCTCTTTTCAATATAATGAAAGTGAATGAGACGGTCAAGCTCCAACATGACTGTGGCGAAGGACGGCCAAGGGACGTGAGAGAATGACGTGAGGCCGGTTGTGGGATTGCTACTGAGCAACACCTGTGTAGCACACCGGTCTCGCATCTCTCAAGGAGGAGCGGAAGCATAAAGGAGGAGCGACAACGTTGATGATCGAGAGAGGAACAGGCCTGTATTTTAGTTGTGTTGTGTTTTGTTTTTGTATTGGTATTTTACGTTTGCCAGCAGTCGTCCGCGAGGGGCTGCTGGAAGTTATATTTATTTTCGGTAGCCAGCAGTCGTCCGCGAGGGGCTGCTGGCGGTATTTTGGTTTGTTTGTTTTATTTTAAATAAAGTATATTTTGATTGTTCGCCGGTTCCTGCCTCCTCCTTCCCTGAACATTGCTACACTGTTGCCGAAACCCGGGAAGAGGGAGGAACGCGCTGTCAGAGAGTCCCCACCGCTGTGGGGAATCCGCGGTGCCATCGAGCATGGTGCACGAGTCACCACCGCTCGCCGTGGGCTGCCATCCGGCGAACGAGGGGAGGAGCAGGGAGCGGGGGACTTGCGGCCATGGACGCTCGAGGCGGTGCGCTGGAGTGAGTTGCCGATGGGATGGTCGAGCTCGGTGCCAGCCGCCTGGGTATTGGAGGGGCGGCTGCCATCCGGGAGGGAGAGGAGGAGTCGCCGCCGCTCGCTGTGGGCCGGAGCCTGCTGCCGTCCACCAATGAAGGGGAGGAGCAGGGAGCGGGGGACTCCTGCCATCTGCCCAAGGCACCCGAGGAGCCGTCGCCGTCCACCGGGTGGCGGAGGAGCTTCGAGCCGTCCACCGAGGGCCATCCAGCGTCACCGCCAGGTAGGTACAGGCTTGTGGGTACTCCCCGGCCTTTGAGGGGCGATTGGGGTATGTGGCGAAGGACGGCCGAGGGACGTGAGAGAATGCATGAGGCCGGTGGTGCGATTGCTAATGAGCAACACCTGTGTAGCACACCGGTCACGCATCTCTCACGGAGGAGCGGAAGCATAAAGGAGGAGCGACGACGTTGATGATCGAGAGAGGAACAGGCCTGTATTTTAGTTGTGTTGTGTTTTGTTTTTGTATTGCTATTTTACTTTTGCCAGCAGTCATCCGCGAGGGGCTGCTGGCAGTTATATTTATTTCCGGTAGCCAGCAGTCGTCCGTTCCCGCCTCCTTCCCTGAACATTGCTACAATGACAAGCGCTAGGACATTACCACTCTAAATGTATTTAGTTTCTTCCTGTCATTTAGACCAGCTGGAGGGAAGGAAACCAAGCCACAGATAAAAACAAGGACAACCAAAATTTAGTTTAAGTATTCCATACTGTTATTCTTAGGTAAATTAATTCAGAGTTTAGTGGAAAGGTTAGGTAATCGTTTTGTTATTTTGCATTGGGAGCAGTTCCCCGGATCTTTTGAGCCATTAAAATGTAGTCAAGCTTCCCCTGTGCCTCTAATATGGGCGACTCTTGTGACTCTGTTTAATGAACCTGTGTTCAATGCTGTGGAACACTCGGGTCGATTTAATTAGGTGTATTTGCTTGAAAGTTTGCATTTCTCTGCAATTAAATGTGCAATCATACACAGACAGGCCAGACTAACCATCTTAGCCAAAATATCACAGTCACACCACGTTTAATGATCCTGTACGCAATTTACAAAACTAAACAATGTTTACTGAATAAATCCCTCGATTCGCATCAAACAATTTACTTTGCCTCAACAGTGGATGTGATTGGATAACTGGACTAACCAGGACCATTATCATCGCACAGCATGTCAAATGTTGGTTTCCATCCCTCCCAGAAGCGTCTCACATGATTGCGTTCCCAAACACCAGCATCCGAACGCAAGATAGTATGACAGCGTTCACTGCATTTTGTTTGTGCGCTCTGGAGATTTAAGTCATTTATGATGTAGGATAAAACGAAGTTTCCCAGGAAGTGACAAATTTGTTCTCTTGAACACGCGGGATGGAAACGCTGCTTTATTTGCTAATGTTCTATGCAATATTCCAATTTTGTACATAAGTTAAATTCGCAACTTTGGGCCCTATCATACACCCGGCGCAATGTGGCGGGTGTGTATTTTTGCTAGTTTCAGCCCGACGCAGTTATCTTTATGACGTCCTGCGCCACGTTGTTCAAATATCAAATGCATTTGTGCCCATTTGTGCGCCTATGGGCTGCTGGTCTGAAAACCAGGTGTGTTCAGGCGCATTGTTGACGAGTTGCTATTGTAAGGCAACTGAAATAGACTGTGCCATTGACCAACTTTTACCTGGTCTAAAGTCAATGGTGCAGTATTTTTAATTATTTTTTTTTTATTTAAAGAGCGCATTAGTAATGTACGCCTATAGGCGGGTCCACAGCGCACGTACACTCTGCTTATTACACACAACAGGAACTTTTGAAGGGAATGGTCTGATTGATTTATTGCACTTTACATCAACAACACACCCATTACTCATTAAAGGACAAGTTCTGTATTTTACAATTGAAGCCCTGTTTTTAGATCATTTCTGATGAAATAGAATGGTTAAGATTGAAATTTGGACACATGCTGCTGGCCCGTGAATTTTCGTTTTCTGTGGTAGCACCCCAAGCCCCCCCCCCCCCCCCCCACCTCCACAATGGTTTCATAGGTGCACTGTAACAATCATTCATAAAACGCATTAAACTTTAGTTTACAAAGACGTGAAACTCACCGAGTGGTCTGGGGTGTTCACTGATATGCTCACACAAAAATCGCTGCAAAAGATGCTTTCCAACAGGTGTTTTACCATTCGTTGTAAAACTGTGGACCTATTTTTCCAAACGCATCACATCGGTACATTCTTCCGTTGAGAGCTTGAATAATAGACACTCCAGTCCAGGTGGTGGTGATAATGCACCTTTGCCAATGTTTGGATAGCGTAGCCTACAATACCGCGACTGCATAAGACTACATAAAGAATACAAACAACCCCATGTCCGTTTCCGGCGGCAGAGTAATACCGTTACCTCACAGAACATCCAATACAAGTCAATGGAGTTGGACAACAACTATGATAAAACCTGTTGGAACTCATCTTTTGCAGCGATTTTTGTGTGAGCATATCAGTGAACACCCCAGACCACTCGGTGAGTTTTACATCTTTGTAAACTAAAGTTTAATGCGTTTTATGAATGATTGTTACATTGCACCTTTGAAACCATTGTGGAGGTGGGGGGGGGTGCTAACACAGAAACCGAAAATTCTCGGGCCAGCGTCATGTGTCCAAATTTCAATCTTAACCGTTCTATTTCATCAGAAACGATCTTAAAACAGGGCTTTAAGTCTAAAATACTGAACTTGTCCTTTAAGAGAAAGGGGACAACCCTTTTAGACCTTGCGCTGGGCATGTCGACCATTTTTCCCGTCGTTAAACTAGCAAAAGTGGATTCGGACACTATCTAAGTGCATTTCCTTTAGACCATGCCCTTAGATTGTTAAAATAGGGCCCTTTGTGTGCAAATACAGCTATTGACTCGACCAATTAATTTGGGACAGAATCTTTTAGTCTGACCTACGGCAAAAGTGCTTGGGAAACCTGTATGAAAAAAATAATTATTTTTGCAATTCCGACACCAGTGGCATAGAAATGACACACTTAACCTTTAAACAGAGAGTGCAGTAGACAAAGTCTGTTGAGGATTTGATCAGAGCCCTGAGCTGACATTGCACATCCAAGATGAATGCAAATCAGGCTGTGCAAACGCAAACGCAGACCTCTCAGTCAGGCTTCAATCGTCATGCATCTGTAATGCAGCAGGAGGGACATCCAAGTGACTTCTCCTGGAGTGCTACAGTTACACACACAAAGCCAACTGCTGAGAAAGACTACTACTGAGAATATGAGGAAGACCTAAAGAAGCAGAACACAGAAAGAGGTTATGAATGTGAATCTATTGCAGGTAGAGCCACAAATTAAACAAAGCGAGAGGCAGAGGGCAGGACAAGACGGGATATGAGAGATGTTCTGTAAGTGGCTTTTCCATTTCTTTCTGCTGCCATTCTAATTGTGTGCATGAAGCTCAAGTTTGCCCCCTAGTGTTCACGGTATTCCCCAGAGGACTTCAGTTCAAATATAAATGACCCCCCTCCCCCGCGCTGCAATCTCCTGCAGATAACTTTCCCTCCGCTCAACATGCCTGATCATATGATTTTGTGCCTATGAATTATGTAATACCTTTGAGTTGGTGAGTTAGTGGTTTAATATGCAGTCACTCTATCCATTTACAGAATCTAAGCCACTTAATGCAAAACGTTCCTCGAGGAAAACTCGCTTTTATATGTCTCACGACACATGGGTGAGAGTTATGCAAAGAATGACAAACTCAAAACCGTTCAGCTTATATCTGATTTTTGCAATGTTTGATTTAATATCTCTTCCTGCTTTTAACATTTATAACACCTTAACCACAGTGGGCCTCATAATACTACAACAAAGAAGTTAAAGTGTTAGGCATTATGAACTAACAATGGACAATTTTCTACAGAATGTATTAAAAAGGCTAATCTTAAAAAAAAAATGTTCACCGTTAATTCATGTTTTTTCATAATACACAACTTACACACTTATGTAAAAAATGTATTAGTATATGTAGAAATGCTGTAAAAGATTTGTTCATTGTTAGTTCAAGTGTTGGATTATCTATTTTTCATATTTAGAATCTTATTGTAAAGCATTAGCAAAAAATATATATATTATGGCACAAATCAAATCGAAACTTGTTGTTGCACAAACACATACACGTTAATGGTGCAGTGTGGGTAATTTTTCACTGAGTTGTAGCAGCACCACTGTGTTGAGCAGCAGGAGCTGGAAGTGGTTAGAAACTCCCATCTGAAGCAAGATGGACTAGATCTCATTAGCAGAGCCACATGGAATCTACGACCACAGAACTCTGCAGATTTACATACATTCTATCTATCTATCTATCTATCTATCTATCTATCTATCTATCTATCTATCTATCTATCTATCTATCTATCTATCTATCTATCTATCTATCTATCTATCTATCTATCTATCTATCTATCTGTTGCATTTATATTCACCGACAGAAGACAACCAACAGCACATCCCTCTGCAGACAAAACATTCAGATATTCAAGATGTGCTCTGTTCATATCTTGATGCAATTAGATGCAGTGTGAAAATCACAGCCATCACAGTTCTGACACATTCTGCTGTGGGAGCTAAAGCTTATGGATTGTATCTGCACTACCTCTGTTTTTCTATTGGCAATATGGTGTCAAGGGAAGCAAAATGGCCTGCAGGGGATGACAGACCCATTTTTGACTCGCCCATTCCTGCTTATTAGTGACTTCTTCAGCCTATTGCAAACATTAAAGTTTATTTTCATAGATATTCTCAATGCTTGTGATAGCCAGTCTAACTACGGGTATTCTATGCCCTCAGTCCATTCACTAAACAGTCTGATGTATTTTGCACACAAAAATGGCAAGAACTGGGGAAAAAAAATCGATAGTTCCTATCTGGCTGGTTGGTAGAACACAATTTCTGGGGTGTGGGTGAACCAATCCACTTAAAAATGAAGTAATTCTTTCAAGTTACTGAGCTTGAGGAAGAACTATTCACTGGATTTTGCCAAAGTTTACCAGGTTAGTGTTTGAAAAGAGTTTTGTTTGAGGCACTCAGGCTTCTATTAGACTGCCAGCAAAAATCTGATTTTTTTTGCATATCTAGATTGTATCCATGGGTTTTTGAAAGTCTGCACAGCGAAACAACAACAACAAAAAAACACATTTTTTCAAATCTGATTCAAACCACATTTGGAGGTTGTTTGAAATGCGATTCAAATCAGATTTTTGCGTCTGGCTGCTCAAATTGGATTTCAAACTCTCTTTTGCATCATTCTTAACGTAACACACACACACAGATAACGTCAAAACTGGTGACAGAAATGCAAGGAGTATTCATGCAGTGTTCAAATGGTATGTCAAAAGATTCCGACATATTTCTTTGTCACAGAGGAGTTCTGCACTGTGATTTGACAGGGCACTTATTTGGAGAGTGAGATGATGCACATCCCTTTTTCCTGCATCTGTTTTGAAAGCCTTGTCACATATGTGGGTACACCTTTGTCATACCAAAGCAACACATGCAGATAGGTTGGTCATGTCTGGACATCCTATTTGAAAACTTGCAATTAAAAGTGTGGAGAGTCTGCCTGAAAAGATCAGATTTTAGAAAAAATCCGGTCTAAACATAGCCGTAGTAGTATATGTTGTAGCATATCCATGTGCAGACATAAGTTATGTCTGTGCAACAATGCACTACCGTACAAAAAATTGGGATTGGTACAGTAAAAAGTGTAATATTGTAAAATTATTACAATTGAAAATATCTGTTTTCTATAATAAAATATTTGAACATTTAATTTATTCCTGTGGCGCAATGCTGAATTTTCAGCAGCATTACTCCAGTCTTCAGTGTCACATGATCCTTCAAAAATCATTCTAATATGCTGATTTATTGCTCATTAAACATTTATTATTATTATCAGTATTGAAAACGATACTCGGTTACTAACGTAACCTCGGTTCTCTCTAGAGAGGGAACGAGTATTGCGTAAGTTTAGCTTACGCTACGGGAAAGATTCATCTTCTCGAGATACTGAAGCCAAAAAATTATCCTTAATTTTGTATTCCTTGTCAACGCAGTGCAGCAGCTAGCAGACCTAGAGCAGGCCATCTCGCGTGCTCATTGGCTACACTGCGGGCAACTGCTGCAGCCTACCAGTGAGCCCGGCGTGACGTCACGCCCAATGAAGGGCGCCCGCGCCTTCATAGCGTCACAGCCCGCCAGAATGGGCGTGGCTTAGCGTATAACACTAGGGGCTGTAGGCTGACTTCCCTGGTTTTCGTCGACTGAAGCGAAGTCGCTCGTGGCGCGAGCACGGCCGGTTACGCAATACTCGTTCCCTCTCTAGAGAGAACCGAGGTTACGTTAGTAACCGAGTATCGTTCTCTTACGAGAGGTTCTCTCGTATTGCGTAAGTTTAGCTTACGCTACGGGAACACTTTGTCAACGCCGTGCGCGCCAAGCATCCACATGAGACCCCGAGCTTTCAGGGGAACCCCATAAGTGGAAAAAATAAGGTGGCCAGCCACGCGGGCCATCACTTGTACATAAGCACACATAGGGAATACAGAGCAGCGCGCCGGTCTGTATAGGCACATGGCACATACCCTACTTAGTGCAGCTCAACCAGGAGAGCTGAATCATGTGAGAGTGATCTGAGCAGGAGATCTGGGCAGAATACACCTCTCCTTCAGACTGACAACAGTTTAGCCTGCAAGGCAGGAACTTCTAGGTTATACAACCTGACAAAGGTAGACGGGGAGCTCCAGCCCGCCGCTACACATATGTCATGGATAGAAATTCCACTGGACCATGCCCACGAAGAGGCCACGCCTCTCGTGGAATGAGCCCTGATGCCCAGAGGGCATTGCAGACCTTTTGACGCGTAAGCGGCCGCTATAGCGTCTACTATCCATCTGGACAGGCTCTGTTTCGAGGAGGCGAGACCCTTGGTGCGCCCACCAAACGAAACAAAAAGCTGTTCCGAACGCCTGAAGGAGGCGGAGCGCGTAATGTAAAACCTCAGCGCTCTGACAGGGCAGAGGAGATTCACATCACCTTCGCTGTCAGATGCTGGGAGAGCTGACAACGAAATAACTTGCGCTCTGAATGGAGTGCCCATCACTTTAGGGACATAGCCATGTCAAGGTCTGAGAATGACTTTAGAGTAATTCGGTCCGAACTCAAGACACGACGCGCTGACAGACAGCACATGCAGGTCCCCTACACGTTTTACTGACGACAGTGCAGTCAGAAAGACGGTTTTCAGTGATAGATATTTCAAACCCACGGTGTCTAGTGGTTCAAATGGAAAAGCTTTCAGGGCCTCAAGGACCAATGAAAGATCCCACATGGGAACCGACGGGGGGCGCGGCGGATTCATCCTTCTAGCTCCTCTAAGGAAGCGGATGGCCAACTCGTGTCTTCCCAATGACTGGAGTGCGTCGATTCTGCGAACGCTGCCACGGCCGCCACGTATACATTGAGCGTGGATGGGGACCTTCCCTTATCCAACAGCTCTTGTAGGAAGGTGAGCAGATGCGCCACCCCGCATGTCCGCGGTTCCAGATCTCTGTCGGTGCACCATCCAGAGAACACCGACCATTTAGACGCGTAGAGCCTTCTCGTGGAAGGGGCTCTAGACTGCGTGATCGTGTTCATCACTCCTTCTGGCAGGGCAACGAGTACCCGTTGATCAACCATAAATGCAGAGACCAGCGCTCTGGATTGGGATGCCAGATCGTGCCGCGAGCCTGAGAGAGGAGATCTGCCCTCACCGGATTCGGCCACGGAGCTGTATGTGACAGCCCTGCTAGTTCCGGGAACCAAATCTGATTCTCCCAACGCGGGGCTATGAGGAGCACCGAGTGGCGCGTTTCCCTGATTCTCTTGATCACCTGTGGCAACAGAGAGACCGGAGGGAAAGCATATAGTGGGAGGCTGGGCCAAACCTGGGCCAGCGCGTCCTCGTCCTTCGAACAGACCGTCGGGCATTGAGCGTTGTCTTTTGACGCAAATAGGTCGACTTCCGCTCTGCCGAATAGGCGCCACAGTTTCTGGACCGTTTGGGGTGCAGGGACCATTCCCCTGGGGGAACATTGTCCCTGGACAGTTTGTCTGGGCCGTCGTTCAAATGGCCAGGCACATGCGCCGCCCTCAGCGAGCGCAGGTGCATCGGAGACCAAATAAGGAGGCGTTCCGTCAGATTGCAGAGATTTCTGGATCTGACACCGCCCTGACGGTTTACATAGGATACCACAGACATGTTGTCCGAGCGGACAAGAACATGCTGGTCCTGTATGAACGGGAGGAAGCACTTCAGCGCGTTCTCGACCGCTATCATTTCCAGACAGTTTATGTGAAAACCCTTCTCCTGGTCTGACCACTGGCCAAAGGCCGGTCTGCCCTCGAACAGTGCGCCCCAACCCGAGTTGGACGCGTCTGTCGAGATGACTTTACGATAAGAGATGGTTCCCATCATTACTCCCTGCTGGTACCAGTCGGCCACTAACCAGGGCTGCAGAGCTGCTATGCAGGCCTGAGTCACTCTGATTTTCTGGCCGCCAGACACCCGGCGGGACACGCGAGCATTCAACCAGCGTTGGAGCGGGCGCATGCGCAGTAGGCCCAGCTGGAGCACCGCTGCAGCTGATGCCATACAGCCCAACATCCTTTGAAATGTTTTCAAAGGGAGAAAGCTGCCCTTCTGGAAAGATGCGGCTAGGTGGCGAACACGGCGCGCGCGCTGTGTCGATAAACGAGCCGTCATGGTCACCGAGTCCAGTGCTATTCCTAAAAAGGAAATTGACTGGCTGGGCAGTAATGAGCTCTTGGTCCAGTTGACCGTGAGACCCAAGCTTTCCAGATGACTGAGAAGCACTGTTCTGTGAGATAGCAGTTCTGTCTCTGACTGTGCCAATATCAGCCAATCGTCCAGATAGTTCATTATTCGCAGCCCCTGACTTCTCAGGGGGGCGAGCGCCGCGTCCATGCACTTTGTAAATGTACAGGGTGCCAGGGATAGGCCGAACGGCAGGACGGTGTAATGATATACCTGACCGTCGAAGGCGAATCTCAAAAATTGCCTGTGACGGGGTACTATCTGAATCTGAAAATAGGCATCCTTCAGATCTAGAGAAATAAACCAGTCCCCCGGGCGAACGTGCGCGAGGATTTTCCTGGTCGTAAGCATTTTGAACGGTCTTTTCGCAAGCACTTAGTTCAAATGTCTCAGATCTAGGATAGGTCTGAAGGCTCCGTCCTTCTTGGGTATGAGAAAATATCGGCTGTAAAAGCCTGACTCGCTCAGAGAAGGCGGTACCTTTTCTATAGCCCCTTTGCACAGCAGCTTTGCTATTTCTGCGTGAAGTAGGTGTGCTACTTACGCATTCACAATCGTCGCGGTCCGGGCTTGAAAGCGCGGGGGACGGCGAATGAATTGAAGTGTATAGCCCTGCTTTATTGTGCTTAACACCCATTCTGAAATCCCTGGGATAGTTTCCCACGCAGCTATGTGAGCCGCTAGGGGGCGAATGGCCTCCGGGTTCAGACCGCCGCCATTTGCGGGCTTGTGAAACTGAACCGGAGCCGAAAGCGTGGTGCACGCGCTCTCGGTTCTGGGCAATGGCTGCTCGCTGAAAAGCCGAAACCGGCTGATTTATGTGAGATGTCCCAATCATAAGGGATGGGGAACAGTCTTTTGTCATTTTTTGACGCGCGAGCAGCGCTCCGGGCGGGAAAGCTTCCTGTAAGCGTGAGCGCGTGTGCGCGGGCACGAGACTTACAAGTGTATTTGATGCCCCGATCATAATGGATGGGGAGCGTTTTATTAATGCCCTGCGTTTTGTGATAACACTTAAACGCGCAGGCGGAGCACGGGGGGAGGTTAGTGTTAGCAAGCGTGAACGCACTCAGGCGGGCACGAGACTTACATTCATAACCTGCTTTCTTTTGTGAAACTGACCCGGAGCCGAAAGCGCGGCGCGCGCGCTCTCGGTTCTGGGCAATGGCTGCTTGCTGAAAGCCGAGACCGGCTGATTTATATGAGATGTCCCAATCATAAGGGATTTTTTTTTTTTTTTACTTTTTGACGCGCGAGCAGCCTAAGCGTGAGCGCGTGTGCGCGGGCACGAGACTTACAAGTGTATTTGACGCCCCGATCATAATGGATGGGGAGCGTTTTATTAATGCCCTGCGTTTTGTGATAACACTTAAAACGCGCGGTCGGAGCCCGGGGGGAGGTTTGTGTTAGCAAGCGTGAACGCACTCTGGCGGGCATAAGGGATGGGGAACATTCTTTTTTCACTCTTTGACGCGCGAGCAGCGCTCCGGTCGGAAAAGCTTCCTGTAAGCGTGAGCGCGGGCACTAGACTTACAAGTGTATTTGACGCCCCGATCATAATGGATGGGGAGCGTTTTATTAATGCCTTGCGTTTTGTGATAACGCTTAAACGCGCGGGCGGAGCCCGGGGGGAGGTTTGTGTTAGCAAGCGTGAACGCACTCTGGCGGGCACGAGACTTACATTCATAACCTGCTTTCTTGATCGTGTAACAGAGCGGGCAGATAGTGGGCACAGACTTGTGGACACATTTCTTACATTCAACACTCGAGCGGCTTTTCTGCGCTTCATGAGAGTGTGCTCTGCGAGGTTCGGAGTGCTTATGTGTAGTGGTGAACACTGGGGCGTGGGCACTTTCATTACACTTACAACACCGACGGCATGAGCCGGACCAGACATTTTATTCATTTTGAGATTTTTCTGGGTCGCCGTGAAAACGGCGTTTGTGTGCAGGCGAGAGGGTCAACAAACCGGCTCGTTGGCTGCTAATTGAACCACTGCAGTAGCCTGTTTGAAGGGGACTGACAGGGAATAAACTTAAACACGCACGTCTTTTCAGAGGCGATGTGTCTGTTAGTAAGCGTGAGCGGGCACGTAACTTACATTCTTAATCTGACATTATACTCACTTGAGATTTCTCTGGGTCGCCGCGAGAACGGCGGATGTGTGCAGGCGAGCGGGTTGCATTACCGGCTCGTTGGCTGCCAAATACACCACTGCAGTAGCCTTATCTAAGGGGACTGACATGGCGAGACATTTCGACGGCGGCGCGCAAGCCCGTCCGGGTCATGCAGAGAGCTCGAGAGGGCTCTGCATGACGCGCGAACGGGGACACGAGGGCGGGGTAGCTCTCTTGTAACGTAAAGAGAGCTAGCCGCGTGCTCATACGTGTCCCTCGGCCTCATTCTCAGATGCGACGGCAGTGAGGCTCGTGAGCGGCAGCTGCACGTCGGTGAGGAGAGGCGGGGGGTGTTGAAGGCTTCGAGTCGAGCCCGCAGGGTCGACAGCGGAAGCGCTTCACAGCCGGAAGTGCGAGGCGTCTTAAAAAAGACACTCGCTGCTCTTTTAGAATAGGTTCTAGCAAGGTAAAGGATACGTCGCCGGATAGCGTAGCTCGCACGGATGGCTGAAGGTGGCGAAGACGGCCGGCTTCCTCAGCGCTCTCCTAAGCTGGCTGTCCGCTGTTCGACGGTGGCGGTGGCTTCTCTCAGATCCAGCGATACGAAGAGCTCGCTGAAGAGACGAAAAATCAGGGAAGTCAGCCTACAGCCCCTAGTGTTATACGCTAAGCCACGCCCATTCTGGCGGGCTGTGACGCTATGAAGGCGCGGGCGCCCTTCATTTGGCGTGACGTCACGCCGGGCTCACTGGTAGGCTGCAGCAGTTGCCCGCAGGGCAGCCAATGAGGACGCGAGATGGCCTGCTCTAGGTCTGCTAGCTGCTGCACTGCGTTGACAAGGAATACAAAATTAAGGTTAATTTTTTGGCTTCAGTATCTCGAGAAGATGAATCTTTCCCGTAGCGTAAGCTAAACTTACGCAATACGAGAGAACCTCTCGTAAGAGAACAGTTGTGCTGCTTACTATTTTTCTGGAAACAGTGGTACATTGTTAAGGATTCTTTGATGAATATAAAGACAGAAATACAATTATGTATTTGAAATACAACTATTTTCTACCAATGTAAAAGTCATTACCGTCACTTTGGTTCAAATTGATACATCCTTGCTTAATAAAAGTATTAATTTCTTTAACAATATATATATATATATATATATATATATATATATAATAATAATTGTTGAATGGTGGTGCATATATTATCTTCAGACAAACAAAGATTGTGATCAACATTTCCACAAATTATTTTAAGGTTTCTGTATATATTCGATTGCAAACCGACATTGCAGTTTAATTATTTGAATGAGATCATGACCAATTACTGTGCACTCTCAGAAAAGAATCTACAAAATCTGTCACTGGGACTGTATCCTTTCAAAAGGTTCTAATATGTACCATTTAGGTACTAATGTGTACACTGTTGGTACCAATATGTACCTTTGAGATACTAATATGCACATTTAAGGTACAAAGATGTCCCATTTGAAAGGGTACCACCCCAGTGACAGCTTTTGTACCTTTTTCTGATAGTGTGGCATCAACGTCTAACTAGACGTCTTGTAAAAAAAAAAAAAAAAAAACCTGATTATAATTGTTTGCTTTAAATGTCAGTCAGGTGGTCCTGTCTAAGTGATAAGCGATGTTGTTAGTCAAATATGTGGCTATGTGAGACTAAACTAGCAGTTACTCATCAAAAGAGTGATCCAGTAATCCTTGTGCGTCGCGTGAAAGCTGCAGCGCCATTCCTGCTACGCTAATTATAATGATGAATCCGTATCTTTTAAAGAGGCTTAACTGAGTCATGCCCTGAGTTACAGATAAAAAACAAAAGCTTCAAAGCCCACTACTCACTGTTTAGCATTCTATAGGACCAGTCTCCGAGCTGTAGCCATCTAACTAATGAATGGTGTCGTTTTTACCAAGGAGGGCCACAGCAAACACATCCACTGACTTCCCTCGCCCATTCATCATTATACCCTGCCACTGGCTTTGATCTAGAGGTAATAAACACCTTCTTTATGGTTTATTCATTGTAGCGAGGCCTCAAGTCCAGGGCAATTTGTGGGTCAGTGGTTGGGTCAGTCAGAAATAGGTGTGCGCAATAGAGAGAAAGTGTCCAGTGTTGCATGTCAGTTGTTTTGTCTGTGCTTAAAGACCCGTAACAACCTAAATCTCACATGCCAATAGGCAAACATGTAAATCCGACTTGTCTACATAAAAAAGCCTTTTCTTGACCTTATAAGGTGGTGTCAAGAGATGCTTAACACAATCAATATTCTGGTAAACAAAATACGATGTGATCAATTTCTCAGAAGAATCTGTCCACAAGCGACACAATTGCTTCTTCGTTTGCAAACATATGCACACATAGATTTAGCATTAATTCTGCATAAGTAATAAGAAGTTTCACAAGCTAATATGAAGCAAAAACACTTAGCTTGCTGGACTGAATTGTACAAGGGAATTTCGCAGTGGTTGCCTCTTAAAGCTGTCAAAAGTCTTCGTAATGAGGAGATGAATGCAGCTAGCTGTTCATTTCCTTTGTGGACCCTTGTATCCTAATATAATAAAGTAATCAAAAGGTAATGCCTCAAATGCAAAGAAAAAGAGTTCTATTATAAATTTCTGAAGAGATATACTGGGGGATGAGCACTTGTTTTCAATAATGTGGTACTGAGCCTCTGCGCTTCAGTGGAGTCGTATATCACCTAGAAAATGTTCTCAGTCAATAATTCATAATTTCTTTGTGAATCAGTCTTGAAAAGCTCAATCCGTTCTATGAATTCTGTCTGGAATTGTGCTTTGAACGGTGGGATGCTGTTGCTTTTTCGCTGACAGCTTCATCTGTTACACTGTTGTTTTTCCTAAGTGGAGAAACAGATCTACCGTCCCTACAGAAAGACACTCAGAACCCCACAAACAGGGCAGGAAAAACTCATAACACATAACTCGTTCATCTCCAAAGTTATGTGAAGAACTAAAAACATATATCACATATTGTCACATTGTCAACCACTCAAGAGTCCATCAGAGAACGCCTAAACTATTGTAAAAAAAAATAATATTTACAAACTTCTAAAGTAATCACTTCTAATATTATTTTAGAAATTTATAATTTGACAATAAACATCTACATCTTTTAGAGGAAATAAACTCTTAAAATCAGCCTATTCAGTTTGTGTTGTGTTATGTAGACTCCATTAGAATCTTTCAGCTCTGTGATTGGTGGTCCAGCTGTGAAATTACAGAGGGCCAAGCCATATAAAGTCAACGATTGACCAATCATATCGTCCCTCTAAATGGGTGGGGTTTGATTACCTAAGTTTATGACATGTTCCGCCGCTGTGTGTGCAAATCTTTTTAAAGCATTTCAACCACTCCAATTAAGCGATACCCCTGGATGACAGCATCAACCAAGAAGCTAAAGCTTACTGATAGCATTGTTTGGGTAAGTAATTTAAAATCTAATAGGTTACGTGCTAACGGAGTTTATTCTGGCCACCGCTGCCACGGTTTTAACATGTTAAGCTAAATTTGAGAAAACAGTTATTTTCCAGACTTACTGGTCAGTCTGTAAATCTACAAAATGTAACAACCATGCACATTTGCTGTAATTCAGCATAATAGTTTTTTTTTTTTTTTTTTTTTTTTTTACAAATCATAAGTTTAATACGGTCTGTAACATACATTTAATCAGCTGCAGTGCCATTCTAATGATATGATTATGCGTCAGCTTACATTAATTTGTGTTGGTTTTTTGGCCAGATCCGCTGAAATGATACACAGATTGTGTGATGATGCAATTATTTGTAATGATGATTTGCATTTTACTGCTTTTTGTTTAATTTTGGTGATAACTCTGCTCACTCTGATGTTTGCTTGTGGCATTGCTTGTCAAAGGTAACATGCAGTATTATAGAAGAGCACACAGTAAGCTAGGCAGAGTTCACTCTATCTATCTATCTATCTATCTATCTATCTATCTATCTATCTATCTATCTATCTATCTATCTATCTATCTATCTATCTATCTATCTATCTATCTATCTATCTATCTATAACTTCCCTCAAACAAAAATGAAAAACATTTCATCACGATGTAATGCTAGAAACCTGCAAAATGTTGGAAAATCGAAGGATTATTTCACCCACTCGAATGCACTTTCTGAAATAATTAAATTGTCCAAGCTGGTCTTTTCTGAACTAATTATTTACCATTGGAGATTCCAGTTCTCATACTCTCTGATTGTGATGCAAAAAGTGAAAATGCATAACTTTTTCGTGTTTGAGATGCTCTCTTGGATACTATTAGGGTTAGGTCTATAATTAGATATCAAGGGAAATGCTTTCCAAACTTGGCTGTTTTTGATTCTCCTCCACCAGGAAGTGAGTGATTTTTGATCAGCGGTTATTAATGGGCGCTCAGCCATCGTTCTCCATCTCTAGCCCTCATCTTCTTCTTCTCATTATGATTCAATAAAGCATAGCAAACAAAGGCTGAGATTCTCCTCGTGATACCTAAACCTATTATCTCAGCATCTCTGCCGTGACAAATTGGTTCAGCTGAAAAAGGAGGGGAAAATATTCCAGAATAAAGTGTAGGAATGAAGTGCAATCAGATGAATTGCATCTGGTCAATAAAGCTTTATCAAACTTCGGTTGAAAATGATTGTTTTATTCAGCGGTTCTTTAATCCACAGAGATCATGCAAATCACCATCAGTCCCATTTGATAAACTTCAATGGCAAAATCAGAGAGTACTGAAAGCCACACTAGTCTTTTCTTTTCCTTTTATGCTAAATGGATGGTGCGCTTCTGCAGAACATTGGAACTGATCTGAAAAAGCCCTAATACAGTCCATCCTGAAATAAGCACTTTAATTAATCTCATACATGAAGGCCCAAGCCGCTTTCACACAAGACTTGCCGTCTGTTTGAATGGGAACTAAATCCAGTTCACAAAATGAATGTGATTACCTGGCCTTTCACCGATTTCAGAAGGCCAATTAGGCTATTAGGTCAAGTTACGGTTCGCGCCTGAGAGCAACTAATCCGCTCTAGTGCACACATGCACATCAGAAAAGAGGAGAGAACCTGATAATCCAGAAAACAATTGCATGATTTATGTAAGTGCAGCAGGAAGATAAACAGACCTATTTGTTTGCTCTGCTGCAGGTGCAGGTGTGAGTGTGTGCGACAAGGGATTTGCATCATTGTGGTCGATGTTTTTTGCAAAGACATATTCACAATGATTTTACTGGAAAAAGCAAACTATATATATATATATATATATATATATATATATATATATATATATATATATATATATATATATATATATATATATATATACTGACAAAAAATACATATATAATATAATATTATATAATAATATGTCAGTATGAGTAAAAATATTTATATGCACTGATACAAAAATATAATACATTATAAGTGATATAATACAATAAAATAAATATAATATTTCAGTGTTTATGAATACAAATATTTATAGTATATTTTTTCTGCGTATAAATACACATTATTTCATTTAATTTAAATAAAAAACATTCTTACATTACATATCTACTGATCAATAATGGATGAAATAGTAGATCCTTTAATTGACAAAAATATTGTTTTTTTAAGTCATTAAAGATTACACTTTTAAATAAGTTAAAATATTTATTGAACATTGTCAAAGGGCAAAAATACGGAGATATAATTGTTTTAGCTGTATTGCCCATGCAGCCCTAGGTATTCATCTCTTTCCCTCAGCCTATTTCTATGTTGTAAACAAGTGATCCTGTTTGTGTGAGATTTTTAGTAGTCGGCAACATCAGAGCTTTGGGGCAGAACAAACCCTCTTTAAATGGCTGAGATGCTATCAGAGGCTAAAACCTCCTTATCATCCCCACCTTAAGAGTAGAAATCAGCCCTCTGAAGAGTGAGGGAAGGAGGTGTGTGTTCAGCCCCGTTCTCTGCGTACCGGACAGAAAAAACACAGAACAGGGAGTTCACACTGACAATGATTTGTGGCAACAAAGCAACCGTTGTCATTCATTTTAAATGAGTGTTGAAGGAGATTCAAGGAGACATAAGCAACAATAACTGCCGGCGATGCAACGAAGATGAGATGAATTTAACTTTCTGCAAAAAATCTCACCTGATCCACCACCAGTCAACTAGCCATATATAAAAGTAGAAATACTTACAAGCAACTAGTAATTAAATCACCATAAAAGTGAATATTCATTAAAAAAAATTACTCATTTCTCCAGTCATATCTCAATAAATAGGTCAAGTTGGTTCTAGGGACAGGGTGTAACAGTAAAATTGTACACTACCATTTAAAAGTGTGGGGCTTTTAATGAAATTAATACTTGTATTCAGCAAGGATGCATTAAATTGTAAAAAAAAACAAAAAAACATTTCGATTGATACAAAAGATTTTAAAAAAAAGCTGTTGTTTTGATTAACTTTCTATTGATCAAAGGATAAAGTTGTTTATAAAAAAATGTGTCATGAACAGCAAATCAGCATATTTTTATAATTATTTTTGAAGGATCATGTGAGACTGGAGAGTGCTAAAGATTCAGCTTTGCTATCACAGGAATAAATTACAATTTAAAATATATTCTTGTATTTTTTCAGTATTCAGTATTTTTGATCAAATAAATGCAGCCTTGGTAAAAATTGACTTCTTTCAAAAACATTGGGGAAAAGATACTGACAACAATATTTTGAATGAAATAAAAAAAATGGATTAAAAATAATAATCAAACAAGATTGTGCATAAGGAAGATAGAGAAATAAATACGACTTATACATCTAGAATAAAGGAGAAAACACTTCACGTCTTTTGTTGTATTAGTTTACTGTCCAATTGGTGCAAATTTACAAAACAAAATAGATGACAACATAAAAGGATTTCATGTGAATTATTTAGCATATTGGTGTGTCAATGCAATTTAGGGTAATAATGAATGTCTGATTGTGAAGGACAATTTTTTTGTACACGTAGGTTTTGCTACCACCCTGAAGCAAAATTATTTGAGGTAAAATCATCTATGTGACATAAAAGCAATTAAATGTCCACATCCACTTGCTGCTCTTCAGTTTTCTATGGAGGAATTGTCTGAACAGACTCCACCGCCTGGGAAGACTCGGGTCATTTAATGTGTGCAGCAGCCTTTTAGAGATGTTATATCGGTTTGTGAGAGCCAGAGTACTCTGCACTATATAGTGCAGAGGGAGCAACACTAGTTCAGTTTGAGAATCCATACAAAGTGATGAAGAAGGCCGGCTGTGTTATCAGACCTCGCCTGGGCTCTCCGGAAGCACTGGCACAGAAGATGATGCTGGGGAAATGAGTCCATCCTGGAAAATTCTCCACGTCCTATACCCACGACGCTCCGTCCTGGAGGAGCTTTAGCCACTGGCTTGTTCGACAATAGTGTTATAAAAAAGAAAAAGCACTACTGGGGAACTTTTCTGCCTCTTGCCATCAGACGGTACAACACTTCCTTCTCTCCCAGTTGTGTCCGCCCTCACATTACTTTGAGCTGTCAACCGGGCCTGGAGTAACACTGCACGTGTCTCTTTTATCTCACTCTGTGATTTCCTGCACAAGGAAGACTGAGCTGTGTGTTTTGCATTTGATGTTTCCGCTATTTTGCTCTGAATCTCCCATCAGGGATCAATAATGCACATCCATTTCTTGCAAACTCTTCACACTTTCACAAAAAAAAAAAAAAAGATTTCCGCAAGGGAGGGCGAAATAAGACCATCCTAAGACAGGGCAAAGTCAGGATGAGTGCAGCCACACAAGGAAAGTCAGTTAGCAATTAAGGTTCTGTAATTGAAGATTTGAAGAAACCCCAGAGCAGTGGTTCTCCATGCAGACTCTGTCACATTGATCTTGGTCAAATTGAGATGTTTTTTTTTTTTGTCCTGATGGGAATTAATGTTGGTACTAGAAGAATAGTTTAAATACATTTCGCATGTTAGAGTGGCTTGTAATACTTTACAGTTTCTCATGAGGGAAAGATTGTGTAGATCATCTGATAAAGCATGATGTTAACAAGACTAAAGTCATGGGTTACTATCATAATATACTATATAATACATGGGTTAATATAACACACTAAATATACTTTATTCCTGTGAGGGCAAAGCTGAATTTTCAGCATCATTACTCCAGTCTTCAGTGTCACATGAAAATATTCCTATATGCTTATTTTCCAATCAATTATTCTTTTTGATCAATTATGAATGGTGGTATTATTAATATTAAAAACAGTTTTTGCTGCTTAACATTTTTGTGGAAACGGTGATGCTTTTTCCAAGGTTATTTGATGAAAAGAAAGTTCAAAAGGAAATGATCTTGTAACATTATAAATGTCTACTGTCACTTTTGATCAATTTAATGTGCCTTTGTTGAATAAAAGTATTCTTTTTTATGTACTTACATTTTGTATGGTAGTGTAAGGAGGTTACAACAAAAATATAAAGCAGCACAGCTGCTTTCAAATTGATAATAATAATAATAAATGTTTCTTGAGCAGCAAATCAGCATTTTACAATGAACGATGTGACATTGAAGACTGGAGTGATGATGCTGAAAATACAGCTTTACATCACAAGAATACATATTTTTTTTATAATATATTCAACAAACTATTTTAAATTGTAATAATATTTCACAATATTACTATTTTACTTTATTTGTCATCAAATAAATGCAGCCTTGGTGAGCAGAAGAGATTTCAGTGACACTTTAGTTTAGGGTCCAATTCTCCCTATGAACTAGTTGATTATTTGGCATCCAAATTACTAGTATATAGGCTGTTTATTAGTCCTTATAAAGCACATATCAATGACTTATTCTTCAAGACAATATTCTACATCCCTCAATCCTATAATACCTAAACTGAACGACTACCTAACTAACGATTAATAAGCCGTAATTAGTAGTTTATTGAGGCAAAGTTGTATTTTAGTTAGTTAATAGTGAGAATTGGACCCTAATCTAAAGTGTGACCGAGATTTCTTACAAAGAAAACATTTTAAAATCTTAATTATTTCAAACATTTGACCAGTGTATGTTCATTCAAATTTAGCTAATTCATATTCTGAATGCGCTGTGTGTTGCATTGGATAAAAGCATAAGCAAAGTGAAAAAATTAAACTTACAGATTTACTTCCGATTTAAAAAAATCGTATTACTTTTGATTCCAGTAAGAAAAGTTGGAAAGTATATGTTTATTAAACATTTATTCTGTATGAAAGAAAACTAAAGGTTTACACTATTGCCATGTCCAAGAACATAATTTTTTCTCTCTCTTTACGAAGTAGAGAAACTGTATGAGCATGAAATGTATGAACTATACTTCTGCAAGTATATGATATTCTATATATATTCAATATTCAGATATTCTAATCTAGCTAAAATAGTCACATATCTGACCGAATATATAATGAAGTATGTTTTTGCATTTAGCAGGTGTTTAATTTTTTCGGTATGTGCGTTCCCTCAGAATCAAACTCTCCCAGCTTTGGCATTGCTAGCACCATCAGTTACTGAGATCCTTCATGTCTACCTTGAAATACACACTGTGATCTCCAGCCAGGCAATCTGTTCTTAATCATCAAGCTCTATCCACCACCAGATCATTACCTTCACATTAAACCACCACACCGAAGAAAGACCAGTCCACAACACCACGTCCTCGCAACTCAATTAAAAACACTCACAATTCAATCCGGTGGATTTTATCTTACAATGGAAGCGATTCGGCCATTATAATGGCGTCAGTGAAGTGCATCAGCCCAAACAGTGAGGAGATAATGGTGAATATCCTGAACCTTCCAGCATCTCTGACTCCTGACGTCTAATGTACTGGGCTGTTTTATTGTAGTAAGCTAAAACGTCAACTCTGCACGCTTTAGTAAGTGAAACTGCTGCCTCTGAATACTTTCGCCTTCTACGAGGATGTTTTCCCCCATTAATAATTCTGCTGCTTGATGGATAAACAATGGGTTCTGTGCTCATGCATTCACAACATTTATTATGCAAGGACACTCTCAAGGAATTTCAAATTAATACGGAGCTGTTTTACAGCTTTAACTGGGATTTTTGCATCGAGGAACAAATAAACTCTTAGAGCCATGATAAAAGACTTGACTATGTGTGAACGTGTGTGTGCCTCTGATAAATGAATGCTGCGTTTTCAGTTGCATGTTCTGTGCATTTAATGGTCCCCTTCAGTGTCGCAGGCTAATAGATCAGTAATTAAGCGGAGAGAGGCTTTCTCTACATGTTCACCGCAGTGGTGCACTGTGAATGTGAGCTGTAATGGTGGTTTAGACTGCATAATATCAATAGGTGGATATACGACTTTTAAAGGTGGTGTACAGAAAGAGAGGGAGAGATAAAAGCCAAGTGTTGCATAAAGGAGTGGAACATCAATATTCAGTGGGCTCTGGAGAATCCTCTACTCTGGACCTGAGCGCGCACACACACACACACACACACACACACACACACACACACACACACACACACACACACACACACACACACACACACACACACACACACACACACACACACACACACACACACACACACACACACCTGCTCTCTCTCTCTCTCTCTCTCTCTCTCTCTCTCTCTTTCTCTCTCGTTTCAGTACTGTTTACATAATCTTTGTTTCTCTCAACCACAACAGAAAAGTAGGTTGCACTTAATTTCACAGTGTGTGCACTTATGTGTACTTACAGTGTACTTGCCTACTGGTTAATATAAGGTAACATGGGTAAATGTTAGGTTTAGGGGTAGGTTCAGGGTTAGAACCTAGTTATTACCCAGTTATTGTAATAAATATAATAAGTACATAATATGTACATGGGGAACATGGCTGTAAAATAAAGTGCCATCAAAAAGTATTGCTATGGTTTTCTGTGCTTTTACCGTGAAAATATCATGGTATTATATGAACTATCTTGGAATAAGAAAGTTATTTTGACAGTTACCATAGCAAAATCAGGATTTTATTTAAAGTACCTTAAAACAATGTTATTTTGAACAGTTACTATAGTATTACCACAGTATTATTTGATGTACCTTGAAGAATCATGTTTCATGAATCATGAAATAATCATGTTTTTGGGACATTTACCCCAATACATAATAAAGCTCTGGTGAATAAGAAGGCTATTTTGACAGGTACCATGGTAAAATCATGATGACATTTTACCTTAAAAAATACTTTTGAACATTTGCTACAGTAAAACCACAATATTATTTGAAATACCGTAAATAATCATGTTTTTTTTAATTATTATTTGCACATTTACCGATAATACTATGGTTTTATTTGACATGCCTGATAATAAGAAGGCTAACTTGACAGTTACCACAATAAAAAAGCATGATATTTGAAGTACCTTAAAAACAATGTTATTTTGAACATGTATTATAGTAAAAGCACAGTGTTATTTGAAATACCTCGAATAGCCATGTTTTTGAATATTTACCATAATAACACCATGGTGTAATTTGAAGTATCTTGAATAAGAATGATAGCTTGACAGTTACCAGGACAGTGTTTTTTGGACATTTACTACTTAATACCATGGTCTTTCAATATACTTCAAATGTTACCATGTTTTTTTTTATGACATTTACCATGATAATACTATGGTATTTATAGACTTCTATACTATAATTGTCAGTGTGAACTCCACTATATCAAAGAACAATTGTATTGCTATCTGATACATCACTTTACCTTGGTACTGCCACTGAATTTTTAAGGTATTTTGAGTAATAAGCTATACAATATAATTCCATAGATGTTTGCAAGTGCACTATGTACATGTAGGCAATGTCAAAGAAAGAACAATTCAAAGGTCAAAAAAAGTCTAATACAACAGTCTAACTTAAAAGAAAAGCTGCTATAAAATATGAATGCGTGTTTGAAAATGCAAGCCGTCTCTGAGTGCAGCTGGTATTTGGGTTATGTCGTGGCTGTTACACAACCGTGTGCGCGTACACGTAGACTTTACTAAAATAGAATATTATTCTCTCTAAAACACAGTCTACACTAGCAACACAGAAAAACTAGACTGCTCTTATTATAATCAATACAGTTGTCTACTTAGAAACACTTAGTATCAAGTAAAATATATCCACTAGTAAGAAGGTATGCTGCCATGATCCATATGCAAAATAATCTACCAAGAAATTCTGGTCATACACACTTTCTACAAACAGTTCTGCCCGCACACATCTATTTAACAAGCTCAAAGTAGAACCTCAAGCAAAACTCTTTATTTCAAAATATTTGATATCACAAACTTTGCCAAATACAGTAAGGCAGGTTTCAGATGTACTCACAAATGGACAATTTCAACCTGGGTTTGCCAATTTTTTGGGGCAATAGAGCGCAACAGTGATGGCCCACTTTTCCAGCTTCATTGGTATCTCCTCAAAGTAGTTCCCCATTTTTCACAAATATATTGAAAAAATTACTTCTAAGTCATGAGCCAAACCAACCAGTTCTGAGATGAATCACAACATTTTCTAACTGATTTGAAGATAAAAGATATATGAAAAATGACAAATCTTCAAAGGCTGTGTACTCAACGTCTTTCATAGGAAATTAAATCATGCCATTCACAATGATTCATGAAAACAGCCCATAAAGAATTGTGAATGGAATATTAAAGTAAATAATATTACTCTGTTCTAGTAGGCAGAGTTAAGAACTGAGTCCCTCCTGCAATCTGAACTCTTGATGATCATAATCTCCACCTGATCCCGCTAATGCCGAATCCCACCTGCTGCTTCCTGACTGTGGCTCGGGTCGTAATAAAGCAGACCTCATTATGAGCACCGTGGGCTGCCTGCTCTCGCCCTGTGTTCCTCCTCTCTCTCTTTGTATATTTTTAGTCTTGTTTAAATCTCGCAGTGTTTTAATTTCAGCTGGCATCCTTGAAATTAGAGGAGAGATAAAAGAGACCCGGCGCTATGTTAATATCTCTTTGAAGATGAGTCGAGTTGGCCGTAGAATCCCTGGCTTTTCTCCTCCTGAGCGGAATATCGAATGAGTCGATCCTGCTTTGTCAGCTCCATCAAGACGCGGACATGAAAACAGTCTCTCTCTCCCTCCATCCATCCATCCATCCATCATGTGGCTATTCTCCTCATTTATATATTTACCCTTGTGCTGAATTACCTCGACTTTTTCTACAAAGGCGCCTCTCTTTCTGCCTGCCTGCTTCGATTCGTCGATCTTCCCTGTCCTTGCGTGTCACTTGGGTGGGTGTGCGATGTGGTTTACCGTCTTAAGCCCCATTGCTTCTTAATGGCCATGAGATATTTGAAAATAAACCCTGGAGGCAGATCTCTGCGCTTCTCTGGTAAATAGGCAACACATACTGGACTTTAACAAGACGTGCATGAAAATTCTTACTGCTACGGTCTTTGAGCAGATGTATGACATCCTCCCCCACCCTTTCTTCGCTCATTTATTCTCTCTCTCTCTTCTTCTGACACTCTTGACTTATTACAAAATTTGTGAGCTGCGTCACTGTCTGCATCCTAACTGAAATGGAAGCTCATAAGTGACTGATTTGGAACGCTCTCAACAGTGACTCAGCATGGCACATATATACTCCTCACGCGATGCACACTGGAGACTCCACTCAAAACTGATGTTGCCATGTTACTAAACTAGCAATGTGAGGTAACGCTTTAGATTACAGCCCGGAAAGTAATGCGTAATTAAAGCGATTTTACAGTGTAACCTTCAGTAATTATAGTGTACCTATAACGTACTTACAATATAAGTATAAGGGAACAATATTTTAAGTTTGGGGAATAAAGGGGTAACAACCAGGATAATTAAAAAAATATTTATACTGTAAGTATTATAGAACTAAGGGGTACTTATTCTACTATTATGATATAACAATCTTACATTTGGGAGCAATTTACTGCGTACCTTTTTGTAATAATGGTGAACCAGTACATACTGTAAAGCCTTTTTAAAAATTACAGGGTACATATCTATGCATTTGTAAAGTAATCTTTTTTAACAAAAATGCACTGAAAACGAAAACTATTGCAAATTTTGCTTAAATATTGGAGAAAGATATTCTTGTTTCATGGTGGTGCTTGTTACCCCCTTGTTCCATGTAGTTACTGGGTAAGTGTGACATTGCGGGCTGTAAATTAAAGTGGTGCTTGTTACCCTCTTGTTCCATGTAGTTACAGGGTAAGTACAATAAAAATGCATACACAATCTTATATCACTGATTCGGAAACCTTTATTTATTATACAAGCACCACTTACCCTGTAACCACATCAAACAAGATATATTTCCCAGTATTTACAAAAAATTGCAATAGTCTTAGCTTTTCTCGCCTTGAAACATGCTATCCCAAACTTAAACATCTGCACTTTAGCGCTAAAAAAAAGAAGAAAAATTATATAAATGCACAGATATGCACCCTGTCATTTTTAAAAAGACTAAACAGTATGTATTGGTACACAATTATAACAAAAAGGGAGCAATTACACAGTATGTATTGGTACACAATTATTAAAAAATTACACATTGCTCCCAAATGTAAGATTGTTGTATCATAATAGTAGAATAAGTACCCCTTAGTTCTATAATACTTAGAGTATAAATATATTTTTTAATTCTCCTGGTTGTTACCCCTTTATTCCCCAAACTTAAAATATTGTTCCCTCATACTTACATGAAAGTACTTTATAGGTACACTATAATTACAGAAACTTACACTGTAAATTCCTCTTAATTACACAGTACTTTCCGGGCTGTAATCTAAAGCGAAACCCAATGGGATTGTCTACTAAGCATAATAATGTAACATATTTTTTCAAATACATCAGGGATTCCCAAACTTCTTTGTCAGCCAATCCACTTTATGATTCTAAGTTAAAGGGATAGTTCACCTAAAGATGAAAATTCTGTCATCATTTACTCACCCTCATGCTGTTTCAAACCTGTATGACTTTTGACAGTACCCATTGATTTCAATAGCATGAAAAAAAAAACAATGGAAGTCAATGGCTACTGTCAAAAGTTTCGTTACCAACATTCTTCAAAATATCTTCTTTTATGTTCAGCAGAAAAAAGAAACTTATACAGGGTTGGAACAACTTAAGGGTGAGTAAGGCCGTGTGTCCACCAAAGCGTTTTTAGCCAGCTGAAAACGCTAGACGCTCTGCTGAAAACGTCTACCTGTGGGCGCTTGAGAGCGTTTTGGCAGCACTGCGTTTTTTTCAGTTGAGACGATTCGTTGCTATGATACAGAATATCCGCAGCACAGTTTACTTGTAACTGATTTTGCAGATAATTTGTTTCATAGTACAAATTTATTTTTCATCCATTTTGTTCAGTTGGCTCTGCTGGTTGATGTCCTTGTTTAGAAAGAATGTTGTGACAGTTGTTCAGTGTGGTTTTTGTCCCGCCCCTCCGCCACTGTGATTGGATGGCTGTGTAAAAAGTGACAGTGATGAACGCAGCGTTTTACCCAAAGTTGAACATTTTTCAACTCTCTGCGACCAGTAAAAAAACACCGTGCCTCGTTACCCTCATGGCGTTTAAAAAACGTGGCGCTCCCATTGAAAACAAATAAAATTTTATGCCAGGTGCGTGAAAAAACGCTTTGGTGGACACTAGAGATGTGCGGATGGGCTATTATTTCATCCGCAACCGCATTAAAAAAAACGTTGGCTATAACCGCCAACCGCACATCTCAAGTGGACACACGGGCTAAATGATGACAACATTTTCGTTTTTGGGTGAACTATCCCTTTAATATATCATCAATTTAACAATACATTCAAATGTTCATCGTTTTATTTTTATGTCAGTATATATATATTAATGTTAACAAATAACATATTTATTAAATATTAATTTATATATATAAAACTTTAAAGTGTTATTTTTTACATAATTTATTATTTTTCAACAACTTGCCGAAATCCTGTTCTACATAAAGTATACATGCAATAATGTCACAGGGGGTGTTTGCACTTCAACATTTTCAACTAAAAACAGAAAACTTTTTATGCGTTTTGGCCGTTTATTTACACAATAACAGCTTTTCCTTATAAAAAACAATCGGATTGCTTTGATTTCGCTACTTAGATCCAACTTTCCGAATCTCCGCTACTAGCCTTTAGCCCGCTAGCATCGCACGCGTGGCCTCTCGCCTATTGATTGTCTCATTTACACCCGTTTCACTGAAAGGATACGGGTTATATCCAGGATTCCAGTCCTAAATTAGTAGTGATATTGGTAGTATCACTACTAATTTACTGTTCATCTGTTATAATGGCGAATATATCGGATGTGTGTCTAACGTTACTTCTGAGTGCAGGTGAGGACACATTCGAGCTGCATTCGGTGTTGTTGGAGCTGGAGTCCGTGGAGAAGCAGATCCGTGGTCTGCTAGAGAGGCAAGCCGAGCTGCGAGATCGGCGATCAGCGCTTGAAACATTACGCGCCGATGCTCACAAGTCAGTGGTTAGTAACTGTTTGACTCTGACCTCGTCTACTCCGTGTGCTTCTCTGCACAGGACACAAGCACCCAGGATGCGATCATCCCTGGCTTCATTCACTCCGGCACCGACACAACACCATGGGCCCTGGGTGATTCCTCAGCGGAAGACACGAGCCAGGACCAGACCAAGAACTTCTCCGCCTCTCCCGGTCTACAAGATCTCCACCCGGAACCGCTTCTCCCCTCTTCGCGAGTCGGAACGCGACGACGCCGTGATCATCGGCAGTTCCATCGTCCGTCATGTCCGTGCTACCTCAGGTAAGGGTAAGGTGCGCACTCACTGCTTTCCTGGTGTTCGTGTTCTAGATGTCGCTGCACATGTTCCCGAGATCCTGAACGGTGACGAGCGCGTCGGAGCTGTTGTGCTGCACGAGGGAGTGAACGACATCAGGCTGCGCCAAACGGAGGTTCTGAAGAACGACTACAGGAGCCTGATCGAGACGGTACGCAGCACATCGCCTGAAGCAACGATCATCGTGTCTGGACCGCTTCCCACGTACCGACAAGGACAGGAAAGGTTCAGTAGATTATTTGCACTAAATGAATGGTTAATGTCATTGTGTAATGAACAGAAACTGCTCTTTGTAAATAATTGGAATCTGTTCTGGGAGCGACCTAGGATCTACCGTGCTGATGGCCTGCACCCCAGCAGAATCGGAGCGGCTGTTCTGTCGGACAACATCTCCAAGACGTTACACACCATATGACTAGTAAGTCAAAGTCCAAATCACAGTCTTTGCTGTCCCAACTTAATTGATATAAGTAGTGTAGAACATTATATAGAAACTGTGTCTATTCCTCGTTTAGTGAGGCCAAACAATAAATCTACAGTAGGATCTAGGAAAAATCTTATTGTAATTAAACCAGAAAATCTCAATATCAGTGAACAAAAACAATTTCTAAAGCTAGGTCTTCTGAACATTAGATCGCTCACACCTAAGGCGGTTATTGTAAATGAAATGGTCACAGATAATAGTTTCGATGTATTTTGCCTTACTGAAACCTGGCTTAAACCAAATGATTACTTCGGTCTAAATGAGTCTACTCCACCAGGATACTGTTATAAGCATGAGCCCCGTCTGATCGGTCATGGCGGCGGTGTTGCAACAATCTATAGAGATATTCTAAATGTTACTCAGAAAACAGGTCACAGGTTTAATTCGTTTGAAGTACTTGTGTTAAATGTTACGCTCTTAGATGTAAGAAAGAAATCCCTATTATCTCTAGCCTTGGCTACTGTATATAGACCTCCAGGGCCCTATGCTGATTTCCTAAAAGAGTTTGCAGACTTTCTCACAGATCTATTGGTCAATGTCGATAAAGCAATAATTGTTGGAGATTTTAACATACACGTAGATAACACAAATGATGCGTTAGGGGCTGCGTTTACAGATTTATTAAACTCCTTTGGGGTCAAGCAAAACGTCAGTGGTCCCACTCATCGTCTAAATCATACACTAGATTTAATTATATCATATGGAACCAACCCAACCGACATAGATATAGTACCGCAAAGTGATGATGTCACTGATCATTACATGATAACTTGCATAATACGTACTGCTGAAATTTGTCATGTTGCGCCACGTTATCGACCAGGCAGAACAATCCTTCCAACCACTATAGATAGATTCTCAAATAGCTTACCTGATCTATCTCAGCTGCTCAGTGAACCCAAACAAACAGATGAACTAGAGGAAATGAATAGCAGTTTGAGCACCATTTTCTCTAGTACACTAGAAATTGTTGCACCAATTAGATTAAAAAAAGTTAGAGAGAAAACTAAAGCACCATGGTTCAACAGTGCTACGCATGTTATCAAGAGAGAAACTCGTAACTTAGAGCGTAAATGGAAACAAACTAATTTAGAGGTCTTTAGAATCGCGTGGAAAGACAGTATGTCACGTTATAAAAAGGCTCTAAAAGCAGCCAGGGCTGAGCATCTCCGCAAACTAATAGAAAATAACCAAAATAATCCAAGGTTTTTATTCAACACCGAAGCTAGACTAACAAATAAACAAACATCACCAGAGCAAAATATTCCGTTACAGTATAGTAGTAATGATTTTATGAATTTCTTCAATGAGAAAATAGAAACTATCAGAAACACAATTGTAAATGTACAATCTTTTATGGTGTCTTATGATTCAGCCTCAATTATCGCCCCTCAAGAACAACTACACCACTTTACAAATATAGGACAGGAAGAGCTAAATAAACTTATCATTGCATCTAAACCAACAACATGTTTATTAGATCCAATACCCACTAAACTACTGAAAGAAGTGTTACCTGTAGTGGAAGAGCCTCTTCTCAATATTATTAACTCGTCTTTATCTTTAGGTCATGTTCCAAAAATATTCAAACTGGCAGTAATAAAACCTCTCATTAAGAAACCGCAATTAGATCCAAATAACCTAGCAAATTACAGACCCATTTCAAATCTTTCATTTATGTCTAAAATACTAGAAAAAGTTGTGTCCGCTCAATTGTGCTCTTTCTTGCAAGAAAATGATATCTATGAAAAATTTCAGTCAGGATTCAGACCGCATCATAGCACAGAAACTGCGCTAGTTAAAATTACAAATGATTTACTTTTAGCTTCTGACCAAGGCTGTATCCCAATACTAGTTCTACTTGATCTTAGCGCTGCGTTCGACACTATAGATCATAAAATACTCTTGGATCGACTACAAAACTACACTGGAGTTCAGGGACAGGCATTAAGCTGGTTTAGATCGTACTTATCAGACCGTTATCATTTTGTCTGTTTAAATGGGGAAAAATCGAAGATAACGTCAGTAGACTATGGAGTGCCGCAAGGATCGGTGTTAGACCCTCTGCTATTCTCAATATATATGCTGCCACTTGGTAATATTATAAGAAAACATGGAATTAATTTCCACTGTTATGCTGATGACACTCAATTATATATTTCATCACGACCAGATGAAAACACTAACTCATCTAAATTGACAGAGTGTCTCAAAGATATAAAATGCTGGATGACGTGTAATTTCCTGCTATTAAAATTCAGATAAAACGGAGGTATTACTTATTGGTCCAAAAAACTACCCACAAAACCTTGTACAATACAACTTTAATTTAGAAGGATGTCCTGTTACTTTATCCACTACAGTAAAAGACCTGGGTGTTATACTAGACCGCAACTTGCCTTTCGAAAATCATATTTCATATGTTACAAGAACAGCCTTTTTCCACCTTAGAAACATTGCTAAGCTACGTAACATGCTATCTGTTTCTGATGCAGAAAAGTTAGTTCATGCATTCATGACCTCGAGACTAGATTACTGTAATGCTTTATTAGCTGGCTGTCCTGCATCCTCAATAAACAAGCTACGGTTAGTGCAAAATGCAGCTGCTAGAGTTCTTACTAGGTCAAGAAAATATGATCATATAAGACCTATTTTATCATCTCTACACTGTAATTGATACGGAACTTAATAGGTAACCAAAGTACTATTACTGACCTATAAAGCCCTAAATGGTTTAGCTCCTGTGTATTTAATGGACCTTCTATCGCCCTACAATCCATCGCGTTCTTTAAGATCACTAAATTCGAGGCTTCTGGTCATTCCTAGGATATCTAAGTCCACTAGAGGAGGGAGGGCGTTCTCGCATTTAGCTCCTAAACTCTGGTATAGCCTTCCTGATATTCTTCAAGGCTCAGACTCGCTGTCCCAGTTTAAAACTAGATTAAAGACGCATCTCTTTAGCCAAGCATTCACATAATGCTTGCCTTTTATACCACTGTTGAATCAGATCGAATGCATTAATATTATGAACAGCAGCTATGCTAATTATCTCCCATCTGCTTTTTCTGCTGTTATCTCGGGACGCTAGTCCCGAGGTAAATAGCGTTCGTCAGCTCCGGTTTGTATCCAGCCTCTCACGGAGACCTCAGATGCCCCAACACCTGCGATAAGATGATTAAACGCCTGGGAAGAGACGACTCAACGCCGGCGATATGTTATGCCCTAAATTACTACATGATTAACTAACTGTATTTTTTTCTATGTACATTTCTGAAATGCACATTCTGTAAAGCTGCTTTGAAACAATAAGTATTGTGAAAAGCGCTATACAAATAAATTTGAATTGAATTTGAATTGAATGTTCAGTCTATAGGCGCATACAGGTTAATCCCTACACCGGAGGTTCACCGAAAGGGCAGGGGGCGGGGCTAGGTCAAAGGTCACCATCAATCACTTTGACAGAAGGTGTATCCTAATACTACTTATGACGTCGCCAACTACTGGCCTGGCACGCATAATACAGCGTTACTGGTCGTTTTCATGAATTTGTGTAAAGAGGACTTTTCAACAACAATGTTGTCATCTTTACGCAAATGAAAAACGTTTACGTTTTTAGTGCATCGTTGTCATGTTAATGTACCCTAAGAATTTGTTGTGTGCCAATTTCAATTAAATTCCCGATCCTGATTTCAATTTGAATTAAAATATCAAACAGGATGCTCAACAAGAAAAGCAAATTTGGTCAAGATAGATAGATTTTTGAAATTACAGCTACAGAACGTATTTATATCTTTGTTTTTCTCATCATATTATGTACATTAACGTCTACGGAACGGGGTGGAAGAACACTTCATTTCCGAGAATGCATTACCTGTGTTACATTTATTTGAATTCAAATTCAAATTCTAATTCAACTTTCTGTGGATGCAACCAATTCACACTCACTTAATGAACAGATGCCAATTCCTCAATTCAGAATTTCGCCCGAACCAGGTATCTACCATTCGAAACAGCATTCATGTCTGAAGTATACCTAAAAATGCTGTCTAGATAGGCAGTTCTCAACAGTTTATAAAAGAGCTTCAGTCTGCGTTTACTAATCTTGTCTGATCAGATCCGCTTGTTTATCGCTGTTCCTCTGTATCGCTCCGTCCTGATGAACAGCCTGACACGAGGAGATCAGCGTGAGACGAGAAACCCCAGAAGAAAACCTCAACGTGTCGGAGGACAGTGTACAGCTCTTTACACTTAACATGACAAAAGCAAGGGCTGCATCAATAATTGACAGACTATTTCAGAGAAAAGATATGAATTCAGCCATTCCTGTGGTTCACAAATTCAATCTGACTTATCTTGAGAGTGCATTTAAGCATTTTAAACTGGGTGATATGACCTCAGTCACAATACGAGTGACTTTTATCATGGCGTATATATCATGGCATATATCATGATGAAATAGTTATTTGTGCTGGTAATTTAATACAGAAAAAATTATTTTTAAATTAAATAGACCTTTAGCAATGTATATGTTTTCAACAGAAGCGTCATCTAACTGACGCTAAAGGATGCCATGTGCGTCGGATTTAGACGCATGGTCAAAAGCGTCAGTTAGATGAGGCCCGAAGATGAGCGTCTCATATTGACGTTTAAAGGGTGCCATGTGCGTCGGCATGTTGACGCATGGTCAAAAGCGTCAGTTAGATGACGCCTTGGGATGAGACTGTGTTGTAGAGGTACACAGAAAGAAATTAAAGGTACTCTGTCTTATTTTATATTTTTTTACTTTTAATTTAGAATTTGAAGGACATCCATATTTTTAGTATTGTATGGTCTTTACAGATTGACTTCATATAAATCAAGAAAAATAGCAAAACCATTCGAAATGACTTTTACTGGTGTAACTCAAATTCAATTTTATTTCTCAGCCACAGACTTATGAGAGATATTTTTTTAAAGGCCCATGAACTGAATATTATTGTGGCTAGCACCCATTTTACCCAACTTTTATTGCATAATAAATATTCATGAGCCATATTTTATAATTTTTTATAAATGTAATTTATTTTTACATCTTTTCCTGAAGTTGACTTTTTGTTGGTTAAAAACAAGCAATATACAGTACAGACATCTGTAGTAAAGTTTAAATAATGTCTTTTGATTGTTCAGTCTCAAATGAGTTTCGCCAATTAAAGTTAATATTTAATTATAGCAGTGTGCAGTTTAATTGACAGGTTTTTTGTTTTGTTGGCTTGCTGTGTCTGATATCTCCCAGCAAAAAGGTTTAAGCAGATTGAATTTGTGCAGCACAGCATAGTGGCATCCCACTGCATTTTTGGCCACATGAGGCCAGTGAACACCTGGTTCACCTCATACAGGTGAACATACACCCACAGTCTCACACACATAAACACACACCTCCCTCTCCCTGGAGACCTTGCTACAGAGAAAGAGGGAGAGAGAGAGAGATAGAAAATAGATGTGAGTAGAAAATTAGGTGAAAAATATTGTATATGCAAACAAGAACACCTACGACTGTGAACCTCAGATGTTATTAGCAATCACACATTTCCTTTTTTCCAGGCTCCCTTATTCTCTGCAGTATATTTTTTTTATTTTTTTTTATTTATGGTGGCCATTTTCTCTATAGATAGATAGATAGATAGATAGATAGATAGATAGATAGATAGATAGATAGATAGATAGATAGATAGATAGATAGTGGGTGGATGGATGGATGGATGGATGGATGGATGGATGGATGGATGGATGGATGGATGGATGGAAAGACCACAATTTTCACCAAATTCGTCAGGAAATCTCATTATTATCAAACCATTTGCCTTCTATTTAAGTTGTTATCAATTAGCAGCAGATCAGCCCTTCCTTCATGACTAATTAAAGCAATTAGAGAAAGCTTGAACTAATGCGTTTTATACAGATAGCAGCACCAAAGCGACTTGTTTCGCTCACAGGTCAAGAGCGGAGTAATTAACTGACGATTACACCCTCAGCCTAGTGTGCTTCAGAGGAAATGAGGGGGGAGTGTGTGTGTGTGTGTGTGTGTGTGTGTGTGTGTGTGTGTGTGTGTGTGTGTGTGTGTGTGTGTGTGTGTGTGTGTGTGTATGTGTTCATGCCAACATGCATTGCGGCTGGCATGTGGTGTTTGTGTTTTCATGTGTACTCCTGCATTCAGTGTGTGTGTGATTCTATCTTGACCTCTGAAGCGAGACATTGTGCTTTTGTAACTTTCCTTGATTTTGTGGAAACATCATTTATGGCAAAAAATTACGAAAATGTATGAAAATAAAACTGGCAGCTGTGGTTGCCAGAATATTTCTGTAAAAAAATACAGTAAAAACATTTTAAACCGGTAAATCCAACAGTCCATTTCTGCTGAATTAGCAAGGCCATGTTGCTACCTAAATCTGTTTTGAACATATACTGATATCCACCATAAAAATCGCTAGTGTTAAAGAGAAAAACCACATGATGAATCAAAATACATCACAAGTAGCTTTTCCACAGCTGGGCTAAATACTAGTACAACAGAATGTGAGAAACAGATTATGCAATTTATAAAATCTGGATCATGAATATTGATTATGTCACATTTACCAAGAAAAGGGTAAAAATGTGAAACCATTATAATGATGGGGGGATGGAATTAGAAAATAGCTATTTCACTCTTAGAAGAAAAGCTTCAATATAGAACCTTAAATGGTTCTATCAGGCGAACCTTTTAGGGCTTCCCATCATGGGATAATTTTAAGGATTTAGTTTAAATGAATTCATTGTTTCGATTAATTTTTATTGAATCTCATAAACATAGAAATAAATTAAATAAAAGAAAAAAACTAGAAAAAAATTAAATAACATGTTAAACATGAAAGTATTATGCAATAATTTACTGTAAGACATTTATCTGTACATATAACCTTTTTTGGCATAAATGGTTCTTTAAAATTTAGTTAAGAACCCATAGGGTTCTATTTAGAACCTTATTTAAACTTTTTTTTTAGAGCGTAGACTTCAAAAACAATTATCCAGTTCTGAACATATTAAGGGTTTAAATTGCGTAAATGAAGACCCATTCAAATTGCAATCTGGCCATTGTTGCCAAGAATAATATCTAACCAGATAGGAATGCAATTGATCAAGATGCATGAAGTGACTAAAGAGTAAACATTGAATTGACGAGAGCTTATGTGAGTTTTTAAAACTCAAATATCTTGCCTGAGCATCACAGTTCAATGTCACATCAAATGCTCTACACTACTTATACTATTAATACTATACCTTGCTTAAACATTCCTGTACATTCACACATTCTGAGACTTAAAATCATTATGCACAGTACAGGTTTAGACTTCTAAGATGTAGCAGGTATCAAAAACAGGTACAGCAATACAACAACAATGGAAGGTGGTACTGTATGTTTGCCCAGGCTGAAGCTGGTAAAGTCCAGGGGGACTTTAACAGCTTTATTCAATGACTGTATCCCTTAAAACTCATCTTTGATCACCAAAATGACATATTTAGATGTTTTTCCCTGTGAAAAATTTTTCTTAATTCCTTAAAATAGCTTGAATGTAACTAACTGCGTTCCGGCACCTCAGATAAATTATTAAATAAATAGATTCATTAATCTCAACGAATCTCGCTGGTCCAGAGATGGACCGACTGGCCGACCAACCTCCCTTCCTCCCCGCTGAACGCGAGTGATTATAAATGCGTGAAATGCACTCACGGTGGTTGAGCGCGGTAAAGTTAAATTAATGTTCGATATTTCGCCGGACATCGTGTTCCCTTGCCACTGTTCTATAGGGTCGGCAGTCTTACAAAGATATCAATAGCAGGATTAGTTTTAGTATTATGTAACCATTATCGACATATTCGATCAAAATCACAGGTCCGTGTATTAATGCTGCATATTTATACCTTAGAATGCTTAGATGCGTTTCCACAGCACATGCCTGAGGGAACGTCTGCCAATTCCACCAACTGCGTTAAACGTAGCCTATAATTTGTATTATTTAAAATTAATTTTCAAATGCCAAAGCTTGTAGAAGGTTCCTATTGGCAATGTTGATCTGGTAGCCTTGAGTAAATTAACTTATCTAAGAAAATGATTCATAAAACTCATCAGTTGAGCCTATGTTTACTTTCTTCACTGACACAGACGAAAATGAAAAGACTATCAGTCAAAGTTCAGCTTTACGAGGGGAAGAAATACAGCAGGATAAGGAGACTGAGAGAAAAAGAAAGATTAAGATGAGAGAGCAGGTAAAGTCTTAAATTGCACATATGTAGGTCAGAGAAATCGAACCCCCCTAACTACCTCATTTAAAGGGTCATGAAACCCTAAACCAAATTTTCTGAAATTTTAACAGAGGTATGTGTGTTGAACACCATTGAAGACAATGTTAGCATCTGTTAGATTTAATAGTAGGGTGAAAATGGTTAAATTTTAGTTTTTTCCCGCTATTTTCGTCTTCTGGGTTTAAAATCTTCATCGCAGGCTGTGACGTGGCAGAGCACAGTGTAGTGCGTTGATCACTCATCGGTCTCTCATAATTATTAATGAGACTGAGTTTTTATATCCTATGAGAAGACACTGTCTCTTAATTATTCATGACACCACGTGGATCTTTCCACAGACATGTCAAACTCTGATATCGCGTAGTAAAGGAGAGAGACAATCATGGGACGCAAGTGTATATTTTCGTCGTCCAAAAGTCAAAGTGGGTTGAATATATTTCCCAGCGATGCTGCCAGGGCTGGTTCCGGGCGGTTGGTTGGCCATCAACCACGGACACTTCTAATACGTGTGCCGCAAACATTTTACCCGAGAGAGCTTCGAGAACTGGAGAATGGTGGACTTCGGCATTGTCGATGTCCAATGCAAATTACGTCTTGCGAGTAATGCGGTACCAAGTCCTGGGGACTTTTCTATCCCTTCAGAGGTATGTGTGTGTCTAAAATGTAACCCTGGTCATTTTACTTGCCTTTTGTTAAATAAGCGGTCGTTATGAACATGTTAGATGTTTTGATAATATATAAATTGTATGCTTAATGTGGGAGACTTGTGAATGTGTAGTGTTGACGTGCGGGCCGGGCGACACCGTGTGGTGCCTGTGTATGTGTGTGTGTGTGTGTATGTGTGTGTGTGTGTGTGTGTGTGTGTGTGTGTGTGTGTGTGTGTGTGTGTGTGTGTGTGTGTGTGTGTGTGTGTGTGTGTGTGTACGTGCTTGCGTGCAGGCAGGCGAGCCTGCGAAATGATTCGGGGTCAGAGAGAGAAGCGGTAGGATGTGTGTTTGGACGAACGACTGAAAACTCTGAAATTATTGTTCATTATTGATCGTACATTGTACAGAGGTCAAAATTATTGTACAAATACGATAATTATAGTACATCTGTCAACACTGCTGGCTGATGACAGTTCCCCCTCTCCCCTGCCATGCCAAACCCACTCCCTCCCTTCTTCTCACAGCCATCCACGCCCATTTAAGTTGCATTTTTCAAAAAGATTGTGAGCTAGACTTGAGCTGAAAGAGGGGGGTTTCATGACCCTTTAAATGCACATGGCTTTGGGAGGTAATGTGGGCTGGTGTGGCTACAATGCCAGGGCTCAATTTTTGGCCCAGTGTTCAGCAATTTTAACATAGTATCGTCATCATACCAGTGTTGATGGACCAAAATAAAACCATTAAAATATAAAGTAAATAAGTATTGTGATATGTGGTGCCACAGTGACACTCTTGTCCCAAAAAGTATTGCTGTACCATGATACTCAATATATTGTCCCACGGTGAGTAATTTTTCCCTGTTGCACCTACACAAAATTTTAACCACTTTAACCACTGTCTACACCCTTGCCTCATTTAGTATACGTGGTTCTATGAATATGCAAATTAGCCCTGCCTCCACTCACTCACATCAGCTCAGAGATCCACTCATTGACGATCACACGTTGATGTGATTGGTTACAAAGTAATTTGTGATGTAAGAAACAGCAACGATTTCAAAACATGTTTTTGAGACTGTCTTTTTGGTTCACTGCAGTTTTAAGGTGAAAATATTCAGCAATGGTGTTGACATTAAATTGTACATGTCTGTCTTAAAGCATATTAAAAACACCACATAGACATATAAACAAAATTACAAGCTTGATTTTCACCACAGGGGGACTTTAAATAATAATAGCTGCCTGAGGAACAATGTTGGCTATTTAAAAAATAAAAAAATAAAATCCGTCCACAATGCTGTTTTGACTTGACAAGAATGAAATGGATTCTTTCTATAATAATTCTACTTTGAATAACAATGGAAGATTTTTCACATGCAGAAAATGAGCTGCTGACAGTGGACATGTCTCTCGTTCTCTGATGTTGATTGTTGAAATAATTGTGTTTTGGAGACTTCAACAGACAGTTAAACAGAAAGTGAAATGCCAACAGCATACATTTCTTTTGTCAGTACATTTAGAAGAATGGATGACCTTCGAGCTTAAAAACACACAGTGAGTTAACAAACAAACATATTCTAAAGCTCACATGATTGGACCAGCTTCCTTTTGGATGTGTAGACAAACAATGTCATTTACGGTTGGAAAATCCATAAAACTGTACCAATGCCAAGTTTTCAGAGACAGATCTATAACCTGTCCTCCCACCACGTCCTCGCCTGCCCTCGTGAGACGTAAGCAATTGGTGATAACATTATCATGGACATCCCACCAGGGAGAGTATGGTCACATTTAATATGTCATGTTATACATACAATAATTGTCTGCCTAAACCAAGACCTGTCAATTACTGTCTGGGACGGAATATTGAACCAAACCCATATTAAGTGTATGCTGCCAAAAAACTTTTTTTTGTTTTGTTTCATTTATCCATAGAACATTTGAAAAATAACTGACACTACTGGAACTTCAAATGGGATGGGTTCTATGGTCAGATTAAACAAACAAAACTTTTTTGGTAGCAAACACTTAATATGGGTTTGGTGCACACAGGGATAAATAAGTCCCCCATGTGTAAAATGAAATACTCTGCTGTATCTTTAATGCTGTGGGCCTAATTTTCTGCCAGAGGTCCTGGACATCTTGTTCAGATACATGGCATTGTGGATTCGATCAAATATCAACAGATTAAAAATCTAAACCTGACAACCTCTGCTAGAAATCTTATATCTGGCCATGTTTGGATCTTCCAACAGGACAGTGATCCAAAAACAAACATCAAAATCAAAACAAAAATGGGCCACTGAGCACAAAACCAAGCATCTGCAATGGCCATCCCAGTCACCAGACCTAAAACCTACTGAAAATGAGTGGGCTGAACTGAAGAGAAGAAGCGCCAACATGGATCTGGGAATCTGCAGGATCTGGATTCTGAGATGGAGATTCTGAGATGGAGTTGGAGATTCTGTATGGAGGAATGTCTCCAAACTCATCAGGCATTGTAGGAGAAGACTCAGAGCTGTTGCAAAAGGTTGCAAAAAGTATTTAATAAAAAGGGGCAAATAATTGTTCCCAACGTGTTTGGGAGTAAAACATTTATTTCATAATGTAATTTCCCCCCACTTTCATTTATTTTACTTCAATTAAAGGTTAGATTTTTGCTTTTTTTTATTTTATAAAATATCAAGAGGATTAAAGGATTAGTTCACCTCAGAATGAAAATTTCCTAATAATTTACTCACCCCAATGGCATCCAAAATATCCATGTCTTTCTTTCCTCAGTGGAAGAGAAAATAATTTTTTTGAGGAAAACATTTCTGGATTTTTCTTCGAATAATGGACTTCAATGACAACCACTGTTTTGAAGTCCAAATCAATGCAGTTTCAAAGGTATTTGAAGTGCTTGAAAATGCTGTGCACGATCGCAGCTGATGAAGAGTCTTATCTGGCGAAACGATAGGTCATTTTCAAAAAAAAAAAATATATATATATATATATATACTTTTTAACTACAATTGTGCGGATTGAGCTTATCTGCAACACGCCGGGAACTACGTCATCACGTTGAAAGGTCACTGTCAATGTCGCTGGCGCCGGCGACATTGACAGTGATCTTTCAACGTGATGACGTAGTTCGAGGCGCGTTGCAGATCAGCACAATCCGAACAATTGTAGTTAAAAAGTATATATATATATATATATATATTTTTTTTTTTTTTTTTTTTTTTTTAATTGACCTATCGTTTCGCTAGATATGATTCTCTTAAGACAAAAAACGTCTCGGTTACATATGTAACCCTCGTTCCCTGAGTAGGGAACGGAGACGTTACGTCGGATGACGACGAATGGGGGTTTCGCCTAGATGGCCAATCATCTTCGTGTATTATAAAACGAGCCAATGGCGATGATATGCCATGGGTCTGCGGAATTTGGATAGCGTATCTCCGCCCCACCTCGTGGGTATAAAAGGAGGACGCTCGGCAACATGCAGATATGTCTTCGCTGAGGAGCCGAGACTGAACTCAGGCGTCTACCCAGCGGTAAAGCGGAAGTGACAGGGAGACGTAACGTCTCCGTTCCCTACTCAGGGAACGAGGGTTACATATGTAACCGAGACGTTCCCTTTCGTAGTCACTCCGAGTTACGTCGGATGACGACGAATGGGGGTCCCTGTGAAATCACGCCACCTTCACAGCTGTCTTCCAGTGCCCCGCGAAAGTCTGATCCCCCTGTCGTGATACTGGCACGGACGAAGGAGTCCTACTTAACACAGGAATACCATGGTACACTGGGAAGCATATCTCGAGGAGATATGCCGCAGCATGCCTACCCGTAGGGAGGACTTAAGAAACACATATGGCCGGAGGGCTTCATATGGAGGAACACTGGAGTGACCAGCCCGAGGGGTTGCAACTTTCAACTCCAGGAGTGGCAAGGTGGCTTGCCAAGGGAAAGACACATGCTCAAGGAGGCTTACAGTGGAAATACACATGTGGGGGTTACTAAGGGAGGAATCTTGCACACGGAGGCACCTAGCCGACGCCCAGGCAATAGACACTGGCGCCAGCGTCAGCAGTGCTGGAGGAACTCAGGGCTTCAGAGAGGAAGGCTCACCTGAGGAATAATCGCACGTATCCAGTCCGTGGAGTGGAATGGCGAGCAAGCGAAGACACCTGAGCGGGTCCAGTACTAGCTAACTGAAGCGAGTACACGAGAGGACACAGGCTCCACTCGGAGATTATAGAATCTGGCGAATGTGTTGGGTGTCGCCCAGCCTGCAGCTCTACCAATGTCTGCCAGCGAGGCGCCATGCACTAGAGCCCAAGAGGAAGCCACACTCCAGGTGGAGTGGGCTGTCACACCAAGGGGGCACGGTCGGCCTTGCTGTTGGTAAGCCAAAGCAATGGCGTCCACTATCCAGTGAGACAACCTCTGCTTTGAGAGAGCCTTTCCCTTCAGTCTCCCACCATAACAGACAAAGAGCTGGTCTGAGGTCCTGAAACACTGCGTTCTGTCTACTTAAGCACGGAGAGCGCGTACTGGACAGCGCGTACTGCACCCAGCCGCGTACCAAGGCTGGGTCTGCCTCCTCCCGGGGCAGCGCTTGCAGGTTCACCACCTGGTCCCGGAAGGGAGTCTCACGTGAGAGTGACCGGGCCCGAATTCCAGGCACGCTTCGTCAACGGAGAATGCGTGCAGGTCCCCTACCCTCTTCATAGAGGCCAAAGCAACCAGGAGCACTGTCTTCATAGACAGGAACTTAAGCTCAACTGAATGCAGAGGCTCAAAGGGAGCCCTCTGCAGGGCATTTAAGACCACTGAGAGGTCCCAAGAGGGAACGAGAGGAGGGCGAGGAGGATTCAGTCTCCTCGCTCCTCTCAGGAACCTGACGATCAGGTCGTGCTTCCCCAGAGACTTACCTTGAACTGCTTCGTGATATGCGGCGATAGCGGCCACATACACCTTCAGGGTGGAGGGAGACAGCCTTCGCTCCAACCCATCTTGCAGGAAGGAAAGCACGACAGAGATCGAGCATCTCCTGGGGTCTTCTCGACGAGAAGAGCACCAGTTGACGAAGAGGTTCCACTTCAACGCATAGACATGTCTCGTGGACGATGCTCTAGCGGAAGTGATGGTAGCCGCCACCGCTGGTAGCAGGGTACTCAAGCGAGAAGGCTCACTCGGGGAAACGCATATTTGCGAAGGCCAGCTGTGCGCCAGTGCATCCGTGCCGAGGGTGCCCTCGGTCAGGGAATAGAACAGGGCGCAATGGGTCGAGTCGTGAGAGGCAAACAGATCTCTCTGTGCGTACGGTGCAGGGCAAGGCGTACTGCCAGCAACTCGAGGCAATTGACATGCAAAAGGCGCTGGGGTCCTGTCCAGGAGCCCGCGGCAGCATGTCCGTTGCACACGGCGCCCCAACCCGTGGAAGAGGCATCTGTGGAGACAACAACATGCCTGGAAACTCGTTATAGGGGAACTCCGGCCCGTAGAAAGCTGAGGTTCCTCCACGGAGTGAAGGACTGACGGCAGGTCGGAGTCACTGGGACTCGGAACGTGCCGTGATGCCATGCCCACCTCGGGACTCGATCGCGAAGCCACAGCTGAAGCGGTCTCATATGAAGCAATCCGAGCGGCGTTGCCGCGGCTGCAGATGCCATATGCCCCAGGAGCCTCTGAAACAATTTCAGTGGGACCGCACTCTTGCCATCGAACTGTCGAAGACAAGTCAGCAGCGAGTGTGCGCGCTCGCTCGTAAGCTGCGCGGACATGGCGACCGAGCCGATCTCCATACCGAGAAAAGAGATTCTCTGCACGGGGCAGAGTTTGCTCTTCTCCCAGTTGACCCGAAGGCCCAGACGGGCTAGGTGCCGGAGCACAAGATCCCTGTGTTCGCAAACCTGGTCTCGAGAGTGAGCTAGGATCAGCCATTCGTCGAGATAGTTCAGGATGCAAACCCCGTGCTCCCGAAGGGGAACAAGGGCAGCTTCGACGACCTTCGTGAAGACGCGAGGAGACAGGGCTAGCCCGAAGGGGAGAACCGCGTACTGGTATGCCTGCCCCTCGAAAGCAAACCGTAGGAACGGTCTGTGTCGAGGTAAGATGGAGACATGAAAGTAGGCGTCCTTCAGGTCTATCGCTGCAAACCAATCCCGTGGCCCCACACATTCGAAAATGCATTTGGCCGGTAGCATCTTGAACGGCAGCTTGTGAAGGGAGCGGTTCAAGACGCGTAGATCCAGGATCGGCCGTAACCCACCGGACTTCTTGGGGACAATGAAGTACGGGCTGCAAAACCCTGACTTCATCTCGGCTGGAGGGACAGTCTCGATTGCACCCTTCGCCAGCAGGGTGGCAACCTCCGCTCTCATGATAGGGGCATTGCCACCGACCATAGTGAAGCGAACTCCCCTGAAGCGGGGAGGAGACCATGCGAACTGAATCGCATAGCCGAGCCTGATAGTTCGGGCGACCCAGCGAGAAAGGCTGGGAAGCTCCAACCAAGCTGTCAGATACTGAACCAGCGGGGTGATACGAACCACAGGCGTCCCCCCGGAGGGGCAGCGAAGCGGAGTGACCGGCCCAGGCGAGGGTGGCAAAGCGGCCCGGTGCGGGGGCGCGGTCATGCTCCGTGTCCTGACAGAGGAGACCAGGGAAGGACCAGCGTTCCACAAGGTTCTGCTCTGCCAGGGGTCTGGCGATAGAGGGGGACGAGAGTAGTGAGGTCCGGTGACGGCACACACTGTCGTCCGCACCCTCCGGGACAGAGGGGGACGGGAGGGGCGAGGCCCGGAGGCGGCACACACTGCGGTCCGAGAACTCTGTGACAGAGAGGGATGAGAGCGGCGAGGCCCGGGCGCGTCGCGCACTGTCAACCGGCTCTGTGTGCTCAGTGATGGGTGTATTGGTTCTTTCTTTGAACATAATAGGGTACTGCCCACCCGTGGGTGAGCAGCGGGAGAACAAAAGATTCTCCCCTGGCCCTCCGCCGGGGGAAGGAGGGGGCCTGCAACCACCTCCTGGGAAAAAACCGACACCATCATTGAGCAGCCCGTCTCAGGAGCACCGCTTAGCCTGGCGTTTAGCGGGGCGCGGGGCTGGAGAGGGCTGTGGCGCCTTCCTGCGGCTTCCTCCACGACGTGGCCCGGGTGAAGGCTGCTGCTGGGGCCGTGCGGGAGGGGAGGGAGCCACAGGAGGGCGCCCTCGGCGGTGAGCAGTCTGAGGTGTCTGTACCGACGGCTGGGTGGAGGCAGCAGCAGGCCGTCGGGGCAGAATATGTTTAATCGCCTCAGACTGCTTCTGTGCGGTTGAGAACTGCTGGGCAAAGTCCTCAACCGCTCCGCCGAAGAGGCCGGCCTGGGATATGGGGGCGTCGAGCAGACGGGTTCGCTCGGCGTCCCGCATATCAGCCAGGTTCAGCCACAGGTGACGCTCCTGGACCAAAGAGGTGGCCATCACCTGACCCAGGGAGCGTGAGGCCACTTTCGTCGCTCGGAGAGCGAGGTCAGTGGCGGCACGCAGCTCATTGAAGAGCCCTGGGTTAGTCCCCGCCTCGTGCATATCACTGAGCAGCTGGGCCTGGTAGACCTGCAAGGTGGTCATCGCATGCAGACCGGCAGCCGCCTGTCCTGCAGCTCTGTGAGACCTCGCCACTAGGGTGGACGAAAATCTACAGGCCTTGGACGGGTGCTTAGGATTACCACGAGATGAAGCACTCTGAGGACATAGTTGCATGGCAACAGAGCGGTCAACCGGGGGAATCCCAGTGTACCAATGGGCGGCCGCCCCATCGAGGGGAGGAAAGGCGGAGAAAGCTGACGAACGTACACGGGAGGTCAAGGGAGCCTTCCATGATTTCGTCAACTCCTCATGCACCTCTGGGAAGAATGGCATTGGGGTTGGCTGTGGCCGTGAGGCGGCAGCCGCACCCAAAAACCAATCATCCAACCGCGAGCGCTCAGGGCAGGGCGGAGGGTTCCACTCAAGCCCGATGCTCGCGGCGGCCCGGGAGAGCATGGCCTTCATCTCGGGATCTGATACGGGCAACGCTGGAGCTCCAGAAGGAGGCAACGCAGCCGCATCGTCACTTCCCGATGACTCTTGCCCGCCTTGTGATGCCGCGATCGACATCGAGTCTTCCTCTGGAGCGCCGAATGAAACACGCGGGGCATCGAAGGATGAACCCGGTAGAATCACCGCAGCACTCGCGGGTTGCAACACTGTAGAGGGGGGCGTGGTCCGAGGACGCATCGTCGGATTGTCCCACACCGTCACCCTCAAGTCACCCTGTCCACCAGCCGAAGTACAGCCTCTCGTGGAGGATGTAGATCGGGGTGTGGATGAGGGGACTCTCTCTCTCGAATGAGATCATTGAGTCTAGACCTCAGTGTTGCGATGGCCATGTTCCCACAGAAGGAACATAAGTCATCAACAAGCGCTGCTTTAGCGTGTTCTAAGCCCAAACACGCAAAGCAGCGATTGTGCCCATCAAAGGAAGACAGGAAACGACCGCACCCAGAAGAACACGGGCGAGACATCTTTAAAAAGACGTGCCACGTGCAGCTCTTTTAGAGAAAAAACTCAGCGATGCTGAGGCGACCAGGGAGAAACACACAGACTGGCAGATCACTGCTCAGATCGCAGGCAATGTGAACTCACTGGGTACCGCTGTCACACCAACACCGGAGAGTTCGCTCGTCACAGAAGATGAAGTCAGGATTTGGCTTGTGGAGTGAAGAGAAGCTCTTAGCTCCGAAGCGAAAACATATCTGCATGTTGCCGAGCGTCCTCCTTTTATACCCACGAGGTGGGGCGGGGATACGCTATGCAAATTCCGCAGACCCATGGCATTTCATCGCCATTGGCTCGTTTTATAATACACGAAGATGATTGGCTTTCTAGGCGAAACCCTCATTCGTCGTCATCCGACGTAACTCGGAGTGACTACGAAAGGGAACTTAATTTCTCTTCCACTGAGGAAAGAAAGACATGGATATATTGGCTGGCATTGGGGTGATTAAATTATTAGGAAGTTTTCATTTTGAGGTGAACTAATCCTTTAACAAGCAGATTTATTTTTTACAGACATCTTTGATCGTATTTACCAAGGGGGCAAATCATTCTGACATGCTGTCGATCAATAATAATAAATAAAAAAAATGAATAAACCGCATATTTTTAATTAATGGTGATCACATTCATTGAAATGATGAAAGATTCAACATAACATCAGGAACATGTAATAAGAATGTCAATGTGGTCAATTTTGATTTCTTGTTGACTTTAACATCCGTACCCTTATCGACTACTTCAGCTGCCCCTACATCTCTCCCTTTCACCCCGCTTGCAGTGGATTTGAAAGCCAAGCACTGGACTTATCGAGCTGTTTTTGACCCACCCCATTAGAGGTTTGAGAAGAGCTGAGTGATTTCACCTCCCCTCTTCTGCTATGTGGATATAATCTCCTAATTACTGGAAGTCTACGTGATGTTTTTCAGCCCTGCAGTTATCTGGGTTTTTATTTTATTTTTTTAATTTATCTGCATGTGTGTGTTTCATTAAAAAAGGCTTTTGAAGTAGCATCTGATGATGTGTTCAGAGAGTTCATTAATGGAATTAAACATGCCGGTGTTTCATTTATTAGATGTTTGTCATGTTTTTCTTCAGCTTAATGTTACTTTTGTAAATGAGCTGTCTTTTAACTTAAATGTATTTCTGTCTTGCCCGTTTACTGTTGCAGATGATCTCAATATTCAATAGTAGCCTAAATATGGTATGAATGAACAACGGGAGCCAGGACCGTCTTCTCTAACCAGTAACCCTATAGCGACAGTGGTAAAAGTAATATCAAAGATGGCGACATCCATTAAAACTGAAACTTTAAACTCTGAAACTTTGTCTTATCACTTTTGACACAACACAAGTCCAATCCAGCTGCGAGTTCATCCGTCAAATCTTCATTAACCGACAGTAGCTTTTATATCTGGATGGAGAGCGGAGCATTTGAGTCTGACGGGAGCAGTGACTGGATTTTAAATCTTCAGATGACACACAGCTCATATATCCATCCATCCATCGCTTACCGAAGTTACCAAAAGCACAAATGAAAACAAGCAACACACAGTAGACACTCTCTCAAACATGACGTGACTAATAGTCATCCAGTTTAGTTCCATTCACACAGCGCGGGTTTTCTGAGAATGCGGTTGTGAGTCCTGAAAATGTAGGGGTGTGAATTTGGATATAGAATGTGGTTGTCAATCCCGTAAATAACAGAACGTGTGTGACCGTAACCATATTAAGGACTCAAATACAGGACTGACAAGAGTATTCTGCTGCTGTGTGAACTTTACTCTTTACTCTTACTGTATGCCAATTGGCTCATTTGCATCTATTTTAAGGCATTTTAGCAGACAAAGTTGACGCTTAAATAAACTCCATTAAGTCTTATGAACTATGAAAAACCAACTTCAAACTAGGGCTGGGCGATATAGCCAAAAATATGATCATACAATATAGATATTTAATTATGATTAATGGGGAAGGAAATGCTTTCCACATATTTGTTATACCTTTAGAATGAATGTAATGTAAACTTGTTTATTCATAATTAAACTCCACAGAGTAGCTACCTTATAATTTAGGACCCAATGCAACCCATTTTATTTTTCCCTAAATTCTGTTTACCATTTTATTTGTTATTTTATGATTTAATACAATTTATATAAGCTTTTACAATTTAATCAAGCTTTTAAAATGTAATCAACTGAAAATATAACAATACATTTACAACGGCAAAATTAGATGCTGTACAACAGAACTGTATACATTTATACAACTGTATACATGGATAAAAAATATATTGGTTGTATGATATTCCTCAGAAATAATAATGTTATTTTTACTTTGAGGAGAACATTTTAGTATACAGTAGTGATATATTTCTGTCATAATTTCTTGAAGTGAAACTGAACTTTTATTTTGATGGGTTGTCGTGAAGATCTTTCAATCTTAGGCCCTGTTTACACCTGGTATTAAGAAGCCTTTTGGTTGATCGGATCACAAGTGGACGACACTAAATGCGTTAACATTATGGGAAGCACGCTAGCCAGACAGGATTTAACTTTTGTCGTCTGAACCCAAGTTTGGTTTAAAGATGAAAAATGCACCAAGCACAATGTTCTGTACAGTTAGCATACAGTTTGGATTGGCGGTATGGTTTTGTTCTGGGCAAGAACTCCCCGCGCATCCATGCAGCCTAGCCAGCAGGGAAAGCAGCAATATCCCCCCTTAGGGTAAACAGAACAGAACCAACATGAATGTATTGCAGATATCATTAGTTCAAGATTTTAAAGTAGGCTTCAACATAATTCTGATCCTACACTTGATTTCTCTCACCATTCCTGATTTAGTGTTTGATCTTGCGGCTTTCAGAGCAGAAACGAAAGCTGCTACTCTCTGTATGTTTTCCGTTGTCTCCTTTCATATGTAAATTGTTAACTGTAATTATTAAAGCTTATTTTGTCCATTAGATCGAAAGATCTGAAAAAGCCAACACTTCAGGATAGAAGTACTTGAAAGTGGATAAAAGAGACAGATTAAGAGATGTAGATTGGTCTCCCTCGTCTACTTGTGATCCGATCGACTAAAACGCATCTTAATACCAGGTGTAAACAGAGCCTTAGATTCAGTTTCAGTATGTTTGTTATGCTAGTTTTTCTCAAATTAAGTGGTGAAAAGCTTGTGAAGTGACGCTCAAAGCAGCTGTGGAGATGAAGTTCATGTGTTCATGTCCTCATGTGTTGAGATGGCAGACCCTGAAAACACTACGAGAGTTACATGTGTGAGTTTGTGTATCAGACGAAATCGTGAAGTTCATTCACACAGAGACGCGCAGAAATCACTTATTAGCGACATGCACTGACTAGCTGTTGTCGTGTTTATATCTGCTATGTGATAGGCTGTTAGATTGATCCATATCGAGGAAAAATGTCCAAGCTTATCATTGTTATCGACATAGACTTTATCGTGATCTCGATATGATATTGTTTATCGCCCAGCCCTACTTCCAAGCCACAAGTTTCCTCATATTACACACACACACTTTATCTATGTAGGTGTACATAAAGTATAATGTGCCTGTTAATTTTCAAGTTTATTTTGCAAACCAGGTGAGAATCCAAGCGTATTTTATCTAATCCGCAGGTCACTTTCAGCTTGACATTTATGTCCCACTGGTTCTCAGCAAGCAAGACTTCACAAACGAACCTCACATTTAAACAGCAGGCATATGAGTTGCTGAGATTCTTTACAAACTGGGAAACAATGTGTTTTTAATTCGTGTGGGAATAAGGGCATAAGTTCAGAACGTCTAGTTCCGTTTCTAGCTAATTTTTTGTGCAGTAAAGAGCACAGCCTGTCCGTGTGTGTCTACCTGTCTGTCTCTGCGCCCAGGCCGTGTTCATGGAGTCTGTGCACTGTCAAGGCTTTTCTTGGTTCAAGGCTGGTGACAGTAGACAGCTTTTCCACTGTGCATTCTCTATTTAATGAAAAATAGAATTCTAGTTGACTGTTTTGTGCAGAATTTCCAATGGATGGTTGGTTCTATTGGCTCTAATAAGTTACCAATCAGCCTGAGCAACTCTCAAAACATCCTAGCAACAGCATAGCAGCACTAACACCAAGAATACACTAACCACTACCTAGCAACCATCCGGAACATCATAGCAACACTAAGGCCGTGTGTCCATGTTGTACAAGCAGAATGTGACGGTTGGTCAGTGTTGTATTTGTCCCGCCCCTCCTCCACTGTGATTGGATGGTTGGGTAAAAAGTGACAGTGATAAGTACTGCATTTTACCCAAAGTGACCCAACTCCCGGCGACTGGTAAAAACAGCTGAGCACTCATTGTGAAATAGACGCTCAGCGCCTCGTCATACTGCTGGCATTTTGAAAACATGGCGCTCCCATTGAAAACAATTGGGAAAATACTCTAGCCTCAGGATAAAACACTTTGGTGGACACACGGCCTAAAAACAACCACCCAGAACATCCTAAAAACAGCATAGCAGCTCTATCAACCACACAAAACTTAGTAACCACTTAAAACACGCTAGGAACAGCATAGCAGCCCTAATAACCACCCATACTACCCTAACAACTACCTAGCAACCAACCATAACATCATAGAAAAAGCATAGAAGCTCTATCAACCAAACAAAACTGCCCAAAACCACTTATTAATCACATAAAACACCTTAACAACAGCATAGTGGCCATAACAACCACCCAGAATACCCTAATAACGACCTAGCAACCACCAAGAACATCCTAGAAACAGCATAGCAGCTCTACTAACCACACAAAACTCCCTAACAACCACTTAGCAAGCAACCAAAACAGCAACAGCATAGCAGCCCTAACAACCACGCAGAACACCCTAACAACCAATTAGCAAGCACTGGAACACACCTTAGCATCAGCAGAACAGCAACAACAACCTCCAAAAACACCCTAGAGCACAGGCCTTGAAAATAAAACTTTAGTTTTCTTCAGAAACTTGGAATTGTTTTGACTTTTAGAATTAGATGTTTTATTCTTTTTCATTCAATCTTATGTCTGTGCAGATACATTTAAAATTGCCCAGAAAATGATATTACCATGCACTAGAATACTTGTACTGAGTTCATCTCATTCACTTCCAACAAGCAACCTTCACTATGTGAACCGTGTCTGAAAAATCACCCATAACAATGATGCCATTAGTTCTATCAATGTGGTTATCTCCGTAATCGTGTGTAAGTCATTTGCTCGGATCCAGTGAAACATCCGTGTTGTTTCTCACTGTCAGACGTTGCCTTCTCATCTGGCAAGCTTCGGTCCTCTCCAACCAGAAGAATGACTGTCTGAATATCTTTTCCCATGCAGGCCTGACTCCTAATATAGATACATTGCTTGTTTCAAACTGTACTTATGATGAAATACAAGATCTTTTGTCTTCTATTCTGTTTCACACTTTTTTGTAGATTCATTTTATTAGTGTTTTTTTCCTCCGATGGGTATATCAGCCATTAACTTTGTGCCTTTGTTTCTCTGTCTAGCAATCCGTCTGTCTCTCTCTTTCTCTGTCGATCTGTCTGTGATTCTATCTTACTCATTGATTTTTCTTTCCTCAGAGGAAAAAAAATGCCTAAAATGAGCAATACTTGCACTTCTGAATTGTATTAAGTAGTAGTGTAAAAGGAATCTGTATAGTTTTTGTTCTAGAAGGAAAATTCAGTTTATAAGGGCCTTTTTCTCCTAAGAAGCTTTGGAAAATGTTTTTTCACCCATCTAAAGAGATACTTATTTAAAGCAGGAAGAAAGAAGCAAAAAAGATAAACAGTCTGTCTTTGTCCATATTTGATTAAATTCCCTGTGTTATTGAGCAGTATCAGTTGACACAGAAAGAATCAATATCAGTGTGATACGCTAAGGTTTTAGGTGATATCTCAAGTGAGTTTGTTTCGCTATAAATTTGAAACACATGTTAGTCTCAGATCAAAACAAGAGACAATTATTTCGCAACAATAGTCTAATGTAAAATGATACTGTGGTTGACTGTGCCTTATCTCCACTGCATCCTTGAGGTCCAGATTAATGTTTTTCTGTCATGACAACTCTTGGAGTGTTTGGCCTGGTAATGGATGTTACAGTGTTTATATGTTTGGTTTTGGCGGAATATATCTGCTATACTATTGACCAATATTACTCACATGCCGGCATTGGCATCACTGTATGAGAATTGAACTTAGCTGGACAATGACATTACTGTTCCCTTTCGAGGGAACTCGAACTGCGTCGGTTACGACACTAGGGGAACGCCCTTCAGCGTAGCGCGTCTGAATTTATGAATGAAATCGAATCCAATCCTATTGGCGTTGCGTGATGACGTAGCGTGTGACGGCATAAGCGGATGTATACAAAAGCACGCCGGCACACAGAAATGTCAGCTTTTTGCTATTCAGCAAGCACTCTGTGTGTTTGAAACTGTGAGTCTTATTTGGTGTTGTTTATCACTGTTATTCCTTCATCATGGCCGAACAGTTCAGAAAATGTGTGTCCCCCTGTCCGCGCTATCTCACGGCTGGGGACACACACGAATTGTCTGGGAAGGCAGCACGCTCAAGCAGCTCTCGAGGGGGCTGCTTGCGCTCACTGGGAATTCTTATCAGTGAGAGTGCTGCGCTCTCGTTTGGCTTTGTTTACTGATGATGGCCAAATGCGTTCTCCCCGCGGTTCAGGTCCCGCATCTACCGAGGCAATGCGGCCGCTTAGATCGTGGAGATCGCAGAGAGATCTTTTAGGCGACAGGGGGACTCCCGAGGCACTTTCCCACTCTTCGTCTGAAAGCTCAGGTTCCACTATTCCCCGTTCGAGAGCCCGCACCGCGGCTTCTCCCGTTCGGGATGACGACCCCGTATTACAGCTCTCTAATTCCGAGGAATTAAAAGTGCTCAGCGTTGGGGAGGGGGATCCTAATGAGAGACACAATACTGTTCAGCCTACACCCAGTTATGATGAGTTAGTGGAGGTTTTAACGCGGGCTTGGCCACAAGAATGGCAGGAAAATCGTGGGGGTTAGAGATAAGGGATATGGGATGATGCCTTGGGTTGAGGAAGCACTAGCTAGCTACCTTTCACCTGACATTGCGTCATCCTTGAAAACACCGGCGTTGCCTTCTAAGCCTTGCCGCACCACATCAGCTTTGGTGGGCAGAGCTTATATGGCAGCGGGGCGAGCTGGTGCGAGCCAGCACACAATGGCTATTTTGCAGGCCTACCAAGCCGACCTGTTGAGGGACATGGACCAGGGCGAGGGTCCCTCTGCTGACAATATAGCAGAGCTTCGCAGGGCCACAGATTTTTCCCTCCGGGTTACCAAGGAGACGGCCCGTGCCATCGGTCGCTCCATGTCAGCTTTGGAAAACCACGGAGAGACATCTGTGGCTCAACCTGTCTGGGATTAAGACAGGTTGAGCCACAGCCTGTCTTTCTCCTTGATGCACCCGTTTCAGCTTCTGGTCTGTTTGGGGAAGCTATTAACACTGTAGTGGACAGGTTTCAGGAATGCTAAGAAGCAGGGTGAAGCATTTAAACAGTATCTCCCTCGCCGTTCAAGGTCCAGGAGGGCGGCTGCTAGAGAACAGCCACAGCCGTCTTTCAGTTCCTGTCATCGCCAGGCACAGAAAGCGAGTGTCGCTTCTAGAGCTCCCCCTAATAAACCTTGGGACTCTAGACGTCGCTCGTACCCGCAGCCTCCTGAGAGGGCGGATCTGAAGACCATCCTCCAGTACAAAAAGGTTAAGGGAAAGAGGTCCTGACTTATATGAGACCTCAAAGGGCAGAGGATTGGTTTGTCACGATAGATCTAAAAGTCGCCTACTTTCACATCTCCATCCTTCCACAGACCTTTGCTTTCGGGGGCGAAGCTTACCAATATCGGGTTCTTCCATTTGGCCTAGCACTCTCCCCTCGCACCTTTACCAAGTGTATGGATGCAGCTCTAGCAGCCCTGAGGCTCGAGGGCATCAGGGTGCTCAATTACATCGATGACTGGTTGATATTGGCCCAGTCGCAAGAGCTGGCGATTCGGCATTGAGATGTCGTCCTAACCCGCATCCAGAGCCTGGGGTTGAGACTCAACATGAAAAAGAGCGTGTTGACACCAGCCCAGAGAACCTCGTTCATGGGAGTGGTGTGGGACCCGGTCACGATGCAGGCACAGCTGTCTCCTGCTCAGATCGAGTCTATCCTGACCACGGTGTCAAGGATAAAGCTAGGCCAGGCCGTCACTGTCAAACACTTTCAGAGAGTGTTGGGTCTCATGGCAGCAGGGTCCAGCGTGATACCTTCTGGCCTGCTACACATGAGAGCTTTACAGTGGTGGTTGAGAACCAAGGGGTTTTCCCCTAGGGGAAATCCGTTCCGCTTGATAAGGGTTACGCGCAGATGCCTTCGTTCCCTGTCAATTTGGATGAAGCCTTGGTTACTGTCCCAGGGTCCCAAATTGGGAGTGTTATGTCGAGTGTTATGTTAATAGAGTATCTATTTCGACAGATGCCTCCCTCACGGGCTGGGGCGCGGTCATGGACGGACGCTTTTTGAGAGGTCCCTGGCAGGACCATCATTCCTCTTAGCACATAAATTGCCTAGAAATGTTGGCGGTGTTCCGGGCTCTGAGGAGCTTCCTGCCAGACCTCCATGGTCGCCATGTCCTCGTGAGAACCGATAACATGTCGGTGGTGTCTTATTTGAATCGCCAGGGGGGTCTGAGGTCGTGCCCTCTGTGCAGACTGGCGCATCAGATCCTCCTGTGGTCCCAGCAGAGACTATCGTCTCTTTCAGGGGTTTCTATACATGACATATGTGAGGCGACTGGCTGGGCCACTCCGCACACATTCATGAGGTTTTACAGTCTGGACCTTCCCTCTACGACCGGTGCACGAGTGCTTTCGTCCTAGGTTGTGCCTGAAGACAGCTTCACACTAGGATGAGCAGGGTTCGTTGTGGTACAGTGGGTATCTCGTTCCCCTAGTGTCGTAACCAACGCAGTTCGAGTTCCCTCGAAAGGGAACGTCTCGGGTTACGTATGTAACCCTTGTTCCCTCAGAAAGGGAACGAGACACTACATCGGTTCGCCACACCTCACCCCGCCTGGAGCACTTGCTTCATAGCAAAAGCTGACATTTCTGTGTGCCGGCGTGCTTTTGTATACATCCGCTCATGCCGTCACACGCTACGTCATCACGCAACGCCAATAGGATTGGATTCGATTTCATTCATAAATTCAGACGCGCTACGCTGAAGGGCGTTCCCCTAGTGTCGTAACCGACGCAGTGTCTCGTTCCCTTTCTCAGGGAACAAGGGTTAAATACGTAACCCGAGACGTTTTCTCCAGAGCAGCTTTATAGATAAATGAACTAAATTAATAACTTTTTACAACAGAAATGAATCAACACTGCACTTACTTAAGCTGGACAATAACACTATTTTCACTGCTGTACAGCCACAAACTTTCTTTTCCTGTTATCACCGTAAAGCTGCTTTGAAACAATCTGTATTGATAAAAGCGCCATAGAAATAAAGGTGACTTCACACTGCTGCTGCTGCTGAGCAAATACGGGACTTGCTACTGCCAATACATACATGACACTCTGCTGTGAGCAAGAAAGACATACTGCTACTGTACAATATAGAGTACATAAATTACCCATAGCAGATATATACAGGTGGAGCTGGGGAAGGTGGAGGGTTTCTGAAAGAGCGCAGGAACTGCTACAGAAAATGCTGACCAGTATTTGAAGGCTGAGCAGCGAGCTCATTGGCTACTGATACAGCAGGAACCAATCAGCTGTGCCCTATAGAGAATGATGTGATTGCAAGCAGATTGGGGTTAGATTTTCATGGCAGAACTTCATATATGGATGAATCTCACTGAATAAAAACGTCACCAAAACAAAAAGACGACAAATAAGTAATTATATTTTGCATCGGCCCACTACGATTTTTTGGATTATATATATATATATATATATATATATATATATATATATATACTTTTTTATGAGAATAAAGCATGGAAAATAATTTCCCTCACAAATAAAATATTATTTTAATACACAGATAAAGATGTTAAATGAATAAACAAATGGTTATTCCCATTAGATTCACAGTACTGTAATATAATTATCTGATCATTTTACTATTTATAATAATTTGTTTTGTATCAATAAAGTAATTAAAGTTTATTATTATGTTATTGTAGTTATGTGTATTACATAAATGCATATATATACTGTATGTATTTTTTTTTCTTTTCTTTTTCTAAAAACAGACTTGATTTTCTTTATGAAACATTTTTTAATTGTTTTTTTATTGTGATTGTGGTGTGATACTGTATGATCCAGATATGTTCTTGAGAAAGTTTGTTAAACATATTTAAACACTTGTAAAACTCTGTTTCCACTTTATCCATTAGTGGGTTATTTCCCAAAGTCAGTTTTGTTTTGACTAGACAAATAAAAATGTACACACACTGTAGCTTTCTTTTTATATTAGATTTAATGAAAATCCTCAAAACCAGGTGAATAAATCTATATCATAAGGACCTTCTGTCAAAGTCTGAATCCAAAGCCTTGTGGCTCTCACACTCTAATAGTGCTGATTTCTAAAAGAGATGCTAAAAGATTGTTACTAATGGATCTGTGGTGTTAAAGGTCTGAAAAAAATCACGGTTGCCAGAGTGATAAAGAGAAAAAGGTGACAGCGAGCAGAGAGAAACAGAGTGTAAAGGTGGCTGGATAGGACCAAACAAAGACAAGTAAAAAGAAAAAAGATGAGACAGATGGATGAAAGAAGGAGGGACAACACTGACTTATCATCCAGACAAAGGCTCCAATCATGCACCTAATTTAAGGTCGTCCTGTGCTCTGTCTAATTAACTATTTACCAGCTCATCCATCATGAGCTCTATTCAACTTCTTACAGAGACCTCCTCTCCAGATTAAAGGATAAATGTTTCATTACCATGGGCGTGTTCAGCTAAAAATGGTCGCTATAGCTGTAGCGTTCATTTTCGAGTTTTGTAATGAGAAAATAAAAGAGGTTGAACTTGAATCACCATTAATTTTTTTCCTAAGAAAAGAGAATGGCCAACGCAGCTTGAAAGAGGAGCACAGGCTCATTTGTTAGCTTAAAGCTTTACGTGTTTGCTTTGAAAGGGAGAAAGTGTTGTTTGTCTGGAGATAGAGGCGGAGTTAATCCTCAGAGGGACGCTTTACTGCATGTCCACCTCTTGACAATTACGCTGTAAGTTCCAAGGCACCGTGTTCACCGCAATTAGATCCTCCTCACAGGCAATATCTGAAATACATTTACATATGATCGTTTATGCAGACTTTAATGCAGACAAAAGTAGTTGATCAAACAATACTGTACCTGCCCAGGAGGAGCACTAATTAACAGAGCTGGACGGTACGATATGTTCCAGTGTATATAGATTGTAATGGAGAAAATGGGCCAATTTTGCTTTACCATTATAATGTGGTAGATGTATTTATGAGGTTATAAGTATGCAGACGTATGCTTTATTTTACAAATGACAGCGAGGTACATGCAGTAATGCACAAAAACAAGGACACAGGATGAGGAGGATGATGTTTACAATAGTTTGTCACTTAAAAAAGAAGTTACAGTGAGAACTAACAAATTAGTTGTCTACATTATTGGAATTATATGGAAGCTTGTTTCCGATTTAATTTTGTATTCACCGAATAAAAAATAAAAAAGGTAATTGCGACTTTTTATCTAAACATTCTTACTTTTTTCTTGCAATTGCGTGATATAAAGTCGCAATTGTGTTATAAAGGCTAAACAAATCAGAATTGCGAGACATAATCTCGAAATTGCGATTGTTGCAATTCTGACTTTTTTTGTAATTGCAAGTTTATATCTCGCATTTCAAGTACTAGTCTTTTTCTATACGTTTTTTTCTCAGAATTGCGTGTTTATATCTCACAAATCTGTTATAATTCTCGCAATTGCGTGTTATGAAGAATTGCGAGATATAAACTTGCAGTTCTAAGAAAAAAGTTAGAATTGCAAGATATAAGCTCGACAATTGCAAGAAAAAAAGTCTGAATTGTGAGGTAAAAAAGCTAAATGATATAAATTACACATACTGTGATTTTGATCAAATTGCCCTGTAATGCAGGAAATATAAAGTATTTTTTTACCCAGAATAATAATGTTTGGAACTCTGATATTAAAAACTGCACAATTTTATGAATTTTCATAAAATGGAGTCAAAATTGTCCATACCCATTACGACGATCCTCAAAGATTTAATTTCTCCTCAATTTCAATTTGAAATCACGCAAAAGTTGTTCCAGTTTCATTCTACGCTATAGCTCAAAGCATTTTAATAGTCAAAAGCTGCATTAACCGAGAAGTTACAGCAGCTGGAAACGTAATTTCACACCTTCAACTATGACTTAAGCTTATTCTGCTAAGAATAACTTCAAATTTAACAATATCCACATTTTGTCATTCACAAGACATCCAGTGTTGACTGCAAAGCATCATTAAACTGCATCTCTAAAGGTCACTCGATTGATGCGGTTTGGTCATTCGGTTGAACACAGAGCTTGCAATAGTATGTGAGATTACCTGAATAAATGAACCTATTGCAGTGGATTCAGTTCATTTAGAGGGATTTGATGAGCGTCTATTGAGTCTCTCACCACGCCTGCAATACTTTCCCACTATATGCGATGGAATTATTTATTAATTTTTGAGAAAGATTGAATCCACAAATGTTGTATAACGCAGCATCAGCCACACACAGCTTTGACAGTTTGAAGCCCACAAGATACAGGAAGCTGGTATTTTCAGTATTCTTATTATATTATTCAATGTGTTTCCATCATCCTGGAATCCATACAATTACATAATGTGTCAAGGACAAACCCACACGAAATTTGCTCTTGGTTGCTCTTTCATAGCTCATAAAACTTAAGTTAAACATATTTTGAGAATTCCATTAAGTATCAACGACGTCCCTCCTAAAATCCTAAAAGAAATACAAAATAGACACACATGAGTCAATTGTTAACACACAGTATGAGTATAGAGCAATAAAATCAAAGCCGCACACTCACAAGATGAGTTCTTGTTGAAATGTCATTAAAATCAATTTCATTTTGAGATTTTTTGAGATCACTTCAGAAACTCACACACTTTTTGTTTTCTCTCAAAATATGAGACACAAGAGCAAAACTCTATTTGATCTTTCTTTTGAGAGAAGATATTTTATTTCACCAAAGTGAAAGGCATGGTGGAAATGGCATATGCTTGGAAACATATTATTGTTTATTCTTAAACCTGTTGTTGTTGTTGTTTTATGTATATATACATATATAATTTATTTATTCCCCATTATATTTATTCTCAACATTTTTGAATATATTTGTAGGGATGTTTTAAAATGAGGATGCAAATATGTGTATATTATATATTTTATAATTATGTGTTTACCTATACTATATTTTTAATTATGAATATATGAATTTCCTTGTGATAAATACAGTATATATATATATATATATATATATATATATATATAAGAATGAATTAATAAATTAAAATAAAACAAATAAAACTGATTCTAACTACACAGTATAAATGACAGTTGAAAATCCAGGCCGACTTGATTGGTTGAGTGTGATGCTTTCAAAATTAAACCTCTCAACTGGTGCACACATCATTGCACACAACTGAAAAAAAAAAAAAAAAAGATCACTAAGCCCTATCGTGATGTTTGAAATCTCAGCACTATCCAGACCACAGCTAGCCTGATTCATCCTGTGTCAACCCATGCGACTTCATAACAGCTAATCCTCTTTTTTTACACCTGCGAGTAGCAGATGAAGCTCTGTATCAGAGAGACCTCTCAGCAAAATGAGTCTCCATTCAACAGAGCTCTCTCTGAAAGTCTGCCATGTATTCTGATCATCCTCGTCATTTGGTTGGATAATAAGAGACTGGAGTGGAAACCACTTGTTTGCCGTCTGTGTAAATATGTATAGTTCTGAAGAGGGTCTGGTTGAGAGTGACAGTCTGAAGGAAAGTTATTAGACAAAGCCTTCTTCTGAAAGCTCACCACAATGAATTAGCTTCCCCCGTTTCTGCTGGAGAGCTGCAGGCTATGTTTCCTGCAGTTTAAATATGTTTTTCGATGGACTCGAGAAAATGGATTGTTTACAGCTGCTTTTCTGAAACAAAAACCTCTTGGAGAAAAACGCTATTCTGACATTGGCTCAAAACACAACTGCAGAGCCACTCTAATCATTCTAATTCTCCTTCAGGCAAGAATCAATGGCATTGGCCTAATGATATCAAACCTATTGGGTTTTCTCAGAATGTGCCATATTTTAATTTGAAAGCAAGTACAAATTTAATTTGTGAGTTTGAGCAGATGGGAAGATTTTCAGTGGATCGTTTAAGTATTTTTTGGTTATGACTTTATTGTGTTGTTTTTGTCTTCATTTTGGAGCTTGACAGTCATGTCATCAGGAACTTGGGCAATAACTAATGGCTATTTTTATAATTGATTAATTGATAAATTATTTCTTATTTCTTACTAATCAGATAATATTCAGATATTCTGCCAATGTACAGATAGATGCGCACAAAAGATCTAGCTACAATGCATATTACAATAAAAAAACATACAATAAATATATATTTGTGTCAACCCTTTTAAAGCCAGTATTTAATTCAATAAATTAGGAGTCAGAAAACATTCATAAAGCATAAACATTCAAAATGTATTTTTCTTTTTCTCTTTTGTCCTACTGAAAAGATAACAGTTTGATGTGGGCAAGTAAATAATAAAGTATAATAAAAAATGACAAAGGTTTTTCTATATACTATTGTTCACTCATAAAAAAATAAATATTATTATAAAATATGTGACTACAGCTTAGAAGAGGCAAAAATCAGACAAACAAAGAGAATGAGAGAAAAAGCTTTCTGCAGAGGGCTGTCACCACTCAATACCGTCTTGCTCTTGCTTTAATTACAGGATTCACAGCAAAAAAAACAAAAACATACGTCATTTATCCTCCAAATACCAATAGATTTAAACAAAACTGAATGGAAATGAAGACATCTTATTCATTTTCCTCTCTCTACCCCAGCAAAACCATCTGCGCGACTAGACTACCCCTCTTTCTCATCCTTAACGCTCTCCGTCTCTCTATGATGGAATATTTAATGTGTTTTTCAGTTCAATCAGGTTAGCTCAGCGAGACGGGAGGGGCCACGGAAACCCAATGGGTCTAAACAGTGTGAAGTACGTGTCCATCTGGCATCCTACACAACATCACAACTCCTGTGAGAAAGCACACCGTGAGGAAACACACAAGATGGGTCACGCATTAAACACTGCACTGCAACCTTTTTTCTTTTCTTTTTTTTTTTACTTTAATTAATGCAATACCTTTTGCATTGTGGCAAAGAATGACACTAGAGTGCATTGCTTGCCGGACGAGAGTTGTGTAGTGAGCTGCTTCCATCCTTTTTAGTCGCTGCTGTATATGGGTGGAGCACTGCTGTTTTTTAACACCTCCTAGTGCTTCTTGTGATGTGATCTTTAGTTAGATCTGCTCACGAACTCACAGGTGCGAGCACAACAACAAGCATCATCAAGTTCTTTGTTAAATCCTAATTAGACCATGGATAATGCAGAACAAATGTGTTGCAACCATTTTTCTACAGTGCCCTAATAAAGCTCTGCTGTCCTCTTTGGGTTGAAAACAGCAAAACAGGAAGCTGAACTAAACTCAAGTCTTTATGTTCTTTATTTCAGAATTACTGTCTGATGTAGAATGTAAACCAAATGTGAGACTTAACACCAATACAACTTGATAGAATTTCAGTTAGTCAGTTAATGTTCATGTGTAATCCCCGTGACATATTTGTCAATAAATACAAGTGCAAACTACAGAATATTGCACTGAAAATTTTCTTTTTGGTTTTACTATTTTGTAATAAGTGCATTAAATTGATTTATCTATAACATATATCTTGAGCTACTCATTTATATATATATATATATATGTGTGTGTGTGTGTGCTCAATTCTAATGCCTTAAGTCAGAATACCCATCCACATCATGCCAATTCTACTTGTATGCCACTTTTTGTATGTAGTATACGCAGTTGCATGCTAATAAGGAAAACGTTCAGGATGTTAGATTTTTCTTTCCCTTTCTTCAGATACTGGTATTGAATTCGCTAAAATACCAGTTGTACGTTTGATAACTATAATAATATTGTAGATCAAATTAAATACCAAATACCAACATAGAACGCAAAACAGCATCAACAGAACTATACGCGCCACAATCAATTACCAACAACAACTATTTGCAATCCTCGTCCGCTCCATTCATTGTCCAGCCCTACGTAATTAAATATTCGGGTGTAAAAGCCAATGACCACTCCCCCAAACACCATATGCAAATAAGTAGACATGACCGCAGCTGAAACAACTCAAATTGACACAGTAGGCTACGTATATTTCAAACCCCTTTATTATTACTCACCAAAAAGTAAAACGTGTTCAAATAGATAAAATTACGGGCGAGAAGAGTCTCATCTCCGGTAGGAAACTACTAACCGACCTTAACCATACGAAAACCCTGCATTAACATATTCAGGTGCACCTATAGCTCGCGCATCCCTTCATGATCGCGCATTGGCGAGTTGAGAAACATGCATAACTGCACGAGCCAGCAATTGTGGTTCTTACTGACAGACTGTTTTCAGTGGGACAGACTGACGTGTCAAACTAGGATGCTTTATTAACGAAGTGGATGGAAGCAGAAAATTATCGTTTTCTATGGAGAGTTCTGAATATGACCAAAGCGATTCAATATTTAGCTACAATATGTTCCGGGGTACAAGCAGCCTTTTCGTCCGTGACTGACATTTGGTGATGCTCGCGGCGTAGCGTAGCCTATATAAATGCGGCTGTTAAAATATATATTAAATAAACAATAAAGAATTCAACAAATATAACTTTTTTTAAAATTATTTCCGTGACTTACCCTCAACAATTAAAGTCTTCATGTTTTATGAATATATCCAGTAAATGAGTAATCCCAGAAAGAGGTCCCCGTTGGACTGGAGAAGACGGTGTTTTCCTCGCTGTGGTAAATTTGAATAATTTGCAAACCTCACGGAAGATGAACCACCATCATCCCTGTCGTTAAAACTTTAGCCGACGGTCGCCGGACAGGCGCGGGACGGAGAGCAGCGTCTCCCGGTGGTTCCTCTCTCAGTCATTTGGGCAGAGACACAATCACAGTAATATCCAAACTCAAATATCGGCTTCTGCCGAAGAGGACCGGCCCGGAGGAATGCCGAAACCTGGTGAAAGTCACACTGGAAGAGGATAAACTACTGTCAGGATGAATCCATATAGGCTGTAGCCTATGGCACATTTCCGGTGAAAGCAGAAGTATTCCAACGACCCGAGTGTCCGTGCAGCCGCGCGGGAGGAACGGGAAGAGGCTGTGGCGCCGTGTGCGTGTGTGTGAGAGAGAGAGAGAGAGAGAGAGAGAGAGAGAGAGAGAGAGAGAGAGAGAGAGAGAGAGAGAGAGAGGTGCATGTGTGTGGGAGTGTGTGTGTGTGTGTGTGTGGAGTGTCGAGAGAGAGAGAGAGAGAGAGAGAGAGAGAGAGAGAGAGAGAGAGAGAGAGAGCTAAGAGATGAATACGGGTCATTTTTCCAGACATTTGTCTAAACATCAACAGAAATGTATGTAAAATTTTGATGAAAACAAACAAATTGTGTGTGTATATATATATATATATATATAGATAGATAGATAGATAGATAGATAGATAGATAGATAGATAGATAGATAGATAGATAGATAGATAGATAGATAGATAGACAGATAGATAGATAGATAGATAGATAGATAGATAGATAGATAGATAGATAGATAGATAGATAGATAGACAGACAGATAGATAGATAGATAGATATACAAAGAGGAAAATTCTGTCATCTTTTACTCACCCTCAGGCTGTTCCAAACTCTGCTGAACACAAAAGAAGATATTTAGAAACCAAACAGTTGGTGATCCCCATTGACATCCATAGTATGGACAAAATAGGCTACTATGGATGTTGTCAGGGTCCATCAACTGTTTGGTTACCCATATTTTTCAGAATATCTTTTGTGTTCAGCAGAAGATAAAAAAAAAACATACAGGTTTGGAGCAACAGAATTTTCAGTTTGGGGTGAAATATCCCTTTAAGATCTTAATATTCTAGTGTTTTCTTTATATTTATATGTATATATAGACATACACACACACACACACACATATATATATATATATATATTTATTTATTTATTTATTTATTTATGTATTCATCTAAAATAGTAGTATAATACTTGACTTATCTTAAAATGTAATTTCACAATACTGTACCCAGATAGTAGTGCAAATAAAGCTCAACTGAATTAAATTAAAAATATATATTATAAAGGGAGAGGGAATTGTGGGGGTTTTTTTGGTCAAAAATGGGGGAGAGATAGAGAGAGAGAGAGAGAGAGAGAGAGAGAGAGAGAGAGAGAGAGAGAGAGAGAGAGAGAGAGAGAGAGAGAGAGAGAGATTAATGTTTTATAGCACAGGAGCAGGAATAGAGCACTAATGAATCTTTTATAGATTTCAGATGCTTTGACGTGCAGAGAATCCATTTGTATAAAACGAAAGCATTCCTGCACATATATACACACAGAATTATAAACACAGACGCCTGATGACATGTAAACTTTTAGAAAACTATGTTTTATTAACAAAGTTGGGTAGGAGCACGTTCAGATAATCTAACCAATCAGCTCGAGAGGAGGCTTATATAGAGAGCCGACTTACCCCAGTTCCACAACAGTTTTCCAGCATCCCTCCTCCAACCCAACTCCTCACTCCATTATTCCTATCCCATCCAGGGATAGGGGGAGGAGTACTTTGGGTCCGGGCCAAATTCTGAGCTCGGAGCCCTCTCCCTGGACACCATGCCAAATACGCATATTCCATGTACTTATTTGTAAGTATAAACTAGTGAATTGCTCCTGCATTTATTTTACCTAAACTGACTGGTTTTAAATACTAATAGTTATACTCAATCTACTAATACTCTAAGGAACCTTGCAATTTGTCAACTAACTCTCATTAAAGTTAGTAAAACGTCTAAAGTGGACCATTGAAATAAAGTGTCAGCCACATATCAACAAATTCCTTTGCCTTCATTTAACACACTGCTCCATAAATCAACTGTCTCTGTTGAAAAAAAAAACATACAGTTGTGAAATATGAGATGTTCGAACCAGAAAGATGACATTCGAGTTTAATGACTTTGAAGGCCTCTTATGTTACAGTCATACAAAAAGATTTTGGGCTATCCATAGATCTGTTTTCTCACCTCACAGACTTCTGTGAATTATCTAATGGTTAGGTGTCTCCAATGAGCACAGCAAAGGAAAATCAACATGCAAGAAGTGCAAAAAAAAAAAAAAAGAAGCTATTGCTAAATCAGGCTTTCACTTCCACTTATTTGCATTTATGTTGTGGTAAAACATTGCCAAAGCACTGTAAACATTAAGCTTATATACTTATATATGCATTTGTTTCAAAATGTACAACAACAAAAATACTATTCACTAAAAAATAAATAAACAACATGCAAAGAGGATCTCAGACTTTCTGCAAAATATCTCCTTTAGTGTTCCCCACCAGAAAGACATGAGAATGAATATATAAGTACTTTCATTTCAGGTGGACGTGGTCTTTAACAGTGCACAAAACAGTTGCATTCAATTTACAGTTGTATAGGCATACATTTATATATGGCTCCTCATGGAATAATGCAGCATCCAACTAATTTTGTCTATGAATACACAATACCTTGAGGATTCTCCGAAGGTGTTGATTGTGCTGTATTTGAGATTGCCTTTAATACTGAGCAATAATTGAGCCTGTGGCTACCAAACACATTTTGCTCTAACAAATTAGTGCTAGAGTGTAATGAGCAGTGCCAGATTGTGGATGCAATACAGTGTGTAAACTTGAAAAGTGGATGAAATTAGCATGTTAATACACAAAAAAATATTAACCTGATTAAAAAATCAGGGATATTGTTTTAGGCAGAATACCCCCCCCCCCCCCCCCCCCCCTCCTCCTCCTGATTCAAAAATCAGGGATATTGTTTTAGACAGAAGACTGTACTGTCATAAAATTGTAACTTATTAAGTGCATTTCATATAATTTATTTATATACCTTGTCCTGATTACAAAGAACAAAGTTCAAACTCTGTTACAGTCTACCTCTATTATTTATTTGACTCTTGTCTGAGTGTATGTCCTTGTGGCTTTGTTATGTTCACTTCTCACAATACTATTTTTAGTCACTAGAAAATTACCATGATATTGATATATTTCATTTTGGAAAAAAAGTGACTGTTTTGAAATAAGTGTTGATTATAACTCTTGTGACAACTTCCTATTGTGACAAGACAGGTCTCCCCTTGAGAGAAATCCTTGAAGGGACTTAGAAAAGAACATCAAATATGCACCGCATGGCATGCTAAATTACTTCTTAAAGATTGTTTTAAACACAAACATACATTATTTACGATGGCCACAATTTCAAACTAATCCCTTCTCAAGTCTTGAAGAGTTGAAGTGATGAAGGGGCTTTAAGATTACAGAGAGAGAGCTTTCATGCTAGGAGCTGTTTTCAACCATTTCCATCAGCCACGTCCAGAACTTCCTGCTGGCTGTTTTCTTTGTGTCAAATCACAAATCACAAATATTAGTTAGGGATCTGCTTGCATGTGAAGAAATCAGGGTTGGTGAAAATATGCTCTGTGAATCATGCGTTTATAGTATTCCTGAAGCTCCCGTCTAACTGCAAATTCCTCAAGGGATCTTCATTTATCCAATCATGCAGGCTTTTTATTTTTTTTAATTTTTTTTTGTACAATTTTGATTATATCACGACACATCAGTCAAAGTATTATAAAATCTAATAAAAACACATAAGCCTAAAATGTAGGTAATAAACTGATTTTTATGCACGACGGACAGACAGAAAAGCAGACAGAAAGATAGAATGGTGGATAGAACGATAGAATGGTAAATAGAATGGCAAATAGAATAAACGAAAGACAGACCAAACAAACAAAGGAACAACAGACAGATAGATAGATAGGCAGACAGACAAAAAAATACACGAAAGACAAATAGACAGACAGAACAAATGAACGGATGACAGAAAGACAGGCGAACAAATAAAATAAACAAAACACAAATAGACAGATGGAACAAACTAACAGACAGACAGACAGACAGATAGATAGATAGAGAACGAAGACAGACAGACAGACAGACAGACAGACAGACAGACAGACAGACAGACAGACAGACAGACAGACAGACAGATAGATAGATAGATAGATAGATAGATAGATAGATAGATAGATAGATAGATAGATAGATAGATAGATAGATAGATAGATAGATAGATAGAGAACGAAAACAGACAGACAGACAGATAGATAGATAGACAGATAGACAGATAGATAGATAGATAGATAGATAGATAGATAGATAGATAGATAGATAGATAGATAGATAGATAGATAGATAGATAGAGAACGAGAGAACGAAGACAGACAGACAGATAGATAGATAGATAAGGAACGATAGAGAATGAAGACAGAGATAGATAGATAGATAGATAGATAGATAGATAGATAGATAGATAGATAGATAGATAGATAGATAGATAGATAGATAGATAGATAGATAGATAGATAGATAGATAGATAGATATTCTGACTTGCTGACTCACACATTTCCACTGTCCTTTAAAAAGCTTTTCCAATAACACTCATACAACATAAATCTCATAGGACAGGAAATGCAGGATCAATGGTGAGCGTTTCTGCACTAATTACAGACTCTGTTCCTCCACTGCAATCCTTTTCATTTAACAAGCATTCACACACAATCAGACGAGACAATCCTATCCCCCATCATTTGTCGGCATGACACAGATCCGCCACGCAAAGCTCCTCTGTCATGGCTTACTGTGCGCAGTGACCTCTGCACTGAGTCCATGCCCAGATAGACATCCTCCTGCACAGTGACACTGTTACCGTTAAAAGCCTGTGACAGCTTATTCTCCTCAGCGGCCTAGAAAGACAATATCCATGATGGAACTGCCCCGCGTTGCTGTCCAAAACTCATTAACACATTGGAATAAAGACAATGTAGACTTGTTCACATTAAGTTGAAATTACACCGCCCCTGTCTTCCACTCTCGCTCCCTTTCTCTACTTTTAATTTTGTCTTTTTAATTAGATTTTCAATCGCTGCTGTATAAATTAGCTTACCTTAAGAAAAATGGCCTGCCTTCGTCCACTGCATGCTTCAAAAGTTCTTCTATAATGAACTTAGTATCAGACAGATTGGACACTTTGTATTCTACATGTACACACTATACTCTAGAGGACGGTGGCACCAGCTGTGGCTAAGTTTCAACATAGACTAGTTGTGACTGGTTAGGAAATATATTTGCTTTGCACCATTAAACATAATAGAAACTTACCTCTAGCGCTTATGACCTACTATTTACGTTCTGCCTTAAGAACAAATAATCACATTAAGAATATAGAAAACACACTCTGAAAGTTACAAAAGCTGTCACTGGGGTGGTACCCTTTCAAAAGGTATCAATATGCACCCTTAAAAGTTTTGTTCACCCAAAACTGAAAATTCTGTAATTATTACTCACTCTGATGTCTTGGCAAAACCATAAGACTTTCGTTCAACTACAGAACACAAATGAAGATCTTTTTGATGAACTCTGAGAGCTTTCTGTCCCTCCATTGACAGCTACGGAACTATGATTTTGAAGCTTCAGAAGGTGTTTAGCTATTTAGTCCAAAAATACAGAATCACTTTATATGATGAACAGATTGAATTAAGGCTTTTATTCACATTTAAATATTGAAAAGTGAACGTAAACCGAAGCAAAACCGAACCTGCTTGACACATGAGAACAAACCTCATTGGTTCTTGAAGAAGCTCAAAGGTCCTGTGCAACACGAGAATGAACCTCATTGGTTCTTGCAGAAGCTCAAAGGTCCTGTGCAACACGAGAATGAACCTCATTGGTTCTTGCAGAAGCTCAAAGGTCCTGTGCAACACGAGAATGAACCTCATTGGTTCTTGCAGAAGCTCAAAGGTCCTGTGCAACACGAGAATGAACCTCATTGGTTCTTGCAGAAGCTCAAAGGTCCTGTGCAACACGAGAATGAACCTCATTGGTTCTTGCAGAAGCTCAAAGGTCCTGTGCAACACGAGAATGAACCTCATTGGTTCTTGCAGAAGCTCAAAGGTCCTGTGCAACACGAGAATGAACCTCATTGGTTCTTGCAGAAGCTCAAAGGTCCTGTGCAACACGAGAATGAACCTCATTGGTTCTTGCACAAGCTCAAAGGTCCTGTGCAACTCGAGAATGAACCTCATTGGTTCTTGCAAAAGCTCAAAGGTGCTGTGCAACACGAGAATGAACCTCATTGGTTCTTGCAGAAGCTCAAAGGTCCTGTGCAACACGAGAATGAACCTCATTGGTTCTTGCAGAAGCTCAAAGGTCCTGTGCAACACGAGAATGAACCTCATTGGTTCTTGCAGAAGCTCAAAGGTCCTGTGCAACACGAGAATGAACCTCATTGGTTCTTGCACAAGCTCAAAGGTCCTGTGCAACTCGAGAATGAACCTCATTGGTTCTTGCAAAAGCTCAAAGGTGCTGTGCAACACGAGAATGAACCTCATTGGTTCTTGCAGAAGCTCAAAGGTCCTGTGCAACACGAGAATGAACCTCATTGGTTCTTGCAGAAGCTCAAAGGTCCTGTGCAACACGAGAATGAACCTCATTGGTTCTTGCAGAAGCTCAAAGGTCCTGTGTAACACGAGAATGAACCTCATTGGTTCTTCCAGAAGCTCAAAGGTCCTGTGCAACACGAGAATGAACCTCATTGGTTCTTGCAGAAGCTCAAAGGTCCTGTGCAACACGAGAATGAACCTCATTGGTTCTTGCAGAAGCTCAAAGGTCCTGTGCAACACGAGAATGAACCTCATTGGTTCTTGCAGAAGCTCAAAGGTCCTGTGCAACACGAGAATGAACCTCATTGGTTCTTGCACAAGCTCAAAGGTCCTGTGCAACTCGAGAATGAACCTCTTTGGTTCTTGCAAAAGCTCAAAGGTGCTGTGCAACACGAGAATGAACCTCATTGGTTCTTGCAGAAGCTCAAAGGTCCTGTGCAACACGAGAATGAACCTCATTGGTTCTTGCAGAAGCTCAAAGGTCCTGTGCAACACGAGAATGAACCTCATTGGTTCTTGCAGAAGCTCAAAGGTCCTGTGCAACACGAGAATGAACCTCATTGGTTCTTGCACAAGCTCAAAGGTCCTGTGCAACTCGAGAATGAACCTCATTGGTTCTTGCAAAAGCTCAAAGGTGCTGTGCAACACGAGAATGAACCTCATTGGTTCTTGCAGAAGCTCAAAGGTCCTGTGCAACACGAGAATGAACCTCATTGGTTCTTGCAGAAGCTCAAAGGTCCTGTGCAACACGAGAATGAACCTCATTGGTTCTCGGACGTCAAGCGAACATGCTTTAGCTTCCGTTTACCAGATCTAATGTGTGAGTTGATAACTGTTTATATGTGAATAAAAGCCTAAATTTAATCTGCTCATTATATAAAGTGATCGTGTCTCGTGTCAGAAAATTTTGACTAAATTGCTTGATTCATATGGACTAGTTTTACGATCTCTTTATGAACTTTTTGAAGCCTCAAAGTGGTAGTTGTGTAGTTGTCAATGGAGGGCAATAAAGTTCTCAGATTTCATCAAAAATATCTTCATTTGTGTTCCGAAGATGAAAAAGTCTTACGGGTTTAGAACAAGATGAGGGTGAGTAATAATGTCAGAATTTTCATTTTTGGGTGAACTAACCCTTAATGGGTAAATAATATAAAAAGGTGTAACTGTTAAAAAGGTACTGCCACAGTGACAGCTTTTTTAAGTATAGAGAATAAATAAAAAAAATAGCTTCCCCGCCATTACTCAGTACCCAAAAAGCATTGTCATGGCTTTCACTATAATAATTTCAGAGTCTTAGAACAAAGTATGCAATGGATATTCGAGTATAATGAGTTCATTTTAATCTTTTACTTTTCTATTGTATGTCAAAGATATCAAGCCAAGACAGCCTCGCTGTAAGAGTATCACATAAAGATTTCCTGGAATTAGTGCATAAATCTCCTGACCGAGATAAGACTCTTTTTAAAAGGTAAAATAAGGTCCAGTTTTCCATCTGTGTTTATTCTGACATCTCAGGACTTAGAATAAATAGCAAGTGAGGACAAGAATCTTCCTTCCCATCTTCCTCTATATACTTTCTTTCATGTTTACTCATCTTTTCTCTTTCTCTTCCCAGATTATACACTGTTCTTCAGTATTAGTATCTATCAGATTAAACTCACTTTCTAGGAACAGAATTAGATTTATTTGAATGTTTACTAGGGTTGTCACTTATACACATGAATTTAGTGAGATTAATTATGCAAAACAAAAAAATGTATTCAATAAAAAATGAGTGCAATTAATCATACCCCCTGACCCGTATATAACCACAGAAGCAATTTAAGCTTGAATGCTTAATGCAATGGCCAAAGACCAATGCAACTACATAAACTAATGAATAGATGGAACACAAGAAGCCTTATTTTTCCCAGTTCTGCCACCTCCTGTTTTAGCAAACGGAAAGCACTGCAACACATGTGATTCAGCCACAATGAAACGTGTGGTGACTGAGGTGGAAGTGCAAAATAAATGCTTATACTGGAATATAGGGTGTGCACGTGTTATCACAGTAAGCGGGAGTCACTGCGGTTACACCTACCCGTGCCAAGTCCGCAGTTTTCCTCATGGAAAACTTTTACACTGTTGCAGTGGGTTGTTTTTTAGTCTGCGGGTCCCCCGGAACTCGATTTTTACCCCCCTGAACACGATTGGGCTAGTTTGGGCAGTTAATGGGCAGGTTTTGAATAACAATTGGGCTGGTTTTGTTACGCAAACCTGGCAACCCTTTTGTTAAGCGTTATTGCCGTGAAAATTAAACAAAAACACATCTAAAATGGGAGAGAGCTTTGGGATCGACTCTTCAAATAAATTCAACAAGAAATCAGAGGTATCATTTTTACAGACTGCCGAAAGCTACAGAAAAGAAAAGGAAATGGATTGCTGCAATTTGCAGAAACAACTGGAATACAGGCAGCAGACGTGGGTTTGCATTTACCGTTTTGTGTCAGATATGTTTAATTTTGTGGTAAAATCATACCCTACTTTATTTATTGTATTGATAACACAGGTAAATATTTACTGTCCTATATTCTGTGAAACAGCAAATAATGTTAGACAAACACAGTTTTCCTTAAAAAGCAAGTTTAGATAGATAAATAGATAAAAGGACAAATGAGTTAATAAAATAGAACTCTGCAGAACTCTGTATTGTCTGCAGCTGCCAGTTAACCAGATAACTTTAAAAGTTTATACAACATTTATTAAAACAAGCAGAATATCCATTGACTTTTTATCCCATCTTAAAGTACCAGCAAGCGTCATGTCAAATCTATTAGCGTTTCTCAATACACGCCATTTCCAAGCAGCTTTACAGAAAGTCATAATGCCTTATACAGTCACTGGCCACTTTATTAGCTACACCTTGCTAGCACTGGGCCTTCAGAAATGCTTTAATTCTTCATGGCATAAATCCAAGGAGTTGGAAACATTCCTCAGATTTTGGTTCATATTGTCATGATAGCATCACACAGTTGCTGCAGATTTATCGACTGCACATCCATGATGCGAATCTCCCGGTTCACTACATCCCAAAGGTGCTCTATCAGATTGAGATCTGGGGCCTCATTTATAAAACTGTGCGTAGGATCTTTACTAAAAGTGTACGTGCGCCAAAAAAGCCAAAAATGGCATACGCAAAAAAAAATTCAGACTTATAAAACCGTGCGTACGCCAGAAACTGCGCTGAATTCACTTTATAAATCCCAGTTAGCGGAAGACTGTGTGCACATGCATCTCCTCCCCGAAACAACCATATATGGAGCTTACAACGCCTAGTTTTACTATGCATATCCTCATCTGCATATCATTTGCATATTATTATTCATCCACGTGAAAACATGTTTAACGGTACAAGACATTAGGAAAATATGAAATGCGGATGTGGTGTCACATTAGTTACATTAATAAAAATCATTTAGTAGCCTATCCTTGCCTTGTTTTTGAATAAATAAATCAAATAGTGTAAAATACATTTCTGAGAAAGTTTTTCTCAATCTTTTCCACTGGCCAAGGAGTATTTTTAATTGATTTATGTTTTTAAATGGAAACAGATAGACCTTGTTGTGAATTATTTGCACAAAACTATTTTCTCAGACAATCTGCTATTATCATGATAAGCAATTATCTCTGTAGTTAAACATTAAAACACAGCATGCCAGAGGAAACGTGTTTGAAAGCATTGCATCCACAACAAATATTTCTATTTATTGAATCTAAAAAAATTTGTAACTTTTCAGTAATGATTTCATGTAATTATTTAATCTAAATGTTTACATCAGAAGTAAAACAAAGTTTAAATCATTATTTTATTTATTTAAACTGTTATTGTGAACATGCACTGTATTTATGATTAGGACTTATAATGAAGATTGACGGTTTTAGATAGGCTATATATGCGTCAGTTTCACTAAACGGCCCAATGCGCTCGCTGGCACGGACATTTAAGAAGGGATGGATGCTTGCTTCATGTGATAGGCTTGGTGAGTGAAATTATATTTGTATTATCTTTCTGTATATGTATAATTTTCTTTAGATTTTCTGTCTAAAAGTGACCAAAAAGACATCACTCCAGCTCACCGTCGATGTCGCCAAACTGCTCCATCTCCAAAATGTTTGTACGCATGGGTCAGAGTTTGCGTGCAGGTGCGCAAAATTTCGGGTCAAGTTTGTGTTTATAAATCACAACTTGTGTGTCGGAAGTGGCGTACGCCTCTTTCAGGGCCTGTTTTGTGCGTACGCAATGGTAATAAATGAGGACCCTGGTGACTGTGGAGGGCAATTGAAGACACCAGTTTGAGATGATTTGAGTTTTGTGACATGGTGCATTATCCTGCTGGAAGCGTCCATCAGAATATGGTTCACTGTGGTCATAAAGGGATGGACAGGGTCAGCAACAACACTCAGGTAGACTGTGGTGTTTAAACGATGCTCAATTGGTACTAAAGGGCCCAAAGTATGCAGAGAAAATATCCCACACACCATTACACCACCAGCAGACTGAACCGTTGATACAAGGAAGGATGGATTCCATGTTGTTTATTCCCAATTCCGGCCCTTACATCTGAATCTCAGCAGAAATTAAGACTCATCAAACCAGGCAACGTTTTTCCAATCTTCTATTGTCCAATGTTGTTGAGCCCGTGTGAATTGTAGCCTCAGTTTCCTGTTCTAATCTGACAGGAGTGGCACTGGTGTGTCTTCTGCTGATGTAGTCTCTCTGCTTCAAGGTTGGAAGTGTTGTTCGTTCAGAGATGGTCTTCTGTAGATCTCGGTTTTAACGTGTGGTTATTTGAGTTACTGTTGCCTTTCTATCAGCTGGGACCAGTCTGGCCATTCTCTTCTGACATCAACAACACATTTTCACCCACAGAACTGTCGCTAATTTTTCAGATCATTCTCTGTAAACTGTAGAAATGGTTGAGCATGAAAACCCAGTAAATAATCCGACCAGCCCATTTTGCACTAACAACCATACCATATTCAAAGTCACTACAATCAGTTTTCTTCTCCATTCATATACTCAGGCTGAACTTCATCAGATCATCTTGATCATGGCTGCATCCGAAATCTTTGGCAGCTAACTTTGCCTCTCTGCCTTATAGGGCAATGACTTTGCAGGCAGCGATTTCACATGAAGGTACCTCACAAAAGGGATTTTAGTTAGACTTCTGAGGCAGCGTAACAGTTTAAAGATCTACAGCAAAATAAACAGAGCTTTGGTGAGAACTAAACAAATATTTAATTACTACAGTAGTAAATTCTTGCTAGAAATTACACCTGAAGTTGAATACAAACAAATACAAACGTCAAAAACATACATTTACACACAAACTGACCAGCAACCACAACTTTCAGATGCCTTCTTTCTTTTTCTAGCTGAATGGAACACATTGGATTGTGGGATATCAAGGGCAGCGAAGGACACATGTATGGGTAACAGTTTACAATACGGGTGCACTAATATGCATTAATTCATACTTAACTAATGCACAGATAATCATGAGTTAATGTATGACTCATGAAGAACTAAACCATTAATTAATTATTACTGCATCAGCAACTAATAAAGAGTCTATATGATTAATATACCAAGTAATACATGAATTGCTATTAATTAAACGTGTCATCATGTATTAATTCCTTAATAACATATTTTATTAACTAATAGTGTAAATTAATGTGTTAATTACCACAATTAGTCAACGCTATGCACTTCAACTTCCAGTTGTCTGCTTTAATTAATCATTAAAGCTAATGATTTGCAAATCTATCATTATGTTATGACTTTACTTGTTGAGGCACATGACTATTAACTAATTGTTAAGTAATATGTAATTTTGGTTTTGACATCCCCACTATGGATTTCAGTTTCACGCCTTTTACAACCGGGATTCATTGTGCCAGATGAACTGCCGCATCCAATAGTTCATGGCACAGGAGAGTGTCAGGTTAAGCTTGAGCTTGAGGATTTAAAGGCAGAACACTGAGAATATGTTGCCGGGCTCTGCTATTTCATAACACTACTTTAATATAGTTAATATAGTTCTTTCATACTTTCTCTGCGCATGCGCGTGCGATCTGTGTTTGTGTTTGGAGCTCCGTCGAATTGATTCATTAATCCCTGATTTTCTTCTTTACCACTCATTTATAAACAAGCACTTTCTATTTTTATATCATGTGAACTTATCCTCGACACTATTCCTTATAAAAAAAACAATCGGATTGCTTTGATATCGCTACTTGGATCCAACTTTCCGAATCTCGGCTACTAGCCTTTAGCCCGCTAGCATTTCACGCGTGGCCTCGCGCCTATCGACCCTCTCATTTTACACCCGTTTCACTGAAAGGATACGGGTTGTATCCATCATTTCAGTCCTAAATTAGTTGTGATATTGGTAGTATCACTACTAATTTACTGTTCATCTGTTATAATGGCGAACATATCGGATGTGTGTCTAACGTTACCTCTGAGTGCAGGTGTGGACACATTCGAGCTGTTTTCGGTACGATTGGAGCTGGAGTCGGTGGAGAAGCAGATCCGTGTTCTGCTGGTGAAGCAAGCCGAGCTGCGAGATCGGCGTTCAGCGCTTGAAACTTCACGCGCCGATGCTCACAAGTCAGTGGTTAGTAACTTTTTGACTCCGACTTCGTCTACTCCGTGCGTTTCTCTGCCCAGGAGGACGCGATCATCTCTGCCTTCATTCACTCCGGCACCGAGGCAACACCATGGACCCTGGGTGATCCCACAGCGGAAGACACGAGCCAGGACCAGACCAAGGACTTCCCCGCCCCTCCCGGTCTTCGAGATCTCCACCCGGAACCGCTTCTCCCCTCTTCGCGAGCCGGAACGTGACGCCGCCGTGATCATCGGCACTTCCATGGTTTGTCATGTCCGTGCTACCTCAGGTAAGCGTAAGGTGCGCACTCACTGCTTTCCTGGTGCTCGTGTTCTTGATGTCGCTGCACAGATTCCCGAGATCCTGAACGGTGACGAGCACGTCGGAGCTGTGGTGCTACACGCGGGGACGAACGACATCAGGCTGCTGCAGACGGAGGTTCTGAAGAAGGACTACAGAAGCCTGATCGAGACGGTTCGCAGCACATCGCCTGAAGCAACGATCATCGTGTCTGGACCGCTTCCCACGTACCGACTAGGACAAGAAAAAAGGTTCAGTAGATTATTTGCTCTAAATGAATGGTTAATGTCATGGTGTAATGAACAGAAACTGCTCTTTGTAAATAATTGGAATCTGTTCTGGGAGCGACCTAGGCTCTACCGCGCTGATGGCCTGCACCCCAGCAGAATCGGAGCGGCTGTTCTGTCGGACAACATCTCCAAGACGTTACACACCATATGACTAGTAAGTCAAAGTCCAAATCACAGTCTTTGCTGTCCCAACTTAATTGATATAAGTAGTGTAGAACATTATATAGAAACTGTGTCTATTCCTCGCTTAGTGAGGCCAAACAATAAATCTAGTGTAGGATCTAGCAAAAATCTTATTGTAATTAAACCAGAAAATCTAAATATCAGTGAACAAAAACAATTTCTAAAGCTAGGTCTTCTAAACATTAGATCGCTCACACCTAAGGCGGTTATTGTAAATGAAATGGTCACAGATAATAGTTTCGATGTACTTTGCCTTACTGAAACCTGGCTTAAACCAAATGATTATTTCGGTCTAAATGAGTCCACTCCACCAGGATACTGTTATAAGCATGAGCCCCGTCTGATCGGTCGTGGTGGCGGTGTTGCAACAATCTATAGAGATATTCTTAATGTTACTCAGAAAACAGGTCACAGGTTTAATTCGTTTGAAGTACTTGTGCTAAATGTTACGCTCTTAGATTTAAGAAACAAATCCATATTATCTCTAGCCTTGGCTACCCTATATAGACCTCCAGGGCCCTATGCTGACTTCCTAAAAGAGTTTGCATACTTTCTCTCAGATCTATTGGTCAATGTCGATAAAGCAATAATTGTTGGAGACTTTAACATACACGTAGATAATACAAATGATGCGTTATGGACTGCGTTTACAGATTTATTAAACTCCTTTGGGGTCACGCAAAACGTCAGTGGTCCCACTCATCGTCTAAATCATACACTAGATTTAATTTTATCATATGGAACCAATCCAACTGATATAAATATTATACCGCAAAGTGATGATCTCACTGATCATTACATGGTATCTTGCATAATACGTACTGCTGAAATTTGTCAAGTTGCGCCATGTTATCGACCAGGCAGAACAATCTTTCCAACCACTATAGATAGATTCTCAAATAGCTTACCTGATCTATCTCAGCTGCGCAGTGCACTCAAACAAACAGATGAACTAGAGGAAATGACTAGCAGTTTGAGCACCATGTTCTCTAGTACACTAGATATTGTTGCACCAATTAGACTAAAAAAGGTTAGAGAGAAAACTAAAGCACCATGGTACAACAGTGCTACGCATGCAATCAAGAGAGACACTCGTAACTTAGAGCGTAAATGGAAACAAACTAATTTAGAGGTCTTTAGAATCGCGTGGAAAGACAGTATGTCACGTTATAAAAAGGCTCTAAAAGCAGCCAGGGCTGAGCATCTCCGCAAACTAATAGAAAATAACCAAAATAATCCAAGGTTTTTATTCAACACCGTGGCTAGACTAACAAATAAACAAACATCACCAGAGCAAAATATTCCGTTACAATATAGTAGTAATGATTTTATGAATTACTTCAATGAGAAAATAGAAAGCATCCGAAACACAATTGTAAATATACATTCCTCTATGATGTCTTATGATTCAGCCTCAATTATGGCCCCTCTAGAACAACTACACCGCTTTACAACTATAGGACAGGAAGAGCTAAATAAACTTATCATTGCATCTAAACCAACAACATGTTTATTAGATCCAATACCCACTAAACTACTGAAAGAAGTGTTACCTGTAGTGGAAGAGCCTCTTCTTAATATTATTAACTCGTCTTTATCTTTAGGTCATGTTCCAAAAATATTCAAGCTGGCAGTAATAAAACCTCTCATTAAGAAACCGCAATTAGATCCAAATAACTTAGCAAATTACAGACCCATCTCAAATCTTCCATTTATGTCTAAAATACTAGAAAAAGTTCTGTCCGCTCAATTGTGCTCTTTCTTGCAAGAAAATGATATCTATAAAAAATTCCAGTCGGGATTCAGACCGCATCATAGCACAGAAACTGCGCTAGTTAAAATAACAAATGATTTACTTTTAGCTTCTGACCAAGGCTGTATCTCAATACTAGTTCTACTCGATCTTAGCGCTGCGTTCGACACTATCGATCATAAAATACTCTTGGATCGACTACAAAACTACACTGGTGTTCAGGGACAGGCATTAAGCTGGTTTAGATCGTACTTATCAGACCGTTACCATTTTGTCTGTTTAAATGGGGAAAAATCAAAGATAACGCCAGTAGACTATGGAGTGCCGCAAGGATCGGTGTTAGGCCCTCTGCTATTCTCAATATACATGCTGCCACTTGGTAATATTATAAGAAAACATGGAATTAATTTCCACTGTTATGCTGATGACACTCAATTATATATCTCATCACGACCAGATGAAAACACTAACTTATCTAAATTGACAGAGTGTCTAAATGATATAAAATGCTGGATGACGTGTAATTTCCTGCTATTAAATTCAGATAAAACGGAGGTACTACTTATTGGTCCAAACAACTACCCACAAAATCCCTTACAATACAACTTTAATTTAGAAGGATGTCCTGTTACTTTATCCACTACAGTAAAAGACCTGGGTTTTGTACTAGACCGCAACTTGACTTTCGAAAATCATATTTCATATATTACAAGAACAGCCTTTTTCCACCTTAGAAACATTGCTAAGCTACGTAACATGCTATCTGTTTCTGATGCAGAAAAGCTAGTTCATGCATTCATGACATCGAGAATAGATTACTGTAATGCTTTATTAGCTGGCTGTCCTGCATCCTCAATAAACAAGCTACAGTTAGTGCAAAATGCAGCCGCTAGAGTTCTTACTAGATCAAGAAAATATGATCATATAACACCTATTTTATCATCTCTACACTGGTTACCTATTAAGTTACGTATCAATTACAAAGTATTCCTACTGACCTATAAAGCCCTAAATGGTTTAGCTCCTGTGTATTTAACAGACCTTCTATCGCCATACAATCCATCGCGCTCTTTAAGATCACTAAATTCGAGGCTTCTGGTCATTCCTAGGATATCTAAGTCCACTAAAGGAGGGAGGGCGTTCTCGCATTTAGCTCCTAAACTCTGAAATAGCCTTCCTGATATTGTCCGAGACTCAGACTCGCTGTCCCAGTTTAAAACTAGACTAAAGACGCATCTCTTTAACCAAGCATTCACTTAATGCTTAACCTTTAATACTACTGCTGAATCAGTTCGAATGCATTAACATTATGAACATCAGCTATGCTAATTATTTCCCATCTGCCTTTCTGCTGTTATCTCGGGACGCTAGTCCCGAGGTAAACAGCGTTCGTCAGCTCCAGTTTGTATCCAGCCTCTCACGGAGACTTTAGATGCCCCAACGCCTGTGAAGAGACGACTCGACGCCTGTGAAGAGACGACTCAAAGCCGGCGATATGTTATGCCATAAATTAATACATGATTAACTAACTGTATTTTTCTATGTACATTTCCGAAATGCACTTTCTGTAAAGCTGCTTTGAGACAATGTGTATTGTGAAAAGCGCTATACAAATAAATTTGAATTGAATTGAATTGAACTCTGTGTCTAGACCAGACAAAGACACTATAACCCATTATAATCAGTGATACAACACTGGATGCGACACAATGCTACACGACACAACAAAACCCCGATAGTAAACTGATGCCTTACTCTATTTCTGACGTACTCCGAGCTCTTGCGCTACTTCTGTTATGAAGGACAAATGGACTTGCAATGATCTGTCATGTCCAGTGTATACAGCTGTAATGGTCTCGTACAGTTTAAACACGGTGTAACAGCGTCAGTATTTCAGATTCTGGTGTGCTGATATTTGTGTGCGGCCCAACTTACCCATCCTTCAAACACTCTCTGACATTACACTCACTGCATGTGCAACTGCCCCACAGACCTTTAGTGGGGATGACAAAACCCATAACCATAATGACATATTACTTAACAATTAATTAATAGTCATGTATGTGCCTCAGCAAGAAAAGTCATAACATAATGATAGATTTGCAAATCATTAGCTAATGATTAATTACACGTTTAATTAATAGCAATTCATGTATTACTTAATCTATTAATCATATAGACTCTTTATTAGTTGGGGGTATTTTATTAGGGGGGGGTACGGGGGGGGGGGGGGGGGGATGGAGGGGGGGGGTACGGGGGGCTTGGGCTGGTATATCACAGTATACTCACTACAAAAAACTAGACTACACCACTGTGCCTAAGTGCATTGAGTTGCTGCCATGTGATTGGTTGATTAGATATTTGCGTTAGCGACCAGTTGAACAGGTGGACCTAATAAAGTGGCAGGTGAGTGTATAGTGCTTTAAAAAGTTTTAGGGCTTGGCGATATGATGATATAACAATGATATAAGTGATCATACTGATTTAGATCAACCTATATTGCATTTTTGTCTAGCAGATGAAGCACTCACAGTTTTAACTTAATGTATTTCCATGGACTACTGGTTCTTTGATAAGTTGTAAGGATCACTGTTGAGTCCAAATGCCTAATTTAAAGGGTCATGAAACCCTAAACCACATTTTCTGAGATTTTAACAGAGGTATGTGTGTTGAACACCATTGAAGACAATGTTAGCATCTGTTAGTTTTAACAGTAGTGTGAAAATGGTTAAATTTTAGTTTTTTCCCGCTATTTTCGTCTTCCGGGTTTAAAATCTTCATCGCAGGCTGTGACGTGGCAGAGCACAGTGTAGTGCGTTGATGACTCATCGGTCTCATAATTATTAATGAGACACTGTCTCTTAATTATTCATGACACCACGTGGATCTTTCCACAGACATGTCAAACTGTGATATCGCGTGGTAAAGGAGAGAGACAATCATGGTATGCAAAATTTTCGTGGTGCAAAAGTCAAAGTGGGTTGAATATATTTCCCCGCGATGCTGCCAGGGCTAGACTCTGGCTTCGGACGGTTGGTTGGCCATCAACCACGGACACTTCTAATACGTGTGCCGCAAACATTTTACCCGAGAGAGCTTCGAGAACTGGAGAATGGTGGACTTCTGCCTTGTCGATGACCAATGCAAGTTACGTCTTGCGAGTAATGCGGTACCAAGTCCTGGGGACTTTTCTATCCCTTCAGAGGTAGGCTATGTGTGTGTCTAAATGTAACCCTGGTCATTTTACTTGCCTTTTGTTAAATAAGCGGTCGTTATGAACATTTTAGATATTTCGATAATATATCAATTGCATGCTTAATGCGGGAGACTTGTGAATGTGTAGTGTTGACGTGGGGGCCGGGCGACACCGTGTGGTGCCTGTGTGTGCGTGTGTGTGTGTGTGTGTATGTGTGTGTGTGTGTGTGTGTGTGTGTGTGTGTGTGTGTGTGTGTGTGTGTGTGTGTGTGTGTGTGTGTGTGTGTGTGTGTGTGTGTGTGTGTGTGTGTGTACGTGCTTGCGTGCAGGCAGGCGAGCCTGCAAAATGATTCAGGGTCAGAGAGAGAAGCGGTAGGATGTGTTTTTGGAAGAAAACTTCCATTCATTCAGAGAATGAAAACTCTGAAATTATTTTTCATTATTGATCGTACATTGTACAGAGGTCAAAATTATTGTTCAAATACGATAATTATCGTACATCTGTCAACACTGATGGCTGATGACAGTTCCCCCTCTCCCCTGCCATGCCAAACCCACTCCCTCCCTTCTTCTCACAGCCATCCACGCCCATTTAAGTTGCATTTTTCAAAAAGATTGTGAGCTAGACTTGAGCTGAAAGAGGGGGGTTTCATGACCCTTTAAGATAACCGTTTGTTTCACTCCCGTTTTCGCAGTTTCACCTATTAAATCCAGTCATGTTGCAGGATGCTTTGTCACTCATTCTCGCTGAAGAAGTGTTCCGGCGGGAAAGTGAAGTCAATGCATACCCTCTATAGTTTTCTCCAGTTCTTACACAGCTTGACTGAATTACTCTACTTGACTCAAACAAAACAAAGCAATGATGAGAGCAACACAAAGTCACAATTTTTACTCTTTTCAGGAAAAAAAATTCTGTGCATTACACTGAAAGAAAATGGGTAAAAAAAATACCCTGAACTCAGAGTTTCAAAAACTGTTACATATTGTATATTATGTACACATCTACCAATATTTCCTGATTTATATAGTATTTTCCTGTGGATGGAGTTTCTTGGAGCAGAAGTACACACAGTTCCCTTCATTGTGATTAATGCATTACGAATATGATAAACTTTTGTCTCTCATTGTTTATTTTTAAGCATTAGAGGCATACGTTCCATTGCTTTTTGTTTGTGAAACCTATTCACACTTCAAACACTCCAATCCACAACCATCAAACACTTCCAATGGTCCATGAAGAAATTGGAAAGGTGCCATCAAATCTGCTATTTTTATATTTACTTATATTTATTTAGATATGTATTCATTGCTGCCCCCAAAAGTATCTAACTATGTCTTGAAATGCACGTTTGTGTTTTTAAATTCTTCGATGTCATTGTCCTGCTGGGTGACCCATGACAAACCTAATGCTCTAAATTGGCTTTGTATTCGTCTGATTTCACGATGCCATGCACACATTCACGTCATCCAGTGCCAGAGGCAGCAAAACAATCCAAAGACATCAGTGAACTTTCCTTCTCATTGGCACTGGGGAAAGTGTTATTTTTTTCTTGCTTTCCTTTGGCTACAATCTTGTGTCTGACCAACTCAGATAATTCTGTTTAAAGTTATTTTCTCCACTGCTCATTGCTAGACACACAATGACACATGACAAGAAAACGAGCTCCGGTTTTCTTTGGGCAGGCCTGAATGAGTGAAGGAACATTTCAGATACTGCAGATGAGTTCAGTTCTATAAGTAAAGCTGTCTACCTCTTAAAGGAGCCAATTGTGTAAATTGTAATTTAAAAATGTATTTGTGGAACAGTGAAACATTTAAAAATACATTAGAAAAAATCTTAACACCTTAGCTAGCAACCTCATAGCAATGCTCTAGCAATTACCCACAACACCATAGCACTGCAGTCAAACACACACATTCATCATAATTTCAGTGTTTGCTTAAATGGCTTATATGATGACACAAAAAAGGTCACAGCCAGCCATACGCCTGTAAAAGCAATACTTTTCCACATCACCGCAGCGAAAATACAGCAAAGACTGATGCGCAAACATGCAGGGTTTTCAATAAGAGCATAATTTAGCTGATTTTATTCTCCATAAGTGAGAATAGCAAGCTTCTCAGCGCCCCAGCGTCATTTTCATAGAGTTCAAATAGGTTCTAGCATGTAAGAATTTCACTTTTGAGTGTTCTTTAATTCTCCAAATCATGAAAACCCTATTGACAGTGTGATGGATTTTTTAATTAATCACAACTAACATTTATTTTTCTTGCAGGAACAACATTCATATGCTTTTGAATTTGAAATGTATTTTTCTCCTTTGGTGAAAACTCATGACTTTGGTTGTGTGAGTAAAAATAACAAATATGGGAAATGAAACTAGACAGGTGTCTAAACCTGAAACCTTGTGGTTATTATGAAGTAATCACAAGAAAATAATTTGCTCCTACATAGTAACAGAAGGGTTTGCATATGAAGAACCAATAAAATTGTAGTGGAAATTATGTAATGCATCATGTCATTTTCGCCCATTCCCCTATTCTTTAAAAACTGTTGTATTCGTGTGTACTGGTGGGATTCTCAATGGAATTTGTCTGAGATCCTCCGGGTCTTGCTTAAAGCTTCTTCTTGGGAGAGATTGTCTGAGAACTCGAAATTTGAAGACGCGCTAGAGTATAGAATTAGCACCCAGCCGCCGTCGATGTGAAAACGCGCTAAAGTATAGAATTAGCACCCAGCAGCCGTCGATGTGAAGACGCGCTAGAGTATAGAATTAGCACCCAGCCGGCGTCGATGTGAAGACGCGCTAGAGTATAGAATTAGCACCCAGCAGCCGTCGATGTGAAGACGCGCTAGAGTATAGAATTAGCACCCAGCAGCCGTCGATGTGAAGACGCGCTAGAGTATAGAATTAGCACCCAGCAGCCGTCGATGTGAAGACGCGCTAGAGTATAGAATTAGCACCCAGCAGCCGTCGATGTGAAGACGCGCTAGAGTATAGAATTAGCACCCAGCCGGCGTCGATGTGAAGACGCGCTAGAGTATAGAATTAGCACCCAGCAGCCGTCGATGTGAAGACGCGCTAGAGTATAGAATTAGCACCCAGCAGCCGTCGATGTGAAGACGCGCTAGAGTATAGAATTAGCACCCAGCAGCCGTCGATGTGAAGACGCGCTAGAGTATAGAATTAGCACCCAGCAGCCGTCGATGTGAAGACGCGCTAGAGTATAGAATTAGCACCCAGCAGCCGTCGATGTGAAGACGCGCTAGAGTATAGAATTAGCACCCAGCCGGCGTCGATGTGAAGACGCGCTAGAGTATAGAATTAGCACCCAGCAGCCGTCGATGTGAAGACGCGCTAGGGTATAGAATTAGCACCCAGCAGCCGTCGATGTGAAGACGCGCTAGAGTATAGAATTAGCACCCAGCCGGCGTCGATGTGAAGACGCGCTAGAGTATAGAATTAGCACCCAGCAGCCGTCGATGTGAAGACGCGCTAGAGTATAGAATTAGCACCCAGCAGCCGACGTCGACTGTAGACAAGCTAGAGTATAAATATTATAGGATTTAGTTAGGTTTAGGAAAAAGTCTACCACAACATTTCGAATAAGCGGCCCTGTTTATCCTTTCATGCCACATGTGAGTTGTTTTTTTTAAGAGAACAATGTGAAAGATCATATTTACGCACGCACTGTACTTCCGACATGTTATATAACTCTTTTGTTTTCCGGCTTCATTTTTCAACACTAAAGCCTAAAGCTTCTTTGCATGTAATACAAAGCATGTATGAATATATATATAGTAATTTGGGTGTTAAGCGGATGTTTAGATTACATCAGGACACTTAAAAGTGAAATTCTTACATGGTAAAATCCATTTGAATACTATGAAATGATGTTGGGGGTCAGAAAGCTAAGAGAGGCTTGCTATTCTTTCCCCAGCTTTACATAAGACGTTGATGTGAGGTCACCGTACCGGGGATTGCTTAAGGATTTTTATGATTACATCTAAGAACAACAGGCAGAGACACGAAGAAACCCGCATTTGTGTTTACAATCTGTACTAAGCCTCTTATAGCAGGCAAATGGCTGAGTGAAAATGTGAGTGTAATGTCAAGTGTCAAATCTAAATAATATCTGAATATCCGTCTCAGAAACAGCTCAACAATGCAAATTCAATCATGTTTAATTTCCAGAGAGGTGTACTAATTGTGACCTGTTCCAAAAGTAATTGACGTTTTCAAGTCAGTATACTTAGTGTGTGATACAGTCATATAAAAAAGACGAAGAGAGTGCGTGTTACATATAAACACTCATAAAGTCTAAATGCGTAAATTTTACTCTATGCAGTGAACTGATTAAATTGCAAGCATTAAATGAATGGAACGTTATAAAATATCTTTCACTGATAGCAATATCACAAGACTATCACAAGCACAACAAATAAACAAAAACATTAAAGGGCCATATTTTATTCTTTTTAAAATTAGAAATACTTTTTTGTTGCTTCATGATTACTTGTAAATCTCAAAAGCCTGTTCAAGTCATATTTCACATCAAAATCAAAAGCAATAAATAAGAGATTATAATTTAATAAAAAGAAAAGCCTATTTTAGGACATAAAATAGTATATAACATTGAAAAAAATCTATTTTTATTTATAATAATAATTTTAAACATATATAGTAATAAGAAATTAATGAGGATCAAAAATGAATAATATTTAATTAATAATCACAAATTATGTTTGAAGGTATCATGTTAACGAGAATGGGGGAAACTATCTTGATTTTAGGATCATCAAGATCCAAGAGATGATAAATATAAAATATAACAAATCTATTTAATAATACATAGAAATATCAAATATTATAATTATTGTTAAAAAATAATAAAAATAGTAATAATAATAGTAATAATAATAATAATAATAATAATAATAATAATAATAATAAGTTTGCTTTATTGAAGTATCTTTGAGCTTAAAATAATGATTGAATGCATTATAGAAATGAGAATGGGAATAGTCAAGATCCAAGAGATGATAAATATAAAATATAACAAATCTATTTAATAATACATAGAAATATCAAATATTATAATTATTGTTAAAAATAATAAAAATAGTAATAATAATAATAAGTTTGCTTTATTGAAGTATCTTTGAGTTTAAAATAATGATTGAATGCATTATAGTAATGAGAATGGGAACTGTCTTGAAAATACTAAAACAAATCTTTACAAAATTCAATTTTATTCATGCAATTTCTAATTCTTTTTGTGCCATGAAATGTCAAAGTTTCAGTTTGAGCTAATAAAAGTAATTTCAGGGAATGTATTTCTTACTCCTCCCTTCATTTAGTCTCTTACTCTAGGGTACAAAGATAGTGGTCAGCTGAAGTGTAAAAATCAAATACAGGATTTTCTCATCTGGGAGCTATAATCCCGAAGATGACTTAAAAGTTGAGGCAGCAGGGATAGTACCCCTGTGCTCATGGAAACTAAACCCCACTGATAGTAAAACTCCCCCAAAAAAGCCAAAGATAACGGACACCAACAGTCAGCATTAGGGCTCACAGAGCGGTTCTGTGTATGACTCACAGCAGAGGAAGATGGACCTGCCAGAGGATAACCTCTTTAAAGTGTCATTTAAGATGCCTCCATTAATCTCTAAGCAGCCAGCGATGAACCGAGCGCGGGTGTGACAGTGGTGCCCTTCACTCTGCCCACTGTCATATATTTCTCTTTCAGTTCAACGGCATGACAGAAAACATTCTGTGTTGCCACTTCCTGTTCCGGATGCACGCTAGGACCTTCGTTATGCTCACAATATGGATATAAGCATGTCCCTTGACCTTTCAGTCATGGGAAATATTACACACACACACGCACGCACGCACGCACGCACGCACGCACAAACACACACACACACACACACACACACACACACACACACACACACACACACACACACACACACACACACACACACACACACACACACACACACACACACACACACACACACACACACACACACACACACAGGAAACAGAAAAGCCTGTTTTATTTATTTTATTACATTCAATATAATATGTAAAAATATAAATACATATTTTATATGACATAAAAGCCTAAAATATATCATTTATAATAATAATAACTGAGAATTGTGGGAATTCATCCAAGCACCCAAACACATTTAACCCTCTGTGGTCAGAGGTGTTTTAACATGCCCTGACATTTGTGCTTATCTCGGTTACTGGCTCACTGGCCAATGTTATTAGGGGCTTTCGCACTGGAGGAACCTTTTCATAGTTCCTAGAACTACTGACTATACATTTAGACATGCTTCAGACTCCGGTCACGCTGGAGGCAATCTCCAAAGTGTGCTAGGACACAGTGCAAGTTTCCATTCAAAAGGGAACATATACAGTTATGCACATACTACACTTTTGTAGCACTTATTCTATTCCCCAAAGTCCACGTCAAGGTTTCTAGCACCAAACTTGCTCTGGTCACATTTCATCCCAAAATTAAAAATATATATAAATAGTCAAGCCAAGTCACCGTGATAGTGCTTTTTACAATACAGATGGTTTCAAAGCAGCTTTAAAGGGGTAACAGGAAAATAATGCAACAAAGTTCAGTGATGGTTAATTTTTGTTGTAAAAAATGTATTAATTTAGTTCATTTACATATCTAGTCGCTTTGGAGAAAACCGTGATGTCAAATAAAGACAAGTTAAGCTTTTATTAGGCATTTTCAAGACAAATTCCATTCTAATTACCATAATGCATTCACATATTATTTTTTAAATAGATTTTTACAGAAGGTAAAACCAGTATACACACAAGCCTATACCCTGGGCATAGTATAGCAGTCTATTTATCAATCGAATATCGAATGTGCTTACTGACCAACCGCGCAAAAGTCTGTCTGGACCCCTCGCAGACTCCCTGTCAAACCCTCTTCCCGCTTAATTGCTAGGGGTGTGTATCTCAGCGAGCTCCATGGGACTGATCCGTACAGATTCCTCCAAAGGTCAACCCGAGCCCCACAGACTCGTAAGAGAAGTCCAATTAATACTAGCTCAGTGGAGCTACATTATTTATTTAGCACTGAAGAGGAGGAGGAGAGAAAGAGAAGAAGATCAATGAAGGTTTGGAACTTAATTACAGCTTTCAGTCGACAGGCCTCTTTTCAAAGTGGCATAATCCCTCTCCTGTCTGTGGTGGGTCTGAACACGGTTAAACCGCTATGAGGAAGAATTACAGAGATCACGCTTAAGAGTGTGTTTGGAATATTTAATTAACAATTATGCCACTTAGTCAGATTAAAAAAATAAAGGCAGCACTTATTATGAAGCCTATTGGTCTATAGCGATACACTGCAACCAAGTGTTTTTTTTTTTTGTTTTTTTTTACAGTATTTTGCCTTGTATTCCAGTAAAAATATCTGAATATCCAAGATTAAAGCAACACCAAGGAACTTTTCCTCGGCGGTCGCCCTACAGGTTGGAAGCGGAATTGTCCATTACCGCTGTCGTAAATAATTTAGCCTACCGCAGCCTACTGTCGCACGCGCGCGCTCGCTGTTTATCCAGCACCGGCTTTGGAATCAACAATGGCCACAGACCAGGTAGAGTATGATGCATGATTTTATGAAAGACATCACAAACGAAGAAATGTCGAATTTTGTAGTTCTTTTTGTGCTCCGGTTACTACCCGAAACCCGAAGTTACATAGTGCCAGTAAAAGCGATACAGAGCACGTCAGGCTATGGCAGATGTGTCATTTAACCTATTGTAAGTCGATGTACCATCACAAGGGTCTTGGAAATATATTATGAAGGTTGAAAAACTACATAGTGTTACTTTAATTTACTTCAGAAAACTGATTTTTTTATTAATTTTTTTGGCCTTGTCTTATTTTTTGCAAAGAACATTAATCTTGTTTAGACAGTGTTTCGATGTTTTAAAAAATGTTCTTTTTGTTAATTTAAGACAATATAGACATACATATAAACACATATATTACTGCAACCACAGTTATAATAAAACTATGCTTTATTTAAAATGCTTTATATTTGTATGCTTAATATAAAAAATTTAACTTGGATATTCATGTTTACACCTTTGAAGAGTACAATGTATTATTATACATGATGTAAACCTGCATTTTAAAACATTATACATTTAAATAGAGCATGCTAGCTGTGGTTATAATTATGAGAGCACTGCATTGATAATAAGGTGCATTGCAAGGCATTACAATACATAATGAATGGTTTGTTGGCAATTGGCATGAATGCTTGTAGCATGTTGAAATGTTCTGCAATGTGACACCATGTACTTCATCTAAAACTAATTTATTATTATTTATTAATTCAGAGACTGGAATACTTGTGCTTTTAAAAACATAATTTGTCACACCACAGGACCATTTGAAATGACTTATAATAAAGGCAAAATCATAAAGCATTCCCTAATACATTCATAGAAAGTGTGAGCTAGAGTCTTTTTATTCAGTATTTATCAACATCATGTCATGATATGTCATCTACCCAAGTATCCAGTCTGTATTCATCTGCATGATCATCTGGATTTTCAGAATCTCACATCACATTGGCTCAAACTGACACGGTATACCGATGATATTATTAACTGTTTACAATTGCTTTAGAAGCTGAAGGAAGCCTTGAAAGCTTGCAATTATGGTAAGACGCATTACATTTTCAAGATACGCTTAATATGTTTGGCCAATCACAACACACTGGGTCAGCATGGCCAATTAGAGCATTCTGGGGCTTTTCAGAAAGAGGGGCTTTGTAGAACTAGAATAGAGGTACTGCAATACAGTATGTGAAAAATAATGTATTTTAGAGCATTTAAGCATGTTATCATATTCTATTACACCCAATAAACAAACAGTGAACTTTTAAAGTAGCATCATGAACCCTTTAATTGAGATACCAAGCAATAATAATCCATCCACCATAGTTTCACGTCATAACGTAAACAACACATGAAAAGCAAGAAAATAAGTTTATTTCTTCTGTTTAACCCAAAAGAAGATTTTTTTTTTTAAAAAAGGCAGTTGATGTACCCATTGACTTTCTGGCTTTCACATTGAACTGTCTGGTACCAACATTCTTCGAAATATCATCTTCTATTATGTTCAACAGAAGAAAGAAACACAACTTGAGGGTGAGTAAATTATGACGGAATTTTCATTTTTGGGTATCTATCCCTTCAAGGTTTCTTCAGTAATCACTGCTCTCTCCAGACCCTCTCACCCAGAACTAATCCCTCTCTGCTTACCAAAGGTTTAGATATCAATGTGAGGAACAACAATTAGTGTTCTGTTGCAAAGCATTACTGCGACACTTCAGAACTAAACCACATTGAGGAGCTAACTGAAAAGCAATTAATTTTCCTCTGAAATGTTTTAAAACAATTCGTGAAAGTTCACAGCAATGATCGGAAATGCTATTTCAAGGCTAGCATGGATGAGACTACAAAAGTGTCATTTAAAAGCAATGGGACACATCTGCACCTGGGCTTTCTGTAACCCTACGTGTCAAAGTAACGATAACTGCAATTGGAGCTCTGGTAAATAACACAGAGAAGCTTTCCACCACAAGCCCTGCGAGTTGTTAAGATAGGACTCAGTATGTGTCACGGCAGTGGTTGTATTGAAAAATTAAAACATTGTATCTGTCAAATTGCAAAACAGAAGCATAAACAGGAATGATGGACCAATATTTATTGAGTGTTTTGAGACTCTTCCTGTTCAAACATTTACAATAAACAGCACGATAGCAATGCAAATTCTGCTCAGATGCATATTAATCTGTTTGTTTGTTTGTTTGTTTGTTTGTTGTCTGCCTGTTAGTTGAATGAACACCCATTCATAGTAGAATAACAATGCTGTAAATGCTTTGCTTTCTGTGGATTATGATAAAAGTAAGGCTGCCAACTTTTTGGGTTAATAAATATGTTTAAGACCAATTATTTTTAATTAAAGGTACACTATGTAACTTTTGGCCCTCTAGCGGTTAAAAAAAACAAAACTGCATGCTTTTCGCAGAATGTTTTGGTTGAGCTTAGGCTCTGTAAACTGTGCGGATGAATATGAATATTCTTTATGAATAAAAAAAGATAGAACGATTCTCCCCAAACTATCCTACTGTTCATAAAACATTCAAATAATAGATTTAACCAGTTTAAATGGAAAGGATCTCAAGATGACTAGTGTGGCAGGAGGCGGTGGTTCGATTGCTAATGAGCAACACCTGTGAAGCACACCGGTCTCGCATCTCTCACGGAGGAGCGGAAGCATAAAGGAGGAGCGACGACGTTGATGATCGAGAGAGGAACAGGCCTGTGTTTTAGTTGTGTTTTGTTTTTGTATTTTATTTTAGCCAGCAGTCGTCCGCTAGGGGCTGCTGGCAGTTATATTTATTTTGGTAGCCAGCAGTCGTTCGCGAGGGTTTGTTTGTATTTTGGTTTGTTTGTTTTATTTTAAATAAAGTCTGTTTAATTGTTCGCCAGTTCCCGCCTCCTTCTTCCCTGAACATTGCTACACTGGTGCCGAAACCCGGGAAGAGGGAGGAACGCACTGTCAGAGAGTCCTCGCCGTTGTGGGGAATCCGCGGTGCCACGGAGCATGGTGCGCGAGTCGCCACCGCTCGCCGTGGGCTGGAGCCTGCTGCCATCCGCCAGAAGGGGAGGAGCAGGGAGCGGGGGACTCGCGGCCATGGACACTCGAGGCGGTGCGCTGGAGTGAGTTGCCGGTTGGACGGTTGAGCGCGCTGCCGGCCGCCTGGGTATTGGAGGGGCGGCTGCCATCCGGGAGGGAGAGGAGGAGTCGCCGCCGCTCGCCGTGGGCCGGAGCCTGCTGCCGTCCACCAGTGAAGGGGAGGAGCAGGGAGCGGGGGACTCCTGCCGTCTGCCCAAGGCACCCGAGGAGCCGTCGCCGTCCACCGAGGGCCATCCAGCGTCATTGCCAGGCACCGCGGAGGAGATCGCCCAGCTGGTGGGGGACCAGATGGCATCGCGTTGTGGGAACCGGACCATTTTTTTTTTCCTCTCTCCCCTCTCTCGATCTGTCGCTCCTCATGCTTCCGTCTCCGTTTCCCTCGGTTTTTCGGTCCATAAACCCCAGGGATCGCCGCTGCCGGGGGGGGGGGTGTAGGCACAGGCTCGTGGGTACCCCCCGGCCTGTGAGGGGCGATGGGGGTATGTGGCGAACAGGACGGCCGTGGGACGTGAGAGAACGGCGCGAGGCCGGTGGTGCGATTGCTAATGAGCAACACCTGTGAAGCACACCGGTCTCACATCTCTCACGGAGGAGCGGAAGCATAAAGGAGGAGCGACGACGTTGATGATCGAGAGAGGAACAGGCCTGTGTTTTAGTTGTGTTTTGTTTTCGTATTTGTATTCTATTTTAGCCAGCAGTCGTCCGCGAGGGGCTGCCTGCAGTTCTTTATGTTTATTTTTGGTAGCCAGCAGTCGTCCGCGAGGGGCTGTTGGCGGTATTTTTGTTTGTATGTTTTATTTTAAATAAAGTTTATTTAATTGTTCGCCGGTTCCCGCCTCCTTCTTCCCTGAACATTGCTACAACTAGATAAAAACGTTACTGTAGCTTAACCCATGATCAGACACAGTACTTCATTAAAAATAAATAAATTCCAGCACAGCTACAACAACCATAATGAAATGAGCCTTCACAATCGATAATGCTTCAAAATGAAGACAGCTACATATGGCAATTCATCTGTTCAATAAAACACCTTACTCACCTGTTGAGTAATAAAAATTTCAACATTTGAAATCCCTCAATTCTCACCATCTCCAAAAAGCCAAGCCAATGTTGATTCTTGTTTTATTACGAGCTCTGTCGCGTTTTCTTTTCTCCAGCAAACTCTCCTCTGCTCAGGTTTTTTAAAATGGATTGGTGATTTTGCATGAGGTTGGAGATTTAGCACTCCATATTAACCTTTCCTCTGCCACTCACACACCAGACACACGTCAAAGTAGCCAGAGCAACTTTTCTCTATTTACAGATATGACGAGATACACACAGGCGAATGAACCATATGCAATTTCCCACGAAAACCATCCCAACAGTCTACCATAGTGAATCAGGGTAAGACAAAAACACGTTTTGGAAGAAGGATTGATGATGTATTGACTCACTATTTACATTTTGTTCATTTTAAAGAAAAAAAAAGTTACAGTGCACCTTTAAAGTCAAAATGAAAGAACCACAACCCATTGTATTCAGCAATGATTCCAGAAAAAGCATATTCAATTAATAGAAATGTAGCAATTAATTTACAGATTAACCTCAAGAAAAGTAATATACAAATTTTGTATTATGAAATTTAACTTGCAATGCTTTAAAACTAAGCTTACGTAAAACGGTCTAAAAGAAAAAAATATAATACACAATATACATAATAATTAGTATTCTATTTTTAAAATATAATCTGAATTGAACTATATTTTTTAAAATTGAGATTAACTGCTTAGCTCAACAAAAAAATCATGGTTAATCACGATTAATTATGGCCATATCATAATCATAATCAACAGCCCTAATTTTAAGTGTTCTCTAAAGCTCACCACTATCAGGCCATATGTGAGCAGATGTTCATACATGATTCTAAGGAATTACTCCGGCCATCTGGGTGCAAGGTAAAAGTCATGAGCTGATCCATGATATGTGTCATCTACGGTTCACCATTATTAGATGAATTCTATCAAAATATTGCAATCTAAAATAAAATAAAAAATTATGATCACATATGCATTATGTAATATTTTTTTTTTTATTCAGAGTGCAATATTTTAGAGAATAGAATCTGAATTTTAAAAAATCGTATTATATATGCAGTGTATATGTGGCCCTAATTTTATTATTCAGATTAAAATTTTTTTTATAGAATTGCTGGCAAATATCACAAACCATGCAGCTCACACCACTGAGTGATTAGTAAAAATAGAGAGCAGGAGCGCCGTAAAGTCAAAAACTGAACTAATCATTTGAACCCATGTTCCTTATGAATATCCAATGAATATTGAAATCAATGTGTAGGAGATGCAGAGCAAGTACATTTTGATGAACAATTAGGAAGAATTTGTATCCTCTTTTGAAATGGCATGCAATGAAAAATCATATCAGGAATGTGTATTCATTTTGTAAAGGGGCCAATTTTGATTTTGTGTTGATGATTAAGTCAAGTCTCTGTACAAAAAGTTAATAATTAAGTTCATGTCTTTTAAAGGAGCAGTAAGTGATTTTTGAGAAACAAACTGATTTGAAATCAACCCAAACAAACACACCCCTCCAATCATTGCTCCGCCCCCAAAATGCACAAACATGCAATGCAAGAGTGGATTTCTATTGCTGAAGCTAAGCAAAAATAATGCTTTATGAAAAATAAAGCGAAGATGATGAACGAACGACAAGGAAGAACGTCCTGGTTGCGTATGCAACCCACCGTTCCCTGAAGGAGGGAACGGAGGACGTAGTCGACGGTCGACTGAATGGGGATCTCGCTAGGGAGCCTATCCTCTTCGAGTACTATTGAATGAGCCAATGTAATTGGCGTGCGTGATTCGCATCACACACTCCGCCCCCGCGGCGCGGGTATAAATACGGAAGTGGATGCACGCACTAGTTGCTTTTCGCTGAGGAGCCGAGAGTAACCCGGGGTCAGCGGTGGTCCAGCGGTAGTGGCAAGGGGACTACGTCCTCCGTTCCCTCCTTCAGGGAACGGTGGGTTGCATACGCAACCAGGACGTTCCCTTTCAGTCGATAACGTCAGACGTAGTCGACGGTCGACTGAATGGGGATAACCTTTGAAAACGCCACTAAAGCTGCCACCTTCCAGTGCCTAAACAAAAGCCTCCTGATGCCCCCGCAAATTTAAGGCGGGGAAGGACAGGGCTTAGGCCAGGGAAGTCACTGCTGTTCCTACAGGACCACTGGGAAAGCGTTCCCCGTACATTGGAAGGAAGGGACGCTGCGGAAGCCACATCCAACCCAGAGGGAGGTAACGTGGAGAATACACATATGAACTGGGCGGAAACCGGGCAGTCTAACATATGGAATGTCACTGGGGTGGCTCCAGCCTAAGACGGGGGAGACACACCGGACAGTGACGGCAGAGAGACTCTGCCGAGGGAAGACACGGGCTCGCCGCAGGGAGCCGTATCGTGGAAGAATACACATATGGGGTCGCCGTAGGGACCGCAACATATGGACCCAGCCTAACACAGGTTCCACACTGCTTACGAGTGGTAGGCCTAACACCAGACGTTCCGCACGTCCGACGTCGGAGGGGTGTGGAGGAACTCAACAGGGTTCAAATTTAAGGGAACTCAACTGGAGTAGAAAGGCGCACATATCCAGTCCATAGGAGGGGAATGGCGCAGCAAGCCGACACTTGAACCGGGCTCACGGTGAAACTGGCTTCATGAGAAGGGAGCCCACGGGAAGCAGCGGTTCAACTAGGTGTCGTCCAGCCCCCAACTCTAGAATCTGTTTAGCAAAGCATATCGTCAACGCCCAGGCGTCCTCCCCATAGAGGAGCTCAACACCTAAGTGGACATGTTGCACCTCGGATTTTTACCGAAATGAAGGCAAGCACTAAGTGCAACTTAGCATGGAAACAGCCTTCCCTCTCTGCTGAATTCCAACAGATATTTGTAGAGCTGGTCTGAGGTCTATGGCTTGCGTTCTGTACACGTCCAAGCGAACGGACAGAGAAGCCAGGGCTGGATCTGCCTCCTCCAGGGCAGCGCTTGCAGGCTCACCACCTGCTCCTATTACGGGAGAGGTAGGAACCCTGGGCACAATCCGAGCCGGGGTCTCAGCTTGTGAGAGTTAGCCGGCCCAGACTCCAGGCACAATACGTTGACCGAAAGCGAGCAAGTCCCTACCCTCTAGTAGAGACCACGCGAGCAGGAGAACTGATATAACAGAATTTTTAACTCACTGCCTGCAGTGGCTCAGGGGCGGTCTCTGCAGTGCAGTCGCACCAGGGACAAGGCCCAAGAGGATAAAGAGAGACGCAAGGATTTACAAGACCTTGCTCCTCAGGAACCTGACGATCAGAACGTGCTTCTGCCCACTTCTGCAACACGATGAGCGTCGTTTAAACACCGAGGCAACATCATTTTGAGGGTGAAGGAAAACAGCCTACTCCAACCCATTTTGCAGGAAAGAGAGCACTGAAGTGATCGAAAGCTTTCAGGATCTCCTCTGGAGAGAAGACGCACTCAACGACTAGGTTCCACTTCTAAAGGCGTAAGCACGCTACCCATTTCTAGGGGGTGCTTGCAGAAGTGATGGTAACTATCACATGTCCCTGTGATAGCCACCTGAACCTTCGCGTTCAGATGTAAGACCGCCCGGAATCTCCGGGGGAAGAACGCGGGTGCCATCGTGCCCCGTCCCTGAAAGAGTTTTCAGGGGAAGTCAGGAAGGCTGTCGATGGGAACCAGGTCTAGTTGGGCCAATAAGGGGCAACTATGAAGACCTGTTCCTCTCCTGACTTGGCACGTAGGTGCAAACGACAGGCGCAACAAGACAGGAGCATTGCTCAACACAACATGTGAAGATCACTGGGCTTCAGAAGCATTTTCTGCTCAGCACTTGAGTGTGATAAGTTCACTGAGCTTCAGGAGCATTCCTGCTCAACACCTGAGTGTGATAAACTCACTGAGCTTCAGGAGCATTTCTGCTCAACACTTGAGTGCGAAGAACTTCACTGAGCAACAGGAGCATTTCTGCTCAGCACTGCGTGTGATGAATTCACTGAGCTACAGGAGCATTTCTGCTCAACACCTGAGTGTGATGAACTCACTGAGCTACAGGAGCATTGCTGCTCAACACCTGAGTGTGATGAACTTTCAGGAGCATTTCTGCTCAACATGAAGTGTGATGAATTCACTGACTTGAGCAGGCGCAAGGCGACCATGAGTCGCAGTCGCTTTTAGAAGGCTCACTGGGGTTAAACGCATTTCTGCGGGCCCCTGTGGCAGCTGAGAGCCAGTGTTTGTCCAAGGGTAGTCCGCTCGGTTTATACAAACACTGGCAGGAAGACGAAACCGGAGGGGCAACTGAGCGGCCCCGGAATGGTCATGACCCAGCTGGACCCAGGGGATGGAGTCTCCACTTGCCCTGGCTATAACTGTCGTGAGGCTCGATGGCGGCACGATTGAGTAGAGGGGGAAGAGTGGAACAAAGCATCCTCAGAAGCTTCTGACTCCAAGGAGGAGGTGACGGATGAGTTGTGACATGCAAGGGAAGCTTGCGCAACGGTCGCAATGTCTAACAACTCGAGGCACGAATGCCCGTGTAGTCGAGGGTCGCCCAGGCCCCCGTTAAAACACGCCCTTTGTACATGGCCCCTCTGTTGAAGAGGGTTTGGCAGCAGACCGGGATGAACTATAGTCACACAGGGTGAGCTGCTCTGCCACGGTCACCTCGGGACTCGATCATGAAGCTAGCGCTGAAGCGGTCACATATGGAGGAAGCCAATGGCTGCAACTACCATATACCCCAGGAGCCTCTGAAAGTTCTTTCAGTGGGACCCTTTCTCACTTCAAACACCAGCTGAACACATTCTCATTGGAGAGACGTGTTAGACCGAGTCCATCTCCAAAACTGAAAAAGAGATACTCAGCCCGTGGGCGAGATTACTCTCTTCCAGTTGACCTGAAGACCCAACGGGCTCTGGAGCACTCGAAGGGAAGGACACTGTACTGATACTCCACCCTTACACGCAACACACAGGATGGCCTGCGGTGCGGAAGGTAGAGATCTGAAGCACATGTCTTTCAGGTCGGAGCTGCAGACCAATCTTGGGCCAAGATGGTCACGACCCACCACCTAGTAGCACGAAGAACGAGTTTACCACTGGCCTTCGTACCGGCTGGAGGAGCGGCTATATCAAATCCTTCGCCAGCAGGATAAGCACGCACAAGTCAGGAGCACTGCTCAACACTCGGTGTGATGAATATCACTGAATTTTCAGGAGCACGTCTGCTCAACACCTAATGTGATGATTATCACTGACTTGAGCGGGGTAGCCGAGCCTGAGGTGGGGCAGCAAAGTAGAGAGAGTGGTGTTAGTGTGCTGTGCGAACGCACCAAGCTGCCTGCTGGCGACCAAGGGGGAGCTGAGGGGTGTAAGGCTATACAGGGTCACACCCGTCAGACTGGCCCTCTTGGGACCCAGGAACAGATGAAATTGCTCTCTCTTTGAAGTGTGGGTACCGCTTGCTCCGCTTTTCTTTTTTTTTTTTTTTTTTTTTTTTTTAGGGAGCCAGCGGCGGACAGACACACACACAAACAAAGGCTCCCCCCGGCCCTCACCCGGGGGGAGGGAGTGATCGTGCCACTCCAAGAGCATCTCATCCATTCCTGGGCGGCCCGCTCCGGAATGCTTTCGCTGTCGCTTGCCACCTGGCTTGGCAGCGCCTGGAGCGGGCTGGGCGTCTCTACTGCGGCCGGCTCCATGCTGAGGCCTGGGTGGAGGCTGCTGCAGAGGCCCAGCAGGAGCGGCGGCAGGGGAACGCCCACGGCGACGAGCAGGCGGAGGCGCTGCCACCGGCGGCAGGTGGAGGCAGCAGCTGGCCACCGGGGCAGGATGTGCCGGATGACCTCCGTCTGCGCTTGAGCGGCAGAGAACTGTTGGATGCAGTTCTCCACCACGTTGCCGACCAGCCCAACCTGGGAAATTGGGGAGACCAGGAACCGAACCTTGTCCGCATCCGCAATACCAACCAGGCTGAGCCAACGAAGGCGCTACTGGACCACCAAGGTAGACATCGCCAGACCGATCACGCACGCTACGACACTCGTGCCCCGGAGGGTGAGGTCGGATGCAGTGCGGTGCTCACCTATGAGCGCACGGTCTGGATTACCCTCGTGCATGCCATGGGTGCCCTAGCCTGCAGCAACGCCATGGCATGCAAGAGGAAGCGGCTTGCCCACAGGCTTTGTAAGCTCTGCCCGTCGGAACGGACGAACACTCACAGGCCTTAGGGGGGAGACGAGGATCCCCCCAACAGGCAGCGGCCGCCAGACACAGGTGCACCTGTGTCGACAGACCGCTCCAATGGAGGGACACCTCGCAACCCTTCACCGTTCCTCCATCAAGGGTAATGAGGGGGAAAAGCTATTCAGGCAGTTTCTGGCAGAGAAAGATGCTGTTCACCACCTGATAAGCTCTCCATGCATTTCGGGAAAGAAAGGCACTGGGGCGGCGAGCTGAGAACCAGCGCGGCCCGCCCCAAGCTCCAAACTCCAGATTCCAACCGAGACTGAACGGGACACGGTGGAGGTTCCACTCGAGCCCGGTAGCCTCGGCGGCCCGTTTCAGCATAGCTGATAATTCTGGATCCGGCTCGGGCAACATTGAACTCCCGGAGGGAGACAATGCAGCCGAGTCATCATCTCTAGAAGTCAGCTCACCCTCCGATGCTGCAATCGGCGTCCTGTCCTCCAGGGGAGCCCCGAGTGAAACCGCTGGCCCACCCATTACAGATGGACCAGCAGACAACACAGGAGGCTCCCTTTGGTTGCAGTGGAAGGGAGGAGTGAGGAGCCCACAGGGAATGGTTACCGGGCGGGACATCCAACACTATCCTTCGGTCACCCATCCCACACAGCACCCGAGGGTGGGGCATGGTAATGGGGACTCGTTCTCCGCGAACGAAGGCGAGTCTCGCCCTCAACACTGCGACAATCATGTTCCCACTCTCTCTTTTTTTTGTTTTTTTTGGGAAAACATGAGCTGTCCACAAAAGTTGTCTCAGCGTGCTGTAAGGCCAAACACGTGACACAACAATTGTGACCATCAGAGAGAGACAGGGAACGACCGCACCCAGAAACGCACAGGCGGAATGACATCTTGAAAAAGACGCAAACGCACCCGTGTTGCTCTTTCAGAAAATAGGACCGTCACCAGTGCCGGAGCACACAGGGGAATGACCGCGGCAACACTGAACAGAGAACTGAAACAGTGAAGCACTCACTTATCCGCCCTCTAACCGGCCGTCAACACACACAAACATTTAGAAATTTGTTGCTGTTAAAACAGCAGTTGAGAGCTCAAAGCTCGCGATCACCGCTGCACTCGCACTGTGGAACACCAGCACTGGGAGAGTCTTCCTGAAGAACACCGACCGACACACTCGCTCGTTGTAGACAACAGCACTCTCAGAGACATCAAACGATCGGCTCCGAAGCGAAAGGCAACTAGTGCGTGCATCCACTTCCGTATTTATACCCGCGCCGCGGGGGCGGAGTGTGTGATGCGAATCACGCACGCCAATTACATTGGCTCGTTCAATAGTACTCGAAGAGGATAGGCTCTCTAGCGAGATCCCCATTCAGTCGACCGTCGACTACGTCTGACGTTATCGACTGAAAGGGAACAAAAACTGAACATCCAATACACAAGAGTATACAAGCAAGAGTTGGTTGTTAGTCTCCAGCAGCTCCAGACAAACAATGATACTGAAAAGTGTCCTGTCACAACAGCTAACATTACAACAGCAGCATATCTTGATTCTGTGAAACCGCTAAATCAATGTTACTCATGTATGGAGCAGAAATAATTTTATTGTAAAGTGTTACTAATAAAACAAGAACCACAGTGTAATTTCAAAAATGTGTCCTTGAACACAGAAGCCCTTCCTTGCTTTTTCAATTATGCATATACTTTTATCTAAAGCAACTTGCAGTGCATTATAGCACACAGCTCAGCAGAGTAACAAAATAAATGTGCAAAATAATATATATAGTGTAATTTCTTATAGATGAAATTTGCCATTGAAAGTTCTGGGACATGCATATTTTATGATAATCATTTATCATTTTTGAATGATAGAACTTGCATGCAAACATACTACCATATGTTGCCCTCCGAGGGTGCCCATAATAGTGCAGTAGTCAAGATAATAAAAGTTATTTTCGACCTGTTTGGTCATCTCATCAATAATCTCCCTTTCAGCGGTCACAAAGTACACAATGATCTATAGATACAATGCAAACCTTGTGTTGGGCTGCAGTGATTTAGTGCATTAGACTCAAACACAAAGAAACAAGAGGTAGATGGAAAACATTAGCGGTATCTCACTTTTTCAGGTGTTACAAAAGATGTGGTGCAGAATGCAAAAGTTATTGTGAATGAAAATGGCCTTGACTCAGTCTGTTAGATATTTAGATTCAACATAATGACCCAGTGAAAGCTCTTAGCAGTGTGATTTACCAGAGTGAAACAGACTGTACTAAGTGCCTCAGAATCTGTGGTAAGAGAGCGTCACGTCATGAATAGGAAGATACTGACTGAAATCCTACATTTTGTTTCTACGGTAATGAAGGTTCTTCACTATGACCTCAAGCAAAGCTTTTAACTTCACCATTCACTTTCAATAGAAAAATAAAAAATATCATCTCTGGTCTTATTGTGAAGGACAAATAATTGCAAGAGAGCAAGCGAACAAACTAACAAACATATACATATTACATACATACAACCTAAACCACAAATAACACATAATTACATGGAATTTAAATAAATAAATACAATTATTTCTCAACTAAATCACAAATGATGCATAATTGGATGTAAATTAAAACAAAATAAATAAATAAAAATATTGATCAACTAAACTACAAATGAGACATTGCATGTAATTTAAAACAGATAATTAAACCCACAAACAAACAAACAAACAAACAATATATATATATATATATTATGCGTGTCATTTAAAACATAAAAAATAAATAAAAATTATTTGTCACCAAAATAACTTGAATGTAACTTAAAACAATGAATTAATTAATGTATTAATGAATGAATGAATGAATCACCTAAACCACAAATGACACATAATTGCATGTAATTCATAAAATTATTTATCACCTAATCCACAAATGATGCATAGTTGCATGTAATATAAAACAATAAATAAATAAACGTATTTACCACCTACACCACAATGCATAATAAATAATAAAACAATAAATAAATAAATAAATACATAAATGAATAAATATAAACAAATAATACACTATTGCATAAATTAAAACAGCAAATAAATACATTTTAATATACATATATATTCCTCATTCCACTGATATATATATGATTTATATATCACCTTAAGCGCAAATGCCATGCAAACTAATCACTCTGCACTCAAATTATTTCAGATAAATGTAAGGATATGCAGACTCAATTGAACAAAATGAGAAATATTTCAGACAGACAGCTTTAAGGGAATTGCCTACAGTATATGTTCTTCTGGTGATGAACTGATGAGGTTGAGAGATGTAGCAAAAACAGATCAAGTGGAAGATGTGGAACATAATTGGCTTACTATAAATAATGCAAGCATACAAATATTGATATTGATCTAAATTGATAGTTTGGAGAAGATAGTTTTTTGGAATGCATAAACACGACTAATGAATTTCACTGGATCTGAGGTTTAATCATTTCTGATGGGTTTTGAAGACAATTTGATTACCCCCACAGACCATTTCCCCTGATAGCGTTCTCTGCCTTCATTTCAACATGTACTCATCAGCTTTCTCGTCTGCAGCTCAATCTCAAACCTACAAAATGATCAATCCCATCGTTTTGCTTTTGAAACTAAACAGTAATGAAAATATATAAATGACTGTAGTTTTGAGTTGTCAAGCTTCCTTTAAGCCTGGATTTGTTCAATCTTTGGGGGGGGTGTACACCGTGAATCTTGGTGTGGTAATGTTGTGCTCAATAATCTGGTGTAAACATATGCCATAAATCCCTCATTCCACTGAAACAGCTTTTAATGGACCACTTAACTTGCACAAATCCAGAAGAGCGCTCTGAACAAGCGATTGGAAAACTTTGTCGCATCTTATCTCTGAAAAATTACATAACTTTTGTTACATGATAACATTATGCAACATGTCAAATACACAGATCCAAATAAAATGCAAGTGTCTGTACGTTTCACACTGTTTTAGTCGTGCAGTCATTTCCTAGACAAGTACTAGGGTTTTTGTTCTTTTACTTTACTCAGTTATTTATTTATGTTGGAAAAGCTGCATCGTAATATGAGGCAACAGTGCCGGGCAGACAGCAGACTGACTGTAATGTTTTCCGAAAGACTACTGCTGATAATACATTTAAAATTCATTTCCATTTTATGAGAGGACACTTTGTTTCATCTTTTACCCAAACAAACCTCTGTCATGAATATTAATGCTTTGTGACTTTTGGTGGAAAGTTAGATATTTAAAGCAGTTTACTTAGACCGCGTTATTCCTCTGATGTGATTTATGAGTCATGAATATGTTATAAGGTAAATACTGTCATCATGTTCTTTCAGCTTCAGCTGGATTGACTCTAGCCTGTGATCTGAATCTAATTTAGGACAAGAGGTTTGGGTGAAATTCAGAATTTAAGAATTGCCTTTCAATTCATGATACATCCATAATCCTGATATGCACGAAACATGACAAAGACACATTTCTCTAAATGTTCAATAGCGTCAAAACTAACAAAGCCGTCAAAACAGATTTTATTTTTGTTATACAGCGCCGCAAAATATGTTCCAGGGAAATATCATACAAATAAATAAGATATAATGAGAAAATATAAGTATAAAATGAATCTTAATAAATGTAATCTACTGATTATAATTTAAAATATAATATTTTAAATAATTATAATAAATGAAATTATTTGTAAGTAAAATAGAGAATTCTGGGAAATTAAGTTTTTTTTCGGTAACATTTTAATTTGTTAACACTAGTTAGATTTATTCATTTAGCTGACATTTACATTTATTCATTTAGCTGACGCTTTTATCCAAAGCGACTTACAATTTCTATATTTCAGAGGTCGCACACCTCTGGAGCAACTAGGGGTTAAGTGTCTTGCTCAGGGACACATTGGTGTCTCACAGTGGATTCGAACCCGGGTCTCTCACACCAAAGGCATGTGTCTTATCCACTGCACCATCACCACCCCATGTTAACATGAAGTTAACATGAAATAACAACTAAGAATCTTGCAGCATTAATAGTCTTCATTTAAACGTTTATATATATATATATATATATATATATATATATATATATATATATATATATATATATACATACACACACACACACACACACACACACACACACACACACACACACACACACACACACACACACACAAACACACACAAAGGTTGTATCACCAAACATAGTTAATGCCTTATGAAATGATTAAATGTCAACAAATGAGACCTTATTATGATAAAGTGTTACCTTTTCTTCTATGATGCACTTCTAAATGTATTATTAAATACCAGTGTTATTTTAGTATTGTTGAGATACTATATTCGTTTTTTTTTTTTTTAAATCTGGTCTAATTTTCATTTTAATTAAAGTTTTATTCATTTTGTTGTATATGTTTTTTACATTTTTCATTAGTTTTTTTTTTTTTTTTAAATTTGTCCAGAATTACAGAAATAGTTATTTTAGTACTGTGACGATGCAGAGCAGGAAGCAGGAAGCAGGATCCAAGCGCAGCACAGCAGTGCTTTTAATTAAATAAACTTGAAACTAAACAAATACAGACAGACTCGGGAACAAGACAGCCAACAGCCAACATTACAATATTAAGAACTCTCAAAGACTGAACTAGACACAGGGTTTTAAATTGAAATACCTTTTAGTATGTTTTATATAAATGTTTTTAAGTAGGGGAAAAATATACAAGACAACTGGACAATGGAAAGCATTTTTGGTAAAGAAAAAGTGATAATTGACAGCAATATTTCAAAGAAGGAAATGAATTGTTCAAATTATTTTTGTTTATTTTTGCGCAAAAAAAGTATTCTCGTCGCTTGATAAACTTAAGATTGAGCCACTGTAGTCACTTTGACTATTTAAACGATGTCTTTAATAACTTTTCGGGGCTGGCATGTGTCAATCCCTTAGAAGCCTATGGAGGAGTAATCCAGGAGTGATTTTATGGTTTTGGTTTTAATTGGCTATAATAACCCTGTTTAAAGTAAAGTAAGTAAAATTATATTTAATTTTAATCTAATTTTCAAACATACTTCCTCGCATTCAAATCTGAATTATAATTACATAATTCCTTGATTCAATTTCAGCAGGAATTTAAAAGGCACTGTCAATTCAGTTCTGAATATCACAAAACCCCGAACAATAGCTACTATTCTTCAGCAGCATTCTAAATAACATGAAATATTCCTGCACACACCTGAAGTATAACTCCAGAATCACAGAGACTCTGTTCTCAGAGATATGAATCCTGTAGGTTGCTAAAAATTGATGGAGGAACAGAGCAAAATGAATACAATCAGTAAACACAATGTATTAAATTCACCTGGCACAAAACACATGCCTATTGTGCAAAGAAACAGATAGACTATTGCAAACAACCCACACCACATCCATCTATCAGGACAAGAGTAAAAAAATAAATAATAAAAAAATTACACATTTGTGCAGATGAAGTGTCCTCTATCATAGTTATCACTATCACGGCCAGATAGATAGACCCATAAACCTGTAATCATGCTCCGAGATGCCGTTGTACTAGAAAAAATAAATAAATAATGAAACAAACACAGTCACCTTTTTTACACTTCAGAGGAGTCAATGAGATTGAATACTGTGTTCTATTATAAAGGCGTGTTGGAGTTCAGGAATCTGTGTTGGATGATCTGTCAAGGACTGACTGAGGTAGAAGTCAGTATCCAGTGCATTATTGTTATCATGACCTTATGAGCTAAAGGCAGTTATTCCCAGCAGGACCAGAGGCCCCATGCACCTATACGGAACATTCGAAGTCGAAAATAGAGCTTAAAAATCTCCACATTTTTTTTTTTTTTTTTTACAAAGGGCCAGTAAAGGAGGTCAACCTTTAGATGACTAAATATTAAATGAGCTATTTCTGTTCATTTTAAATGAGGAATCCAATTTTGCAACCCTGTAAAATTTGGGTAATGCATATATTATGGAACCCTGAATTTGTATTCTAGCAAATAAAAGTTAGATAAAGGTGCATTAAGTGATTTCAAATATCAACAACGTTTCTCAGTAATCAACTCAAACAAAAATACTCCTCCATTCATTGCTACGCCCCAAAAATGCATGAACACGCAATGGAAGAGTTGATGTCTCTTTGCTAAAGCGAAGCAAAATAATGCTTCACGAAAAATAATGTGAAGATGAGGAACGATCGACAATTAAGAATAAAACATTAACATCCAGTACACAGGAGCATACAGGAATCTGCACTTCCTGCTCAGCTACTGTTTGGACGCTCTCGCTTACTGCTCCGCGCTTTGCTCTATCGCTTTTATATTTCTATATTTTATCTCCTTTTATCACCTAATTTTAACTTCAGCAAATCAGCACAGTGCCTAAACGCTTGGATTACTACAAAAAAAGCTGCTTATTTTATTCGACCAGCCTCCCACTGAAAGCTTACATTCCGGGGAAGAGAAAACACAACTGTCTACATTCATAAGGATAAGAAAATGCCTCCTCTGGAATCTACTTGCTGCTCCAACTGCCACAGACTTTTACAAAGGATTGCAATTCTTGAAACAAAGTTAATTGCGGGACCACCAAACCAGACGGAACACACAACAGAGCTTCGTCATGGACGACCTCAGCATACATCCAGTGAGTCCCATGAATCTAGTGCTCCTCGACAGGCCATACTGAGTGTAGAGAAACAAGCCGATCGACTTACTAATCGATGGCACAAACAGGGAGCGAGACCCAAAGGCACTTGAGACATCAGATTGTCACGAGCATCACATATTGGTGCAGTAGCATCCTCTACCCCAGATACGGCTCTGACAAGGATTGCAAACACTGGTCTCCTACCATCGCCTATACATCTTGAGAACAGATTTGAAGTATTAATGAATGAGGAATCCCCAAATTTGATGAATGTAATCAAACACAGACTGAATCAGCCAGTAGCTAACACTGATGCTAACTGGGGCTCAAGGTCGAGCAGACAGCGGCACTCAGCTCAGAGCGCAGCCGGGCCCAGGACTCTGATAGTGGGCGACTCCGTAAACAGAAAAATTAATAGCAGGGATACAACAACGTGCTGCCTTCCACAAGCAACAACATCTGATGTAAACAGGGAACTTCAGAACATTCTGATGAAACATAAGACTGCAAATCGACTCATCATTCACGTGGGGAAGAATGATATTCATAAAGAGCAGTCGGAACTTCTTAAAAAGGATTTCAATGAACTTTTTGAAACACTTAAAAGACTGAAAGTTCAGACATTCATCAGTGGACCACTCCCAGCAAGAGGAACAAACAGGTTTTCACGGCTGCTTGGGCTTAATGCATGGCTGCAAAAAAACTGCAATATAAAAGGAGTGAACTTTATTGACAACTTTAATCTTTTCTGGAGTCAGAGGCAACTGTTTCAACAGGATGGCCACCACCCAAACAAACTTGGTTCAAGAGTGCTAAAGGACAATATCTACTTCTCCCTCCGTCATCCTTCTGCAATGTGTGCCAATCCACTCAACCTGAATGGCACACACACACCTGGATACAGTATGAATGACCACAGGATTTCACTTCAGCACCTGAATGGACATGCGGTTGACACATCACACAAGGACAATGATAACACCACTCAGCCACAACAACCTCTGCTCACGGACACAATCTCAGCTGAGCCCTGCCCACAGATCCAGTTCAGTTCTACTCAGCCGTCATTGAGTCTGTCTTGTGCGCTTCCATCACTGTCTGGTTTGGTTCAGCTACCAAATCAGACATCAGGAGACTACAACGGACACTCCGGACTGCGGAGAGGATCATTGGTGCCCCCCTGCCAAACCTCCAGGACCTGTACTCTTCCAGAGTGAGGAAGAGAGCAGGTAAAATCATCACAGACTCCACTCACCCTGGACACCACCTGTTTGAACTGTTACCGTCAAGACGGAGACTCAGATCACTGGCCACAAGAACATCTCGGCACAGGAACAGTTTCTTCCCACAGGCCATTTCCCTCCTGAACAGTTAACACTCCTCCCAAGGCATATGCCTGTAAGTGCAATACTCCCACTGTTTAGTGCAATATCCTACAACTCAGGTGATACTTATATGTAGATTTATTTATTTATAATATTCAAAACACTGTAAATAGGCTCATAATCTGTAAATCTGAAAATGTCTATTCTGACTAAACCCAACTATGATAGTTTTTATTCTCATATATATATATATATATATATATATATATGTATATATATATATATATATATATATATATATATATATTTTTTTTTTTTTATTCTTATAATTTGTAGTATTATGTTTCATGTTGTACTTGTATTTGTATATGTCCACTGGAAGCCTCAGTACCAAAACAAATTCCTTGTGTGTGCAAGCACACTTGGCAATAAAGCTCTTTCTGATTCTGATTCTGATTCTGAGCTCACCACATACAGACTGTGACATATTACAACTGCTCCAAGATTCAGCACCCAAGGACAACTTTCTGGAAAACAGCCAGGGAAACCAGGACAGCATATTACAGCCTCCAATAACACCAGAGCAACAGCCCCTCTCACCGGAAACGTTATCCCTCTCTCCAGCATCTCCACTTCTGTGCTTCTCAGAGAAAATGGAACAACTGGTGCATGCTGGAACTAGACTATCCCACTCTTTTGCTGCGAGCCCCCAGAGATACCAACCAAAAAACGCCAGGCCCCACAACCACCAAAGCCTGCGGGCCCAGCTCGCCCTCCCCCTCCCCCTGTGAGAGCTCTTCGGCCTCTACCACAGCGCCAGGGCCCACACCCTCCTCCAGCAGCTCGAAGTGAACCACAAACAACTGATACCAGCTCTCAGTGATATGTGTCGGGTCCCCGCTATGATAACAATAACTTTCTCAAATGTTTACAGAACAAGCGGGAACCCAGTGTGCCTGTATCTTTCTCTATTGCTGTTCGATTACATGATAGAAAGTCTAAGGCCTTCAAAAGCCGTATAGCAAACCCACCTAATCTGGTGCCTATTACACAACATACTAAAATTGCTGTGGGGACAAAAAGTAAGACTGTTAAGTTAGCACTTTGAAACATCCGCTCACTTAAAAATAAATCACTTCTAGTCAACGACTTAATAACCACATACAACCTGGATTTTATGTTGCTAAATGAAACTTGGCTAGAAGACAGCTGCAGTGCAAAAGTCCTCAATGATCAGCCCCTCCTAACTTTAATTTTATGAGTGTCTGCAGAGCTGTCAGAAGAGGCGGAGGTTTAGCTGCTCTTTATAAAGATGTCTATCAATGTAAGCAAATATCATTTGGGAATTACCCGTCTTTCGAATATCTGGGTATTGTGTTAAAAGGTGCCCCACGAATTTTACTTATCATTGTTTACAGGCCTCCAAAATACTCTCCAGCTTTTGCTGAGAACTTAACAGAACTGTTATCAACAATTTCCTCAGAGTTTGACTGCTTTACCATTGCTGTAGATTTTAACATTCACATAGATAATGCAGAAACCAATATGGCAAAAGAAATCAAAACTGTTTTAAAAACTTTTGATCTGACTCAGCATGTACATGGACCCACACATAATTGTGGACACACTCTAGATTTACTTATCAGTAAGGGTCTAAACATTTCATCAATTGTTATTAAGGATGTAGCACTGTCTGATCATTTTTGTATTTTCTTTGATATATTGATCTCTCCTGCCATTGAAGCTAGATCTGTGTCTGTCAAGAAGAGATGCTTAAATGAGAACACTAGTGTACTATTTATGAAGGCTATATCTTTAATACCAAGCATATCTGCTGACTCTGTTGATTTTCTCCTTGATTCTTTTAACTCAAAAGTTAAGAGTGTAATTGATGATATTGCTCCTGTGAAAGTCAGGAAGAAGAGTGACAGACAAAAAGCACCTTGGAGAAACTCAACAGCAGTGCAAAATATGAAAAGACAATGCAGAAAAGCAGAGCGCATGTGGTGGAAGACAAAACTTGTAGTCCATTATAACATCTATAAAGACAGCATCCATGCTTTCAATAAGGAACTAGGCAAAGCTAGACAGACTTTCTTCTCGAATATAATAAACAGCAATATAAACAACACGCGCACTCTTTTTGCTACTGTAGAGAGACTGACAAACCCCCCAAGCCAGATTCCCAGTGAAATGCTCTCAGTGAGAAAGTGCAGTGAGTTTGCTTCTTTCTTCTCTGAGAAAATCAATAATATCAGAAAGGTGATCAGCTCATCCTTGAGTTGCGCTGGGGTCAGGCAGATCAGACAACAGTCTGAGAAAGTAGTCACTATGTCTGATTTCGAAGAAATTGATGGCAAAATTTTGGAAGAAACCGTATAGCACCTAAAAACATCAACCAGCGTCCTTGACGCACTTCACCCTATCTTTTTTCAAAAATGTGTTACACAGCTTAGAAGCAGATCTCCTAGAAGTGGTAAATGCCTCACTTCTCTCTGCGAGTTTTCCGAACTCCCTGAAAACTGCAGTTGTCAAGCCCCTCCTGAAAAAGAGCAATCTGGATAAGACCATATTAAACAACTATAGACCGATCTCAGATCTTCCTTTCACAGGCAAGATCATTGAAAAAGTTGTCTTCAATCAGCTGAACAAATTCTTAAGCTCGAATGGATACTTTGACAATTTTCAATCTGGTTTCCGACCGCACCACAGCACAGAGACAGCGCTCATAAAGATAATAAATGATATTCGCTTAAATACTGATACAGGCAAATTATCAGTGCTGGTACTACTCGACCTCATTGCTGCATTTGACACTGTCGATCACAACATACTTCTTGACAGGCTGGAAAACTGGGTCGGGCTTTCTGGGATAGTCCTAAAATGGTTCAGGTCATACTTAGGAGGCATAGGTTATTATGTGAGTATAGGAGACCATAAGTCTGAGTGGAAATCCATGACATGCGGAGTCCCTCAAGGCTCAATTCTTGTGCCCCTCCTATTCAACCTGTACATGCTCCCAATGAGCCAAATAATGAGAAAGAACCAAATCGCTTACCATAGCTGTGCAGACGACACACAGCTCTACTTATCCCTATCGCCTAACGATTACAGCCCCATTGACTCCCTTTGCCAATGCATTGATGAAGTAAACAATTGGATGTGCCAAAACTTTCTTCAGTTAAACAAAGACAAAACTGAAGTCATTGCGTTTGGAAACAAAGATGAAGTTCTCAAGGTGAACGCATACCTTCAGTCTAGGGGTCAAACAACTAAAAATTAAGTCAGGAATCTTGGTGTGTCTCTGGAGTCAGACCTTAGTTTCAGTAGTCATGAGAAAGCAATAACTAAATCAGCATACTATCACCTGAAAAATATTTCAAGAATTAGATGCTTTGTTTCCAGTCAAGACTTAGAAAAACTTGTGCATGCTTTCATCACCAGTAGGGTGGATTATTGTAATGGACTTCTCACTAGCCTTCCCAAAAAGACCATAAGACGGTTGCAGCTCATTCAGAACGCTGCTGCCAGGATTCTGAGCAGAACCAGAAAATATGAACACATCACACCAGTCCTCAGGTCTTTACACTGGCTGCCAGTTACATTTAGGATTTATTTTAAAGTATTATTACTGGTATATAAATCATTCAATGGCCTAGGACCTCAATACATTGCAGATATGCTCACTGAATATAAACCCAACAGATCACTCAGATCATTAGGATCACATCAGCTAGAAATACCAAGGGTTCACTCTAAGCATGGCGAGTCTGCTTTTAGCTACTATGCCAGCCGCAGCTGGAACCAGCTTCCAGAAGAGATCAGATGTGCTCCTACAGTAGTCACATTCAAATCCAGACTCAAAACACTTCTGTTTAGCTGTGCACTTACTGAATGAGCACTGTGCCACTGTTCGTCCGACTCGTTGCATTGTATTTTATATTATATTTTAATTATTCTCATTTCATTTGATTATTTCTGTATTTTATCTTTTATTCCAAACTGTTTTAATTATTCTTATTTCTTTTGATTATTTTAATTTCTTCTATGTAAAACACTTTGAATTACCATTGTGTATGAAATGTGCTATTTAAATAAACTTGCCTTGTCTTGCCTTGCCTTACAGGCACGAGTTGGTTCTAGTCTCCAGCAGCGCCAGACAAACAATGACACTCAAAAGTGTCCTGTCACTACAGCTACCATTACAACAACTGCATATCTTGATACGATGAAACAGCAAAACGTCTCAGGTTACGACTGTAACCCTAGTTCCCTGAGAAGGGATGCGTCGATGATGCTTTGGGAACGCCTTTGCGTGACTGAGTCTGAAGCACTACTGTCAACTAGTCCAATGGAATGAATGAAGCATTCAATAAATGAATGAGCGGGTGACATCATAACCAGGAAGATATAAAAGCACATCCGGTGCAATGCTCGCGTTAGCTTATAGAGCCGAAGCAAAGTCGATCGCAGGGATACAGGAAGTATGGCAGGGAGACACATCGTCTCGTTCCCTTCTCAGGGAACTAGGGTTACAGGCGTAACCTGAGACGTTCCCTTTCGAGGGAACTCGCGATGCGTCGATGACGCTTTGGGAACGATAATACCCAATACGCCATAATTACAAAATGCCAGATGATAAAACTGTCGGCAAATTAAGTAAAAAGCACCTAAGCTTCCAGGTCCAGGCTATAAAACCTCACAAATGTTAGCGGCGAGGACCAACCCGCCGCATCACAAACCTCCTGAAGGGAAACTCCTGATAAGAGGGCTTTAGAGGCCGCCATACTTTGGGTAGAGTGAGCTCTGACCACCAAAGGGCATGGCTGGCCAGAGGACTCATATGCAAGAGAAATAGCCTCGACTATCCACTTACTGATTGTCTGTTTAGAAGCAGGAAGACCTTCCTTAGGTGAACCAAAACAGACAAACAACTGATCAGATCTCCTCCACGGGGCAGTCCTGTGGACATAAGTGTCCAGTGCTCGTTTTTTTTTCCTGGTCCGAAGATGTAAACGGAGGAGGACAGAATGCCTGCAGTACAATAGGCCTTGGAATATTGGTTGGCACCTTAGGGACGTAACCCTGCTTAGTGTATAAGAACGCCTTAACCATACCCGGTGCAAATTCCAAACAGGTGGGAGACACAGAAAGAGCCTGAAGGTCTCCGACTCTTTTTAGGGACGAAATGCCTAACAGAAAGATAGTCTTGAACGTCAGAAATTTTTCTGAAACTAACTCTAGGGGCTCGAAGGGAGCCCCAGACAAGCCTTCCAAAACTATCGCCAGATCCCATACAATATAAATGAGAGACAGACAACAATAAATATAACAGACAGTTTTGACACAGAGCGCTTTGCTGAGGCACAAAAGCGCTGACACGAGCATTGCACCGGATGTGCTTTTATATCTTCCTGGTCATGACGTCACCCGCCCGTGACGCTTCATTCATTCCATTGGACTAGTTGACAGTAGTGCTTCAGACTCAGACACGCAAAGGCGTTCCCAAAGCGTCATCGACGCATCGCGAGTTCCCTCGAAAGGGAACCAATGTTACTCACGCATGGAGAAGAAACGACGCATCCTCTGCATCCGTTTTCAGGCCTTCCCGCTTTGGTCTCTCCAGCGCTGAAAAGCTTTTCTAATATTAACGCGGGTCCTAAAGCTCTTGCCTGATCAAACCTCTTCATTTCCCAGTGATATTCCTCTGAGCTTTTCTCTTTTGTAATGTCTCTCAGCCATCTCTCTTTCTACAGTCTTTCTTCAAATCTCCCTCTTGCTCACTCTCTCTCCTCCCCCATCATGAATGGACACGCCCCTTACTGCTGATTGGCTACACGAGTGTTGTCCTGCTCAGTCCAATCCACGTTCAACAGCGTTTCTCAGAATTCGTTTACTGTTAACATTAGGTAACTATATTAGTTAACACGAACAGCAATTCTTCTACAGGATTTATTCATCTTAGTCAGTTAATTTCAACATTTACTAGTGCATTTTTTTTAATCCAAAGTTTCGCTAATGCACTGTGAACTAACATTTACTGTAGATTTTTACTAACATTGACAAAGATTAATAAATACTATAAAAATATATATTACTCATTGATTATATTTCTCATGAATTAAAAAAAAAATTCACATTTTTATAAGCCCTAATAAAACAGGAGGCACTGGTAGAACATCCACCATATTATAATGAAACATTGATATGTTATGTTGTTGGAAAACATTTGATTTGGTCAGAATATAGGGATAATCTTGAATAAAAGAAAGACACATTTTAGAACTGCCATCTAATAGCAAGAAAGCTTCACAAAGTAAAACCTTGACCCACTGACCAAAATCACAATTTCAATGCCAAAGAACAATTTGTTCTTCTATTAAAAAAAATAACTGAACACTATTTTTTGCCTTACATTTTTGGAAAGTGCCATCGACCATGTTTATGGGAGCTCTATTTTTTTTTTTCAAGGACAGAGAGGCATCAAATTTGATATTGAAATTAAAACAGGAATATGAAACTTTCTGCAACTAAACAGTATTAACTGAGCACATGGACACCAAAGACTTTCAAATATTCACATAATTCCTATATTCAGCTGGGTTTATCAAGCGGCTGCCAAGGCTGCTTGCATGAATGTGAGACATGATATGCATGAATAATTGATTTATCTGGCCTTTTTTGTACCAAATGTAAATTATGTTTTATTGCATTCAATTTAGATATGTGTAATCGGAGCCCATGTTTCATACTGCAGGATTCAGCAGGAACATAACTTCATATATGCCACAAATTAAAATATCAGATCAGGCTTCTTTGCTAAGTCCTCTGATTTTCGTGATACATTTTGTTAGAGGGTTTAAACAACGGATGAAACAAAGGGTGGTCATTTTATATGCAAATAAAGCTGTGAAACATCAATGCACTGTAAAAATAATTTCCTTAACTAATATTTAACCTCACAGATTTCATAATCCTCAATATCGAATTAATAACTCTTTAATAACTAATAATAAATAATGTATTAACAAATTATTAAACAATGACATATTATACAAATACTAGTATATTAGGGATGCATGATTTATCGGCCACCATATAGGTGTTGGACGATATATGTTGATTTTTAATTTTATCGTTATCGGTCAGATAAGAATATTAGGCCAATATCGTAAATCTGATAAATAATGGATTATTTCCTTCAGGTGCGCACTGTTCGCCATAATGGTTTTGAATTGCTTGAAATATGATTAGAACTTTTTTTTCTTTTTGGTAAGGAAAGCCATTGGAGTGTAAAATAAAATAAAAATTAAACTTACACTGCTTCAAACTAGGCTACTGTACTTTTTTTTGTTTGACTTGTTGAAGTGCTTGGGAAATGGCTGTGGTTAATGGTGAGACTTTTGTTTTTGTAATCAGGCTCTCAGAAATTTGGATTTATATGTATCGGCCAACATACCAGTTATCGGCTTTCAAATATAAAGAATTATTGGTTATCGTTATCGGCCAAAATTTTCATACCAAAAAAATGTTAAAAAAAAAAAAATAGAGCTCCCATAAACATGGTCGATGGCATTTTCCAAAAATGTAAGGCAAAAAATAGTGTTCAGTTTTTTTTTTAATAGAAGAACAAATTGTTCTTTGGCATTGAAATTGTGATTTTGGTCAGTGGGTCAAGGTTTTACTTTGTAAAGCAAATCTCAATTGCTTGATTGTTTATATCACCTCAAAATGTATACTGTATATTATCACCCAGATCTAATTTGTTAAATACAAATATAAAGGCATGAAGACATTAAGATAGTATAAACACTAGCATCATGATTTTCTGTAAAGCTGCTTTGAAACAATGTGTATTGTGAAAAACGCTCCACAAGGAATTTGACTTGACTACTTGTCAAGAAAAAAATGGGAAAAAAACCTACATCCACATTACAAGACAAAATTAACAACATCCAAGTCCACAAATTTAGACCTACCATAAAAATACTGCTGTATGAAGTTAAGCAGGTCAATTTATGAATATTAGATCTGTCCCCTAATAGTCAGCCAAATGTTAGTCGATGATAAGTGGTTTGTAATGCTTAGATCCACAGAGGACTAAGATGACTATAAAAGAACATAACATTTATTAAGAACTTAGAATAACAAGCCAACATACGAAAAAATGAGCTAGTGCAAAAGACAACAACCGACAATGAACTAAGGTACCAAAGGAACTTAAGTAGTGGTACAAACAAGGTTAATAAGGAGACACAGCTGAACCGAGAGGATTAATCATATCAGTAACCATGACACCTTATAAGTGGCGGGAAACTAGACAAAGGAAACACATATGACTGAATGAAAACAAAACAAAACAAACTGAACATGATTGTGACAAGGTTTAACTGCATGAGCTTTAGCTTATGCTTTTCTCTCTATAGACATCCATTATACTGCAAAGATGACAAGTTAGTGTCATCAACTACATCATTGCAGTCGACAGACTCGACACTGACTCAGAAAACACTAATTATTGCAGTGTGATTAGTCAACTAATGGCTTAAATTAATGACTACCAGTCAACTAGGAAATATTTTGATCAGGGACAGCCCTAATGAAAATGGTCCAAAGAATACTAATAGCCTAAAGCATTCACAACAATTTAATTGCAGACCTGTAATCAACAAACATCACATATACACATACTGTACATAATAATGTGTTCCATTAAAATAAGAAAGTCAGAATTCTTACCTGCAGTCCAACAGAACTTGAAAACAAACTATTTCATCACTCGGATATAAGTTTGTGATGATGTCACATGAAAATGGTGGCATACTGTGAATGATAAACATTAACTTTAAAGCAAATAAACTGCATCAACAAGTCCAGATTACATGATATTTGCACAAGAACATGTGAGTGGTGCTTGCCCATGCAAATCCCACCACAAAGCTAGTAACATGGGTTGTTTTGAGTAGTTATAAGCATGTTGTATATGTGGTTTCTAAGGCGTTCTGGGTCAGCATTATACACTGTGGGTTCTTTGCTTTTTCTTTGTATTTTGCTCTGGCATTGTGAAAAAAACCCCCAATAACAACAGCAATAGATGCTACTGACTAGTAATCCGGGCACCAGATTCAATTAATAATATCCTATGAATTATTCCACTGGACTACCACAGGAATCTGTCATTAATTTTCCCAAATGGTCACTCACATCTCCCTCTGGGTCTACTTTTACTTTTAAATATTAATTTTCTGCCATTACCTTAATTTGTAATACCTTTTAGTATGTTTTATGGAAATGTTTCTAAGTAGGGGGAAAATAGACAAGACAACTGGACAATGGAAAACATTTTGAGTAAAAAAAAAAGTGAGAATTGACAGAAATATTTAAATTAACAACCCTTATAACCCCACTGTAAATAAATTAAGTTGTAAATAAAACAAAGCTAATTAGAGTAGTTATACAAGAAAATACTATTTTGTTTCTTCTGCAATATTTCACGTTTAATTCAATGGTACTTGCCACTTTGTAATTATTTGTGAAATTTACTGCAATTTATTTTCAATGTAGCATTAGAGACTAAAGAAAGGGTTTTGCATTATTTCCTCTCGATCAGCCAATCTTTCCTCTTTCTCACTTCCCCTACAAATTAAAGAGGGCAAATATATATATATATATATATATATATATATATATATATATATATATATATATGTATATATATATATATATATATACACACACACACACTAGAGATGCACCAAAATGAGTATTACGGCTGATATGATAACCAATAATTCTTTATATTTGAAAGCCGATAACTGATATATTGGCCAATATTTCTAAATCCATATTTTTATAGAATTTTTGAGAGCCTGATTAAAAAAAAAAAAAAAGTCTCAACATTGAAGGCATGTCACACATGAAAGCACACAATTATGTTCTCATTATAATTTTATGTAGCCTATATGACAGACTAGTACTGCACTTAACTGTATTTTCCTTTTTTGAACTGATTCCAATCATATTTCAAGCAATTCAAAACCATCATGGCGAACAGTGCGCATCTGAAGTGTCTCTGTTGAAGGAAATAATACATTATTTATCGACTTTAATATAAGCCAATTTTTCTTATTGGGCCGATAAAGATAACAGTAAAAATGATTATATATTGTCCGATATCGATATGGTGGGCGATATGTCGCGCATTCCTAATATATACAAAACACAAAGACTTTGTGTTAAAATGCTGGAGCTTGATGCTGCTTTGGACACATCATATATGGCACATGATAGTTGGAAAACACGGCTACTGTAGAATCAGTTGATAAGGACAGACACGAGACTCCAGTAAACGCAGTGGAGAGCAACTAACACACGATACTGCAAGTGTGTTTTTACCGTGTTCCTGAGTCTTTATCGTATGACCCTCAAATGAAAAGCAGCCTTGTGCGTGACCCATGAGGCTGAGGTGTGGATTTAGAGAGGGAAAGGCAGTGAGCTGCGGCATCGACCGCGAATAGAGGGGAGAGCAAGGGGACGACGCTCAATACACCCAGACCCAATTAAGGCAGACTCTGAATGTAGTCAATGCTGTAATTGCAGTGCCTTTCAGAAGTAATTTGATATAGCTAACCAAACATACATGAAATGCACTTCTCACATGACATAATGCTGCAGAATTTTCTTTTTTCTTGAAGGATGTACTGCCGCAGAGCAGAATTACCCACAGCAGACCTCAATACATAAGCGTAATGTGGTGCTTGAAATCTTACACTTACTTGCTATTATTTGGGAGATGAAACTTTGTGCACACTAATTGTCAAGAAAGTATACATGACTTTGTAAAGTTACACTAAGAATAAAATAATTGTAAAAAATAATTATATACTACAAATTGTGTAGTTTATTTAGAAATTAACAAAGTATGCATATCTTACGCTAAATTAATGCATTATTTTATTAATTTCTGAACTACTAGTGTCACGCAAACACTCCCTCGCCTGCCATTGGTCAAACAAGCATATAGTCCCGCCCACACTAATGCCATTGGTTGTGCCAACGTTTATCGCTGAACGATCAAACAAAGCACTGTTTTGATAGATAGATAGATAAATAAATAGATGGATAGATAGATAGATAGATAGATAGATAGATAGATAGATAGATAGATAGATAGATAGATAGATAGATAGATAGATAGATAGATAGATAGATAGATAGATAGATAGATAGATAGATAGATAGATAGATAGATAGATAGATAGATAGATAGATAGAATTTTGGGGGAAATACACCAACGAAGAGCTTTCTTATAGGCCTAGTTTTATTATGCAAAGTGAGATGGGATAAAATATATATTTTTAACATCCGAAAAACAGCACACCGCAATCAGCCCAAAGTCTGTTTCTTTACATTTATTTACTGCATGTTATACTGTCAAAACATGTCAAGTCAAGTCGTCACCTTTATTTAAATAGCGCTTTTTACAATACAAATTGTTTCAACGCAGCTTTTACAGAGATAACAGGAAAGTAAAGTTGTAAAAGTATTGTTAAATTCAAAATTAAATGTTAAATGTCCCCAACTAAGCAAGCCAAAAGCAAATGGCGAATAAAGGCGAAAAAAGGCGACAGTGGCAAGGAACCAAAACTCCATCAGGTGACAGAATGGAGAAAAAAACCTTGGGAGAACCCAGGCTCAGTCGGGGGGCCAGTCCTCCTTTGGCCAACAAACGAACAGTGTATGATTATGATTTAGGCGGCATAATAGGTCAGAAGTCAGATTGGATCAGAACTTTCACAATATTAAATATTGTGAAAGTTCTGATCCAATCTGATAAATTTTATCCAGCTCACCTGGTTAGGGGTCGGAGGCATCACGCCGGTATGGAGATTGAGATTGGAAAATGGAGATTGTTGAGGTGTCCATGAGGCCTTCACAGTGTTGATGAGGCTGGCACTTCAGGGATGCGTTGTGGTCGTGTCCATGTGATGGTCCTTCCTCAGATCTGGATATGGCCTGGATCCGGCGGTTTGGGGTAAACCTCGGGATAAACAGAGAGACTAATATTAGTGTAGACGCCATCCTTCTTATGATGTACAAAGTACATCAGGATTTATGGGAAGTGTTCCCGGTTCCGGCTTATCTAAACTATGCAGCCTAACATTCAATTATAGCAATCTATAATGTGTTATGTGTATGCTAAGCCAAAGAGATGTGTTTTTAGTCTAGATTTGAACTGACAGACTGTGTCTGCTTCCCGGACCATGTTAGTAAGATTGTTCCAAATTGAGGTTTTTGGTGCCAAGTAGGAAAAGGATCTACCGTCGGCAGTTGATTTTGATATTCTAGGTATCATCAACTGGCCAGGATTTTGAGATCGCAATAGACGTGAAGGACTATAATGGGTTAAGAGCTCGCTCAAGTACTGCGGAGCTAAACCATTTAGTGCTTTGTAAGTAATCCTCAATATTTTAAAATGTATACGATGTTTTATAGGGAGCCAATGCAGTGTTGACAGAACCGGGCTAATATGGTCGTACTTCCTGGTTCTGGTAAAAACTCTAGCGGCTGCGTTTTGAACTAGATGTAGTTTGTTTATTAAGCGTGCAGGGCAACCACCCAGTAGACCATTACAATAATCTAGCCTTGAGGTCATGAACGCATGAACTAATTGTTCCACATTTGTCAATGAGAGCATATGACGTAATTTAGATATATTTTTAAGATGGAAAAATGCGCTTTTACAGATACTAGACACGTGACTTTCAAATGAGAGATTGGTATCAAAGAGCACACCCAGGTTCCTAACTGACGACGAAGACTTAACAGAGCAGCCATCAAGTGTTAGACAATATTCTAGGTTATTACGTGTGGAAGTTTTTTTGTCCAATGATTAGAATCTCTGTTTTTTCAGAATTAAGTAGTAGGAAATTACTAGTCATCCAATTTTTTATATCAGCTATGCATTCCGTTAATTTTGTGAATTGGTAAGTTTCGTTAGGTTTTGAGGAAATATAGAGCTGAGTATTATCAGCATAACAGTGAAAACTAATTCCATGTTTCCTAATGATATCTCCTAACGGTAGCATGTACAGAGTGAACAGCAGCGGTTCTAGTACTGAGCTTTGTGGTACGCCATACTGAACTTTTGACCGATAAGACATCTCTTCATTTACTGCTACAAACTGATAACTGTCAGATAAGTATGATTTAAACCATGCTAGTGCAGTTTCACTAATGCCAACATAGTTTTCTAGTCTATTTAATAGAATGTTGTGGTCAATGGTGTCAAATGCAGCACTAAGATCAAGTAACACTAATAGAGAGATACAACCACGATCGAATGATAAGAGCAAATCATTTGTGACTTTAATGAGAGCAGTCTCAGTGCTATGGTACGGTCTAAATCCGGACTGAAAATCCACGCAGACATCATTTCCTTCAAGAAAGGAACACGGTTGTGAGGATACTGCCTTTTCTACTATCTTTGACAGAAAAGGCAGATTCGAGATTGGCCTGTAATTGACTAATTCTGAAGGATCAAGTTGCGTTTATTTTACAAGCGGTTTAATCATAGCCAGCTTAAAGGGTTTTGGTACGTATCCTAGAGACAAAGACGAATTAATGATATTGAGAAGAGGATCTATGACCTCTGGAAGCATCTCTTTCAATAGTTTTGTAACGCTGGCAGGAGGAATGAAGCAGAGAGCGAATCCAAATGCAAGCACTTTAATTATCTAACAGACAAGTAATCCAAAAAACTCTAAACTCAGAAAAGGCACACAGGACACAGAACTAGGAACATCAAACAACGACCGACAAACACCAACTGAAGAACAAGGGTATAAATACACAGGCAAACAAGCTAAACAAGATAACAAGGGGGCGTGGCTAATCAGAAACACATGGGGAGACTAATCAACAGAACGGGGAACAGCTGAACATGTACAGACAGGGAAACACATGACAGACAAGAACAAGGAACAAAACACAACGCCCACACCGTGACATAGCCCCCCCCCCCCCTATGGGCGGCTCCCGACGCCCCTTGAGACAAAAACAAAACGAAACAAAAAAAAATACTAAAGTTCAGGAGGGTGGTGAAGTGGAGGCGGTCTTGGGGGAGGGACGGAGGGCCAGGTTCGTGGAGTGAGGGTGGACCTGGACGGTGGGTGGAGCAGGCTGAGCAGGCGACCCCTCGGGCGGCCAGGGCGGTGAAGACCCCTCGGGCGGCCAGGGCGGTGAAGACCCCTCGGGCGGCCAGGGCGGTGAAGACCCCTCGGGCGGCCAGGGCGGTGAAGACCCCTCGGGCGGCCAGGGCGGTGAAGACCCCTCGGGCGGCCAGGGCGGTGAAGACCCCTCGGGCGGCCAGGGCGGTGAAGACCCCTCGGGCGGCCAGGGCGGTGAAGACCCCTCGGGCGGCCAGGGCGGTGAAGACCCCTCGGGCGGCCAGGGCGGTGAAGACCCCTCGGGCGGCCAGGGCGGTGACTCAGGCGCAGGAACAGCAGACACCGGCGCAGGAACAGCAGACACCGGCGCAGGAACAGCAGACACCGGCGCAGGAACAGCAGACACCGGCTCAGGCGGCCAGGGCGGTGACTCAGGCGCAGGAACAGCAGACACCGGCTCAGGAACAGCAGACACCGGCTCAGGAACAGCAGACACCGGCTCAGGAACAGCAGACACACACACTGGCTCGGGAACAGACAACACACACACTGGCTCTGGCACCGGAACAGACAACACACACACTGGCTCTGGCTCGGGAACAGACAACACACACACTGGCTCGGGAACAGACCACACACACACTGGCTCGGGAACAGACCACACACACACTGGCTCGGGAACAGACAACACACACACTGGCTCGGGAACAGAGAACACACAGAATGGATCGGGAACAGACACTGGCTCCGGTTCTGGAACAGACACCAGAACAGAAACAGCCACAAGGACAGACGTAAACACAGAAACAAACATAGAGCGATCAGGTTCAGGCGTGACTTGAACAGTCTCTGAATCGGCAGACGTGACTTGAACAGTCTCTGGATCGGCAGACGTGACTTGAACAGCCTCTGGATCGGCAGACGTGACTTGAACAGCCTCTGGATCGGCAGACGTGACTTGAACAGCCTCTGGATCGGCAGACGTGACTTGAACAGTCTCTGGATAGGCAGACGTGACTTGAACAGTCTCTGGATAGGCAGACGTGACTTGAACAGTCTCTGGATAGGCAGACGTGACTTGAACAGTCTCTGGATCGGCAGACGTGATTTGAACAGTCTCTGGATCGGCAGACGTGACTTGAACAGCCTCTGGATCGGCAGACGTGACTTGAACAGCCTCTGGATCGGCAGACGTGACTTGAACAGCCTCTGGATCGGCAGACGTGACTTGAACAGCCTCTGGATCGGCAGACGTGACTTGAACAGCCTCTGGATCGGCAGACGTGACTTGAACAGTCTCTGGATCGGCAGACGTGACTTGAACAGTCTCTGGATCGGCAGACGTGACTTGAACAGTCTCTGGATCGGACGGGACCAGCGGCGAGGACTCTGGGCTGACAGGAAGTACAGGGGGGACTTCCAGGCATTGCGGGACGCAGGAAGTCCTCTTCCTCTTCCGTCTCCGAGAGCGAGAGGACGCTGTGCTGGACGGGACCAGCGGTGAGGGCGCTGTGCTGGACGGGACCAGCGGTGAGGGCGCTGTGCTGGACGGGACCAGCGGTGAGGGCGCTGTGCTGGACGGGACCAGCGGTGAGGGCGCTGTGCTGGACGGGACCAGCGGTGAGGGCGCTGTGCTGGACGGGACCAGCGGTGAGGGCGCTGTGCTGGACGGGACCAGCGGTGAGGGCGCTGTGCTGGACGGGACCAGCGGTGAGGGCGCTGTGCTGGACGGGACCAGCGGTGAGGGCGCTGTGCTGGACGGGACCAGCGGTGAGGGCGCTGTGCTGGACGGGACCAGCGGTGAGGGCGCTGTGCTGGACAGGACCAGCGGTGAAGGCTCTATGCTGGACGGGACCAGCGGTGAAGGCTCTGTGCTGGACGGGACCAGCGGTGAAGGCTCTGTGCTGGACGGGACCAGCGGTGAAGGCTCTGGCCGAACGTTGCTGACGTGATGCTCTGGCCGGACGTGGCTGACGTGAAGCTCTGGCCGGACGTGGCTGACGTGAAGCTCTGGCCGGACGTGGCTGACGTGAAGCTCTGGCCGGACGTGGCTGACGTGAAGCTCTGGCCGGACGTGGCTGACGTGAAGCTCTGGCCGGACGTGGCTGACGTGAAGCTCTGGCCGGACGTGGCTGACGTGAAGCTCTGGCCGGACGTGGCTGACGTGAAGCTCTTGCCGGACGTGGCTGACGTGAAGCTCTGGCCGGACGTGGCTGACGTGAAGCTCAGGCATGTCGTGGTGAAGCTCAGGCATGTCTTGGTGAACGTGTAGAACAGGTGATGACGTGGCGTGCCACGGGAGGAAGCTCTCCAGACATCTGGTGAGTGCCTCTCTCCAGTCCAGACCGGAGAGATCGGGGAGCTCCCTCGGGTCGACCTCCTTAGCCCCCAGCCGGTAGCACATCTTAATCGCCTCATCACCCAGAGAGCAGGAGGCAGCGAGGGGAACAAACCCCCAGGTGTACTGGAACAGATCAAGGCTTTCCAGGGCCAAGGCCGCGATCTGTCCAGCGAACTCCCGGTCTAGCCTGTGTAGATCAGGCGAGATCCGTGCTGCTGGATTCATATTTGGTCGGTCGTTATGTAACGCTGGCAGGAGGAATGAAGCAGAGAGCGAATCCAAATGCAAGCACTTTAATTATCTAACAGACAAGTAATCCAAAAAACTCTAAACTCAGAAAAGGCACACAGGACACAGAACTAGGAACATCAAACAACGACCGACAAACACCAACTGAAGAACAAGGGTATAAATACACAGGCAAACAAGCTAAACAAGATAACAAGGGGGCGTGGCTAATCAGAAACACATGGGGAGACTAATCAACAGAACGGGGAACAGCTGAACATGTACAGACAGGGAAACACATGACAGACAAGAACAAGGAACAAAACACAACGCCCACACCGTGACATAAATCAACAGAACGGGGAACAGCTGAACATGTACAGACAGGGAAACACATGACAGACAAGAACAAGGAACAAAACACAACGCCCACACCGTGACAAGTTTAGTCAGTATAGGGTCTAACATACAAGTTGTTGATTTAGATGAGTTAACGATTTTGCAAAATTCTTCTTCTCCTATAGCAACAAATTAATCAATTTTTTCCTCAGGGAGACTACAAAGCACTCCCTGTTGCGATACTGTAGTAGACGGTTGCATAGTTATAATTTTATCCCTTATAAGTGAAGAAGTTCATAAAGTCATTACTGCTGTGTTTCTTGGAAACTTCGGGGCTTGAAGCTTTTTCGTTAGTTTAGCCACTTTTAGGATTTTGTTTATTTTCTTCTAATAGGGTTGAAAAATAAGCATATCTAGCAGCTTTTAAAGCCTCTCTGTAAGCAATCGAGCTCTCCTTCCATGCAATCCGAAATACCTCTAGTTTTGTTTTCTTCCAGTTGCGCTCCATTTTTCTGGCTGCTCACTTAAGGGCCCGGGTGTGCTCATTGTACCACGGCGTTGGACTATTTTCTTTAATCTTCTTTAAGCGCAACTGTGTCTAAAGTGCTGGAAAAGAGAGTTAAAAGTTTCTGTTGCAATATCAAGTTCTTCTAAGCTATCCAAGGTCAAGGTCAAGGTTACTTTATTGTCCCCGAGGGGCAATTATTTGTACAGCCAGCAGATAAACACAAGGCACAACACACAACACTACCACAAGGTATAAAACACACATAATCTCTAAAAATACATAGAAAATAAGTTAGTTATTAAGTACATTAAAACAGTCCTGGCAATTTGTTTAATATCGAGATCGAAGTCGGGATAAAAGAGTTTCTGTATCTATTTGACCTGCATCTGGGCATGGAGTAACTACAGCCTGAAGGGAGTAGCTTAAACTGGCAGGACAAAGGATGACTGGGGTCAGCTGCAATAGCTATAGCCTTCTTGGCCACTCTGTTGGAATAGATGTGGGAGAGGGGGAGGAAGTTAATACCCGCAATCTTGCTACATGTTCTAACAATGCTCTCTAGTCGGTTTTTGTTCTTTGTAGACAAGGAACCAAACCAACAGATAAAACAAAAAGTTAAAACAGACTCAAGAAAACAAGAATAAAACATTTCCATCAGAGTGGAGTCAATGTTAAAATTTCTCAATCTACGGTAAAAATACATTCGCTGCTGGGCTTTAGCACAAACAGCATCAGTGTGAGAATCAAAACATAGCTTACTGTCAATTGTTGGGCCAAGGTACTTGTATTCTTGTACTATCTCGATGGGTTGGCCATCAATGATAGTGAGGGGGAGAAATGGGTTCTGTTTCCTAAAATCAATAATTAGTTATTTTGTTTTGGACACATTTATGTTTAAAAAGGAACACTTACACCACTCATTAAAATCCTTCACTATTGGTCCATGATCAATCACATTTTCATTTAAAAGAGACACAATGACAGAATCATCTGCAAATTTTAAAATCTGTCTATCATCATAGTGTGAACGGCATTCATTTGTGTATAATACAAAAAGAAGAGGAGAGAGGACACATCCTTGGGGGGAGCCAGTAGAAGATAAAAGTTTACCAGATAAGACACCATTAACCTTAACCTTTTGAGATCTTGAGGTTAAAAAGTCAACTAACCAGGCTGTTAGACCTGGGTTAATGTTGTAGTTCTTTAAAAGTCTATCTGCTAAAATGTGGGGTTGATTGCAGTTAAAAGCTGATGAAAAATCAATAAATAATAATCGCACAATTTTTTTTGCCCCTTCCAAATGATTAAAAACTGTATTTAGCAGGCTACCTATTGCATCCTCAAGTCCTCAACCTGCTCTATAGGCAAATTGTAAGGGATCAAGTTGAGACTGTGTCATTGCTATAATCTCCTTTTTAATAATTTTCTCAAAGGATTTCATAATAAGAGAGGTAAGAGCCACTGGCCTTAAATCGTCGAGTGATTTGGGTACCTTTATCTTCGGCACAGGCACAATCACTGAATCTTTCCAGAGATAAGGGACCCGATGTAACTGTAGTGACTTGTTAAATATAAAGGCAAGTATGTCCTACAGTGGCTGTGCACAGCTTTTAATAAGGCGGCCACCAATATTATCAGTACCCGGGCTCTTCCTTTCCTTCACCCCCCTAAGAATTTTTTTAACTCTGTCCTTATCTATTTTAATAGTCACATTCTGTTCTGCCCCTGGTTCCTTAAACGCGGATAATTCTTTGGTGAAATCATAAATATTGAAGCGATTATAAAAAAATATTCAAAACATCTGCAAGTTCAGACTCTGTCTTAGCATCAAAGGAGAGGGTTTTATTTTTATTGGATTGCAAGCCCATCATTGACTTCACACCATCCCATGCAGGGCGAGACTCGCCACTGCTCAAAAGGGATTCAACTTTGTCCTTATATTTGAGTTTAGCTAATTTGAGCTCCCTCTTAACTTGCTTCTGCAGGTTGTTATAGACTATGGCATCCCCCTGCATAAAGCTAATATTTCTCTGATTATTAATATGTTTAACAGATTTAGACACCCATGGTTTGTTATTTGGAAAATTGGAATTGCTTTTTTAGGAATTATTTCATTTTCACAGAAACTTATATAAGCAGAAACAGTCTCAACAAGTTCATCCAAATCAGAACACTCTTCCTTAAATAAATCCCAGTCTGTGCATGAGTAACAGTCCAATAGTTCCTGTGTAGCTTCATCAGACCAGACCGAAACCAAACGTCGTTCAGGTTTTGTTCTCCTTAGGACTGTTTTTTAAACCGGAACCAAATAAACAACGTTATGGTCAGACAGACCTAGAGGAGCTCTACTAAATGACCTGTAAGCTTTCTTAACGGTGCCATAACAGAGATCTAAACATTTCATATGTCTTGTAGGGCAGGTGACATATTGAGAAAAGTTACTTAGCGACTTACCAAGCCTACAGTGATTATAATCGCCCATTATAAAGTTTGGCGCGTCAGGGGCACTGCTTTGTAACATTTGCACCGTTTTTACAATTGTCTTTGATGCGTTCTCCGCGTTTGCCCTCGGATGGATATATATGAGTGTGACAATATCTGTGGATACTCTCTCGGCAAATAATAAGGACGGAGAGAGACAGACATAAGTTCAATGTCAGGGGCGCACACAGTTTCTCTGACCGTAACTGTGTTACACCAGCTCTTATTTACATACAAACATAGACCACCACCGAGTGATTTTCCTGTTGCTGCCGGATCCCTGTCAAGTCGCAACGGTACTCCAAAACCATCGATTTCCAAATCGTGTTGTAGATGCTGCTCTTTAAGCCACGTCTCCGTCAGTGCAATAAGGCATGCATTCCTGTAGTCCGATACAAATCTGGCATTTGCTTGGAGTTCGTCCACCTTACTCCTGAGAGATTGTACATTGGCGAGGATTATTGAGGGGAGAGGGATCCTCCAATGACCCTGTCTTTTGAGCCTCCGACGGACCCCGCCCTGGCTGCCTCTTTTCCTCACCCTTGTTGGCCTTGTTCCCTGGTCTCCATTGGAAGGACCATGCTCAATGATCTCCGCCGGAAAATTTCCAGCTGGGTCTACGATTCCTGTATTCCGGGATGACAGTAGGAACTCCCGATTGTAACGGAGGTGGTAATCCAAACAGGGCACTCGCATAAAGTGACCAAATAGCGTCAAAATGAGCAGAAAGCTAGTCACTCTGAGGTAAGCCATTGTTTTCCAACAAGTCAAATTTAAAAACAATGAACTATTTGTTACGTTAGTCACACACAATCAAAAAAAAACAAAAAAAAAAACACACTGCGCACAACTGCTGCTGCGTGTCGCCATAGAACAGCGCCACAAGGGAGATTGTGGTACAGGGAGCACAAGGGAGCCCGGGTACAGATCCGGGATGGTGAGATGATGAAACTGATCAGGAAGATTATTGATAAAGCAAACTTTCGTGGCAGAAGTGATAGGTCTAACATATTTATAACACGGAGTCGGCTTTGCAGCCTTGGCTAAATGTAATTTACGTGAGACTAGATAATGATCTGAGATGCCGTCTTTCTGCTGCAGTATTTCAGCGGCATCAACATCTATTCCATGTGATAATATTAGATCTAGAGTATGATTACGACAATGAGTAGGTCCTGACACGTGTTGTCTAACTCCATCTTTTTCATTATCTACATGTATATTAAAATCACCAACAATTAGTACTTTATTTGCAGCCAATACTAATTCTGATAGAAAGTCAGCAAATTCTTTAATAACGTCTTTATGGTGCCCTGGTGGCCTGTATACAGTAGCCAGCAGAATTCTCAAACGTGATTTATCGTTTACACTATACATTTTTACATTAAGCACCAACACTTCAAAAGAAGTATATTTAAAACTAGATTTCTTAGTGGTTTTGAAAATATTACTATAAATTACAGCAACACCTCCCCCTTTGCCTTTCGGACGAGGTTCATGTTTATAACAGTAATCTTACGGGGTGGACTCATTTAAAGTAATGTAATCGTTTGGTTTTAGCCAGGTTTCTGTAGAACACAGCACATCTAGGTTATAATCTGAAATAATATCATTAACTATGAGCGCTTTTGAAGTAAGGGATCGAATATTCAGAAACCCAAGCTTTATCGTTTGCTCATCTGTATTATATCTGTTTTTTATTTGTTAAACATTAATTAAATTTTTAACCTTAGATAGGTTTGGAAGTTTTTTGTATTTCCAAATTCGGGAAACAGACACAGGGCCCTATTTTAACGATCTGAAACGCAAGTGTCAAAGCGCAAACGCAAGTAACTTTGTGGGCGGATCCCGGCGCTGTTGCTATTTTCCCGGCGGGATAAATGCCCCTTGCGCCTGGCGCAAATCTAAAAGGGGTTGTTCTGAAGTAGCTTCATTATTCATAGGTGTGGTTTGGGCGTAACGGGAAACAAACCAATAAGATTTTTATATCACATTCCCTTTAAGAGCATGATGAACGAGGTGCGCTTGTTCCATGGCGCAATACTATTATAACGGCGCATTTACCAGGCACGCTTCAGAATCAGTTCTCAGCCGAGGAGATCGATATTCTCGCCAGGGCCGTAAAAGAAAGAGAAGTGACATTGGAGTTGGGACAAACCCACCCAAATTAGCTTCGGTTAAACATGCATATAATAATTTGGGTAAATGTGTAAGCTTTATGCCTATTTTCCCCATCGTCATGGACACAACAATGATTTCCCTCGTGTTTTAATATTTTTCCTTATAATAATGTATCATTTGCAAAAAGTTAAATGCATCTGTGTAGATGAGAGAATCATCTACAGTGTATGCGCGTTGTTCACACTCTGTATTATGGCCAAGCATGCGCGCTTAAAATAGCATCTGAATGTACGCGCAACGCGCCATTGACTTTAGACTAGATTTTTTCTGGTCAGTGGCGCAATTGTTTTATAGAACAGCAAAATAGCATGAGGGAAAGTTAGCGCCGGAACACGCCTCCTCTTTGCGCTGAACCGCCCCGGGAAGCGCAAGTGTATTTCTTAGTTAACCGACATGTGTCTGTGGAGGGAAAAGTCCGCTTTGCGCGGGTGCAAAATAGGAATGATACATGCGTCAGTGTACAAACTCATTTGCGCCGGGTGCAAGATAGGGCCCACAGTCTCTATATGATGATATCTAGGTGAAAGAGCCTCTATGTGATGGGATTTATCTGACCTTGGTGACGCGAGGCCGCTAGCAGACGGTCGGTTTAGCCAGCGGATCAACATCATTAATTTTAAACTATATATCATTATAAAGTTATGAAACATCCATATTCCATAACAGTTTTATAATATAAATTATTCTAGCAATAGTAATATAGCCTATTATTATTAGTAGTAGAGTAGCCTAGAATCAAACTTGCGAAATTCAAAACGGGAGATAAAGAAGCATGTACCTGTTCAGTCACGCGATACGGTAAATATAGTATAAACTTGTCATAAATATTCCTTAAGAGTTTGCATTACTCAAAAAGTGTGGATATTTACAAAAGTATCTATGGACTTAGGATATTATTATTACTGATATCCATTTTCAATAAATTACGCCAATCTGACCAAGTTTAGTTGTGAAACGCCAAAACTTAATTATGATGTGTGTTCCATTCATACAAAGCCGTGCTTGAGGTCTAAAGACCAACGAAGAAGAGACACTCACAGTGCCATGGTTAGAAGGTTGTGTTCATTCATACAGAACACGGAGGGAAGAGCCAGAGGATTAGTTGTTGACATTAGTTGTTCTTCAAGCCTCCTCGAATACTTACAATGAATACATTGAATGGGAATGCTTGAAAGATGTAGCCTTTAGCATCATATAAAAAGCTACAACTTATATACACTGAACAAAATTATAAACGCAAAACTTTTGTTTTTGCCCCCATTCTTTGGTTATGTAAACCGATTGTTGCAGCAGCTGTCCGGGTGGCTGGTCTCAGACGATCTTGGAGGTGAAGATGCTGGATGTGGAGGTCCTGGGTTGCTGTGGTTAAAGGTGGTCTGAGGTTGTGAGGCCGGTTGGATGTACTGCCAAATTCTCTAAAATGCTTTTTGGAGACGGTTTATAGTAGAGAAATGAACATTCAATTCACGGGCAACAGCTCTGGTGGACATTCCTGCAGTCGGCATGCCAATTGCACGCTCCCTCAAAACTTGTGACATCTGTGGCATTGTGCTGTGTGATAAAACTGCACATTTTAGAGTGGCCTTTTATAGTGGCCAGCCTAAGGCACACCTGTGCAATTATCATGCTGTCTAATCAGCATCTTGATATGCCACACCTGTGAGGTGGATGGATTATCTCAGCAAAGGAGAAGTGCTCACTAACACAGATTTAGACAGATTTGTGTACAATATTTCAGAGAAATAGGCCTTTTGTGTGCATAAAAAAGTCTTAGATCTTTGAGGTCAGCTCATGAAAAATGGGGGCAAAAACAAAAGTGTTGCGTTTATAATTTTGTTCAGTGAATATTTATAAGAAAGGTAGTAAAGACTGCATGTAATCCATGTGACTCTAGTGGTTTAACCTAAATTTTATGAAGAGATGAAAATGCTTTGTTTTTACAAAAAAATTTTTTTTTACCATTTTATTTACAAAATATTAATCTCTGAGGCACGTTCACACATCAACGTCTGCTCTCAGCTCAAAACAACCCGCATGCGTCGTGGTGCTCTTGTGAATGCGCGTTGGAGATTCATAATTTGTACATAAAGTGATAAATAATGTTTTTTTGCACTCACGTCGCTTCATAAAATTGAGCTTAAACTACTGGAGTCACAAGGATTACTTTAATGATCTCTTTACTGCATTTCTGGGGCTTGAAAGTGGTAGTTTTGCTTAGACTGTCAATGGAGGGACAGAGAGCTCTCGGATTTCATTACAAAGATTTGAGTGTGAGCAATCGTTGAAATCACTAACAGATTTTTTTCCAGACGACAAATTATATGACAGCCAATCAGAATCCATCCTGCTTTAAAAAGCGCGAGCATTAAAAGTGTCTGATAACAAAACTGCAGCACACTATAATGATAAACAGAACAATATCCTGTGGACACTAAAATAGATATCATTATAGTTATTGTTCTTGGTGTGAACGATTTTAAGCTATATATTAGGAATTTATTTTTATTCTAATTCTGAGTTTGCATTGCAAAAGCACTTAACCCATAGAATAAATAAGGTTTTTGAAAGAAGATTCGTGCTTATTAAGGCTGCTTTTATTTGATCAAAAATACAGTAAAAACAGTAATAATGTTGCTTAACCTAGGGTTAAAAAGATGTTAACCCAGGATAAAGTGTAGTGTGTGTTTTAGAAAGTTTCGAAATTATGAAAGTTTGTAGTACACTGAGTATTTTCCTCTCTCTCTCTCTCTCTCTCTCTCTCTCTCTCTCTCTCTCTCTCTCTCTCTCTCTCTCTCTCTCTCTCTCTCTCTCTCTCTCTCTCTCTCTCTCTCTCTCTCTCTCTCTCTCTCTTCCATTCTATCTAGTGTCTCATTTGTCTGTATCTCTCCTCTCTACTTACCTTGAACGTGGAAAAGGTCACCCCACTCCTCTGAGCGTGTTGCGGGCCACGTTCACAGGAAATTAATGGTTTGTGCCAGCGATTGCCGCTGCTCCCTCCCCGGCGTAATATTTTTGCTTTACTTAAAGGACACATTTATTGAAGGAATATATAAATATGGATTCCTGACAGGCACTTAGTTTGATACATTTGTATATCAGGCCCTTTTTTTGGCTTCATTGCTCAAGTAAAGTATTTCAGAGGGAACACATATATAATAGACAAAGAGCGTCAGCTTTCAGCACGGTAAGAGTGCCTTGTGATCTGCTGGGTGCAGTTCTGAGCACTGACTGATGTTCTTTTGCTCAGAATGGGGGACGCTGAGGGAAATCATTGGTGCATCCGTGGCTGTATGAACTCGTACAACTGTCGGATTATGGTTGAAATGATTTGCCCTGCCACACCAGTCTTAGCGAAAATAATCCACTCAGCATGTCCTTCCAATGACCTAAACAACATGCAATATATTATATTACAGTAGTCATAATGTGGTCAAACTTATGGTTACTGAACATTAGTCTTCATTTCTTTAAACGGAGGTGTCAAAATAATTGTGGGAAATAAATTCTAGCCCTACAGTATGCTCTCTATCCCAATGACCATCCTTTTGTATTTTAGCCCATGCTAGCTCATGATTCATTACCATCTGCTCAATATGGCCTTGACTGTCCGATTGTTACATTAGAACCCCACAGTCACCTCAACTGGCTCTATTAATCAAACTGACCTGCAGTGGAGCCCCTTAAACATCTATAATTTGTGCTTTAGTGCAGATAAAAAGACACAATCTAGTTACAAGCTGTTGCAGGGGGGGGGGAAACATAAACTGTTAGTTTGAAAGCTACATCGGAAATGCCACAATTTGACATTTTATTCGACGGAACATATTCAAAATGGTCATTATTTACTCACTTCTGGAACCTGATGTGTCTGTCCATGTTCTGAAAAACATTTAAGACTCACTTAGATAATTGTGATGGTTTTAACACCTTTTAGGGCTCCCTCAGATTTTCTGATGTGTTATTTTTATGCAGTACGCCTGACAGACTTCAAACTGAGAGGCAGAGCAAGCTCTCTGAAGCGCTGCACATACACACACACACACGCCCTTGCTAAGCGCTATTCTTACGAATGTGATGCGGGCAGAATAGCTCTAATGAATTGACCAAATAATTCACAACATGACGCGAGACACTGCTGTGTTCTCTACCTAATTCTCATCTAAATGTCCCTGACATTTCTGTCCAACCACTTGGATGTACTATTTACCAGATCGACAGCACAATTTAGCTCCAGCAAAGCCAAATGAATTGAAGTGTTGTTGATCAGTAAATTATGGCTCTCTGATGTCTGATGCTGTTTATCTGACATGGAGAACCTGATGATTCAATCGTGCCAGTTCTGCTGAGGAAGATTTCTGCTTTCAGCTTTTGTTTTCTTTAATAAGCAATTCAGAAGCTGAACTCACTGTTTACTGGTCTATTCTACAGTATAGCCTACTGTTTTCAGTTTATCACATATTACATAGTGCTATAAGTGATATATTGATTATACACCATATATTTGTTGGTCACTAAAAGATTGTTTCAAAGAAGTCCAAAGGATGCATTAAAATGCATTAAAATGCATATGCTATAGCTAAATATCACGTTGTTCTCTCAGTGCATTTAAGTAGCTGAGAATGGTTACTGTACTGGGTCAGTAAGATTTTCTTTTGAAATAAATTAAATCTTTTATTCAGCAACGGTGCATTAAATTTATCAAAAGTGACAGTAAAGACAGTTATAATGTTACATTATTACATATTATGCTGTTCTTTTGAACTTTCTATTCATCAAAGAATAATGAAGAAAAATGCATCAGTTTCCCCAAAAATATTAAGCAGCACAAATGTTTTTAACATTGATGATAATAATAATAAATGTTTGAGCAGCAAATCAGCATTTAGGAAAGATTTCTGAAGGATTAAATTGTAAAAATGTTTCACAATATTGTTGTTTTACCATATATTGATCAAGTAAATGAAGCCTTTGCATACGAGACATTTTGTAAAAACAACAAACAACAAATCTTACTCAAACTTTTCAACGTTACTGTAAATTTTATACAGTTAATACAGTTATAATGCCGATTCATATATGTATATATATATATATACACACACATATATATATTTAAGACGATTCATATTGACTCTTAAATAAAATCATAAGCAATAGGTTGCATTAACAAAGCCATAGAGGAACAGAGGAAGATGTGTTTTCTGACATAGTCATATACTTATTTTGTATTTGTTGTGTTTATTGATTTAGATATTTGATATGGTGGCCTACTCATGCAACCCTTCAAGCATAATGGAAAAAGTAATACACATATTTAATGAGGATGAATTTGTAAGCACAAATCCACTCTTGAAATTCATTTTTAAAAGCACTCCATTATGGAGAGGATTGGGTTGTGATGGGAGGTGAAGAGGTTGTTGATGTGTGTATAATCGTGCGCTAATGTTGATACTGTGGCAATCTCACAGGCTCCATTCATCATTAGCCTCAGATTTTCTCTTTTTCAACTTTTAGGAATACAAATGTAGTGTACTGTCATTAATCTTTCAATGCGTGTAAGAATAGCCTTCCCATGCCCATCAGAAAATGCATAGTTCATGGTCTAGCTATTTTATGGGTCAGTGTTAATGGAACCGCTGGCAGAACTGCATACAGATCCGTGAGTCATACGGCCACTCTGAACAAACATGTTTACGTCTTTTATTTAGCGCTAATGCTGGCGTTCGTGCTCTGGGTTTGATTTCACACGGGGAGTGTGTCGCACATCGAGGGTCTGTGTAATTGAAATGCGATTATTTCCATTCTTTCTTCTCACTTAAATCTCTGGAGAGTTCAGAACGTTTTACCGCGACCTGTTGAAAAGCTTGCTCTGTGTGTCGCCCGGTTTCACGGCTCTGAATATAATCAATGCAGATGTGACTACCGATGTGGCTCGCAGGCGCTCTGCTGTGAGTCAGAGAGAATAGGAAAAATAAAATAAAAACATGCCTGTTAACGCAGGGTTTTGGTTGCCGTACACAATATCTTCTAACAGGTATTTTGACTCCTTTGTAAATAAGGAGCCTTGTGACAATAGTGCTGGTTTGTAGGCCTGTATTTCAATATGCAGAGTAGTCTATAGTTAATTCTGATAAGTTGGGACTATTTTTTGATGTCAATGTGGCTCAATTTGCCTGATTTCATCCTATAAGGCCTACATAATATTCTCTCTGGCACTAAGGTTTAATCTCATCTCTACTCAGGATATAATGAGATATAATTTAAACCTCACTGCACATTTCAAAATGATGAAGTTCCTGATTTTTGTTTCTCGTCGTGTTCCATGAGACGTCCCTATTAATTCTGCCTAGATTGTGTTGGCTACTTCGAAAGGGCTTTTTTCCGCATATAATTTAGTTTATTAAAAGAGAGACCACACTGGATCAATACAGGCTGAGTCCATGATGGATGGTACGCCATTTATTAATTTCACCTCAGGACAAATTAAAACCACTCTGGGTGTCTTTAACATGGAGCATATGAGCAGAAATAGCTGCCTGCATGGATTTTGACTTTACATAATCTTGCTTGGATCAAAATTTCTGTCATGAACAGCTTTCCTTTGAATTTGTATTTATTTATTGTCACTCATTTTTATGGCTCAGCTTATATTTAAAGTGTCCCTATTCTCCTACAAAATGCATCCAAGATCAAAAAACACTTTCATTTTCTCATAATATACATTGCAGCATCAAATCTTTTCTCACAGTGAAACAGTTCGATCAATAATTCTGTCTCTCTAAACCCCTCCTTTCTGAGAGCCTACTCTGCTCTGATTGGTCAGACGGCCCAGTCTGTTGTGATTGGTCTACCACTTACAGCACTTATCGGGAACAAAATGCCTATTACCATATCTGTTTACTGTAGTTCAGCACCATTCAAAGCATGCACTGTAAAAAACGATTGTGATTTTAACGGTAAAAGACGGTAAAAATGCTACGCTAAAAAACTGTTAATTGGTTAACGTCTCGGTTACGTATGTAACCCTAGTTCCCTGAAAGGGAATGAGACGCTGCGTCAAACGCTGTGGGAACGCCCCTGCGTTGTGCGTCATGAAGCACGTATGGAATCAGCCCAATGGAGAAATGGAACGTCATAGGCGGGTGACGTAATCGACCAGGAAACTATAAAGCACCCCATAAACACAAGCGCAACAGCTTCTGATAGGCCTGAAGGAAGCGCTAGCGGGAATGCCGGGAGTATGGTGGAATGACGCAGCGTCTCGTTCCCTATCAGGGAACTAGGGTTACATACGTAACCGAGACGTTCCCTTTCAAGGGAACTCGAGCTGCGTCAAACGCTGTGGGAACGCTAATACCCACGTCGCCATAGGACCAAGTGACCGCCATGTGAGAACTAGCGCACAGAGGACGAGAGCACCTGTGCCCCAGGGGTAGAACTTAAGTCTAGGTCGTAGAACTTAATGAGTGTATGCGGTGAAGACCATCCAGCCGCATCACAAACGTCACTGAGGGAAACTCCTGACAGTAAGGCTGTCTGTAAGTTCTGTGGACATAGGCATCTAACGGCCTAACAGGGCAGAGTAAATTAAGTTTCTCCTGGTCAGACGACAGAAATGGAGGAGGACAAAAGGCCTGCAGAACTGTAGGTCTAACAACATTAGTAGAGACCTTGGGAACGTAACCTGGTCTAGGATGCAGAAAAGCCTTAACCATGCCAGGGGAAAATTCCAGGCACGAGGGTGAAACCGACAGAGCCTGCAAATCTCCAATTCTCTTTAGTGAGGAGATAGCAAGAAGAAAGATAGTCTTAAACTTGAGAAACTTCTCAGGAACTTCTTCGATAGGTTCAAGAGGAGCTAGGGAAAGACCTTCTAATACGATGGCCAGATCCCAGGCCGGCACCCTCGTACGAACTGCTGGCCTCAGCCTCAGTGTGCCACGAAAGAAACGAGTTATAAGCGGGTGTCTCCCTAGAGAAACTCCACTGAAAGGGACGTGGTAAGCAGCCAGTGCCGCCACATACACCTTTAGTGTGGAGGGGGATAGCCCTGTGGAGAAGCGCTCCTGCAGGAATTCCAGCACTGCACCCACTGGGCAGTTAACTGGGTCCTGCAGGTGCTCTCCACATCAAGAAGTGAAGAGTTTCCACTTCAAGGCATAAAGCTTCCTTGTGGATGGAGCTCTGGAGTGACCATTCTGATCTCAACAACCTCGGTTGAGAGACCAGAGTTCATGAGCTGGGCCCCCTCAGAGGCCAAGCCCACAATACTGGGCGGGGGTGAAATATCATGCTGCCCGCCTGAGAGAGTAGATCCCTCCTGACCGGGAGCTCCAAGGGAGAGCCGTCCAGGAGAGAAATCAGGTCCGCAAACCATACTCAGGCCGGCCAGAACGGGCTACTAATAGTAGGCTGACCCCGTCCCGGCGAACCCTCTCCAGAACTCCAGGTAGCAGAGCAATCAGGGGAAAGGCGAACAGACATGACCTCGGCCACGGCTGCTCCATAGCGTCCAACCCCAGAGGGGCTGGATGGCTGATGGAAAACCACAGATAACAATGCGTGGTCTCCTCGGAAGCGAATAGGTCCACCTCGGCGCGACCGAAACTCAACCAAAGGAGCTCCACCACCTCGGGAAGGAGTCTCCAATCCCCCGGCCTCGGCCCCTGTCTCGACAGGGAGTCTGCTACCACATTCAAATACCCAGGAAGATACATTGCTCTCAGAAATAGTAACCTCCCTTGGGACCCCAGGGGGATCTGACGGGCCAGCCCCCCACCCTGTGAGGGAAGCATCCGTCGTTAGCGTTACGCGACGACAAAGAGCCCCCAACACAGGCCCTTTGAATAGGAACCAAGTTTCTTTCCACATGACCAGAGCACGAAGGCAGCGCCGCGTGACTTTGACCGTGCGGAGCGGATTTCCCCTCGGGGAGAATCCCTTGGTCCTGAGCCACCACTGTAGCGATCTCATGTACAACAGGCCGCAAGGTATAACGTCGGACGCTGCTGCCATCAGACCCGACAGTCTCTAAAACTGTCTTACAGTAAGTAGCTGGCCTAGCTTTACTTGTTTCACAGCTGAGAGAACCGAAACGATGCGGGTCGGAGAGAGTCGCGCCTGCATCGAAACCGAAACCCAAACAACACCCAGAAAAGTGGTCTTCTGAGGAGAAAATACACTTTTCTTTGCGTTCAGCCTCAACCTCAACTTCCTGATATGAACGAGAACGACATCTCAATGTCGAACCGCCATCTGCTCTGTCTGAGCTAAAATCAACCAATCGTTGATGTAATTGAGGACACGGACACCCTGAAGCCTCAGGGGCACTAGTGCTGCGTCCATGCATTTCGTGAAAGTGAGGAGAGATAAAGCTAGGCCAAACAGAAGAACCCTGTGCTGGTACACCTCGCCCCCGAAGGCGAACCTCAGGAACTTCCTGTGTTGTGGAAGGATGGAAATGTGGAAGTACGCATCCCTTAGATCTATCGTGACAGACCAGTCCTCGGATCTGATTTGTGACACGATCTGCTTGATAGTGAGCATCTTGAATTTTGGCTTCCCTACCGAGCGATTCAATAGGCACACGTCTAAAATTGGACGCAACCCCCCATCCTATTTTTGGAAAGATGAAATATCGGCTGTAATAGCCTGACTCCACACTGGGAGGAGGAACCCGTTCTATAGCCTCCTTTTGAAGGAGTGCTTTCACCTCTTGTTCCATAACCAGAGCCTGCTCCGGGCCCACCACTGTAGGCAGAACCCCTCTGAATCTTGGTGGACGACACCTGAATTGGATAGCATAATCCCTTTCTATTGTCTGCAGGACCCAATGAGATATTTTTGGAAGGCTTTTCCACTCTTCCAGAAATTCTACTAAGGGTACCAGTCTCTCGAGACTGGCCTCTGGTGTAACTTGAGCAGCAAACGCAGCGCCCTGTAATGGCACACCGGCAGGGAACAACTGGTCTAACCGCTCTGAAACCCTCCTCAGAGGGAGCGAGCGTCCCACGGGAAATCGCTCGCTGGGACCGTCTGTGCCCCGGCATGAAGGCGGGGTTGGCAGAACGGGCCCCTGAGGGCACCGAGGAAGAATGGGCACCGTAGAAAGAGGTGAACACCTTTCCGCCTCGGTGGGGACCACCCTCAGTGTCATGCGCGCCGTGGCGCCAGGACTTCTTAGCCGAAGCCTTCTTAGTTAATATAACTGTCCTCAGATCAGTTCTATTACTGGGAGATTTCGGCTGAGAGTGCCGCGGCTGAGCCCACTGTCCAGCAGGGGGAGCACGAGACGCGACACTCTGCTTCAGCGCCCTATATGATGAGCTCGCAGACGGCCGGGGCTGCTCCCGCCCAGCAGCCCCATGGACATGAATTTTTAAAGGGAGAAATTTCTTAAAAGCTGTTGTTTGCTTTTCCTTCTCCTGGAATTTATCGATGACAGAATTTACAGCATCGCCAAATAAACCCAGGGGGGAGAGAGGAGTGTCTAAAAGGAAAGCTTTTTCTTTTTCTTTTATATTTGTCTGATTTAACCACAGATGTCTTTCTGCGGCCACCAGAGCTGCCATAGATCGACCCACTAGCTTGGCCGACTCTCTGGTTGCGCGCAGGGATAAATCAGCAGCCTGACGCAGTTCGCGAACCACGTCAGCACTGACCTCCTCACTCTCACTCATGTCCCTCAGCAGGTCAGCCTGGTATGCCTGCATAATAGACATAGTATGCAGACATGACGCAGCCTGACCCGCCGCCGAATACGCTTTACCCACAAAAACCGAAATATTTCTAAGAGGCTTGGTGGGTAATGCCGGTGCCTTAACAGATGACGCAGCCTTGAGGGAGAGAAAACTCGCAAGCGTCTCTTCCACGCGAGGCATAGCCGAATAACCATATGATTTTGCCCCCACAATATTAGAATATGTTGAAGTGGGGGACTAAACACTCTATATGACACCGTTTTTTTCAACGATTTGATTCAATAAATGGCAAGCACCGGCGTTGAGGTTGCACTCGTGACGGCAAAAATCTCTCATCTAATTTTGAATTAGAAACAGACTCCTGTCTAGTCACTGGCCATACAATGCTGAGTTTTTCTACAGCTCTTGTTAATACCTCCACTAGCTCATCACTTTCGGGAGTGTAAGGTGGCGAATCCTCCACATCTCCCTCATTTATAACTGGTGCCTCAGCCCGAGCGGAAGAAACCGCAGCGCGTGCTTCCGAACACGGGACTGAGGCACTGGATCTCACAGGTGAAGGGAGAGATAAGGCAGAGCCCGTCTCTAACCCCGCTGAGAGTTCCATCTGCGATCCCCACGATTCGCGTCGTCGCTCTGCCTCGGCAAGAGCGGGACCCGAACCGCGGGGAGCGCGCACCGAACCGCTCTCCTCGAAGAGCGCCCGGCGGGAGCGGAGCGTCCTTAATGGCAGACGCTCGCAATGCTCACAATCAGCTTCATCGAGAGCTGACTGGGCATGCTGCACTCCCAAACAAACAACACAAAGAATGTGTGTATCCCCACTCGTAAAATAACGCGAGCAGGGAGGGACACACTTCCTAAACTGCTGTTCGTTCGCCATATCTCTCTTAATATATATATATATATATATATATATATATATATATATATAAATTGTTTGTGTGGTGCAGAGTATGTAAAGACAGACAATATTCACACAGGGACAGATTCACATATAGCGCGACTGAAGGCACAGAAAGCTGTTGCGCTTGTGTTTATGGGGTGCTTTATAGTTTCCTGGTCGATGACGTCACCCGCCTATGACGTTCCATCTCTCCATTGGGCTGATTCCATACGTGCTTCATGACGCACAACGCAGGAGCGTTCCCACAGCGTTTGACACAGCTCGAGTTCCCTTGAAAGGGAACTTAAAGTTTCCATACTATATACGGTGAATAACTTTAATAGATCTAACCGTAAATTTACAGTTTTTGGAAGTGAAAAAGAACGTCATTGTATAACTTACAGTGAAAAAGCACAATTACCTACGTGACACTTCACATGTGATGAATTTTTGTTGAAATAACTATGTTTCTTCAAATTTTTTTTCTAATCAGTTATGTACATTAGGGTTTTATGTTACATTTAATGTTATTAAATTAATGTTTATTGCATTTTTTTTAATGTTATGTGTTACCATGATGGTGTTTAGTGATTTTGTGAATGACACTGTGCAGCTTCTATATATTAGTATTATTTGTTTTAAGGAAAAGCTGCTCGTGTTGAGCTTTGATTCATCATGTGACTCATTGGGGGGGGGGGTAAGAAGCAATGACCTACTGGTTTGCTTTTGAGCATTGATTATTTTGCAAAGCCAGAAAGAGAGACACACAGACAGAGACAGACTGGCAGAAAGGAACAGAGCTGATGGATGCTGAGGTGTGTAAGTAGGATAGGTCAAACTTGAAGCTGAGGACATGTCCAACTTTCCCGGGCCCTGCCGCTCAGATGAACTCATTAGAAGTTAATTAATCACATGCATCGATCCATTGTCACTTCCCTCTGCGGCTCCCTGAGAGACAGACGGGGCTCAGGTTCTGCAGAAAAAGCTCTCTGTGTCAACATCCACATCCTCTAGAAGCAGTTTCTGCTGAGGCGCCCAATCCACACCAGAAATATGAGCACAGGTTATCGGCTTAACAGGTTGGAATATGTCCTCTTTATACTTACGGTCGCTATAGATCCATCTTCATGTGTGCAGGAAATATACACATACTCCTCCTCCTCCAGCTGAAATGCTTATATGGTTCGGCTGAAGTGTATAAATGTGGCAATACTGAAGTGCTGCAAAACTAGCGGCTGCTGTTGCAGGTCACTCATTGTGCAGTTTAATGAACCGATGTTGCTGAAATGAAGCCTAAAGCGTGTGATGAAGGCAAATGTTTGATGCTGCTTAAGCTTGAACATTTCATTTTTCTTTGTGGATCATCGTATAGTAAATAAATCCATTTATTAAAGAGCCCTGATTATTTTTAAAGGTTCCTCATTTTGTTTAGGAGGTCCCCTACAATAGGTTTACATGCATCTGGTAATAAAAAAAATGAAATCTCATAATACATTGCACATCACCTTATTTCAAAAGAGTCTGAAGACGGTGCATTTGAAGATTCAGTGGCCATCATTTATCAAAAGTGCGTACACCAAATTTCCAGCGTACACCTGGCGTACACCCAAAACCACGGTGACTTTGATATTTATCAATATGGACGTTGGCGTACGGCACGCTCAAATCCTACGCCAGGTCAGGAGGTGGTGTACATGTACGCACGTTTTGAGTTAGTGCGGAAATGCGCTGAAAAACTATTCCAAACACCACAAAACGCACTGACAAACTAAAAGATATGAGGAGCTCTTTTCCAAAACGCGATAAACGCCATTTTTAAAAATAAATTTGTATTTTATTTCTATTAATAAACTAGTGTTGTGTCTGCAAAGATGAAATTGATGATCACCATCTCCGTAGTGAACGCGCCTATAGAGAGATTAGCCTATTTCTTTTCGTTTATAATTGTTTCGTTTAAAGACATTTTAAGCTTTCTTTATAGATATATTTCTCATGTCTGTGAGGCATATACTGAGTTTTGGTTAATTTGTGATGAGATAAAATTCACTTTAAAGAAAGGCTTTCTACAAAACAAAACTTAATTAATGGCCAAAATCATGTCTGAGCATGTCTCCCGATATATTGCGCATCCTATCTTAGCCTATGTTCACTTTTCATAATCAACATAGATGGGGAAAAAATAACATTATTATTTTTTAACAAATATGAAACTAAATGCACTTAGTTAATGGCTACAACACGTAGCCTAATAGTAGGCCTGATTATTGTTATCATTACTTTTTTCAAGTTCGGCACGAATTACTATTAGCCTAAATGTGTTACTAAATGATTTGAATTTATTTTTAACATTGTTGTATTTAAGGACTGTATTTGTGTGTTATTTTTAAATTATTTGTTTTATGTGGTGGACAATATTGGAACGTGACATTGGAAATTTATTTTTTATTTTTACTATTTAATTTATTTTACTATTTATTTTGTTTGGCTTTTATTTATTTCATGCAGTTGCACTTATTTAATTTATATTAATTTATAGTATGAGTCCCTGATTATATGTTGCATGTTCTCTTGTTGTTGTTTTTGTTGTTGTTTTTTTAGACAAAAAATTGATGGATTTATAGCGTTTTGAAAAAAATATAATTAACTTTGAATTTATCATCAACAATATTGTTGTTTGATTTAATAATAATTTTTCATGATGGTGATGGTCTCGATCTCCACGTCGGAGAAGTGTCTCCTCTTTGCCGTCTTCCGTGTGTCCATGGCATAGAATGAGGGCGTGGGGGAAGCGGATACTTGAATATTAGCGTGTTATTCTAATGACGATCGTTTTCAGCCGCGGCATTTATCAAGGGCAGGTATTGCGTACACCTGGATTTCAAAGGTACGCACAGCTTCATAAATCAGGCGGTGAGAGGAGTGTAAGCATAATCTTACGCCAACATATGCGCCCGTTTCTACGCAAGAATGATAAATGAGGGCCAGTGTCTCTAAACCCGTACTTTCAGAGGCTTCCTCAGCACTTGATAAACAGTGATTCGAACTGTGGCATCAGTTTTTCCGTATCAATTTCAGCGCAAGTCAAAATCCTGTGGAAATGCATGCAAAGTGAATTAGCATAGCTGAAAACAGCATCTTCTCGACATGTCGGCAACACAAACCAAACTCTTCCAGGCCTCAGTTACAACAGTGATTGAGGACGGGTCAAAGTAGACTTTGTTCACGGGAAGCCAACGAAGACCGTAGGCTGGCATTATGCAAATGTATTACATTGTTACGTAGGTATTTAACAGGAAGTGAGACTGGAATAACTGCAACTTGTTTCAGCAGCTCAGAAACAATTCTTTCTTTTAGGAGACAATAACTTTTTGTTTTGCACTTTGATCTTTAAAACTTTGCAGACCGTTTCCCTTCACAAACAGCTATATTACACACTGCATGATAGTTAATTCTCGAAAAAGCATGATGGGGCACTTAAAAAATGCATTCACTTTCACTTAAAGGTAATTTCTGCAACACCATAAAGAACTGAATAAACAATAGGTGCATTTGACTTTGGCTGCATGGGATGACCATGGAAGCTTGTTTCCGCACAGAATAAAACATTTTAAAAATTATTGTGACTTTTATCTCACAATTACGAATTTACATCTCGAAATTCGGATTGCGAGACATAAACTCACAATTGCATGTTATAAAGTCAGAATTACGATATATATAAACTCGCAATTGACTTTTTCTTGCAATTGTGTGTTATAAAGACAGAATTGCAGGATATAAGATAAACTCACAATTCCGTGAAACAAAGTCAGAATTGCAATTGCGAGACATAAACTCACAATTGCGAGAAATAATCTTGCAAGTTTAGATCTCGTAATACTGACTTTTTAACACGCAGTTGCGATTTTATCTCGCAACCCTGACATGTCTTTTCATAAATATCATTATCATATCATTTAAGAATAAAATATCATCAGACTACTATCATCGCACAGCATTTCAAATGTTCCTCTGGTGATTCTGAAATGCCAGAACGGTGGAAAAAAAATTCACACTTCAGCTTTAAATGCTTAAAATATGCTGACTTAAGGCTCAAGTATAGTTTTTTTCTTAAGAAACAGGCCAGTATTCATACCTCAGGAGTGGTCTGTAACATTTGTGAAAAGCGTGTTTTATTTTAGTAGCTGTGGAATTAGGTTTGCAGCACAGGTGTCAAATATGCAAAATCTGAGCATGTGTCATATTTACCTCAGCCTGCTGCAGATACGACTTCACCCAGGACTGAAACGAGTGCTTATTCTTGAGACGTTCAACTAGAGTGTTTTCAGTGAGATATCTTAGGTGTCATCTATGTTTGACAGTATCACCATTGGAGTTGTAACATGTTTAGTTTTCACTCATACTTATGAAGAGAATGCTCAAATGTAATGCCAAATGTATAGTTCATGGAAATTATTTAAATCATACGTTTCATTATCCTTCTTATACCTATTTTTTAACAATTGATTTATAATACCTTAGACATTAAATGTCTCATAACCGAGTCAATAAGAATCATTAATTCCATGCATGATCAGAAGAAATATTAATGTTCTATGTATAGTTATTATGTAGGATTATGTGTATTTTATGGATGTCAAATAAGCAGTGGCCCCAGAAAGTTTTTGAACATTTGAGTCAGACCTAATAATCTCTGAATGGTTTGATATTTTCTTATATACAGTATAAGACATTAATACATTTTAAGTGCGGCTTATGTGTCACAAGTAATATTTCACATGTAATAGACTGCCTTAAAATATGTGTTTGTGATCAAATGCAGTGGTCGTAATGAAATTCTGAGTATAGTGCACATATTGTATGATGACAAATGTTCTCTGTTCACACTGGAATAAAAAGAAGATCATAAACCCTGTTTATTTTACCACATAAAAACAGCACCATGTAACCTTTGAAGTTTTAGAGTTAGAGTTTAAGAGTTAGCTGTGGATAAATTGATTAGTATATTGATCTTGCCCCAGGCAGCAACTTGTGGTGTGACATTGCATTGTTGCCATGTGGCAGTGGATACAGTATGCTGTAAAACTGACTGGTCACAGATTGACCTAAATACATAAAATGTGATATTGTATGGGTCTATGTACTGTAATCGATGGGAAAGGTATTTTTTGTCACAAACAAATCATTAACAGTATATAGACCCTATTTAAGATAACTATACATCATACAGGCATTTTTATAATAATAATATATATATATATATAGTCACTTTTTATCAATTTAATATGACCTTGCTGAAAGTAGTATGCATTTGCTGAAATGCTGAAAAATTTGCTTTGGCATCACAGGAATAAATCACATTTTAAAATATCTTAAAATAGAAATTGCAATAATATTCACAATTTTCTGATTTTTTACTGTAGCCTATTTTTTTTATCAAATAATGCAGCCTTGTTGAGCATAAGCTTTCAAAAAGGAATGAATCACACATTCTTTCTGTTATTAATCGTGATTAATCACACCTAACATTAAGGGTATTTTAAAAAAAATATATTTTTGTGCTTTAATAATTTCACAGTTAATCTCCAAATTAATGTAGAAACAACATACTTTAACTAACAGGTAGTATATATACAGAAATTGAATAAAGTTATCAAACACTCCACAGTTTTCACAGCAAAATTATCATTTAAATATAGATTAATCCTTATTAAATCTACAAAAGTTATTCAGTCAAGAGCAGTGAGTGTTTTTTCTATGTCTTTTGTTCTTTGATTTACATTAATGGCAGACATTACAGCAGAAGGTTTATTAGGTTACTGTCACTTTAAGACCTGTAGCACATGACGTGGATCTGACATACATCTCGTGGCCTCACAACTTTACGGTAGACTTTATTTAACTAATTTAAGACTATGCTTACGAGCATACTCGACAAAGTGGCCATTTTTGGCATATTTTTGTGTGTTTTTTGTCTGTTCAAGCACGAAAGAAACTCGGAGCACTGAATCGACGTTCTGTACGCATGAATCCTGTGTGTGTCTGTCACACAGACAGGAGATTCAGACTTATGTTCTTTTGTGCATCTTATCGCGCTTGAATAGTTTAGTAGCAGTTAAATGAATGATAGCATAATCATATAATATAGCACAGCCAAAGGATGACGGAAAAACTGGATGCTGCGTTTATTTTGACAGCCCTAATATATATGCAAATAAATTATAAAAATAACCTAGTCATGTAAATATACCATACACACACATGTACACATAAATTAATAATAACAAATAACCAGGGCCCTATCATACACAATGCAGCGCTAGGTGTGACGCAAGTGTTTTTTGCTAGTTTCAGCCCGATACAGTTATATTTTTACGTCCTGCGCCACATTGTTTAAATAGCAAATGCATTTGCGCATCTGTTCACCCATGGGTTGCTGTTCTGAAAAGAGGTGTGTTAAGGCACATTGTTGACACGTTGCTATTTTGAGGCAACTGAAATAGACAGCGCCATTGACCAACTGAAACCTGGTCTGAAGTCAATGGCCCAATATTTTTTTTGTTATTTAAAGAGCGCGTTAGTAATAGCTGCCTATAGGCGGGTCCACAAACTCTGCTTATTACACACACAGCCAGCAGCACACAAACTAGCCAAATATTTAAAATAAAAGGATTATAACATAGATGACACCCAAAGTAAGAATCTCACTGAAAACACTCTAGTTGAACGTCTCAAGAATAAGCACTCGTTTCAGTCCTGGGTGAAGTCGTATCTGCAGCAGGCTGAGGTAAATATGACACATGCTCAGATTTTGCATATTTGACACCTGTGCTGCAAACCTAATTCCACAGCTACTAAAATAAAACGCTTTTCACATATGTTACAGAACACTCCTGAGGTATGAATTCTGGCCTATTACAATGTAAAAATGAATATTGTGTACATAAAGATATGGTGGAATCCGGCTTGTCCCGTAGGTGGTCTGCTTGTGCGCTTTAACCTCGCGCACGAGCAGATCCGTTTCCTCTCTGGAGAAGCATTCAGTTTTTCCACTTGCAAATTCCGCCATGTAAATCCGCCATGGCGCGAGTGCAACTTGTTTTTAAAGGGAATGGGAGATGTGACTCTGATTGTTTTTTTTTTTTTGCAGTTATGCCCAAAAACACACCCATTACTCATTAAGAGAATGGGGACAACCCTTTTAGACCATGCGGCGGGTGCGCCGACCATTTTTCCCGTCGTTAAACTAGCAAAAGTGGATTCAGACACTACCTAAGTGTGCTTGCGCCGTGTGCTTTAGACCATACTCTTACAGTAGATCGTTAAAACAGGGCCCTTAATGTTAAATGCCTTTTCTTTTCTTGTCACTATATTTTGATTACAACAAATCAAAAATTAATCCACAGAAAAATTACTTTTTAGTTTTAAAGAAGGCCCATCAGCTATTCAGATTCTAGAGATCAAAGAATGTCTCAGTAAAACTTCACCATCACAGGAAAAGTGCCTGTGTGTATCAGCCTTCCGTTCAATTAGCAAATCCCACTTTCCCATGGCTGATGCCTTAGGAATAAGCTGAAAGCCTTTTACTTCACTCGCTGAAGTCTCTCATGCATATGCTGAAGTATTTTAACAGTAGATTAATGCGGCAATGTTGTGAGGACCTTGGAGTTGTGCACTTGTGCCTGTGTATGTGCATGCATCAGCAAAGGTCAGACCTACCATTACACGAAATTATAAATATTTTGTCAACCAATTAGTGGGCGCTTGGCAAGGAAAGACTGAAAAAGTTAGAGATAAAGGGAGAGTGAGTCTCTACTTACCCGTGGCAGCTGTGCTCTCCATACATACACAAGGCAGCATCTTTGGCACTTTGGCATTGATGGTCTTGGCTCACTTGGTGCATGGCATAGAGTATAAAAATTATACAATAAAAATTGTTATAGAAACAATTTATGGATTTCTTTATTTTTTATTTTCAGGATTCTTTGATGAATAGAAAATTCAAACACAGAATTTATCTGAAACAGCAAGCTTTAACATTATACACTACCGTTCAAAAGAATTTTAATTCATCCTTAAATACTTTTATTCAGCAAGGATGTATTCAAATGATCAAAAGTGACAGTTAAGACATTTATAATGTTACAAAGGCTTTCTATTTCTTAAATGCTGTTCTTTTGACATTTCTATTCATCAAAGAACCCTGAACAAAACTGTGCAAAACTGTTATATGTTCAGACAGAAAACAGTTATTTTTAAATTGTAATAATATTTCACTATATTACTGTTTTACTGTATTTTGGTTAAATGTATCCCAAACTTTTGAACGTAGTGTGTGTGTGTGTGTGTGTGTGTGTGTGTGTGTGTGTGTGTGTGTGTGTGTGTGTGTGTGTGTGTGTGTGTGTGTGTGTGTGTGTGTGTGTGTGTGTGTGTGTGTGTGTGTGTGTGTGTGTGTGTGTGTATATACTGTATGTATACATCAAAATATTTTGTATCATTACAAAAGTCCTTGGTGAATAGAAGTATTAAAAAAAACATACTGGTTTCCGGCAAAAACTGTTTTCAACATTGACTACATTTACATGTAGTCAATAACCCGTTCAAAACCTTACGTGCAGCCAATAACCCGTTCAAAACCGGGATATTAGCAATAACCCGGTCACGCGCCATGTAAACACCGGCAAAAACCCGAATATGCTCATATCCCGGATTTTAAAAACCGGGATATGATACCTGGGGTACCCCTTTTCTAACCCGAAATTTTGGTCATGTAAACGCGTATCAGCATATCCCCATAATGATTTGTGTTCTGCGCATGTTCTATTCGCAAGGAATCTTGGTCTTTTGAGTAGAGGAACTTCTCGGCGCATACAAAAACCCGCGTGCAGTATACCGGAAGTAAACATGGCGAGACGCAGCACAGCATACATTTGGAGCGAGGTCAGTACCAGCACCAAAGCGCAAACAAAGGCGATCGCATCTGCCCCAAACTATTTATTATCCGCGTGCTGCTGCTGCTGTTGTTGTCTTGGATACAGGAAGAAGAATCGGAAATGCCGCATATTGCGTCTTAAGGTTGTCCGTACGACCAGATGCTAACCGTGCGTCGCCGTTTACATCGGGATATTGCAATTCCATGTATACAGGAGTAACTCTCTCTGCTCACGCATGTAAACGGGTTATTCCTAATGTTTCACAAACTAGTGACCTTAACCCGACCATAACCCGAAAATTGGCTGCATGTAAACTTTGTCATTGATAATAAGAAATGTTTCTTGTGCAGAAAATCGACATACAATTTGTTTAATTGTTAGGGTAAGGGTTTTGAGAGCGGTTATGTAAGTGATGGCAGGATGAAGAATCACCTTAGTTAAGAGATAATTACTTAAAGACACAAAAATCTGTGTCTTCACCACAAAGACTGAATATTATGCTGCCATAATCTGGCTGAAATAAGATATCTTGGAAAGTGGCATAATTATTCTGCATGCCTACCTTCTGGAATAGCCTACATTCATGACTTGAATCCATAATATGGGAGTGGGAGTTCTTTCTAACATCAGCAGTATTGATGACTCGCTTTTCCTCCTTCAGCAGCTACTTCAGAAAAACTCTTCTAACAACATCACGGAAAAGTCTTCTGTGATTATTGTCTTATGAGAACAGAGTACAGTTGAATTGTTTAGTGCCACAATACATTTCAACAAAGTATCAAAGGCAAATTGTGGCAAAGTGCACGGTCAGAGTAGTATAATGATATTTTTAAGGCTGGTGACACTGGGAATTCACGGACTTAATGGGCTTACAAGTTCAGTAACAGCATCACTAAAAGTAAGAATACATTTTCTTTCCAAATGCGAACATAACCCACAGTCACTTCAAAAGCCACCATCGAGAGCCAATATCCATTGAATTGTAACTGGTGTCCTTTTACATACAGATGCAATAAAAATATAAAGGGGCACAAAAAGCCTTTGATAGTCATGAAAGTACTGTTTACTATTATGCCTAACAATCTCTTCCTTAATGCCACTCTGAAATGGTGATCTCCTTAAGTCTTTGCAGGTCACTGGAGAAAGGAAAAGTCACTCTTTAAAAGCTCATCCACTGTTATGCTGCACATTAAATCAAAGACATCCATTTAAGCTACCTGCTCTTGAAAGCCGCTTGCTTTAATTCCAATCTGATGTGTGCTTGAATGTACAGAGCTATAACCAGCTTCGAGACCTGTCATCTTGCCCGACCTCTGTCCTTGTACGCCACATGTGTAAAAAACCTCGTCAGCAAGGAACATGCTCCACATATTTGTAAAAAAGAATGAGAAAGCAATTGTACATGAAAGCCACACAGGCTTGAATCGTGTCATATAGACCTTGTGGAAATGAGTCACAGTGGCTTTGAATGCTTTTGTGCTAAAAAACACATTTACCAGCCTTCAACCATGACTTGGCTTTCATCATGAAAATGTGTCTCTGCAGGGTTTTGTTTATATGCATATATTCCTGTTGCTTACTATCCAAATATTGTGTCACTTCCTGAAAAATAGACTAGTTGAAGTATTTCTGAAGATAAATTGATAGAATTGCAATCACTCCAGGGGTGAAGACCATGAAGACCCCCTTAGGTTATTTTATTTGGCAGGAAATAATACAAACAGATCTCTCCTTTCCATTGCAGGGATGTTAGAATCCCAATTAATTTGACATTGTTTTTCCTCTCCATCTCAGTGTTGTTTCAACAATTATTAACAGGATTTTCAAGATCATATGGCTCAACACTGTCAAATGTGAGTCTCATTAATTGTTACACGGCTCTCTGAAATATATGATTCTGATTGGTCAATTGCGGCATTCAGCAGACTGATATTTCCTAATAGAGTGCGCAACAGACTGATATTTCCTAATAGAGTGCGCAACAGTGCCCGCCCACTTTTCAGTGCCCTTGGTTCTGGAAGCCTTGCTGCTGTCACTACTAGCCGTTTGTCTGCTGTTTGTTAGCCGTCACTACACCTCAGCTAATCCCTTTTTCTGTTATCCGGGAGTAACGCGCTGCCAAGATGGTGAGGGTCGGCTCTGCCCACTTTGGGCTTCAAAAATGCTCTTCAGAAACCTACGTGTGACGTCACGGACACTACGTCCATTGATTTGTACAGTCTATGGTTAGCACACATTACTAGTCTTGTGGTAAATTCATTCAATTTATCCGTGCAAGCTAATCCTTTTTTTTTCTTCGTAATTTTTAACTAAAATCTGAAAATGTACTTCCCCTCCGGAATAGCCTTCCTTCTCTGATTGGTTGGAAAGTCCCCTCCAACTGTCATTCTGAAAAAAAAAAAAAACAAGCCACACCCTCTATTCTTTTCATTCAGTATTCCATTTCACACAGAAAATCCTTCACAATACTGAAGTTAAGTTGGTCACAAATTCCAGTTCATGCGGTCTTTTAAAAAATAATTTGAAATAATGTGGGTTGATGGCTTCAACAAAAAAATTAGCACCATTATTTAACAACCTTGTATCTCACAGTAAGTCTGTCTTTAAAGGTTTACAAGCTATTATTAAAAATCAATTCCTCTATGGAGAAAATGAATAAGATTTTTAATTCAGCCAAATTAAATTTCCCGCTCTTGTCTTATACAAATGCAATTGACAACATTTTGCATCCCAATTGTTTTTGAATGTTATAATGGACAATTTTTTATTAGCAGACGCTTTAAAATAATAGAAGTAAAATTACACCATTATTTTAACTCAAATGAATATTTCATGTCCACATAGCCCTATTTATTTGGTTCTTTTAGTCAGATGAAATTTCTGTTCACCAGCAGCTGAATTCAAATTCTTATTTCAATTTGTCTCTAACCACCGTCCAACCCTGAGACAAGAGATGAAAGATAAATGTATACGATGGCATTTACTTCCAGTTCTCAATGAACAGGTGTTATTGATCACCTGTCAGCTTTCTGACATTCAGCAAATGTAAAGTGAGTGAAGGAGAAAGAGTGTGCGTTGTGAGAGGAGCTACAGCATTCTATCATGTTTGTTATTTTGTTCATGAATAGTGCCGTAAGCTATTCCAGTAATTACACACATGCTCACTCGGAAACCCAGCCCTCCAAATACATGACAGCCAGTCCAATGTCACCAATCACAAAGTGCAAAATGACTGACAGGCAGAGGGCAACTATTAAAGGCTTAGTTTACCCAAAAATTTTTATTCTGCCACTACTCTCAAGTCATTCCAAACCTGTAAGACTTTCTTTCAACTTCTGAACACGAATGAAGATCTTTTTGATGAAATCCGAGAGCTTTCTGTCCCTCCATTGACAACTACACAACTACCACATTGACGCTTCAAAAAGTTCATAAACCGATCGTAAAACTAATCTACATTAATTGAGCAGGGAGACTCGATCACTTTATACGATGAACACATTTAATTTAGGCTTTTATTCACATTTAAACATTGATCAGCAAACATTAACAGAAGCTAAACCGAACCTGCTTGACACAGTAGAACAAACCTCATTGGTTCTTGCTGAAGCTTAAACATGCTGTGTAACACGAGAATGAACCTCATTGGTTCTTGCAGAAGCTCAAACGTGCTGCGCAACACGAGAATGAACCTCATTGGTTCTCAAACGTCAAGTGAACATACTTTAGCTTGTTTATTTTGAATAAAAGCCTAAATTCAATCTGTTCTTCGTATAAAGTGATTGTGTCTCTTCAGAAACTAAACTGGACTAAACTTGGACTAAACTGCTCGATTCATATGGATCAGTTTTATGATGTCTTTATCAACTTTTCAAAGCATCAAATTGTCAGTCGTGTGGCTGGAGGGACAGAAAGTTTTTTATGTTTCATTTTTAATCTACATTTATACCACTTTATTTGGTGTTATATTACTTGGCATTAGATTCCTCTACAAACATTTCTTGACATTTTTTTTTCTCTTCTGACTGCTGTAATATATTTCTTTTTTGCTCTTTGAGCAAATGGGAACATACAAATGTGAACCCCGGGAAATGTGAAAAGAGTTCAAAGAAAATCTGCACATTTAGACAATAAACACAATTTATGAGTGCTATTCAAAAAACATAAAATCAATTAGAGCACCTTTGATAGAGTGATAAACATGATCTCTACATCACATTACACAATTACCTGAATATCACAAATGCTATGGTATAAAATTCAAATGGCATGCCATTATAAAGACAAGAAACTGGGTATTGGCAGTTGATAATGTGAGTAATGTTCAAGTAACTTTACTGTAAACTCACTAAAACATACAGTGCATTTAGCAAAACCCGAAATGACCAAAACAGATCAATAGCACTGTATTTTTTAGCAGTGTATTTTGTCGACATACGTACTGTACCTCACAAATCATTAGATTCACACAGAGCATATTCTCATTATTATCATGTTTGTCAATTCATAGTTCTGGGGCAAAAGGCAAAAAATCCATAGAATACATACCAGCATAGTTCTGTCAATGTTTCATTTGTGTTAAGCTACGGATATTTAGATTACCTCCCAAAAGAGGAAAAACAAAAATATGTGAACAAAATGCAAGTTTTGGGCACTTGCGAATCATATACAGCACCTGCTGGAATATTTCAATCAGTAAAAACAGCGGGACATTCTAAAACGCTTAAGGTGAAAAACACTTTAAGTGCCTTAGTGTACTAAAACAGTGATATTAAAAGATCAAATTCAGTATAAACCTTCTTGATGATGCATACTATATGCGGGCATATGAGCCCTGAATATGAATGATACAGGCTAAATGGTTAAGCGTTTTCTTTATAATGGTTTTCTTGGGAGAAATGCTTAACGAGAAACTACGCGTTGCTTTTATATTCTGCTTGCATGTACACAGTATGCATCACCAATAAGGAGCATTTTGAATTCGTTTTTTTTTTTAATATATATATATATATCACTGTCTCACTTCATTAGTGCTGACAGTTTCTAAAAATAACTGGCTTGTAATGGAGAAAAGCCTTGTTTTGCCCTCCATGTGGGCGTTCCTTTAAGGGTGTGACTTCACATGAAACTAATAGTGAAAACTGCATCTAAATTATGTCTGCTAGATATGAGCTTTCACAAAAATATGAGGCATGACAGTATAGATCAAGTGAAAACATTTCCAGAGACCTGCGAAAGCTGCCATTAGATAGTTCAACCAAGCATGAAAATTAGCCCATGATTTACTCGCCCTCAAGTCATCCTAATGTATATGACATTTTTCTTTCATTCGAATACAATCGGAGTTATATTAAAAAAATGTCCTGGCTCTTCCAAGCTTTGTAATAGCAGTGAATGGCCGTTTCTATTGTGAAGTCCATAAAAGTGGATCCGTCCATCATAAACGAATTCCACACGGCTATGGGGTGTTAATAAAGGCCTTCTGCAGCGAAGCAATGAGTTTGTGTAAGAAAAATCTTCATATTTAAAACTTTGTAAAGTAAAATAACTAGCTTCCGGCTAAACGATATACGGATTCGACTGAAGTCTAAGCGCAACCTATGCGAGTAATGCGACGTACTGCTGATATTTACGCTACGCCATGATGCACTACGCTACTTCTGATGTCATAAGCTGCGTAAGTTGCGCTTTGGGCGTAAGTAGACTGTGTATGGCCGTTTGGCCAGAAGCTAGAATTTTACTTTGTAATATGTTAAATATGGATATATTTCGTACACAAACGCATAGCTTCACTTCAGAAGGCCTGTATTAACCCCCAGGAGCCATGCATGTGGAGCACTTTTTATGATGGATAGATGCACTTTTATGATGGACGGATGCACTTTTATGGACTTCGAAACAGAAAAGGCCATTCATTGCCATTATAAAGCTTGGAAGAGCCATGACATTTTTTTATATAACTCGATTAATATAAATACGATTGTATTCGTCTGAAATAGGAATGTCATTTACACCTAGGATGACTTGAGGGTGAGTAAATCATGGGCTATTTTCATTTTTGGGTAAACTATCCCTTTAACTGAAACGGGATTTGGTTAAAAGTTTGGTTGAACTTGCATTAGCACTTCAATTTCAAAGAAACCGAACCTGTCAGACATGTCTCAAACGGACGTAATGCAATGTGACGAACTGCTTGAGCTCCATACGGTGACCAACCAACCCTGAGAAACTCTCTGGCTTCATTTTCATCCCTCAGGGTATGGATCAGTTCTCCACAGGGGCGATATGTGCTCGCCCCGCACAACGTCTGGGGTGGCTGGCTTTTACAGGGAAAATCCTGTTGGCTTTTCGGAGCAGACACAAAGAGCAGACAGCTGTTTAATGGGATAATAGACAGCTATGGACAGACAGCTGAAAGAGTGTGGCCGAGGGGTGGAGAGCTTTCATAACGACCGATTGACTGGGAATCTCTGATGGCGGTGAAGAGAAACCTGATCTTTAACTGTGTGCGTGCTAATGCTGTAATAGTGCTCACACTGTTATTAGGTTACAGAAGCACTGGCTGGAGGACTGCTGTAATGGAAGGACGGTCAAACATTATCTCTGTTTGTTATTTCATTCTAAATCTCTCCCTTTCTCACTGTGTCACTGAACCCGTGTCATCCATCTATACAGTATGTCTCATTCTTTGTACTCTCTCACACACACATACACATGCACACACACTTGCTTAGAAACGCGAATCACACGAAAACAGGTTATATTTCACAAAATCAAATTTTTTTTTTGCATAACATTATTTTGTTTTCTACCAAAATTCCCATTATTGAAATTAATCTAAATGCTTGACTGTTTTACTTTAAAGTCTTTTTTTGGTAAATATATGCAATTCTTAGATTACTTACATTATAAATCATTATATTTGTTTTATTCATTTTATCTACAGTATTTTATCTGTATTTGTTCTTACTCTCCTGAACTTTTGCTTAAAGAACATAATTGTAGCATATTTTAGGCTAAAATTTTAGGCCTATTTAATAACCATTTTAGGACCATTAAATGTTAAAATGGTAACTCCTATTCCAGTTTAATAGTATAAGTAAGCCATTCCTATGAAGGGGGGGGGGGGGGGGGGGGAGTGTAAATACGGTGGCTCAACCAATGGCATGATTTGGGATGAGTCTATCTGTTTGTCCGACCAATGGTGTGGCGGGAGTGTTCTGAAAACCTATTTGAAAACATTATTTTTGAGAAGAAATGACAACTATTTTGCGATTTCAAAATAGGTTTGTTTTTAGCTTATTTTTAAATTGGCATGAAATATTCTAAATGTGACACTTATTGTGAATGATTCATCCATGCATGCTTCCTTAATTATTATTTTTTGACCTCGTAATTTTTAATCAAAATGTCATAACACAATCTTACAGACTTTTCTCTGGTCACATATGTTGGACTTATCCAATTATTTAGTCTGCTTAAACCCTGCACCTTTCTTACAATCGAATGCAAGCTTGAATTAAAATCTGCCTCCAATCAAAAACGTATGGATAGAAAGAGCATTATACCTTTTATAATAATCTGTTTCACTAGATGTACATCGCAATATAGTAGAAAACATGTTGCTATATAAAGTTCTTTTGAAACTCCCTTTTGAACATGTTAATATGTTTTTTATTTCCCTTTTGAGACACGGGAGGAGGCAGGGGCTTGAATCTCTTTTCCCACAACGTTGACAACTGTTCTCTGACCTAGAGGCCCAGATCAGTGCCACAGAAATACAAAGGAATCATGAGACATTATGTAAGAGCTGGGAAATTTGAGTGCGGAGAGACAACAAGGGTGAGGAGGGCACATTTTACCAAAGCGCTGTGTAGAAGGTTTTCTGAGGTCACTGATCAAACAGTTTTCTGAAAATGAATAGGAACTTCCTGTCACTTTCTGGATCAATGGAAGGCCTTCTGCATCCTAATGCTAAGTACGGCTTTGAGGAGACCTGAAAAGTCAGACTGAAAAGAAGATGATGAATCAAAGCCGCAAAAAAACTGACAGGTCTGCAGACTCAAAATAATATTGGGCTATTTTTGACCTTGTTTAATGGGAAACCCAGATACTGGTCTTCAAATTAAAACTCAAAATAATTGGTCCTTCATTACATTAGGTGTCTCGTTTACTGTGTTCAGCTTTATTTCATGCACACTATTATGCAGTTCAATGGCATCTTATTTGGCTCCAAAAAAATTTTGTCCTCTCTGAAAGCAACAATGGGAACATTTAATGTTCAAAATACAGCCATCAGATTTCAATGTGAGCGGGGCTAGCCAGCACAATGCACTGAAAATTAAAAGAAGCCACCAACTAAATGTTCTACATAGTATTTAAAGTCATGATGAAACTGAAGTAGCGCCATATCTTTGCGGATTATGAGAGGCACTGGAGAATACGGTATGGTTTGCAACCTGATAAAAGTCTGTCGTTTTCACTGGAAGGTCCAGTTATTATATTTTGATTAAACATTACTAGGGCAAATTTGTTTAAAAATGCAACATATGCATATATGAATGGTTCTATAACATGCATTTAGAAAAAAGATAGGGTGAATTTTCATTAAAATGCATATATGCACATTTACGCTTCTTTAGACTGATTCGTACAATGCAACAAAGCAAGTTCCTCAATAAAGTCAATATGGACAAAAGCATCTGCTAAATGAATACATTTAAATGTATTAAATGCAGATCTTCAAAAAGAAAACAAAACCCTTACATATTTTGTCTATGCACAACTTCAATTACTTTATCTTTATGATAATATCTTATTTAGTTTTGTATGGAATTCAAACATTGATTTACAGTTGTAAATATGTATAAGGTTAAAAGCTGTCCATACATTATTCGGTAAGTATGAGTGCTAAAAAAGCCATTAGAATCCTTACGAACACTAATGTTGAAATGTCTTGTCATCGCAACATTGCTTGTCACTCCTGGTTAGGATAAAAACTCAAGATTAACATGGAAGAGACTGCATTTACCGCTTGTTTCTTTAGTGTGTCACGTGGTTTGGCACAATGTTAAACTGTTCTGATCACGATTCTTGACACAACCACACAGTCTTGAATTCATTTGTTGGCAGACAGACACTTTGCATTCTAATTCCGCTTATCTCTGGAATTAACAGAGGAATATACAGTACCGTTAAAACGTTTGGGGCAGTACGATTTTTAAATGTTCTTGAAATGTATTTTATCCTCACCAAGGGTGCATTTATTTGATCAAAAAAACAGTAAAAAAATTCTACAACTAACTATCAATAAGCAGTAGGTGTTAACTGAGGGGAAAACTCCTAGTTAATAACGGATATGCATTCCCTAATTTAAAGTGTTACCGATATATTTTGTTTTTGGTTGGATTTCTGTTCATTTATTAAGGATAACATCATGTCCAGCTTTCAGCTGTGCTTTGAAAATATAACTTGTCTTATCATGAGGAACATTATTTAACTAATCTGCTACTTTTATTTGTTGAATTTAGTTAACTTTTTTTACATAAGACAGAGAATTATTTCTATCTTTTGTAACTTGTCTTGAATACATATTGAATACTTAACTGAAAAATGTTTGAAGGCTACATGATTTTTTACTCACAATTAAGCCCCTTTCACACAGCGCGTTGATCCCGGGAAATTGCCAGAACACCTTCTGTGTGAACGCAAACACGACCCAGGATTGATGCCGGGATCGATGCCGGGTTGGGGACCTAGTAACATTGCCGGGATCAGTCCCGGAACGCGCACTGTGTGAACAAAAGCCGTAATCAATGCCGTGTATGTAATGTAATGATAACGCTGAAGTGAAGTGAAAGCAGGCTAGTGAAACGGTACGTAATGCGCTAGTTTATGATCGAATCAGAGAAAAAAATGCACAAGTGTGGTTTCTCGAGAGAGAGAGAGAAATCACAGCTCATAAGCATCAATGTCACGTGTTTTTACGGGTTGTGTGTGAACGCACTCTCTGATTCTGGAAAATCACTGGCAGTGTGAATGAACCAAAGTCAGACGAACCCGGGTCGAATCCCGAATCACTTTATCCGTGTATTTTCCGGAATCCCTGTGTGAAAGGGGCTTTAGTTTGCATTAATATTTCACTTTTTAAATAATTAAAAAAAAAAAGTGTAAGGTAGCAAGTTAGTTTTTGTTGTGGTATTGAAATGGGTATCAAGAAGATCGACTACTGATAATTTGGCATCATGACAAAACCACTTGGTTATGAGTAATAGTATAGTGATATTTGCCTTCCTAAACACCACTAATAATCTGCCTGTTATAATGGGAAAGCCCAAAGTGCTGGCACAAACTCCCCGTTCAATTTGTCTGGCAAAGGAAACGCTGTGACAACACTTCATTTGAAATTGTGTTCCAATACTTTGGACCAAAAATAAATCTACAGTACTTGTGTTCCCCCATATTAAGATGGTATAACAAGATCCTTTGATATTTCTAATCATGTTTTGGTGCATCTCCTGTCATATCTCTAATATAAATGTGAAAAAACAACAAACACTGACAATAATATTAGCATGTACTGGTTGTGCTTCATATGTCAGCCCATGACAATCTATAGTTCACATGTAATGCAAATGTAAAACATATAGGCAGAAGAGAAAATGCTTCATAAAGTCAGCTTAGAGTCTTTTCCTTGAATAGCATCTATTTAGTTTGATATTTTCATGTACAGTATGTTGCATCAATACATCTGTGTTTAGTGGCACAAATCTCATGTGTTTGTTGTGCAAGAACTAGAAGAAGATTAGATATTTTTGATAAAGACTGCCAAACATAAATTTAACCTAGTATGTAAGGTGGCTAGTTTTACAGTTTTTTTTTTTCCGATTGCTAAACGACAGTGAGCACAACTGGAGCTACATGTGCATAACTCTAACTACAGTCTGCACAGCAGCAGTTCATGTGGACCAGACTCTAGTTCGTTTTTCATTGCTTGAACACAGTTTTCAAAACTCTACACACTTATCCCATGACTTTAAGCACAACCTCCACAACACTGTGGATTTACAGCACTTTGTTCAAATGCTAACACACCGCTGTCAAAACTGTGAACCTCACATTCAAAACAGAATAGATTTCAGCCTTGTGCCTTTCAAACACTGCTGACTGCAATTTCAGCCGAGAGGCTAAGCAGGTGTCTTGTTTTTGACTTGCTAGTGAACACACACACACACACACACACACACACACACACACACACACACACACACACACACACACACACACACACACACACACACACACACACACACATATATATATACATATATATATATATATATATATATATATATATATATATATATATATATATATATATATATATATATATATTGTATATATGGAGGTGGAGGAAGACAAAGAAGACAAAGAGCTGTTATTTCAGATGAAATAAGGGCTACACTTATAGACCATGTCGTGAACCATGGTCTCTCATTGAGAGAGGCAGGGTTGAGGGTGCAACCCAATCTGCAAAGATCCACAGTGGCATCTGTAATGTGAATTGTCCATCATAAAAAAACAGGTGAGAGTTACATGTGAGGACACGAGTCCCGAGGACTGCCAGGGATGGATAAGGCACTCCAGAAGGTTCTTCCCCAGGTTCATGGCAAGAGAGAACATTAGATGTGATGTTGATGAAAACCTGTGGCCTGATGCTAGAGAGAGGCAGGATTAGCCCCTCAATTATTTGTTCGAATTATAGTATGTTGTAAGGACTGGGCTAAGTGGGTGAATCTGAATAACTAAATACATTCTGCTAAAGACCAAAAATCTCTGAATGTAAATTAACCCAAACACACACACACACACACACACACATTCCCCCACCAGTGAAGACCACACTCAGGACAGAGCGTGGTGTCCGCTTACAAGACATTTTATGACTGATCGGAATGTACCAAAGGAAGTGGATTCCAAAGCGAAAAGGAAATTCTTTTCTTTAAAAGACATTTAACCAGATATATTCGATGTGTTTTTTTTTGTGTGTCCATTTGCCCATGTCACATTGGAATGACTATGATTTTATCGTAGCTTAAGGTGAATTATAAATACCTTCATTATGCATTTTAAATATAACTGTCTATTCCCATAACTTGTACACATAGTTCTGGACACCTCCAGAATGCTTTCGGTCTGATCAATCAGAATACGTACAGTAATATCCAGTAAAATATAGTTTACTATGTTTTCCATCTTTGGAGTGAAAAGAGACCAAAACTAACATCACTGGTGTTCTTAGATAACAGCGTTTACGACCCAAAGGAATGTTCACAGAACTGTGGCTCTCTCTGAATTCTAACCAAGGAGGAGAAATGAATCCTGTATTCATATATATATATATGCTATTATATATCCACTTGAGAATTGTATGAACAATGTATCTAAGTTCCCTATTTCATGAGTTGCCTTTTTGTGGTTTGGTCTATGTTTCTCGACAACTCTAATGCGATAATGTTTTAAACTTTGCCAACTAATGTTTAACCAAATCCATTTGTGGCAAGTTTGGTCTCGATAAACTCCAATCTTCATTCCCCATTTGTTAATTGACATTACATTTTGCTAAACTTGTGACACATTAGTATTATAAGAATTGTGAAGATTCTGCTCTTAAACACCGACGAAATTAGGGTTTCAAATGTCTCTCTCTTAGACAAAGAGCAATAAAAACCAAAGTCCCGCCTGTGAAATTCCAACCCTCTAATTGGCCAAGTCAACAGGAAGAGGCCGGATTTCTCCAAGGTGATAAATGACGCTTCCCCCCTCCGCTCGCTCTGTTACTTCGCCTGTCTTTGTGTCATAATGTAAGGTCTCGCCTCCGGGCGAGCTCTTCGCCTTTCTTTTATTTGTTTCTAGTTTAGTTTGTGTTTTTCAGTCTTAGATAAGTCTCCGTGTTTAATTCCAATCGACGAGTGAAAAGAACACCGCGTGACATATCTCTTCAGCAAATCCATCTACCAGGGACCTTTAAACGAGCGCGCGCTCGTTTTGAAGGAGAAACACGCGCACGTGACCACGTGGCGAGAGACGCACACACGCTTCTTCACAAGCCATGCGAAGATGTGACGTTAACTCCGCGTTATATTCATCTGATTGATGTACTGCCTTTTTGCTCATTTTCAAGTCCCTTAAGTGCCAAAAGATCTTATAGCAACAAGCTTACAAATTAAAGATACTTTAAAGAGTATGTGTTTATAGGGCAGGAAACCCAATTCTTGTGGCCACAGAATTGCTTTTCCTGAAATCCTATAAAGTAAGATGATATTGTGGAGTCCCACAAATATTAGTCTGACAATTGAGCTAATTAATTTAGCCTGTTTTGTAAGACGTGGTCCGTGTAGTTAATTGCAATCAACTTGTGGTTAAGTGCAAGGATACACAGACATGCATGCAGGTAAAATGACATATCATCCCTTATCGGGAGTTTTATTAACATGTAAGACTGATCTAATCCAAACATGTATGAATAATTATTAATTACCAATTATTAATTATGATATGCAAATTCCCCACGGATTAGATCCGCCCCAGAGTCTTTACAATGTACTTTTAGTTTCTACCTTTTTTTTCTCATTACTGTAATTCTGTAAATTACTACAGACTATTGAAGCAAACTGCTAATTTTCATTTACCTTAAAGAATTATGTTCTAAAAATTTAAATAAATCATGTGAAAGAATGTCACTCTTTTCTTTGAAGAAAATATTACTGTGTATGAAGTCACTGAAATTGTTCAATCTGTAAAGATGAAAAGTTTGTATTTTCTGTATTGGTGTTTGATGCTAGTGTTTTTACTCTCAGTGTGTTCTGAGTGACAGTGTGTGTTATCTCAGTGAGGGTTGTGCATAGTGTTTGGATGCACCAGTGTTGGGAGTAACGCGTTACAAAAGTAATGCATTACAGTAACATATTACTTTTTGCTGTAACGCAGTAGTGTAAGGCATTACTAATCAATTTTCAGTAATATTTTACTCGGTACATGTTCAGAAAGGCTTGCGTTACAACAGACTTTAAGTTTTAATTGTAAAACAAAAAAACAACAAAAAAACAGCAAGACCGCGAGACATTAACGAATGAAAAATGCAAGTAGGCTGAATTACCTGTTCGTGGTCAGTTAATAGCTGCGTGTGGTGTCCAAGTCTCTAAATAAAGACTAAATGGCAGCGTCTGATATATTTGTATAGCGATTTATTTTTTACAGGAGTGCCGTGAGGATGATTTCAGCCTCTGTGCTCACGCTGGCCAGTGGAAAAGCGGCTAATGGTGAAGATGGCATGAAGAACACTGTACATTCGCGAGATGGACGTATGCGCATTAGGCTTTTCGTTCTGTGTTTTCTTTCTAAACAGTTAGGCTATGTTTATGTGGTATTTTTCATGTTTTCATCACGCAATCATGTTTTTGATGCGGTGGTGACGCGTTCATGTAAGTGCGGCGGCGCTGCCGATAAAGCACCTAAAAGCTGTCACAAAGAACCGGCAAAAGCAATGATTATGAATATGTCAAATATAGGAGAAGGAGACATTTTAATTGTTTATTAATAAAGTCAAGATGAAGTTGACGATGCTGACTCGCGATCTTCGCAGTAGGCTATTGAATGCACCCGAGAGAAATGCACATTTCATTTCATAAGCAGAGAGCAGTCTGTTTTCTTTCGTTTTGAATTGTTCTGTTTACAAGTAGACATTTCAATATATAGCCTATATATATATTTCAGGTCCGTGAATAAGCTAGCTATCTTATACGCTGAGTTTCGGTTCATTTATGAGACGCGCTCCAGTTCACGCCCTGGCTCCTCCGTGTCGTGATTATCTATAATTGTCTGCTATATTTAGCCTACTTCTTATTTTTTAAATCCAGGCAATTGGTTGATGAAACATTGATTAAAATTATTATACAATTAATACAAAACGAAATTCACTTTAAAGAAAGGCTTTGTGTCTTCTGTGTAAGGCCTCTGTGAAAGTTTTAAAGCAGTCTTTTAACGTCCGTAACGGAGAACTGTCACGTCTGTAACATTGTTTTTTCCTCATAAATGCGAACACGAAAAATAAAAAATAAATGAATATTTTATGTTCTGTGGAGAGGCAACCCTTCTTCATCCGATTTTCGCAGTGTAATTCACAGAATTACAACAAAAAAAATCGTTGCCTCCTAAAAGTTAAAGATTGTTTTTGTCACGCATGACTGTCTATTTCCCTAATATTAAATATAAAACGCATGTGTAGACTGATATTTTTCTAATGTCTGGACTCCTTTCAAGGAGGAGCCTATGGATAAACATACGTTTCAATATTTTGGTATTAATGTATTTTCTGAGAATTTATATTTCAAGTTTTGACTGCAAATGTCATGTCCATAACGCTGGAATTCCCAAATTTTAAATAATTTATCCTCAGCTAGTTTTGTGGTGTAGGTCTACATATTTTATAATGTTAAGTTTACTTCAAATAATACTAATAGTAATTTAAAGATGTGGTAGCATTGGATCTGGATAACGCTTGGAGTTGGAAAGGGTGTGTCGCGATTTTGCAGGTTTGTGGATCTGAGTGTCCCGATTTCGGTTTCATATCGCATATTGTTACAGCCCTAGTCATTTTAGAATGTTAAGTTCTACTTCTGTATAGTTATTTTGGTGAAAGTAACTCAAAAGTAATACAGGAGTAATGTAACGCATTACAATTCTGAGACAGTAATATTGTAAGGTAATGAATTACTTTTAAATAACAGTAACATGTAATGTATAATGTATTACAGTTTGGAAGTAACTTGCACAACACTGGGATGCACTGAGCCTGTTTTGAGCCATGTAAGAGTTCTGTTGCTTGGAATGAGTTTTGCAGGAGATGTGAACTGTTTAGCTCAGGTGACTGTTGCTGTGCAGACTGTAGTTAAAGTTTTGCACATGTAGCTCCAGTTGTGCTCACTGTCGTTTAGCAATAGAAAAAAACTGTAAACGCATCAAATGTCTTTTGATGGTCTTGGCACATCAGATATTGGCCCGAAGCGTTTCCCTCCACAGAGGATCAGAGAGAATGAAGGTTCAGGAAATTGACAATATGTCCTGGTTGTGATTGGACCATCATGCACAGAAACAGGAGGAACCTGGTAAGTAATATAATTTTATTGTCTCATGTTTGTTGCTTGTGCGATGTGTGTGTGTGTGTGGCTATATAGCCAATAGCTACATACCTCCAAACTTCATGTGGCTTTCAGATTAGCTCAAGAAGAAACATTCATGGAATGGGTTTCCATGGCCGAGCAATTGCATCCAATCCTTACATCACCAAGTGCAATGCAATGCAGTGGTGTTAAGCACGCCGCCACTTGACTCTAGAGCAGTGGACACGTGTTCTCTGGAGTGACCAATCAAGCTTTTCTGTCTAGCAATCCAATGGACGAGTCTGAGTTTGGCGGTTGCCAGGAGAACGGTACTTGCCTGACTGCATTGTGCCAAGTGTAAAGTTTGGTGGAGGGGGGATTATGGTGTGGGGTTGTTTTTAAGGGGTTGGGCTTGACCCCTTAGTTCCAGTGAAATTAACTCTTAATGCTTCAGCATACCAAGACATTTAGGACAATATTATGCTCCCAACTTTGTGTGAACAGTTTGGGGATGGCCCCTACATGTTCCAACATGACTGCGCACCAGTGCACAAAGCAAGGTCCATAAAGACAGGGATGAGCGAGTTTGCTGTGGAGGAACTTGACTGGCCTGCACACAGTCCTGACCTCAACCCGATAGAACACCTTTGGGATGAATTCGAGCGGAGACTGTGAGCCAGGCCTTCTCGTTTAACATCAGTGTCTGACCTCACAAATGCACTTCTAGAAGAATGGTCAAATTCCCATAAACACACTCCTAAACCTTGTGGAAAGCCTTCCCAGAAGAGTTGAAGCTGTTAGCTGCAAAGGGTTGACCAACTCCATATTGGAATCGAATCCCTACGGATCAGGAATGGGATGTCATTAAAGTGATGTGCATGTAAAGGCATATGTCCCAAAACTTTTGGCAATATAGTGTGTGTATATAGTGTGTGTATATATATATATATATATATATATATATATATATATATATATATATATATATATATATATATATATGGTAAGAATGGACTGTTTAATTTTTATGTTCTTTTTCACTCTCAAACCAGTACTTTGTAAAAGACAGTGTTGCTGCAATTTTTTGCAATGTGCATATTATCAGGTTGGATAATATTGACACTTGACACTTCACGTCAAAAGGTTGACAAAAGGTTGCATTATCTAAACTTATCACAGTAAATATGCTGCATATGAACAACATGAGCGTCCTGCAGTTTTGGGTTTCCCTAATCAATCTCCTTTATGCTGTGCACCACACCAGTCGCAGCAGTTCAGGACTGGGGCTAAATTTCACACACCTGGGTTTCTCTAACTAAAAAGAGGGTTAGATGACTGCTACACACAGCACTGTGTCATCATAAGGTAACGCCACCCTGAGAGACTCTCTGAAGAGTCCGGCTTAAAACCTTCTGAGGTTGTTTTTTAAAAGTATTGCTAGAATCTTTCAAACGTAAATTCAAGGTCACACTTTTTTTCTCAAGCACACCTGTTGTTGGATTTCTTGGAACTAATGAACCTCATATATTCACAATGCACTTACTGGAGAATCTGATGGGCGGCAGGAGTCACATTACTCTAGGGATGGGCAATGGCAAGTTTCAACGGGTAAATAGGTTTTTGATATTATTATTTTAATAATTGTGAGCAATATATATATTAAGCAATTCAAATAATGCATTACATATATATATATATATATATATATATATATACAGGAGACAGGAGTCACATTACTCTAGGGATGGGCAATGGCAAGTTTCAACGGGTAAATATGTTTTTGTATAGTATTATTTTAATAATTGTGAACAATATATATTAAGCAATTCAAATAATACATTATATATATATATATATGTATATTCCATATTTTGCCACATTCATTCAGAATTCAATTGTATGCTCACAGGTGTATACAGTCAAAACCAAATATGTTCAGACACCTTCAATATTTCTCACATTAGCACAGTTTATTCGCTGTAGTTTAGAAAATGGTAATACATTATGACAATAACTAAGAGTTATCAAATCAGTTGATATTTCACTGGTTTTGACCATCCTTCTGTTAGACTGTCCCACAAATGAATTAGGTTGAATAGCGGTCAGCTATTAAATATACAATTAGCTAATACCAATTTAGGTCAACCAAGCAATGCTTAATTTTGTTCAGTCTGTGGTGTAAAAATATCATATTAGCAATTTAAGAAAAAAACTTATTCAGAACATGGTCAGATCAAAGAGTCTGAATCATTTTTGATCCCACATATTTATAAATTTTACTTTTAGTCCACTGTATGAAGAATTTTGGGGTATAATATGTCACAGTTTACTGTATTTTGCTATCCTCACTTACATAATTGAACCATGGTGTCATGCACCCACTAGTAAAAAAAAAAAAATTTATTATATATCTGGTGTCAGAATAATTTTTGGTTTGACTGTATATCTGTTCATTTAGGCTACAGCGGCTTTAAATATGTCTCATCCAATGAGAAATCGGAGCTGAGCCATTAAAGCTGAATCTACATAAATCTAACGCCTTTTGCATCTGACTTCTTGCATGCTGTTCTCTTCTACACTTTGGGAACAGCGGGCCAAGTGAACCATGAACATCCCATACATCTCGATGTCAAGCCCTCAAGCTGCCGAAGCCCCTGGGAAGGATGGATATTTCCGTGGGACGTGCAAGAGAGCGCTCATGTGCACAGTCACCAAGGCTCCCGCCACAGTGGAGACACAGGCAGTCAACGATAAACATGTGGGTGTACTGGGAAATGACAGAGAGCGACATCCACACCAGACAGACAGAGCACACCTTTCTAGACTTTGTGTATGAGTGTGTGTGCGAGAGAGAGAGAAAGAGAGAGAGAGAGAGAGAGAGAGAGAGAGAGAGAGAGAGAGAGAGAGAGAGAGAGAGAGAGAGAGAGAGAGAGGAGAGAGAGACTAATGATTAATGACATGTAGATTATTATTCAACTTCAGAGATGTCCCACCCCCTCAACACACTCCAGATGCATAAGGAGAGATGAGGTGAAGATGATTTAACCCGTGTTCTGTGGGATTTTGGTGAATATGATGGATGACATGGAAGATGCTCAGAGAAAGAGAAATGCATAAATCACACTTTGGCAACGGGTTTGACGCCGTTGATGTATTCGTTTCAGAAAGAGTGTTATTAGGGGAGGAATTTGTCGCCTTCTATCTTTAAAGGGACAGTTCACCTTAAAATGACATCTATCTTAAAATTACCTCTATCATCATGTCTATCTTTCTTCTGTGAAGTATTAAAAGTGAGGTTTTATAGGACCCTTATGCACTTTTATCCATACAATGAAAGTGGACAGGGACCAGAGCATGTCATCCAAAAATGACACAAAAAAAAAAAGCTCATATAGAAGTATCATAAAAGTATCATAAATTTATATATGTATGTAGAAAATGTTTGATTCTTTTATGATAGCCCCTGCTGGTAGATGCTGTAACTACACCATATTTGGTTCTAAAAGCTTTTTTTTCTCTCCACTGATTCAAAATTAGCCATGTATTTTTATTATGTTAAATATGTAGGCTAATATATACTATATTACATTACAGTAGATGTTTAACCAGTACCTGTTTTTATTAGCTTTAATGAAATATTTTGTCCCCCATAATTAATTCCAGGTGATTGGCTCAGAAAGTTCATGAGCAAAAATGGCAGATTTCAAATTGTCTGCTAACAAGGATCCTGTACCCCAAGCAGTTGCTAACTGCCCTTGATATTAATGCTAACATGAGTTTTCTCCAGTTATTAAAGATTTCATTGACTGAAGTAAGCTTCTTTTTCTTACTCCACTGACATTTTTGAAGCATAAATCTAACAAGATTGTGAGGTTTGTCAGTGCCAATGAGGAGAGAAACATAAACTTAATACAAGATTTATTTGCTTTTTAAAAAAATCTATCTTTTTTGAGGATGTTTCAATTTATTTACTGTAAAACAAGACCAGAATACTTATCTGAAAATGTATTGTATTTATTTCTTTTTTGGCAGTTTGAATCTGATAATGGATAGAAGCACGCTTTCGTCCCAGCTGCATGGACTGTCTCTCCACCTGCTGACTCTCCGTCAGCAACGCATCGGATTTATCAAGAACAGCAAAGGCAGCTGACGCATCAGTGTATTGTGAGCGACTACTTTTCTAGTACTAGTAAAGTCTAGTAAAACTAGTCAATATGAGCATTGGTGCAAGCCCAGTCATGCACAACAAAATGACAATTAGCAGGTTCTCTAGATGGGGTGTATGTGTTTGTTTGGGTGAAGACGAGGTGTTTGGCTGATGTTTTAAATCTAGAGATGTTGAGAGGGGGGGAGACATGCTCATAATTTAAAAAAAGACACATTATAATGTCGGTTTTTCAAGCACCCTGGTTTTCAATAAACACCCTGGCTTTTCAATTTCTCATCAAAAGATGAGAAAGCCACATTTGATCATTATTTCTCTTCACTATTCCTCTGAACTTAATTTATTAAAGTATAGAATAGAGAGCCTGCTGGGAGTCCATTTAAAGCTGACTTCTGTGAGAAGAAAAGTGCATATGTGTGCACGTGTACATGTGAGTGCGCTATACAGCACCTGAAGGTGTTTTGACCCTCCGAGGCTAATTAAAGCCTGGAAACTACGGGAACTCCTGTGGCTTCAGAGAGCTGCTGGCGTGAGCGACGACATGCACAGAGGAGATGCATGGGGTTTAAAAGGAGGCAGAACTCACAGGGATGAATGAAAAAAACATGCATGGACATGCAAACAGGAAAAGGGCCCTGTAGGGTCTGTGCAGATCGGTAAACTGGGGGATTGTAGGTGCTCATCTCACATATGCAGGTTGTGGGATCATGGGGTTGGAAGATGATGGAGTCAAAGATGATGAGGGCTGTTTTATAATGAGCCAATGTGCTGATATTATGGATGGACCGATATAACAATTCTGACTGATTTTATTCACTGATAAATATCTTTTGCTAATAATTCTATAACATTTTGTCAAAACTTAACAAAACTTGGGAATGAAGCTCTAAAAACTAAAATCATTAATTTAGTATGCTTTGTGAATTTAGGTATTTGATCTAAATATAAAAATGTGGCAAATAAGCATGAACAATTAAATTCTGTATGCATGCATGCTTGCGTGCGTGCGTGCGTGCGTGCGAGTGTGCGTTACCGAGCGATGCAACATAATACTAATCTTTAGAGTGCCTTTATTATGCTTTTTCGTTCATTACCTTTCATGTAGTGTTTACTATAGCGGTTTGTGAATGTGAAAGGTCTGTAAAGTTTCATAAATCAAAGTGCACGATAAATGCCATTATTGTCTCCCAAAAGAAAGAACCGATTCTGAAATGCCTGAAATGATTCATCATTAATTCCATTCTTATTTCCAGCACAAACCAACTGTAGGTTTGTAACAAATTTGCATAATGCTTGCATACATTCTTCATTGGCTGCTCAAAAACAACTGGGCCATCTGACCCATCAGAGCAGAGGAAGCTTTCGGAAGGGAGGGGTTTAGAGAGACTGAATCCTTTATTGAACTGTTTCAGAGACGGTGAGAAAACAGGGATGCTGCAATGTATATTATGAGAATAGTTTTTTTTTAATCTTCGATTCATGCAAAACTAATGTAGGAGACCTCCAAAACAAAATTAGGAGCTTTTAAAAGAGCATAATAGGGGCACTTTAATAAGCCAATGTGGTATTGGTATATATCTTGTATCCCTAATATGAAACAAAAAAGTGAAGTGTAACCATAAGCATCCCAAACACTCAGTTTTCTTTTTATTTGCAGACAAAAAAAAATGTTGGTGACCCTAATGTTTTGCATTTGTAAATTACATGACATTATGAAAGCAAAGCATTTTATGATATCTACTCTACTGTCTGTACCTGTATAATATAAAGTTTTTGAATAGAATGGTCATAGTGCTGGCTAATTTGGTACAATTGTATCTAAACTGATTTGACAAATAGGCTATTTCTGGAAGATTTCGAAACAAAAATCATTTTCGGTTAAGCTTGGGGCTTTTCCAACTCAGTGTACTGACATTTACAATGCGCCTTTCGGTTTCAGAGTATGTGTGAGTGAGTGAGTGAGTGAGTGAGTGAGTGAGTGAGTGAGTGAGTGAGTGAGTGAGTGAGTGAGTGAGAGAGAGAGAGAGAGAGAGAGAGAGAGAGAGAGAGAGAGTGTGAGAGAGAGAGAGAGAGAGAGAGAGAGAGAGAGAGAGAGAGAGAGAGAGAGAGAGAGAGAGAGAGAGAGAGAGAGAGAGAGAGAGAGAGAGAGAGAGAGAGAGAGCGAGAGAGCATGCATGACCTACTCTCTCCTGCCTCGGGTGACCCAGTCGGAAAATATATGAAGCATTTACATTCACCCGCAGTGATTACTGGTGCTTACACACCAAGCATTGATTCCTATTTACACACACACACACACACACACACACACACACACACACACACACACACACACACACACACACACACACACACACACACACACACACTATACAATGCATAGACAGACACATAAATAGCCCAAATCTGCTTACAGGCAAAGTTACTGTATGCCTCCATGATTTATTGTTATTTCAATATTTCAATATTATTATTATTTATTATTTTACTACTTAGTTTTGCATGAAAACTCCCAACTTAGTTTTGGCACAGACTGAAAAATAATCAAGAAAATGGCTCTAAGACATATAGATGTCCATGCATTCTAATTGGAAGGCATGAACACAAATGACTCCAACTGCAGGCACATTATGGAAAATTATGGGTGTTATGGGATATGAAGATGCAGTCTATTATGAGAAACTTTGTGGTCTCAAAGCATCGTGCATCGAGATGGGCCAAAACAAGCAGCAGAATGCTCCATGGCAGATGGTTATGCGGTCAGTTCTCTCCCCGAAAGCCAAGCGAGAGACAGTGTTGCGATTTCTGAATAGTAGCAATGAAGTACAAACCTGGAAGTTAGAGCGGGTGTAAACGTAAAGATGCTTCTATCCACACTGAATGGAACAATAGATTTTTGCTGTTTGGTCAGTTTGGTCAATTAAAAAGAGCTAATTCAATACAAGTTAATTTTATTGCATGCAATCAGTGTATATTTAATTATTCCATGAGCATTGGGAGTACATTAATTATTTTATTGGAAATTACTTTGTGGAGACCAGATATGTTGGAACAGTATGTACACTTCTAGTGAAAAAAAAATTTAATTGAGTTCTGTATAGAACCCTAGGGCTCTTGACTCCATTTTAAAGAACCATTTATGCCAAAAAAAAGTTCATGAGAAATGCCTTTCATGATTGTATAATATTTTCAGGTTTAATGGGTTATTTCAGTTGTTTCTAGTTCATAAGCTGTTTAATTCATAACATTTAATTAAAATAAAAAAATGAATTAAAACTAAAGTAATTAACTAAATCCATGATGGGGATCCCTGAATGGTTCTAGCGCCTGACAGAACCCTTTAAGGTTCTAAATAGAACCTTTTCTTCTAAGAGTGATAGGTGGCTTGTTTGAATCATTCAACAATTCATTGTAGATTGAAATCACTTCCTTACTGTAAAATGACTTATTCTGTCATTATTTACTCATGTCTCATGTTGTTGTTTAAAGCAACACCAAGCGACTTTTCCTCTGCGGTCGCCCTACAGGTCGGAAGCGGAATTGTCCATTACCGCTGATGTAAATAATTTAGCCTACCGCAGCCTGTTGCACGCGCACGCACATGCTCTCTGTTTATCCAGCACCGGCTTTGGAATCAACAATGGCTACAGACAAGGTAGAGTATGATGCATGATTTTATTAAAGTATGATGTATTGCGACATCACAAACGAGCAATTGTAGCAAGTGTAACGCTTGCTGTAAAGCAAGTCAAATTAGTAGTTTTCTTATGTCTCATTAGAACTACAGAAACACGACCCGATCTGGCAATCTTACATAGCGTGGATATATCAGATAAAGGACCGCAAAGCTGTGGCATAAGTGCAGTTCGCCATGTTACGACTTAATGAACCACTGAAACGTTTTTGATTTTGGAAACATTATTTTAAGGTAAAAAACCTTACTTGATGTTCCTTTAAAGCTCCATTGTAAGTGCATTACTGTAAATTGTCTGTGTTGGAAATGTACAGTCTAGTTTACTGTATTACTGTTTACTCGATTGCTGTTCCTGATCCTGATCGATTGCTCCGGTCTGCCTAGCTGCCTGCTGTGTTTTGTTTGCTTCGAGGCTGTAAGCTCCGTGTAAGCCTCGTATTAGCTTTGTAGTTCTATCTGTTTTGAACCATCATTTACTACCATTTCTAGTTGTTTATACTACTAAATACAGCTTAGACAACATCTCAGATTAACCTGACATCGCTAGCTTTCGTTATTGTTAGAACAACACGCTAGTAACTCGCCACCCGTGCGCTCAGTTATTTATTTATTTTGCTCTCGCGCGCCCGCGCCTCTGAGTTCATAAAAAGCCCAGGTGAGTAAGAATCAGTCAACAAACACGGTGAGTAATGTCTTGTCCTGTTATTGTCACCTGCACTTCATGTTACATGTTTAGCATAGCCTTCCCCGTCGGCAATATAGGGTTTATATGTGATAAATGCAAGGAAACAGTCAGGCTGACGGAGAAGATTTCAGAATTAGAAACACGCATCCAAACTTTAATTGAGGATAGTAAGTGTGCTAGAGCTTTAGATTCTACTTTGGATGCGCCTAGCATAGTGAACTCTTTACATGATTCAGTTCCGGCTGAATTATTGCCTGTGCAGCCAGGCAGATGGGTGACAGTGAGGGATCGCTCTAGTCATGGATCAAAAAAACACTCTTCCGTTCCGATTACCACAACAAATCGATTTGCCCCACTCAGTGAAACACCCACTGAGAATTCTGTTGATTGTGCCCTGGTAATTCGCAATTCTATTACACGGAACGTGAAAATAGGGACACCAGCCAACATAATCACATGTTTGCCGGGAGCCAGAGCGCCTGACATCAAAGCAAATTTAAAAGTGCTGGCTAATGCTAATCGTAAATTCTCTAAGATTGTTATTCACGTCGTCACTAATGATGTTCGACTCCGCCAGTCGGAGATCACCAAAATTAATATTAAAGAGGTGTTTGAACTCGCAAGTACGATGTCAGGCACTGTAATTTGCTCTGGCCCCCTTCCTGTTCGAAGGAGTGATGAGATAGTTAGCAGATTGTCATCACTCAATGGCTGGCTGTCTAAGTGGTGTCCGCAAAATAATATAGAATTCATAGACAATTGGAAAAGTTTTTGGGGCAAACCTGACCTGTTGAAAAGAGATGGTATTCATCCCTCCTGGGATGGTGCTGCTCTTCTCTCTAGTAATTTGGCTCATAGTCTTAGAGACAAAACATGACAATCTGGGGCTCAGGTCAGGAAGCAGACAAACTGGCTAAACCGACCGTCTGGTAACGGCCTCGCGTCACCAAGGTCAGATAAATCCCATCACATAGAGGCTCTTTCACCTAGATATCATCATATAGAGACTGTGTCTGTTCCCCGAATTTGGAAATCCAAAAAACGTCCAAACCGATCTAAGGTTAAAAATTTAATTGATATTCAACAAATAAAAAATAGATATAATACAGATGAGCAAACGATAAAGCTTGGGTTGCTAAATATTCGATCCCTTACTTCAAAAGCACTCATAGTTAATGATATGATTTCAGATTATAACCTAGATGTGCTGTGTATGACAGAAACCTGGCTAAAACCAGACGATTACATTACTTTAAATGAGTCCACCCCCCATGATTACTGTTATAAACATGAACCTCGCCTGAAAGGCAAAGGGGGAGGTGTTGCTGTAATTTATAGTAATATTTTCAAAACCACTAAAAAATCTAGTTTAAAATATATTTATCTTGAAGTGTTGGTGCTTAATGTAAAAATATATAATGTAAACGATAAATCAAGTTTGAGAATTCTGCTGGCAACTCTCTACAGGCCACCAGGGCACCATAAAGATTTTATCAAAGAATTTCCTGACTTTCTATCAGAATTAGTATTGACTGCAGATAAAGTCCTAATTGTTGGTGATTTTAATATACATGTAGATAATGGAAAAGATGCAATGGGATTGGTATTTAAAGACATTCTTAACTCTATTGGAGCTCGACCCACTCATTGTCGTAATCATACTCTAGATCTAATATTATAACATGGAATCAATGTTGATGCTGTTGAAATTCTGCAGCAGAGCGACGACATCTCAGATCATTATCTAGTCTCATGTAAATTACATTTAGCCAAGGGTGCAAAGCCAACTCAGTGTTACAAGTATGTTAGACCTATCACTTCTGCCACTAAAGATTGCTTTATCAATAATCTTCCTAATCAGTTTCATCGTCTCAGCATCCCAGATAGCTTAGAAGAACTTGATATTGCAACAGAAACTTTTAACTCTCTCCTTTCCAGCACTTTAGATACAGTTGCTCCGTTGCGCTTAAAGAAGATTAAAGAAAATAGTCCAACACCGTGGTACAACGAGCACACCCGGGCCCTTAAGAGAGCAGCCAGAAAAATGGAGCGCAACTGGAAGTAAACAAAACTAGAGGTATTTCGGATTTCATGGAAGGAGAGCTCCATTGCTTACAGAGAGGCTTTAAAAGCTGCTAGATCTGCTTATTTTTCAACCCTATTAAAAGAAAATAAACATAATCCAAGGTATTTATTTGAAAAAGTGGCTACACTAACGAAAAAGAAAGCTTCAAGCCCAGAAGTTTCCAAGAAACACAGCAGTAATGACTTTATGAACTTCTTCACTTATAAGATTGATAATATTAGGGCCAAATTATAACTATGCAACCGTTTACTACAGCATCACATCAGGGAGTGCATTATAGTCTCCCCGAGGTAAAATTTGATTCATTTGTTGCCATAGGAGAGGAAGAATTTTGCAAACTCGTTAATTCATCTAAATCGACAACATGTATGTTAGACCCTATACCGACTAAACTACTGAAAGAGATGCTTCCAGAAGTCATAGATCCTCTTCTTAACATCATTAATTCATCTTTGTCTCGAGGATACGTACCAAAAACCTTTAAGCTGGCTATGATTAAACCGCTTGTTAAAAAAACGCAACTGGATCCTACAGAATTAGTCAATTACAGGCCAATCTTGAATCTACCTTTTCTGTCAAAGATACTAGAAAAGGCAGTATCCTCACAACTGTGTTCCTTTCTTAAAAGAAATGGTATCTGCGAGGATTTCCAGTCAGGATTTAGACCGCACCATAGCACTGAGACAGCTCTCATTAGAGTCACAAATGATTTTCTCTTATCATCCGATCGTGGTTGTATCTCTCTATTAGTGTTACTTGATCTTAGTGCTGCATTTGACACCATTGACCACAACATTCTCTTAAATAGACTAGAAAACTATTTTGGCATTAGTGGAATTGCATTAGCATGGTTTAAATCATATTTATCTGACCAGCACAACTATTTTCAACATTGATAATAATAATAATAATTGTTTATTGAGCAGCAAATCAGAATAATTATTTCTGAAGGATCTTGTGACACTGAAGACTAGGGTCATGATGCTGAAAATTCAGCTTTACCATCACAGAAATAAATTCTATTTTACTATTTATTAGTGGGTGCTTGCCAAAGGCAAAGCCCCAACTTTTACTATTGCTTTTTTTATTCCGCCAAAAGTTTGACGCGCAACTCCTCCCGCAGCTTTTGTCACAGACCCACGAATGAGGCATCAAATTGTGCAGATTATTCAGGAATGGTGTGCTATGACTTTTATAAGCGATTGGGCGTACGATGTTCGCCCCAGGGGCGAAAAAGAGTCCGGAACATCCCATAGACTTAACATTGCAACAAACTTTGATGATTCATAGCTCCGAGCGAGGATTTCGCAGAAACGTGTGGTTTACCACATTTGAAGAGGCTGGCAGGCTCTGTAAGAACATACCTCACAATGGGTCAAAAGTTGCACCCCTGGGGGCTAGGAGCTGCCCATACTTTCCACATTGACTTACTATGGGGAAGGAACGTCCCGTGAAACACACATGCTTTTCCAACTATGGTAAATTGCACAAGGATTTTGTATTGAGCATAGCTCTGGATCACAGTTTCATAGAGACAAGGGGGCGGAATCATTTTACTCTGACGACCAATCAGTCTCTCAGGATCATTGTGAAGCTATCAAGCCACGCCTTAGCAACCATTTAGAGCACCTTAGCAACAAGTTCCATAGACTTCCATTGAAACAGATCTAAGGGATATCTCCGGACTGAATTGTCAGAAACACGAGGGTGGTCTCGTATGACTCGGGGCAGCAAACAGCCAATCATGAATCACCTCAATACTTCCTACCCCCTCCCTAGCAACCATTGTCGAGCACCTTAGCAACCAAAATCCATAGAGGGATATCTTCCATTCTGAATGTCACAAAGGCATTAGAGTTGGTTTATATCATTCATACTGACAAGCAGCCATTGGAGTTTCATGATTGGCAGCTGCCAAGCAACTCCCTAGCAAACAAATTGAGTACCCTAGCAACCATTTTGCAAGACCTATATCTCTGCATCAGAACATCGTATAGAGATGGGGGTTGGCTCTTTTGACTCATGCTAGCAAACAGGACTTCCAACATGCTACCTACACATGCTAGCTGTGAATAGCTACATGCTATTCTTATAGCGATTAGGTAAGTGCTAAATCATGCCAAGAAAATGCTAAGAACTCCAATAGTAACCATCTGTGACAACTACCAACCACCTAGTAACACCATAGCAACCACCAAGAATACCCTAGCAACACCATAGCAACCACAAAGAACAGCATAGTAACTGCCTAGCAACCACCCAGAACACCCTAGCAACTGCCTAGCAACCACCCAGAACACCCTAGCATCCACCTGAACAACATGAATAAGCCATATCTCAGCACCAGAAAATAGTACAGACATGTTTGTTGGCTTGTATGCAATCATGTACCACACCCTAGCAACCGAGTCGCGAGTTTTGCCACTGCAAGCACCCACTCATTCTAGTTCCATACATTCTAGTTTACCTTTACTATATATTTGATCAAATAAATGCAGCCTTTGTGAGCATTAGCGACTTCATTTAAAAGCAATAAAACAAATCTTACCAACCCCAAACTTTTGTTTAGTGGTGTAAATACCTACCCCCTTGTGGCAACTTACATTCTATTTCATTCTACATTTTGAATATTAGAATAATGGCATATTGGTATTGGCATTCAGGACACATCTATAATAATAATGAATTAAATATGGGCCTGTGCGTCACACAAAGCTATCATATGACTTGAGTTGTATCAACATTTATAGTGTATTTTATTGTGTTTTTATTGCATATTCACTATGAAGTGCCCTTATGTGCAAAAGAGCTCTGAATAGATCACAGAAAAATAAGGGCATACGGGTAAGAAAACAATGAAAGAAATTTCATTTTGCGGTGAACTATTTATTTAATAGTTTGAGAAAAGTTTTCTTTAAACATTTATATCTTTTGAGTGATTTATATGTTCTGTTTTTGTTGTTGTTGTTTCTAACATATTCCTTTACAGCACATCAAAAGCACCATTGCACATGTGTTGTGTGAAATAAAGATGTCGTGAACCCTCCTCAGCAGATAATGTTAGTCAAACACGTCTGCCCACAAGATGCCAAACATCAACGCTCAATAAATTAGCAGCCAGCTGCCTGCAAAGTGCCACAGGAAAGCAGATAACAATATCTTCATATCAGCGAATGCTTCTTCGACACGTCTTTGTTACCCCAGAAACATCAAGAGTAGAAAAGCCTCTCAAAGCAAACCTGACACCACACCTACCTTTAAAAGGCATATTTAATCAGCGCAGCATGTAGACTGCCATTTGCCTTCCATCTTTCCTCCACGCACACCCACTCACGATCCCCCTCCGTTTTAGTGTTTCTCTACATAATTCTTTCTCTTTCCAATCAAACATTTCTTTCTCCCGCTCTTTAAATATTTATTACAGAGCCCACAAGGACTGTGTCAGAGGTGTCATTGCATGCTCTGGATCAAATCAACATCCATTTTCCATTCAGGCCTGTTGAGAAACACTCTGACTGGGAGAAAATTGAGGTCCCGTGGAGCCAAGCGTGGTGAGAGTCCGTTCGGACACACCCTGTGTATGTGAACAGGCCCCTCGGCTCGGCTGCGCGCCGGCGCTTTAAGTGCCCACCGCTATGCGCCGCAGCTGCTGTCCCCAGAGATGACGGGATGTAATCCGCCTAAACAAATAGACTCTGGGAAGAAAGTGAGAGGAAGAGAGGACAGTGCACGGCACATCTGTCACTGGTCTGTGGCAAATCCCTCACATTGAGATCCAGAGAGGGATCACTGGTTATATAGAGAGATATACAGCATAAGGACAGGGATGTAGATGCTGTTTCTGGTTGGCAGTATTTCACTGTTTACGATGTGCTCTGTATCCTGAGGTCAAACTGGTTCACTGAATGTCTAACATCATATCTGTTTCATGACTTTATCTTTATTTAATGATTTAATCGAATATTTTATTTGTAATATATATTTTATTTTATTTCGAACGCAATGTTTCTTGGCGGAGTCCACAAGAACGCAAAAGCATTACATATAATTTTTCCTACCATCTTATTTTTTCCCAAATCCCCCTGTCCCTTTAATACGGACCCCTAAAATGACATGGCAATAAAAAAATGAGATTGGTGGAAAAAATTAATTTCAATGTTCCTGCGTGCACTTGCAAAACTTTGGTGCTCTCTCACAAAAGTGTTGTGTTACACCAAAAATCGTTCAGTTTGCTCTCAAATATTTTGCATTCTCTCACAAAAACATTGTTTCCTTGAGAAACTTTGCATTGAAATATAATTTGTTCTCCCACCTAAAATTATTTCCATAGCTAAAGTTTTGCGAGACAGAACTTATGACCACTGCGAGACAATCCACTTACGACAGAACACAAATATTTTGAGTGAACACAGAAGCTTTGAAATATAATTTTTCCTACCATCTAATTGTTTCCCCATCACTCTGTGCCTTTAATACAGAGCCCCTAAGGGGGAAAAATGTGAAATGGAAGAAACATTTATATTTCAATGCTTTTGCATTCTCTCGTGAAAATATTGCGTTCCCCAGAGAAACTTTACGTTAAAGCATTGAAATATATATATATATATATATATATATATATATATATATATATATATATATATATATATATATAAATAAATAAATGCATTTTCATCCCACCTCATATTATTTCCATCACTTACTTTTGCAAGCAAACAGAACGTTTCTAATCCCATCTGAGTTTTTGTTCCCATCACCATGACTCTTTAGAAGTCCTGTAGCCTATAGAGGCTCCATTTCAACCAATTCTTTAATATCTGTGGCTAAAATTTGTGGCTGTTGATTACAGACAAAAGAAAAAGTGCATTTAAACACACTTACCAGGAATTAAGTTTGACTCGATTCCTGGGGGAGCGTTTCTGCAAACTGCCCATTCAATGTCTTTCTTCCACTAACAAAAAAGTAGTACACCTCAAAATGATGGGATACACAATTCTATAGCTCAATTATCTTGTAAGTAAACATGTTTCCTGTGCGTTCTGTGGTAATCGACAGTATGCCACAGATGCTCTCCATAGACATTACATTGAAAATGATTTTTCCAATAACAAGAGTGACCTAGTTCAATCCTTTCTTAAATTACCTGGTATATTACACCCACTGATGCCATATGAATGTTTGCAATTTGTATCCGCTAGTTCATTGATTGTTATGTATGAATACATAAACAGGAATATTTGCTTGTGGCAAATCTATAATATGCCAGCTGATCTGGAATGCATCCATGCTTATTCTCCTCCTGTTAGATAAAGGTCACGAGGGGCTGTCATGCAATTTTTTTCATGTGAAGGTCTTTCAGTTTACAAATGAAAAGTGTAGAGAAGTGTTACCACATTCATTTATTCATTCAACTAGTAATGTAGCCGGTTTGCAGAGGCATCTGCTTGGTCTTAAATTCACCATTAAATCAAAATTGGTAATTCTTATTTTTTTAATGGAATATTGCCATATTTATTATAAATGATTAATCCATGCACATCAATATTTTTATTTTTATTCATGTGCCGTCATAATCATTAATCAAAATCCCTTTTGCAGCAACATCTCTTCTCTGATGATGTGTTTACTGGCGCAAGGGTGGGACAACCTGTCACTCACATGAGATCCACCAATAGAAAACCACAGCCATCCAATCAATTCCTAATGAACAAAATCAAGTCCTACAATAGGAAAGAAAAGAATGTCTCAATTTCCGTTTCATGCCGACTTTAAAATTAACACTGTATGTAGCCGCCAGGCAAAACAAAGCTCTTAAAAATAACGAGTTTTTGGTTTTAAAATGGGTAAATTAACCTAGATATTTCCAAAAGACAGTTATATGGTTGCTACACGCCTGATTTGACATGGACCTAGATAATGCCCTTTTTCAATTTGCATAAATCAACTCGGGTAAAGTCTTAGTAAGTTGAGAGTTCTTCTAAAGCAGAACTTTTGAGCAAAGACAATTTTCACAAAACGTGTACCTTTGTGCAAAGCACACAGTGAAATGTTTGAACCAGAACTCTGATTTATTTGTATGAATTTTATGGCTCCAGTTGTAGATAGTAAAACACCTTGCTGTCAGAGAAGGGGTGTGGGAGCAATTTGCTTTTGAGTGCTCACTATAGCCACTTTACGACAAGTGTCCAAAATCAGACGAGGTGTTCTTATCATAAGTCCCTGATTGTATCCTTATTATCCTTAGTAGGGATTCTAGGGCTATTATTAGTATGAGAGAGAGGACACTGTTCCATTTTCAAGGTCTCCCGCACAGGGCCTTAGAAGTAACTGGTGGTTACCTCTTAACACTGAGAACAATATTTAACATTCATTTTTGGGGTCTGAAAACCAGTCAGTATCTGGTGTGACCACCATTTGCCTCACGCATGCAACACATCTCCTTTGCATAGAGTTGATCAGGTTGTTGATTGTGGCCTGTGGAATGTTGGTCCACTCCTCTTCAATGGTTGTGGAGAAGTTGCTGGATATTGGAAGGACCTGGAACACGCTGTCGAATTCGCCGATCCAGAGCATCCCAAACATGCTCAATGGGTGACATGTCCGGTGAGTATGATGGCCATGCAAGAACTGGGATGTTTTCAGCTTCCAGGAATTGTGTCCAGATCCTTGCAACATGAGGACGTGCATTATCATGCCGCAACATGAGGTGATGGTCGTGGATTAATGGCACAACAATGGGCCTCAGGATCTGCACCTGTGTTCGTTGTGCATAACATAAGCCTGCCCATACCATAACCCCACCGCCAGCATGAGCGACTCAATCCACAAGGTTAACAATAGCAAACCGCTCACCCACACGACATCATACACGCTGTTTGCCATCTGCCCTGTACAGTGAAAACCAGGATTCATCCGTGAAGAGAACACCTCTCCAATGTGTCAGACGCCATCGAATGTGAGCATTTGCCCACTCAAGTCGGTTACGACGATGAACTGCAGTCAGGTCGAGACCCTGATGAGGACGATGAGCATGCAGATGAGCTTGCCTGAGACGGTTTCTGACAGTTTGTGTAGAAATTCTTTGGTATAATTTCTGCACAATTTTCTTAGCAGCTTCTCCGGTTGACTGGTCTCAGATGATCTTGGAGGTGAAGATGCTGGATGTGGAGGTCCTGGGCTGGTGTGGTTACACGTGGTCTGCGGTTGTGAGGCCGGTTGGATGTACTGCCAAATTCTCTGAAATGCTTTTGGAGACGGCTTATAGTAGAGAAATGAACATTCAATTCATGGGCAACAGCTCTGGTGGACATTCCAGCAATCAGCATGCCAATTGCACGCTCCCTCAAAACTTGTGACATCTGTGGCATTGTGCTGTGTGATAAAACTGCACATTTTAAAGTGGCCTTTTATTGTGGCCAGCCTAAGGCACACCTGTGCAATTATCATGCTGTCTAATCAGCATCTTGATATGCCACACCTGTGAGGTGGATGAATTATCTCAGCAAAGAAGAAGTGCTCACTAACACAGATTTAGGCAGATTTGTGAACACTATTTGATAGAAATAGGCCTTTTGTGTACATAGATAAAGTCTTAAAATTTTGAGTTAAGCTCATGAAAAATGGGGACCAAAACAAAAGTGTTGCGTTGATATATTTGTTCAGAGTATGTATGTACCCCTTCTTACTTAGCAACAATGTAGTAAACAGAAACTTTTTACTTTAAATTTTTTTTTAAATGCCGCTTGCCACCCAACTTAAGTAATTCCTAGACACCCAACTTAAGTATTTCCTAGTGAAATAGTTTTAGTTTAATTAAATAATAATAATAATAATTTAAAAAAATAAATGGACAGTGAAAAGTGGGCATAGATATTTTGGTTAACATTATGCAATAGCCCATGTAGCCTAAATCAAATATAACCCACTTTAGATATACTGACTAAAAGTCAACTAATTCTACTAACACTAACCAAACAGTCTACTAATACTCTAATGAGAGTTAGTTGAGATCCAGTTGCAAAGTTACTTATAATTATAGATAGACAAAAAAAATGTTTTTATTGATTTTATAGTGCAATTTATGTGGTGCACCTGCATGTCATGTTCTTCATGGAGGTTAAACAAGCTGAGAACTGTTTCTAAATTAATTTATTGCTGTTTTATACATCAGTAACTCAAGACAGTGAACTTCACAACATGAAAAAACACCAGCATGAAAAACAAAACTGTGATTCTGATTCTGAATAAGTTATACAAAGAACGCCATCGACGCTACGACACTAGAGTACTTCCATCCCATTATAATCACTGAAGCTGCCACTTCGATTTTACACATGTGCCTGTTTAAGGCCTGCAGTTTCAGTGAATGTGAAAGAATTGTGGAGTCCTACTAACAATTTAATTCACAAAGTTGCTACTGCGCAACACATCTCTTAGTTACACCTTGTCTGCTCTTTGTTGATTATAATGGGAGCGTTTTTGTTTTGATGCTGCACTCACTTCCAGAACATCTCTATACTGCAGGCCAGCAGATCGAAATTTAGTAGATCCAAAATAATTCCAAATCACTAATGGTGATTTTGCCTTTGGTCCTGATGATTCTTTTGAATGTGAGTTTTAAATGTCTCACTGCTAACATACGCACATCTCTGTGTGCATACCACTTAAATATGCCTAGTTCATGTACGATTCGAAACACGTTGTCTGTGTTTTTACTATATAAGAATGCAAATGGTGATTATAATGTTTGCTACGCACCTGTGGTGAGTTGCATAAACTGCTTAGACTATATTTTTTAAAGTTAGTCAACTAATTTCTTTCTTCAAGACTGGTCCTAGCTTTTTTTTAAGTCAGTTACAAAAAGGTAGACTGGTCTAATTTGAATAAGAAAAGTAACTGATTACATCTTGTCTAATTGCTAGTTGGTAAAACTACTATACATAAAGGAATAGTTGTCATTAATTTAGTCAGTAATTACTCACCCTCATGTGGTTCCAAACCCGTGAGAGTTTTGTTCATCTTCAGAACAAAAATGGAGATATTGTTAATAAAATCTGAGAGCTTTCTGTCCCTCCATTGACAGGAGCAGCTCCGGTGAAAGACAAACTCAAACTGTAAGATGACGAATAGTTCATATCTGATGACTGTAAGATAAGAAATCACTCATGAAAACATGCAACACATGAGAAACGAATGACTAGCTGTCAAACTAATTATCCATTGGGGTTCAATTCAAATAGCAGGATTCTCAGAAAATGCTTGTGATTTCTGAAAAAAATATATATATGTGTGTTCGGTTGTAAAAATCTGTGTGTGAATATAGCCTGCATTTCAGTAGATTTCCAAATTTGCGTAAGGTTACAATAAGTCTTCAAGTTCAATATACAAAAGCATCTTGTGTTTCATTAAATGACGAAGAGCATAAGAAGTTTTAATGACCAATGCATTAAAATTAGAGCCAGATTTAAATGGAAGTTTAAACCAGGTAAAAGTGCTTGTTTAATAAATGAAATAGTGTGTAACACATAACATTTTTCTCATTAATCAATTAAATAATTATATAATACATTTAAATGGTCACATTTATATTATGCATTTAATTTTCTAAGGGCATGTTTGCTAGAATTTCACTTAACATGATAGTAATCACACTGGCAATGCATTTAAGTTGACAAATGATGCACCTTTTCTTGTTGAAGCGCTGCATTTGCATTTCTTTCATTGATGATAGTGTTTAATGCATCACCATAATGCATCGATTTGGCTAAGCAAATGAGTTGTGTGCAGAATAATAACTGCAGTGCACCCAGGGGGGCAGAAGTCTGTTTCTAAGGACAGATACAACTGCTGGTCAGACCCGAGTGCTTTCTAACTATAGAATTGTATCAGTGCTTTCTTCTCCAGTGAGCTCTTGTTTGACTTTGCTGTTCCCGACATTGACTCTCAGCAATAGACTGCAAAGATCCCATTTTAAAAAAAGAGGAAGAAAAAAGGTTTAAGTGGAAAAGAAATCATTGTGACACATTAGTTGGTTTTACAGCATGCTTGCTGTGTTCATGCCTTTTCTGGAAGCGTATTGGCTCTGGGTAAAAAACAAAATAAAACCTTATTGAAACAAGAAAACCCTGTCACCAGGCAGATGTTCACACAATCATGTGTTACTGTATCAAGAAAAAGAACTAGTGTTGTTTTATAGTCAAACTTGTTTGGGCAAGTTATATATTTTGTAGCTGTTAAAAACAAGACAGAATAATAGTAATACATGGCCTTTCTGTGCTTCCGTTTGTTTGGAAACGGTTATTGGTTTAGTGTCATTAGAATGTTGAAATTTCCAAAGTCACTTTGAAATTCAGGCGTTCAAAATCTTATGTAAACCAAATAATGTTTAACCTGAAGTTAAACAAAGTTAAATGATTACATGGTTAAATAATAGGGGTGTAACGAGACACTTAGCTCACGAGACGAGACGATATTTTTGAAGAATTTTGAAGAAATTCTCAATGACAAAATTCATGACTGGAAAAATAGTCTGCAGGTGAATTTTAAAATGTTTTAACTAGAAGTATTGAACTGAAATGTAGAACTGAAATGACATTTATTACAAGAAGATTAGTAATCTTCTTGTAATAAATGTCATTTCAGTTCTACTTTCTGAGGATATATTATCATATTGAAAGACAACAATATACAAGCACTGTAAAATGTTTTGCCACAAACTCAACTGACTAGTCCTCTCCACCAATAAGCCGGTGTGTGTTGGGCATTCTGGCGCAATATGGCTGCCGTCGCATCATCCAGGTGGATGCTGCACATTGGTGGTGGTTGAGGAGATTCCACCTTCCACGTATAAAGTGCTTTGAGTACCGAGAAAAGCGCTATGTAAATGTAACGATTTATTCTCTCTTGTATGATTTCACATGAGTCTCTTCAGACCTTACTGTACATAAATTATGAGCTTCCAGAACTTCTAATTGAGGCTCTGTGTGACCTCCTAATTTAACTCCTTTCCACAAGTTGAACAAATAAAAAGTATTAATAAAAACAACAACAAAATCTTAGATTTAAGTGCAAACAATAAGTGCAATAACCAAAGTACTCTCTCAATATTCAAAGTGCACTGCAAACAGTGACCAGAGCTACTTTTGTTACTTTTGCTATCGAATTCGTGATCGCACGTACTGTGTATATGGAGCGGCGGTGCTGAGTGCGCATTCTATAAGATTCTGAAGACATTTAGGCTCTAATGTGCAACGAATCCTCCGCCATGGTCTTGTTATTCATCTCGCCTCACTCTCGTCACGTGATCAGTGCACTGTACCTACCCTGCCCTGCAGCCGTGCTGGATGAGCAGAGCAGACGTTTACAAAAGTTTACCATTGAAGCGACCGTTATCTCAAAAGACAGTGAAGACGGTGTAAATGTAGCAGTACCATATACTTTACTAACACTCTGTCATGACTATATCGCGAGGCAGCTTTTCACCTCGACGGGAAATCTCGTCACACCCCTATTAAATAATATTACAGATATGGCATTATTTGTTTGGTGACAAAATAATATACTTAAGACATTCTCTCAATTGCGATTTTATGAAGTCAGAATTGTGAGATATAAACTCAATTTTGAGAATTCAGCATTAAGTTCAGTTCAGTGTTGGTTGTTGCTTGTGTATCATGCACACTGTTACATAGCCTTGGATTACACTGTGTTTACTCCTTTATTAAATTACCTTTGTCTTGGAATTTTCGGTAACACTTTATTTTACAGTGTCCTTGTTACATATGTTAGATGTACTTACCATAGTAATAACAGTAATTTATGCATAATTACATGCAACTAACCCTGAACCAAATCCTAATCCTACCCTAACCCTATAGTAAGTACATGTAATTGCTTAATATTACTCAGTACTTAAATATATAATTACACTGTAACAATGACACCTTAAAATAAAATGTAACCGAATTTTCTGCCTCATCTTCGTCTGTCGGACAATATCATGCAATTCTGAGAAAAATAGTCAGATTTGTGAGACAAAAAGTTGCAATTAACTTTTTTATTCAGTGACGTAAACAAGCTTCCATATGATTTCGAAGATACTTTTTTTTTTTTAACATGCATTTTTACAGTGATGTCAGACTTTTGGCCCCTCAGTATCTCTGTAGTTTTCCATGCACATACAGTTCTGATAATCTGTTAAAACTGGTGTATTATGTCTGCTGGGGATTATTTTATTGATATGCTTATATCTACAGATAGTGTATGATACTTTTAATCTCTTGAATTGGCTTTCGTGTCTTTGTTGTGTAATACTTTTACTGGTTTGCCATTGACCTAAATGTGTCAGTTGCTAACTGAAAGTGAACGTTTTAAAATGCTCGATGAGGGAAACAAATTTTAAATTCGTTTACCTCATCAAGCAAAATAAAATGAAAAAGCGAAAGACGGATATATCTTTATTTGCAGTATCTGGATTAACTGGAAAACCATGGAAGCAGGATAAGCATTTTTGTTTTTGCTAAAATATGAAGAATGACAATATGCAGATTCTCAGGAACTTACACAATTTGCATTGTTTGCAAAATTGGAAGGCTTGTTCATCCTACCCATTGAGGAACAATATTACTTCACCGGTATAAACCACCGGAACATTTGCCTGCTTGGCAAACAGTTAATATTTGCTTGGATTATTCTTAACGCACATTGTTTTCCAAACAATTTAAGTTTATTTGGCCCTCCCTATCCGGAGATAGAGGAGCAGCTTTGACTGGCTTAGGCATCAGATCACGCAGGGTGACTGAAGGTAAAAGCAGCTTCAAGAAAAGTTCACAATGTTACGGATTATACGGATAATCCTCCAGAATCATCCAAACAGAGAGGCAGATTTGATAAACGAACATCCACCCAGAAATCACTTAAGGACAACCTTGTCGATCTCACAGTTCAAAGTGAATGTGATCCTTTATTACACCAACAACTGTTGGGCCAGTTAGACATTTTCCAGAAGAGATTAGCTGGACATTCTCCAGGATAGGGATTACAGAATATGGTATCATTAACACTGATACAGTGAAACATATATACAGTGGGTCAGCAAAACGCAGTGAATGGCCTTAAACGTTGCATGACGTCTTTGTGAGAGGTTGGGGGGGGGCTTTTTTTCTTTAAAAAAAAAGATGAGTTAGAGGCGGTCTTTCATTAGAGCCATGGCCTCTGTGTGATTTAATCTGGCTTTAATCTCTGGCGCATATGGTCCCCTCCATTAAGGACAACATGCAGATAGATGACAGTGCTACCATCAGCATGTGTGAGACTAATAAATATGACAAACATGTCATGATACAACACTGTGCTTGAACAAAGTCTGCTTTTACGATTTGATAATAAAAATGGGCCACTATTAAAAACTATTAGGGAATACCATATTCTGTGAAATATTCAGTATTCACAATCTGCGTAGAAACACAATGGTATAGGATTTACCGATTTTTGTATATAGGATTGCTAGTAAATTTGACAAAGAAATGGCAAATAACACATTGAATTAAACATGAAATGTTGATGTAGAAAGACTGAAATGGTATTTTCTCTTGTACAGTATACTCAATAATCAATGTTATTTTTAGAAGTTAAGAAAATATATTTTTGTCATTATTTTAATAGTCTCTGATTTAAAAATTACTGCGGATTTACACGCATTGCAGTGACACTTAGGGCCCTATTTTAACAATCTAAGCGTATGGTCTAAAGCACACGGCACAAATGCACTTTCGTAGTGTCCGAATCCACTTTTGCTAGTTTAACGACTGGAAAAATGGTCGGCGCCCAGTGCATGGTCTAAAAGGGTTGTCTCTATTCTCTTAATGAGTAATGGGTGTGTTTTGGGCATAATGTGCAATAAACCAATCAGAGTCTCATCTACCATTCCCTTTAAAAGCCAGTTGCGCTTGCGCCATGGCGGATTCGCTATTTACATGGCGGAATTTGCAAGCGGAAAAACTGACCGCTTCTCTGGCGAGGAAACCGATATGTTTGTGTGTGAAGTTAAAGCACGCAAGCAGACCATCTACGGCAAAAAGTGTGGACCCGTCTATAGGCGCATTTTACAAACCCACTCTTTAAATAACATAAAAAAATATTGTGGTATTGTCTTTAGACCAGATTTTTGTTGGTCAATGGCACAGTCTATTTCAGTTGCCTCAAAATAGCAACGCTCCAACAATGTGCCTGAACACACCTCGTTTTCAGACCAGCATGCATGGGCGAACAGATGCGCAAATGCATTTGCTATTTAAACAACGTGGCGCAGGACGTGAACATGATAACTGGCTGAAACTAGCAAAAAACACTTGCTAGTGTATGATATGGCCCTTTTAGTTTATTGGTTCAATTAGTTTCGGTCAATTCAAATTCAATGAATCGATCCACTTTAGTAAATCAACTCACAATTATAATTCAGAACCTTAAATATAAATATATATTTATAGAGGTACATATTGGTTGTATTGATCTACATAGTACCTTATAGAGTGTCTTATAGAGAACCCCAATATAAACAAAATGACAAATAAGAAAAATGATTGAAAAAATCGCGAGGGAACCTGGAGCGAATTAGTCTTCCATGTTTTGACGTCATCCCTGCACCTCTCTATTTAGAACATAGACTGTAAAAAAAGATGGACGACATGTCTAATGTATTTTCTATACATTGACAGTTCACTTTTACAAATATGCATGTTTAAAATGTCCTCTTCCAAAAGAAAATACACACCAAAGAAAATGTATAGTCTTCTTTGTGTTTAATTAAGCCCCTTTCACACAGCGCGTTGATCCCGGGAAATTGCCAGAACACCTTCTGTGTTGCAAACACGACCCGGGATTGATGCCGGGATTGATCCCAGGTTGGGGACCTAGTAACATTGCCGGGATCAGTCCCGGAATGTGCACTGTGTGAACAAAAGCCGTAACCAATGCCGTGTCGTAATGATGACGCTGAAGTGAAGTGAAAGCAGGCTAGTGAAACAGTACGTAATGTACTAGTTTATGATCAAATCAGAGAAGAAAATGCACAAGCGTGGTTTCTCCGGAGAGAAATTGCAGCTCATAAGGAAACTATAGACGCTGCTGAGACATTACATGTCACATCGATGTCACGTGTCTTTACAGGATTTTTAAGGGTTGTGTGTGAACGCGCTCTCTCTGATTCTGGAAAATCTCTGGCAGTGTGAACCAAAATCAAACGAACCCGGGTCAAATCCCGGGTCACTTTATCCGTGTATTTTCCGGAATCTCTGTGTGAAAAGGGGCTTAAGTGAAATCTATGTGGAAAAAATGCCTTGATCATTTTAACTTTTTTTTTTTTTAAACTGTGTTTTAGGTTGGACCAAACAGTGTTTCCTCTTGGCAGTTAAGCCATTTCAGAGCAAATATGATGTTAAGAACAAAAGGCTAAAAAATATTGAGATTATTGATTTTTTAGCTGTACAGATATAAAGAGTTATATGTCAGTTATATAAAGAGTTACGTGTCATTTATGTGTAGGATTAAAGGAAAGACAAGATAGGATTTTGCTCTGCCGAGAAACGTTTAAGGGGTGGTAAAACACGATTTCACTTTTCTAACTTTAGTTAGTGTGTAATGTTGCTGTTTGAGCATAAACAACATCTGCAAAGTTACAGCGCTCAAAGTTCAAAGCAAACGGAGATATTTGCTTTTAAAGAAATCAATTTCTAAGGACTACAGCAAACAGCCGGTAGGGACTACACGACATTCCTCCAGGGTTGCTGATGTCAATAACCCCAATAAACCCCTCCTCCGAGAATACGAAATAAAGGGGGCGAGGTCATTTTATATTGCGTTGGAGAAGAGTTATTGTGGTATAGGAGTGTTGCTGACGCCGCAATATCGTCGAAACGCTGTTATTTTCATCAGTGCCTGGATTGCAGGTCCACTTTGTTCAGCCTTCCTAGGGTCGTGGGAGTTAGGGATCAATGGTTAATTATTACCCAAATCTCGCTCTCTGTGCTGCACAATTTACGGAGGAAAGCTTCCACAATCTTGGCGTGTTCAATGCAGGATTCGCGCAACGGCGTGTGCTGAAAGATGGAGCAGTTCCAACTTTAAGAACAGAAGCTGTTGTTTATGGGCCACAATCTGTAACTATGATTTTTTTTTTCGTCGATGTGTTTTCCTGTTATAGTTCGTATTGTTAATTGTACATTGTTGCAAGGAATTAAACAAATGACAACGCTGTTTGGCTGTGCTGGTCTGTTAAATGCTCATTCATACTTAACCCTCTGGGGTTCTTCGTGAACCAGTCACACATACGACATTCCTGGTCATAAGTGACCGGACCCCTAAAATCTAATTTTCTTTTTTCCAGTAAAATCAATGAAATGTATTTTTGTTCAATAATATTAAAGCAGATTGGTGCCATCTGTTGGAAGTAGTGAGCATAATTATCATGCAATATCATATTGTAACCACTAAACGGATTACCAGCTCTCTGTAGAAAGGCTTCTGAATTCTAGTTGTTTTGAACATATTTGGCTATTTTTTTTAAGGTTGTGGATTTTAATATATATTAAGAGATTCTCAAATACTATTTTTGTCAAGTTTTTTTTTTGTTTGGTTGGTTTAAAATTCTTTTTTTGTACAATTCAATGAACAGTAACTCTTATTCAAAATTGGCAACAGCAATTATGAACAAAAAACTAAAATAACAGCAAAAGTATAATAATTATCAAACAGTAAATGCAAAATAGGATGATATTGAAACCACTTTTTTATCTCTCTATTTTTTTGACAATTATTATACTTTTGCTGTATAAAAAAGTCTGAATTTTCATATTTTTGCCAATTTCCCATTCATTTCCAATGGGCGGTCATTTATGACCGAAGGTCCCGAGTGTGACTATTTTTTTTACGACCACTTAGACTTTTCAAATCATGTCCCCAATTTGTTTGTGTGTTCATATACCAAGTACCATAAAAGTCACCAAGTTTCGTACCATTCCAATGAAGCTACAATTAAAAAAAAAAATATCTAAAATATTCCGGTCATAAATGACGAAGTACCCCAGAGGGTTGTTATCCGACAAACACCTAACGTTAGAAACTCTTTTAAAATCTCAACAGCAAACGTGGAATCAGAATAAATTATTCTTTGATTAGAGCTTTTATGTATTGTTTATCGCTTGTTTATCTGCAGGCATGCTAAACATGGTTCTGTGTTTGATTTGGCTACTGTAGTAAAGCCAATGTTTAGTGTTCGTTTTGGGTTAATAGTTCTGTCGACAGATATTTGGCTACAATCGTTCTAAAAATACAAAAGTAACGGTGCCATACAGTCAGTAACGATCACTATAGATCCGCAGTCTTTACTCAAAAAAATCCATTTGACGACTGTAGTATAATTTGTCAGAACGATTATATGAAATTCTTGTTTATGAAGCTTATTTTTTTGTAATACAATAATAATTAGTACAATTAAATAACAGTGTATCTAAAAGGTAATGCTACAACAAAAAGCAAACCTTTCTGAAATGTCGTTTAACAGCCGTTCTTGAATAGGTTCTGCTCGATCATCTTCACTAACATTCTCTGGGTCTGATTCGGGCTCAAATTGATATGGTTTTATTGACGGCATTGTTTATAATACACCAAAGCACAAACTACCGGTAAAGGTAAGGGGCGTGACGTTTCCGGAAAACGTGCACTAGACGGTTAGCGAATCACAACACACTGGGCCAGCTAACCAATCTGAGCCCATTGCGTAGTTTTGAGGGACTGGCTTCATAGAACACGGAAACCATCAGACCGTTTTTACAAGGAGGGACAGAGCAGTGTAGAATAAAGGTAAAATATATGTAAAATAATGCAATTTTTTTTAAACGAAGCATGAACATGTTACAGTGCACCCCACAAACACAATCAAGCCTTTGAAAAAATTTGTTTTACCACCCCTTTAAATTTCAGATACATTATTAGAGATAAATTGATCAGGTGAGAAAGTTTAAAGGAGAAGACTAGTGTATGATTTACTGTCATTTATCATGGTCTAATTGCATGTAACACCTGTTCTTTCAGGCAATGGCTATTCCACCACATTTTACAGAAAAACAAATATCATCATTCATAATTAACACTTTAGTTTACGGTCCATTTCTTATTATAATATTAGCTGTTTTTTAGTATTTATAAAGCACACATTAATGCCTTATTACATGACCATATTCTATTTCCCTTAAAGTCCCCCTGCAGTCAATAATTTTATCTCTTAAAAGTCATCTTTGATCACAAAAATACATATTTAAACGTTTTTTCCTTGGAAAAAAAATCATCATGCTTAAAAATAGCTTGAATGTAACTCTACATGGTTTGTCTAAAAGCATATAAAATATAAAAGCACCACATATAAAAGCTTGATTTTCACCACAGGGGTCTTTACTCCTACTCAATTCCTACCAAATACCTAAACTTAACAACTACCATACTAACTATTTATAATCAGTAATTATGAGTTTATTGAGGCAAATGTCGTAGATAGTTATTAGTGAGAATTTGACCTAAATCTAAAGTGTTACCATAATAACCATAATTATTGGCTATTTGTCATTGACTAGATTCCCCTGCCATCACAATAATTGACAGCAGAATCAAAAAACTAATTTACCAGGTCAAAAAGTCAAAATAGCAGCACTTTGTTCCTTTGAAGACATCATGACTTTATTCTTCATAAATTTAAACTGCAGTGAAGTTCTTTTGATGTGTTATTTGTGAAATCCTGTCATTTTTATGCTGCTCCATCCAGAAACTCAAGATGCCAAATCAGCCTGATGTTGTGTCCCGTGGTATTTTATAAAACATTGAGGATGGATTCATTACTTTGGTGCAATCTGTAATTACTGAAATTCTTAATGAAAAAAAAAATGTATTAGTCTCAGACAGAGGCTGTCAGAAGTTGGCGCTATAAATTGAGCATGAGCAGCTTGAAACTTTGCTTTCAGACTGTTGTACTGCAGATCTGGCAGTTGTTTTAATGTTCAATGGCACACTAAAAGGTTTGCTGAAAATGCCAAAGGTGAACTGTGGTGCTATGAAATGAGCGAGATTCAGTTTAGCAGCTCAATCAGCACCTGTAGGACATCTGCGAGAGCATCATTGATCGTTTGGTAAACGGGGAAATGCGCAAGGTTCTCTTGTTGTTGCTGAGGCTCCCATTTCAATGAACTGCCTTTAAAAGAGCCACACATCTGTTTTATTATGTATGTGTTCCCTCTAATGACTGTTTCAGTGTGCTTGGATGCCTAGTTACGTAACATAAACATGTAATCATAAAGAGGGTTAGCGTCTGAAAGAACTTTCCAAAATCCCACCAGCCCAATGGCAGTAGAGCTCTGATTTTCTTGAATAACTCACAGGCAGTGCACATCTAAAACAAATTTCTTGGAAATCACCAATTCCAAGACGTTTCCCTGTAGCCACAGAATTTTTGTAACAGTTTTCATGACTTTACAATGCATAGCGGTGGTCTGCATAATGTGAAGTATCAGAGAAGTCAGTTTTCAACTTTGCATAAACCCACCCAAATGCTATTTTTGCATATACAACACCTCATGGTGAAAGATTAGTGGTGCGTCCTAAATGAAAATGTCACAATTACTATTGCTAATTCTTTACTAAGCAATCAAAAAAAAAAAAAATATTAGTGAATAAAAATAGATTTTAAAAGAGGGATCGGAGCCATATTTAGAAACTAGACTCTTGACTTTTGGTCAGCGATCAACCACTTTAGATAATTTACTACTGTACGAAATTTACTGTGACGAAAGTGAAGGTAAAGACATTAATGTTACAATTACAAATGATTTCTATTTTAAATAAATGCTATTAAAACTTTCTATTCATCAAAGAATCACAGTTTCTACAGCAATATTAGATAATAATATGATGATAATAATAAATGTTTGTTGAGCAGCAAATCGCATATTAATGATTTCTGAAATATCATGTGACACAAGACTGAAGTAATGATGCTGAAAATACAGCTTTGTCATCACAATAATAATTACATTTTAAAATGCAAAACATCTATTTTAAACTGTAATAATATTTCACAATATTACTGTATTTATTGTATTTTTGACCAATTAAATGTGGCCTTGGTGAGCATAAGAGACTTCAATCAAAAACATAAAAAAAATCTTAACTTGTACATATTTGCAAACATATATGTATGTAGTTTTAATGTTTAAAATGTATGATCCTATATGAAATGTATGATATTGCATCTTACATTCTATGTATCTTTATTGATGCAGAATTTGTGCAGAATCATATTTGTGGAGGGTCAATTTAATATTTAGCTGAATTGTAGCTTCTTATATACCTCTTCGGTTGGAGTTATTATTGCGATTTCTGTTGAATGCATTCTCATATCCTCAGTTTATTTGAGATCAAACAATAATTGGCAATATCACCATAACAGCTATACAGCATTGTTTTCCTCCTGCAAAATTTTTTTTTAGCATCTCGGTATAGTTCTCTTGCCATGCACATCCCACGTGTTGTTGTTTATATTTGTCTCAGGCTAATTTCTTTTTCTATTGAAAAATACTCATTTTGCTCAGAAACGTCCTTAAACTTCCACACTAACTGAGAGTTTGTTTTTCCCCCTCCGTTAAGTGTGCTGTGTCACTGATGTCAGAGCTTTCATGACTGCCGGCAAAATTGCCACCAAACCGCTTGTTTGTTCAGTCATCTATGCTTTCAGACCTTTAGCACAGTCTGTCTACGATGGTGTTCCTAGACATGTTGACCTTTTCAAATGCTTGTTTGACTGTTCGACAGGCTTGGTGGGTGGTGCTAGTCTAACGGTTAAGGATCTGAGCTGCCAATCTGTGAAACAGGTTTGGACGACTGGCGAGCTGCACAGGTACTGAGGTCTTTCTGCAAAAACAATGACAGCGTACATTATATTATATTATTACTGTGATTAAGTGATTGAGTTTCATTGCAAACAAGAAATTGTTTCCCACAGGAGACTTCGGCTCAGTCTTCCATCTCTCATTTAAATATTAGTTTTTCTCTGCATCTATAGTTTTTTTGAATATTTTTTTGCTGAGTAAAGTTAAGTAACCTGTCTGGATCTCACTTAAAATCAAGCTATGGCTTTTGTAGTTCCTTTATATTGCATTTCCTATTAAAGTCATCATGTTATTGTTTATTCATATAAGCAAATATTGTATTTCTAAATAAAAACTTCCCCTTACCCAAAATTGCTGCTGTTCCAATTTCATGTGAATACTATAACTTGACAGCTTGTCCAAAAAGATCACTTTGCACAATAATAATCAAAAATGATATTAGATTGACTTTTATGAAGAAAAATATGAGTGGTGCTTGCCTGTGCAAAACTCTTCTAAATGTGTTCTGCATTAGTTTTTTTTATGTTTGTTCCCTTTTTGCTTGTAGGAAGATATTAAAGAAAACACTGTTGATATTTTAAATCAACCCAAACAAACACACCCCTCCATTCATTGCTCCGCCCCCAAAATGCACAATCATGGAAGGGAAGAGTGGATGTCTGTTTATCATAGCTGAAGCCAAGCAAAATAATGCTTCAAGAAAAATAAACTGAAGATGTCGAACGAATGACAAGGAAGAACAAAAAATTAACAGTACACAAGAGTATACAAGCAAGAGTTGGTTATTAGTCTCCAGCAGCTCCAGACAAACAATGATACTCAAAACTGTCCTTTTTACTACAGCTAACATTACACATATATTGATTCTCAGCAAACAGCAAAACCAATTTTACTCACGTAGGGAGCAGAAACGACGCAACCTCATTATCCGTTTTCAGGCCTTCCCTGATCATAGCCCTTCCTTTTCCAGTGATATTCCTCTGAGCTTTTCTCTTTTGTAATGTCTCTCAGCCATCTCTCTTTCTACAGTCTTTCTTCAAATCTCCCTCTTGCTCACTTCACTCTCTGTCCTCACAAAACTTCATAATTAAGGTAAACAATTAGCTTGACACATGGCTCAAAGGGAACAGCAATGTAGTGCTGCCGCGATTAGTCGACTTAGTCGATGTAATCGACCATGCAAATTAGTCGACGGCAATTTTTTTAGTCGACGTGTCGTTTTACTATTGACCGCCTATTTATTTTTGGTCTCCCGTCTCAAACGGCTGACTTTAATTCACCTCCACACAGCAGTCTGTGCGCCGTGCGCGGCCTGCTGGTTAATCTGCTATCCTCTTCCTTCACGTTCCCGCCCCGCCTTCACTGCTTTGATATGAAAAATTGCGGAGGCAGGTGACGGTGCTTTCAAAGTGGGCTCGTTTGCTGCGGTCCGAGCGCGATTGTTCCCGGCGCCCCCCGCAGCGTTGGTCTGTTTCACACTCAACTTAATTCTATCGAACACTGGTGCGTTTGCGTGCATATTATGCCATCGCAAACGTGCACGGCGCATGATAGAAAACAGAACGCGGGTCAGTATTGTGTTTTTCAAACGGACTCTTTTGAGGAGACAATGGATTTCCAAATGTGTTGCCCTGATTCCACGCGCAAAGCACGAATACACTGCAGGCTCACTCTCGCTCGTATCCAAGGTAAATCATCAACACTATCATCCCTTACATATGTTTTTTTAACTAAATACATCATAATAAGCTAAAACGCATGCGCAGGTTACTTTACTTCCTGAACAAGTGCGCACCTGAGTCCGTGTTATTTTCACATTCACGCAAACCGCGGCACGGGCCCGCCATGCACGCAAGTGTAAACGCGAGCTGCATATCTGCCTGCCTGCTTTCAGCGCGACTCATTATTAGGCAGAGCTATGCGTAGTGGGCTAGACTCTTTCAATTCCAATTTATTTGTGTAGCGCTGTTCACAATATCAGAAAATGCATGTATTGCATCTACTTTACAATTCAGAGTGATGTTATCAGTTATGCATTTCAGAAATGTACATAAAAAATTTACAGTAAGCTAATAAAAATTTATTTAACAGCATAGATGAACAAAGAGGTAATTTAATTAATACATACATGTTTGTTAATAGAGGATTAGATTAGGACTCTGACTAATATGGTATAGCATAATGGAAATGCAGATAGTTAATGCTTTGATTGTTAATACATAATGTTTTTGAACAGGTGACATTTTATGTTTTGGCCCTTCAGTTGAGTTCAAAATTAAATGGACACAATGAAATAACAAACACTTGATTTTTTTTTTTAATTAGTCGTTTAGATTAGTCGACTAATCGAAAAATTAGTCGAAAGATTAGTCGTTAGAAAATTAGTCGTTAGTGGCAGCACTACAGCAATGCCAGTTCAAATGAGTACATGACCTGTAAAAAGAGAGAAAATGCCTAATTCTTTCATAATTTATGCAGAGGTAACATGGACATCATTTGTTTAAGTAGAGGGGTATGGCTCTGTGATTAACAAGAAAAGCCCCTGGTTTAAATAAAAGCTTTCAGAAAAGAGGCTTGAAAGTGTACGGTTACTTTCACCTTGGTTTTCTGTTACACCATTATTATTTCTTTACTTTAGTGAAATACCTTAAACCATCCCTGGACTTTACTGAGCAATAGGAGTTCGTATTACATTTCCACTGGGCTTCTTTGTTGTGGTTTGCAAAATGGGAAAAGAATGAGGTTAAGGCTGTTATTCTGTTTCTGCCTCATCTCTTGTGCATTAAGAGCACAGCATGTCTGGCTTTATCCAGGTCTGGTATGGTTGCGGCGAGGCCGTGCTCACTGAGTTAGGATGTTTCAGTTCAAGGTTGCTCATTGAAATCACATAACATTCCAATTTGTTGCAATATCTGTCCACAATCTTGAGTAGTTTTTTTATTCTGTTACAGGTGTTCAAATCACCAGTTTTGTCACAGTGTTTATCTATCACTCTGCTGCTATTGACTTTTCCAGGAACTAGGGATGGTTCACAAAAAAACAGAATCTGTCTGTCCGTCCATCCATCCATCAGGATTGGTCTATCTGTCATTATGATGCTGATCTTGACAATTGTTCTTTCATAGGGCAATTTCTCACATCTAGGTGTCTAGTATATATTTTTCTTCTTCTGGAGCCGGTTGCAAAAGAAAGTCACAAACTAGCCTAGTTTTAACGTAAATTGTGTATAACGTAAAAGTTATAACTTACGCACTACTAAATATGTTTGTGTTGCACCATTATATCAGAGAGCTTACGACCCCGAATAAAGTACAGAGTTAGTTACAAACTAGTATTTACTAAGCCTCTAGTGTGGACTTACGTGTGAATTTACGTAAGAACTTACGAATGGCTGGTGCAACCCTATGTTCAGTGTCAGTTTGGAGGATATTATAGTTATGTCAATAATTGTTCAAATCTTTATGCATCATAATCATACATGCTGAAATTAGTTTTTGTTAATAGAGCTTTACTTTCCAATATTGTTTTCCAATTTCAGGTAAATCATCCTACATGATTCCAGTGGAGGCTTAGAGACGTGTTCATAGCAGGAATTATTTGTCCTCTTTTATCTCTCCGTTGGTCAGTAAGGCAATAATTACAGGTTTTTCATATATTGTGTGGGCAGCGCAGACAATCTCTCGTCTCTTCCTCTCAGTAAATGATGTTATCCTGAACCAGTGTAGCACCCCACTGTTCCTGAGACGGCCAGTAAATTTCATTAGAAAGCTGAGGAAGGATCAAAACACATCCGAGTCTGGTTGAAGAACAGGCTAATATCAGACCGTGAGTGTGGCCTCATAGCGCCGTGTCCTCAACAGGCTTGATGTGACAAGCAATTTGTCTGTCCACACCGAAAGAGAAATGTGGCATCCAACATAACCACAGCCAATCTCTCGCAACACACTGCAGCTGAAGAGCACATGACTTCAATAAGGATTCTCTTTCACTTAACTTGGTCCAATGAGTTTCCAATGTGAGTGAGGCTACTTGGTATCCATTTATGCAATAGTTGGTTAGGACATGATGTTATATATATATATATATATATATATATATATATATATATATATATATATATATATATACACACATACATATAAATAATCTAGAAATGCACCAATTTTATCATCCTTCAGGCAATATTCACAAGTCTGATTACTTGGAAAAGTAATAGCACTTAAGGTAAGGTAAAACGTAAGGTGTCATTCATGTTTGTTGCACAGACAGTGCAGGACGAGTTTCATAATTAGGGATTTGTTCAAATCGATAGTGATGCTTAGTGATGGACGGATTGATATTTGAGTATTGATTATTTTACTAATTAATCAAGAGGGTCAATCCTCACATAAAAGTATTGATCCAAAATGTTTATTTATTTATATTTTACTAGTGATTTTATTTATTTAGCATAAAAATTAATGCATATCTTAAGCTTCAACGTAAAAACTAGAAGTGACACTGAAGACTGGAGTAATAACGTATTTATTATATTTTAATAATATAATTATTACATTTTAATAATAATATTATATTTTAATAATAATACTAATAATGACATATTAGTATATTATGTGATATCTTTATTTAATCCTTTATATTCCCGCATCAAGTGAACATTTAGGACAACTGCAGCAAGAGAAAGTGATTATGCAAATGTTTGAATTTTAAGGATAGGTCTATGTAACATTGCTGAATTTCGCTGCAGCTAAAAGTGACGATTATGTGAGATTCACAATGAATAAACAAATGACAATAAAAATATATATAAATACCAAAAGCCCAATGTGAATAGGCACATTCTGAATCAGCATAAAACAGCTATTGAGACGCTGTCGCACAGCCCACTGAGGCCTGTCTAACCTCTATGGAGACAAGAGATAGCATTACTGCACTACAATATCAGGTGTCTGCCCTCCATAATGCCTGTTATGTATTAATCCTTTCCATGTTGAGCCTCTCTCATGGCCGTTTAGAGAGAACGGTATTTGTTACGACACACGTTGAAAGCTAACTGGATATCAAGGGATTAGAGGTAGAGAGAAGGCAAAGGAAAGGTGCTCTAGATATCATCAGTTTTGGCACATCAGATGATGCGGATGATCAGATGAATAGAAGGGGATTTGTGTGGAGCTGTTCTACTTTGCTTTTGTTTACGTTGGTTTGTAGACTAAGTTAAGTTATGATGTGATCTGAGTTGTGAAAGAGAGCCAAAATACAATCCATAACTGACATTTTGGGCGGCACTAGAAGTGAAAAAAAAAAAAAAACGTACACCAAGCATAAAGTGATGGTCTGTCTACAAAGATGGTTAGTTTCATTGGTTAAATTGGCTCTGATTTAGCTTCATGACTTAAGATTAAATTTAATTTTCTCAAGTTGTTTTAAACCTGTATGAATTTCTTTATGAACGCAAAGGAAGATATTTTGGTTTCACTTTAATTTGATGGTCCCTTTTGAACAATCTGTTGATTATAAGTAACGCTGCACCTTCATGTCTACTAACTCTCATCAGAGTGTTTGTAGAGTATTAGTACAGTGGTAGGTTTAGGGTTAGAATAAGTCGACAAGTAGTTGCAAAGTTCCTTATAGTCAGTAAAGTGTCTTTTGGGGAGCATCAAAATAAAGAGTTAGCAGATATGAAGCAGACAGTCTACTAATACTCCAATGAGAGTTAGTTGACATGTAGTTGTAAAGTCACTTATAGTCAACAATGTTCAAAAGGGATCATCAAAATAAAGTGTTACTGATATTTTGAAGAATGTTGGTAACCAGACAGTTATGGACTCCATTGACATCCATAGTAGGGAAAAAAAATACTATGGAAGTCAATGGGAGCCATAAACTGTATGGTTACTGACATTCTTCAAAATATCTTCTTTTGTGTTGAGCAGAAGAAAGAAATTCATACAGGTTTGAAACTACTTGACAGTGAAAAAGTATGTGTGAAACTTCTTTTACAATCAGGATATCAGTCACAGCCATTCCTCTTCAAACGTTATGAAATGTGCTTCACAGTAGTTGTGTTGAAAGGACCAGCCCATAAATACTCCACAGTTGACGGTTATGATAGAGTCTTCATTCTAAAGCAGCTGAAATCATCCCCTACTGCCATAAGATTGTCAAAACAGCAATGCAGTCAGAGCTTTATTTAGTCTGAGAAACATTCAGTGTGACAGCCTAGAAAAGAACAATCCTCCCTATGTAGATGTTCGATCCTTCATCACCCAAGAGATATAGTTCTGACAGCATCGTCAATGGAAGAGCTGCTCTAAACAGCGTGATTACAATAATTACAGTTTAGAGAACCATTTAATGCTTTAAATGAGTGAAAGAACAAGAATGATACTGCAAAGACAGAATAATGGATCTTTATGGGCATAACTAGATGCAAACATCATGGTAATCCTCTTTTAACAAGATGAGGGATCAAGTTTTTTGTCAGGTTGTCGAAGGCGGACAATCAATGGCGGTAATTTAGGCCCCCTGTAAGTGCCAGCGGCCCGCACGACTCCCTCATTTATTACCAGCACAGAGCAGGAGACAGAACCAGTGCCTACAGGCCGAGACCGAGAGACCGAGAGAGAGAGAGAGAGAGAGAGAGAGAGAGAGAGAGAGAGAGAGAGAGAGAGAGAGAGAGAGAGAGAGAGAGAGAGAGAGAGAGAATGAGTAAAGGAGTGTGCAAAGAGAAGACTGTACTAATGAGAAGGAAATCAGAGGAGAACATGTTTCTGCCATTTTGCCTTCCTCAGATAAATGGCAGAACACTCTTTTCTTCCCTATTGTGACGGATATCTGAGTGAAACTGCTTCTCGAACAAGAAAAAATATACTACAGGACTTGATTTTGTACGTTGGGAATTTTTGGATGGTTGTGGTTTGCTATTGGTGGATCTCATGTGAGTGACAGGTTGTCCCGCCCTCGCACCAGTAAACACATCATCAGAGAAGAGAAGAGAAGAGAAGAGAAGAGAAGAGAAGAGAAGAGAAGAGAATGTAGAAATGTAGTTCGCTATTTGCTAATCTTATTCGTTTTGTTTATTATGTTTGGTTCGACATTTGCAGTTTAAATTGCCTATTGAAATGTTCATTCATGTGTGTTGCATTTATTTGTTAAACAAAGTTTAATACATGTTTGTAATACAGGGACTGTTTTAGAAATCTGTATTGACAGTTGTATCACACACAGGCTATGTGATAATGTTTCTTGTAATATGTGATATCTTTGATTTATAACCGTATACTTTAATGTTTATTATCTAAAGCTGATGTTATAATGTTTGGTGTAATGTATTTTGTGATGTAAACATTACTGGATATTAATTGTGAATTGTTTTGTGTTTACAGTTTGACCACACACATAAATGTGCACATAAATACTCCCAACTACAGCTAAATTACACACAAAAAAATAACTAAATGTTTACATAAAATAAAAGACAAAAAACAAGATCCAAGTTAATGTTATAATTTTTTGAGTAACATTAAAGTTAAAAACAGTTGTGCTGTTTTTGTTCGGCTAATATTTTTGTGGAAAATTATAACATTTTTTTTTCAGGATTCTTTGATGAGTAGAGTCTCATCATTTATTTACAAAATCTTTATTGACATTATACATGTATTTATTGTCACTTTTGATCAGTTGAATGCATCCTTACTGAGTAAAAATATTAATTTCTTTCACACACACACAAAACACACACACACAAAAAAAAAAATCGTACTTACCCCTTTCACAGGCAAATACCACTCATCCCCGACGTAAAAATACATTGTATTTATATCAATGTGGTCTGGGCTTTTTGTAAATGATGATAGTTGTTTATTAGCACTGTCAAGTAATGGAAGCATAAAATGAAAAGTACAGTTAATTCAGCTTTTGTATACAGCAGAGAGGAAATGTGCAGCATCTGTTCCTCCATCTACTTCCAGTGTGTGTGTGTGTGTGTGTGTGTGTGTGTGTGTGTGTGTGTGTGTTTAACACCACCTGATTTTAGCACATGTAAATAAATTCACACTCCAACATTTATTCACATCACTTTTACACCCCCAACTGCTGGTGTCTCGTAACAGAGATAATTTTAGCAATGCAACCATGCAAAACGACAGGAATAGAGGGGAACAAATGCCCTGCCGATGTATGTTTACATATCTCTTTCAAGAATTCAGATGTTTCCGGTTGCCAAATCGCTCTCAACTTCACTGTTGTGAATGCTAACAGATGGAATTATATATGTGCTCTATAATGCCGTCTCTCCCTCTCTCTCTCTCTCTCTATCTCTGTGTGTGTGTGTGTGTGTGTGTGTGTGTGTGTGTGTGTGTGTGTGTGTGTGTGTGTGTGTGTGTGTGTGTCTGTGTGTCTGTGTGTGTGTGTGTGGGGGGGGGTGGGGGGGTTCTTTCACGAATCTTAAAAAAAAAAAAGGAGCCCACACATACGATCACATGGCTGAATTAGTCTCCTCTGTTTTTTAAAGTTTTACTGCCAGCAATCCGAAGCATCTCTCCTCCCCCAGTAAACAGCATGTGTGTGTTCTTACTCCCATCAATAACTTTTTGTTCGTAATCATATTTCACAGCATTGGCAGAGACTTTGTTGACGCTCTCAGAGATTTTTTTCAGTTCCCGCAGCTTTTCTCTAATTTTGTCTCTTCACTCATTGCTCCTCCTGTTCGGAGAGGAAGGGAAGAGAGAGAAACGTCCTGAAACACAAAGTTCCGCCCACCCTCAGGCTTCAGGCCCTCAGAAGTGTCTGCACATACTTTGCAAAATTCTTGTGTTTAACAGTAAAACTAAACAGCGTAGGTTTGGGGGACACGGTTTAAGAGCTGCCAAACCAACCACACGGAAGTGCCCACTTATACCACAGAGCCGTCCAAAAACACCCAAATATAAATTGCATACGAGTGAGTGAATGAGTGCATGTCCACTTAAAGTCCCCTCGTGGAGAAAATCAAGTTTTTGATATTGTTTATATGTCTATGTGGCATTTTTAATATGCTTTAAGACAAACCATGTGCAAATTATTAAGTCAACACCATTGTTGAGTATTTTTTCTTTAAAACTGCAGTGAAAAAAAGACGCGGCTTGAAATCAACGGTGTTTCTTACATCACAAACTACCTCGTAACCAATCACGTCAACGTGTCGGCTCGCGTTGACGCAATTTCCACTGAAACAGGAAGCTAAGGCGGGACATGTTCAATGGCTCCTCCCCCTTTTCAAATAGCCAATAACGTTTAGTTTACCTCACAGACTCACGTCGTACTTGACGGCACCATAGAAGGGAATAAGAGCGCTGATGATACGTTGGATTCAATAGTAGAGGTGTGAATAAATTCTAGCCATTTCATTCTTAACCAACGTACAGTTGGAAAAAGGAATAAAACTCGAGCGTTTGAACAACCGATCTCACATCTCCAACCCATATTGCTCTGTGACGTGCCAACGGTCGATTTGGCCAGGTGGTATTTATAGCATAGGGGGCGGGATGCTTTAGATTATAGAGAGCATTTGATTGGACAGAAGATGTGATGAGATGCTGAAGTCCACAGTGATGTCATAAAAATCTGTGATCCATTTTAATGGAAGTGAGGGACTATACGTTTTGAATGCTTATATCTCCTAAATGTGAATTTGTTTTGGAACACACCAGCTTATTCATAACCTTAAGGGTAACATATTCATACTAAAAGCTAAAAAAAACGTACATTTTGATTTCAGGGGGCCTTTAATGCATGATTTTTTTTTTCCTGTCATTTTGGTGATCAAAGACGAGTTTTAACGAATAATATTATTGACTACAGGGGGACTTTAAGCAAGTCATAAAATAATTTTGTAAAAGGAACAATGCAATTTGGCGTGAATCCCATAGTCTCATTTACATGTGTGAAAAGAATAAAGGAGATGCTCCAAATTCCCTGAACTCATTGGTTGACATCATGATAAAAGTAGCAAAGTTTTGGTGTCTTGCAGCTGTAAATAAGATGGCAACAAAGATGGCAACAATTTAAAGGTGTGTATACACTAGAGAAAATGCTGCAAATTCAACTTTTTCATAGGGGATTATGCGACCAAAAGGTGAGAAAATGTTGCTACAACGGACTTCTGGAAAACCAAATAGCTACTTTCCTGCTTCATTTCAAACTGACTGCATCTTACACATTCCCATATATCAGAGCTTTATTTAGTGCAATTTTATGCAATCACCCTATCCAAATGAATATTAGTACTCTGAAACATGTTGTTCAGCTTCTACTTTTTTATGGAAGCGCACTTCTGCATCAGAATTAATAAACAAGTAACTTTTAACCTAAAAAGTAGTTGTAACTTTTTTACTCACAATAGCATATTTGCGATCTCATAACTCACATTAATTCATATTTTTGTGGAAACCATGAAACAATTTTTTTCAAGATTCTTTGATAAGTAGAACATTCGAAAGTACAGCATTTATTTGAATTATATATTATTTGTAACAAATGTAAAGTCTTTACTGCCAATTTAATGCATCCTAGCCAAAAACAAAGTGTAAATTAAAAGAAAAAGTTATACTCCCATAATCTTTAAATGGTAGTGTAAATATAAATAAATTATATATAATTAAATAATTCTTGAAGTTGTGGGATATGAAGGCACAATTTGAAGATATATAGTTTGAGAAACTTAAAAAAAAATATTGAGAGATTGTGAAAAATAAAGTAGCTTTTATAAAGTAGATTTGCAATTGTGACTTCATTCATCTCATAATATGACTTTCACTATTGACTATCTCACAAGATACTATAAAAGTAAATGATAGTGTATTCACATCTTTCTCACATTTATAGAGGTGGAAATGGGCTTCCATAGCTTTTAAACGTTGCGTTCTCTCAAGAGTCAAGACTTTAATGTTTCGTTACTCAATCACAGGGTGGCTGGTGGGGATAACTAAATAAGTCAACACACATACCTCCATCTTTCCATCAAAAATATCATGTTATTGACATTAATAGACATGCTATTGATGGCACAGTGTTGGATCACTTCAGTTAGATCTCCTGTGTGACAGTTATTAGCTGCTACTGTACTTTTCCATTTGTCCATCACATATTCTCAGCATTGATCAGCTGTCCGCTGTCAGACGCCTGAGGCGTTTTTGTCAATTCATCAATGAATGCTGATCGAAGAGAGACCATCGTTATTCTACTGTCCCTGAGCAGCTGTCTGGCTGGCCTTTTTCTCATGCCGTGTTCAGCGGGAGAGGTCACAAAGGGCTTGTGGGATATGTTAAAGAGAGCTTCAACATGGACCGTCTTCAATATTAACACACTCCAGCAGCTCAGGAGCTTCTGCCCTGCTGAACTAAAACAGCATGTATTCACATTCATTAATGCTAGTTTGGTGTTGGTCTAGATTGTGGAAGTGTGAACATGCTGTTCACCAGCAAAATCTAGCAAGTAAAGTTATTTCAATGATTGTCTCGCCGATGAAGCTGCTTAATGACCAAGGAAGCCTTGCTACGTTACACAACCAACCTTTGGCTTTTCAGCAGGATAGACATTCTGCCAAACCATTAAAACATCAATCTGCTCACATTTGCAACTTGTTTCAGAGGATTCTGGGTAGCATTGGATATCCTTTGACCCTGATTCAGTGAATTCCGTAATTACATAAGCCTTGGTTATGTCTTTGGAAGTCTTCGCCAGCTGAGAGGCTTTCCACATTATTTGGTTGAAGTTTTCATTCAAAATTTTGTGTATTTCATAAAAACACATTTTAATTGCTTTTCATTGCATGTGACTTCTGTTGCACTTTATTTTTCACGCAAATGTGCATGCAATATTTGGCCAGGCAATACTGTAATGTAACATTTTGTGGCATATTTATATTTACTAACATACTTTGGGTCACTCAAACACGTGATAACATGCGAAGATATCAGAGATGTATAATTTCAGAAGATATCATGCAAAAAAATTGCAGAGCAATTTTTTGGCGGAAACTAGGCTGCTACTACGACATATTGCTGTTTGTTAAAAATAACTGGAAACTTCTTAATTTATGAATCCAGGAAAGAGATGACTGCCAGTGAACTCATACAGCACAGACGACCATCTGTAGCAGCTCAGTTCATATAGAAGAAAATTAACTGCAATCTTCTTTAATCAGTCTGCTGCTGTTGGACATGGCTGTCTGGAAATATAGGCTCTAATCATATATACAAGTATAACAACAAATTATCTCACAAGCTCGATTTCATGCATCATCATGTCTCAAAATGTAATTCGTAATGCAAACCGGAATTAGCATTTATGTCTTCTTCAAAACAACTATGCAGTTTGTAAATGGTTGAAATGTTTACAATATATTTAGCAACCTGGACACTAACACGTTCATTTCAAACGCACAGGCATTTGAGGGTAACACTAGTGGACCTTTGAGTACTGACATTTACAGGCATGTGACCATGTATTTTTTTCCATATAAATACAGGAAAATCACATCCCAGATTTATTACCACAGTACCTCAAGAACACATTACATGTACAACAGAACCACACGTTTGAAAAGAAGCATCTACATTCATAATTAACTAGTTTTATTCACCTTTTCAAGCGGGCCAATTTTTGAGACAATATGCAGCATTACAACTCTATATACACTATGAGAGCACAGGTTATTAATATTTCAAGTTTCTCCTCTAGAGAACCTATCCGACAAAACAAACCAGCTTGGTTATACATTTTATTGAACAGTAAGACTAGTTGAAGAGCTACATAAACTGCCTGCAGATTCCTATCCTAAGCTTAGTCACAGAATGAAAGAGTTGTGTTGTGCAGGCAGATCAGCATTTCATAGCTTAGGGATGTATGGTGCACTTCAACCCGAGGACTGAAAACTCAGAGCAGAGACACAGATGAACTTTACCATGAGGACATGGCATACAAAAGCAGTTCTCTACATCTGCATCTGGAAGACAGAGATGGAGCGAGACAAACAGACTAAAATCCATAATTGATCAGTACAAATTATGGTCACACTTTAAATAAGGGTCCAATTCTCACTATTAACTAACTATGACTTTTGCCTCAAACTCCAAATTACTGTTTATTAATAGTAAGTAAGGTAGTTGTTAAGTTTAGGTATTATAGGATTAAGGGATGTAGAATATGGTCATGTAGAATAATCCATTAATATGTGCTTTATAAGTACTAGTAAACAGCCTATATCCTAGCAACTACTTAATAGTGAGAATTGGACCCTAAACTAAAGTGTTAGCCTATATATATATATATATATATATATATATATATATATATATATAATTAGGATAACATTTTAGCATTTATATACGTGTGTGTGTGTGTGTGCGCGCTCGCTTGCGTGCGTGCGTGTGTGTGTGTGTGTGTGTGTGTCAACTGAACAACTCAAAATAATTTTTGTTATTTGAAATAAAGCTGTAATAAAATAGAGTTTAAATATTAGATGAAAAACTTAAACGTAAAAAAAAAACTTTAGAATATTAAAAGAATTAGAAATGTTGCCTTGGAAACTAACTGAAAACTAAAACTGAGAAATGTTTTAAAGCTAAATAAACATAAATAAACAAAAACTAATAACGGCAAAAGCACATAACAAAATTAAACACAAATTTAAACTGAAACTATACAATTTAAAGCAAAATCATAATTTTAATAAATACTATAATAGTATATATGTACAGTATATGTAATAAAGCACCACAAATTACTGCTATGACTATGCACTTTTTCAGAAACTTTAATAGCATCAAAGAGTAAGTTCAACGTTGTATCTGTTAAATTAATAAACCACAGCTGCAGTACTTGTGGTCAGTGAAATGGACTAAAAATATGCCACGCTGCTACATTTAGCAGTAAACCTTAGTTGGCATCACTCTGGCATCTCCGGGGCATTTATGATTCAGCAGGACCGGATCCACTCAGATTGTGTGTCAGATGACCCATTGCAGAAAAAACAAGTCCCTGGATATGCCAAAGTTTGTGAAGTTCATGGGATGGAATCTTAAAATATATTCATGAGTTTTAGATGTGGCTATTACATACTGTATTGACGCGTTATAAAAATGTATTCAGAAATACAAGTGGAACCACTTTGAATTCTTTATCTGAATTTTTTAATGTAGTAGATTGTCAAATTGTTACATAACCGTTAATTTAAACTGACTTTACAGTAATGTTCTGGCTTAAATATATGTTAACTATATTTTCAAAACCATGTTGCTGCTACACGTTCAAAACAATGTATTTTGACACTTATTCTGGTGCAGTGTCTTGCCCAATAGACTCAGGGGGTGTTTACACAACACTGTTTTTAACATTAACCCTAACCCTGTCTCAAAAGGAACGAGCAAAGATGTTTCTAAGTAGGGATCCTTTAAGCCTCTATCAGTCACACCCCTCTTTGGTAAAGCAGACAATATGAGGAGCGAATTTTGCATAAACATTTAAACTTTCATTTACCTGACTTCATAGGGATAACCAAGTTACTACAACATGGGGATATGCATACAACTAAAGAAAAAAACTATATACAGTTTGTACAGTTTAATTGTGGAGTCAATGTCTTTTCCTATGTGTATTGTGGGTTCGAAGTATTCTCTGAGGACCTGTTTACACTTGGTATTAAGATGCGTTTCGGTCAATTGAATCACAAGTGGACAACGCTAAATACAGGTGTAAACAAGGTCTAAAACGTTTTGAGTTCGTCCACTTTTGTGGTGAGGTAAATATGCATCACATCATCCTCACAGTGACATTTATAATAGACATTTACACTGTAAGTTCCTCTTATAATCACACACATTTGCAGTGGAAAAGTTTTGTTGATTATAACCAAGGCATTCTAGTCATTTGCTTGCAATGCAGACGGGACGTTAGACTGTGTATAGAGCTGTTCCGACGTGACGTCAATTTGTAGGCCGTCACGGAAGGCTAGTTTACCATGGGTTCCCTCAGGAACTTCTAATGGGTTTTTAGAATAGTGGTTTTTGACTTGTGAGTGAAATAAAGTTTGTGGTGAACACAACTTAGGAAGACTTTCCCATTTCGTATTAAACATCGATTACACACAGACCTCAAAGGGCCCCTATTATGCTATTTTAAAGTTTCCTAATGTTGTTGTGGAGTCTCCTACAACATTTTTACACGCATCAAAGGTAAAAAAAAAACTGTTTAATTTCCTCGTAATACACATTTGCACATCATCACATTTTCAATGATTCTCAAACGACTCGTCAAATGAATCAATCTCTCTAAATCCCTCCTTTCCGCGAGCTACTCTGTTCTGATTGGCCAGATGGCTCAGTCTGTTACGATTGGCCTACCGTGTACAGCGCGTGTGTCGAGAACAAAAACGCCCATTGCCATAACAATGTCAGCTCTGCTTGTCCTGAGGTTTCCTACACTGTAAACTAAACACAGTAACGAACAATGACGTCGATTTGACCATATTAATGCAAGCGCGAGTCCGACGATGAAACACTGTTATTAAACCCGAACCTCCATCGCAAGGACGACTCGAGCAGGACGTTTCACAGTGATACACTACTCAGTTTGAGGTACATTATAAGATGTTGCAACTGTAATTCCTCACCATCAGCATTAACAAGTGCATGTTTTTTACTTGTACTCATTTATTTACAGAGTATTTTTCTAATATATTGCGGTGAATACGTGGAAACTGTATCAATACCAGTGCATGTATGCAATGTACATTAGCCAAGCTCTGGAGTGAATGATCTGATGTTGTGGTAAAACAAATATTTCCTCAAATTAGTGAGAAGGACAGATAATCTGCATTAATAGACACAGTTTTAGGTAATAATGGCCCACAGCTGATTAGCAGAAGTATTTTAGTAAGACAGTAAGAATGTGAGTTAACCAATAAGCAGGAGACCTACACAATATAAAACTAAGTATTTTGAACACCATCTTTCAAGAGTAAGCGGTTTGCGAATCCTGCATTGAAGTAGTCGTCAGTAAAATAAAGGGAACACAGCAAAAGTTTAGGATTATACTGCTGTGATATCTGGTAAAGATGAATTTCAACCACTGATTCTTCACATGCTCATCCTTTGGGAGTGAAAAATAACTGGCTTTACCTTCACATTATGCACAGCGCCGTCTTCTCGACATGATGCTATCCAGTACAAGAATCAACTGCCGGTTTGAGGTTCAAGTTTCCCTGGTGTCTGCACGTGCAATACGTGGGCGGGCAATATACTAATGTTTCGTCTTGACGTCACGACAAAACGGCTTATGACTCGTTTGAAAAACAATTCATTTAATTGACTCAGAGACGATTCTTACTTTTGAAAGACAATAACTTTATATAAGGTGCACTTTCAGATTTAAAACTTTGTAGGGTGTTTTCGTTCACTTAGAGCTATGTTACACACTACATGAAAGGTCATTTTCAAAAATCCATAATAGGGGCCCTTCAAGGTGTGATTCTCGAAACCACTGTGTGTGCTTTAAAATATATACATATATATATATATATATATATATATATATGTATGCATGCATACATATACACTGAATGTATATAGGTCTGAATATATAGTTATAAATCCTGAATATGTAAATGTAAGGGTCAAGTTTCTGAATGGTTGGTTGACGTAATGTCACTTTGATCTATTTTTGTAACTTATGTACAGGCAGGGTAACAGAGTATTGAGATACAGACGCTATGTGTATAGGTTACGTTAGTTCGCTGACAGATTGATCTTGAAAAACTTTTTGTTGGTAAATGTAGGCTTGTCAGTGATGCGTAACGTTATCTCAGTGTTAGGTACAACTGTCAGTGCTGAAACATTAACCATAACGCGTTGTTCATTATAAACGTGGGATTATGAATTACATTGAGAACGTTGTAACTGTACATAGAAAACATGCCGTAATATAGTGTAAACATTAGCCGCATTCATCATGAAGCGTGCAAGCGATTTGCAAAGATTCATATTTAAAAGTTAATAAAACGTTACACTCACTTCTTCTTCTTCTTAGCAAAACCAGATTTACATTGACGCTCGTTTATAAAGCAGTTTGGTGAGAAATGATTAGCACAAACATAAAAGCATTTAGGTAGATCGTTGAGTAGTATGAAGCGGAGCCTTGGAGCCTGCAGCTACAGTCCTCGATCCAGAGTCCCGCATTCTCAGACCCCTCGTTTTTCGAGACAGCGCCTCCTATCAAATTGGATCGGATAAACATGTGCAGAACTTAAGCCAAAACGTGAGTATCATCAATTTTAATTAGCGAATCATTCTCATTTGATTTCTTTTTTAATCAAACTACTTTATAGCTCATCTATACACCAACATATGACTTAGTCCATTTAATATTTGTAAAGATAGTTTGTAACAAAATTTGAGCTGTTAATGTATGTTTTCTCGCCTTTTTCCCCCGAAAATATTTTGATAGCTAACGTTAGCCTTTAACCTTGGCCTTTTGTAGACAATCCATTGTAAAAATTTGATTAAAATTAGTTGACATTAAAGTAGACCAATTAAATATATTAACTGTGTTAATATCAAAGAATGTCATCATTAATTATTTAATCAGATTTACCGTTTGACCTTTTTTTAATTAGCGGACCTTTTCTCCTAAAACTAAATTTTTTATTAATTAATGCCGGAGTAATTATTTTACTTTACTACTTATGCTTGTAATTTGCATTTGCACAAAAAAACAAAAATTATTATTACACAATATTTTTGACAATGGCATTCATCTTTTATTTTAGTGAAGTCAAGGAATTTGACAGAGCGATTGCAAAAATAATGAAAAAAGAAGGAACATTCGCCTACCAGAAAGTAATTATTTTACCTTATGCATTTACATTACATTTTACATTTATTCATTTAGCAGACGCTTCTATCCAAAGCTACTTATAAATAAGGAGTTTTTTTTTTTAATTCAGTTGAAGACGAAAAGTAAAGTCACTATAACACAATTCTTTCTTCCTTTATTCTTTGCTTTGTCCTGTTTACAGCAAGATGATGTTTGGCTTATCGTTAATGGGATAGTTCACCCAAAAATGAAAATTCTGTCAGTATTTACTCACCCTCATGTTGTTCCAACCCTGTAAGACATTCGTTCATCTTCGGAATATGAATTAAGATATTTTTGATGAAATCTGAGAGCTGGATCACTCCTCCATACTAGTCCATAGGCTTCTAAGGGATTGAAACTTGCCAGCCCCGAAAAGTTATTAAAGACATCGTTAAAATAGTCCAAGTGACTTCAGTGGCTCAATCTTAAGTTTATCAAGCGACGAGAATACTTTTTGTGCGCAAAAAAGACAAAAATAACGACTTTATTTCAACTATTCATTTCCTTCTCTGTGGGCCTCGAGTCAGTTCACTAGTGTAATAGCGTTAGCTTCTGTTGTTATACGTCACACGCATCACACACATGACCAGCGTCGGCCAATAGTGAGCCTACGTGTGACGCAGCTCTACGCTATTACACTAAGCTAACTGACTCGAGGCCCATATCTTTAATAACAGCGCTTCGAATTTAAGAACATCAAAATGACTGCTGTGTTCCTTATTACACCCAAGAACAGAACACCACAATCGCTTAGACGCCATTCTGCTCCAGTGTATCAACAATGGCCGAGTATGATGACAGCTCGCTCAGGGCGGGTCTGTGTTGAAACCATAGAAACACTGCTGTCAATTATCAATCGTGGGAGGGGCGTCCGTTTCATTGACGTCACAAAATCGAACGGCTCAATCTGAGGCAGGGGAAAACATATAAAGAGATTAAAACAAAAACACTGGATGGATTTTTATCATTATATGATGGTTGTGTACAGGCACTGCCAACACACGTTTCAGTACAATCAACTTGTAAAAGTGCATGTACCATTATATGACCCCTTTAAATATTTTTGCAGAAACCACAATCGTTTGTTTAGGATTCTTTGATGAATGTAAAGTTTAAAAGAACAGCATTTATTTGAAATACATATTTTGTAACAATGTAAGAGTCTTTGTAACGCATTACTTTTAAAAGTAACCTTCCCCAATGCTGATAATGCCATTGTAGGCCTATAAATGCACTATTTGTGGTTATCCATTATTACTTTATTCTTTGAGTGAACATATCCAATAATAGGAGGATTAGTACAGTGAAAAACAGAGTAGCTTTCGGCTGGTAATGTGATCTCAACATGACCGCGACCTGCTTTGTGTCAAATAAGCATTTATAAGGCTACTAATGTGACTGGAGTCAGTACATCAAAAGCCCTATTAATTAATTTACGAATAAAAATGACTGAGTGCAACTTTAAATCTATGTAGGCTACTATATAAATATCTGACAGATTTTTTATTTGTTGGGGATCAAGGCTGTCAGCAAAGCGCGTGGGTTAATACGAAGCATGATCCTGCTGACATGTGTCGCAGCTCCAGGTGTTTCTTTGATTCGTGTTAGATGTATCAAACGTGCTGTTTGCTTTTTCAGGCATTCATGATTCAGATTCTGCAGTGGTCTGTAGTGCGTGAAATGCAGGAGTGCCACCTGATGGAAGCTGGAGGTAGTGCGCTCCTCTGCTGCTGTCACCTCTTCATTGTGTGGAGGTCTGACTGCGTGTGAGTGCGTGTGTGTGTGGGCTCAGCTATATGTATCATTCCCTCGGCCAGTGAGGGGGTGGTGTGTGTGTACTGACAGAGAAAGCAGATGTTCACTACTTTTGGAAGACACACAAAGTACTCAGATAGAGAGAGAAAGATGGAGATAGAGAGAGAAAGATGGAGAGAGAGAGAGAGAGAGAGAGAGAGAGAGAGAGAGAGAGAGAGAGAGAGAGAGAGAGAGAGAGAGAGAGAGAGAGAGAGAGAGAGACGAATCAATGAAGATGTTATAAAAGCAGTAGAGCGATTTTATGATGGATTTCCGTTAAGCCGCAGGTGAAAATGAGAAAGTGCAGCCCTGATACAGTCTCTTTACATCTGCACAGACTCATCACAGCCCTGAATGGGAGCAAAACAAAAACAAAAAAAGAAGAAAAAAAAGACAGCCCTCATAGGAAATGCAGCTCAATTTACATGACTTTGTTTAAGGTCAAAAACAAGACAGTGGCTTATCAGACAAGATACTGGCTTATCACCTAATATATATATATTTTGGCATTATACAGCTAAATTATAAAAATGGAAATGTATGGCTCTGGATGTGGTTTCTCAGCTGCCACATGACTTTTCACTATCTTTTCTCATGGGGATTCATTCAAGTCAAGTTCAGAATGATCATATTAATAGGGAAACCAATAGAGAAACTTGTTACTTTCTTCAAAGTTGGCATGAAACAGAAGTGATCATCTTCTTTTTTTCCTTATTGTGATGTATACCCAAGTGAAATGGCTTTTTGTACAACAACAACAAAAAAGTGTTGGACTTGAATTTGTCCATGGGGAATCGATTGGATGGTTGTGGTTTTCTATTGGTGGATCTCACGTGAGTGACAGGTTGTCCCGCCCTCACGCCAGTGAACATATCATCAGAGAAGAGATGTCATTGCAGATGGGAAGATATTTTGATTGAAGATTATGAGGGCATTACAAGGGATACGTTTTATAAATAATTATGTACATGAATAAATAATTTATAATAAACACAGCAATATTACACACAAAAAAAAAAGAGATGTCAATTTTGGTTTCATGGTGACTTTAAACCCCAACTTTCTGAATTGGGTGTTTGTCAGTTAAAGAATAGAGGTGAAAACAAATTGGTATTGTTTAGAATAAGAACTCAGTTTGTACACATTCTGTGTACTGTTAATTAAAAATAGAGATGTCGTTTGCTTGAATAGACTACTTCTGTGCAACCAAACTATATTTCACATCATTCTCTTTGATAGCACAGATACAGATAAGGCATCAATTGTTGCATTAAGACTAAGAAAGCTTATTAATATCAGGAATGAAAAACAGTGCGAGAAATATGAAATTATGCAGCGAAACATTTGACACCAGAACTATTAAAAATATTTTTTGATAATTGAAATAAAGGTGAAATAAAATAAAATACAAATATTGGATTTAAAGCTTACATGAAAATGAGAAAAACTACTAAAACTTAACTAATACAAAAACATTTTAATATTACTACAACTAAAAACAGACTATTAAAAAATATAAGCTAATGCAAAATATTAATAACTACTATAATAGTATAAATAATACTAAAATAACACTGCATCATAATTGAAGTTTACAAACTCATAATTCATCTCAAGACTTCATGGCCAATAAACTCAGCCATCAATGTCATGGACTAATCATTCCTGAGCTACAGGAAAATTACATCATGACAACGCTGAAAAAATGCACTGGTAGAAAGCTGATAATTAATTAATTTTCCAAATAAAATACTACGTTACCTGAACACTCTACCGAGTTGTCATAGGTTGGTTGAACAGAAAGTCCCACAATTGGTTGAAACAGTGTTGCTGTGTCAGGTTGGTTGAGATCTTGTGCTTGCATCTTGTGCTTTATAGCAACCCTTGAGCCCTAAGTATACAAAATTATTATTTTTTATGTGTTGATTAATTAAAATAAATCTGATTGGCAAAGATCCGATTTTATTAAACATTTTAAAATGTTCAATAAATGAAATGATTCTGTATCCAAACAGGTGATCTGCACCTCAGGCATCACGAAGCGACACCATTAGGATGCTTAATAATGGAGTCCGTGGTCAGACCGTTTATTTTTGGCCTCGGCTGATTGTGAGTGTCTATCCTCTCCAATTAACTCCAAACCTCTGACTGCTGATCAGCAGGAGAAAATCCACGCTGCCTTTTTATGTTCCAGGGCTTCCTCGAAAAACAATGTGGTGCACCCACATTATACAGACTCACCCATAGCGATGCATGTCCTCTTCCTCACGGTTTCTTGTTATCCTTCTTCATCAGAGAGCTGGATCCATCTCCTTCAAAGTGAAAGAGGGCAGCTATTAAATTATGTTGACGAATGCCCTGTGAAGAGAGAGTGAAAGGAGTGAAGAGAGGAGTGAAAAACAGGCATAGAAAGGAAAGACATAATGTCCTTCATGAAAACACACCTTTGTTTCAGTGTTTCAGAAATCCCTCCATGTACCTGCTGGTGAAATTAAAATAAGAGAAAACGGCAAGGCCCCTGTCAAAGCACAAAAAACGTAATTAATTCCAGAGTTAAAGCTCAAACACAGTTTCAAACCCCTCTGTCAATGTTAAGCCTGCGGCCCACGATAATTATCAGCGGAGTCAGTCACTACTTTCACTCACATCTGCCAGTCAGCGTTTCAAAAAGCACCTAACTAAAAGTAGCGACTATGCTAACTTAAAAGGTGAAGAACCTAATGATATTACTGAAATAATGACTTTTTCCATCCGTTATTGGACGTTTCAACAGATAGTCCTGCCCCAAACTCACACTATTGGTTTAGTCAATGTTGCTCTGCAACACAATGGCTGCATACGAATATGTTTACTTCCATACTATATAGTATGTGGGAAAAATGCTACGCCAAAAGAGTATTATGTCCAATTCATAGTATTCGAAAAACAGGTGAAAATTATCCAGATGATCTACTACTTCCTTCAAGATTCTGGAAAGCAGATTCGATGGATGTACTTTTTTAACTGTCTCAAAGTAAATGTCAAACCAAATATGCAATTTCGAACGTAGCTTCTGATGTTGACTTACACTACTCAAGGAAATCTTATGAATGGATAACTCATAAAAGTCTCTAACAGGTAGCAACAACTGTAGCATGACAACATTACTTGAGCAGTGGAAACATTAGCGAAATTTTTCAGGCAAAACTGCCAATAGTGTGGCAATGTACTCTTAAGAGGCACAACACATATAGAAGTGATTTTCAAAACAATTAAGCCACTTTAAACTTGAGCATTGAAGTTGAACCGGGCACAAAATCTGTATGTGGAAATGCCTGCGAAAATTCCATGAACAACAATTAAATGTTACCCTACCTTTATGATAAATGGTTAGCATCGGCAGATAGCATCTACCTGAACAATAACACATCTTGTTTAATGATGCAGACGTCACACAAGCGCCCCCTTGTGTGTGGAGGTTGTAAATGTGCAGCAGGACTATGTGCTGCATTTACCGAAAGGGGGCTCATCTATTAACTTTTGAAAATTTCTGTTTTGTTTTTTTCGACATTTTTGGAAGCGCTTTGTTCTTTTGCGTTTGGTTATTCTGTAAGGAAATTCTGCATGTTAAAACCCTCTGGGGCTCTTCGGACCAAATGGACCCGAAGAATTTAAATAAAAAAATGTGTAAAATCATAGCTTCATCGGAATGGTCCGAAATTTGGTGACTTTGTTCGTACTTGGTATATGAACACCCCAAAAAATTGGGGACAGGATTTGAATAGTCTAAGTGGTTGTAAAAAAAAATGGTCACACTCAGGGCCTTCTGGTCCAAATGGTCCCGCCATAGGAAATGAATGGGAAATTGGCAAAAATGTGACAATACAGAGTTTTTTTGTGCGTACAATCTACAAATCAGCCACGATCCAGAAAAAAAGCACACAACAGTGAAGGGGTGAATCTATAAAACATCAAGAGTGCAAAACAGACACATCCACACACACACACACACACACACACACACACACACAAACACACTTTTATACATAAACAAACGAATAAATTCAGATTACATATGTGTTTTGCATTTTTAAAATGCTCAGTTTGTCCACCAGATGGCATCCATCTAATTTCAAAAATTGCTTTTATGAGGTCTAGGCTTGACTCTAAAATGAAATACAGCTTTAAAAAAAAAAAAGCATTTTTTTATTTTTTTATTTTCTATTATATTCAATGGGGGGGAAATGGGTCATATTTATTGCATAAATATTAATTATAAATCTTAAATTATCTCAAAACACCAAAAAAGAAAATAAAAAATATTATAAAAAACAAGTAAAAAAAAAAATATGATTTTCTTTTAATAAATATGAATCAAACCCTTCCGGACCATTTGGTCCCGAAGACCCTGAGTGTGACCCTGAAATGAAGGACCCCAGAGGGTTCCAAATGTAAAACCAAAAGACAGATTGTTTAGCGCTATTTTTTGGGATGTTGTATCCGTTGTTTTCGGGGGAAATACGCATTGGATTTGTTTGTTTCGAGGAGGGGATGCACACCTGTGAAATCTTCTGTTAAAAAAAACCCCACTCTCTCTGTAGTGTTGAAAAGTCCAATTTATTTTAGTACATCGGTTCAAACCTTGGATAAAAGTATCTGCTAAATAAATAAGTATACATTTATTTGAACTGGTTTAAAGCAATACGCTGAAACATCCTTGAATTATATTTCACAGCATTGTCAACAAACAATCAATATTGTCATATCTGTGATAGCAGCATGGGACATCTGCGCAAAGGATGGAATCAAACCAACATGGGTTCTCTGAATTTCACCAATAACACGCCTCCAGCCCTCGAAATGTGAATAAACAGATTACAAGTGAAGAAATATTGCCTCAGATAGGGTGTGTGTACAAAAACCAAACAAGTTTATCTCACTTTCCTTCTTCATAGCGTGTGCATCTGTACACTGTAATCTACATACAAAGTGATCCCCATATTTATGCCTTTACTTTTTTTTCCTGTGAAATACAGAAAACATGATTTGGCTCATTCTGAATTCAGAAGCTGGCATTTTACTTTTATTGTTTGTGAGTTCATAAATGTACTGGACTGTGTTTAAAGGGCCAATATGCATTTTCCATTTGTTTGCGATTAATAATTCATTGAAATGACAGGGTTTGAATGCATGCGGCTGATTATATATAATGTTACATAACAGTACACACTGACGCCATGGGCTAGTCGGGGCAAGCTTAAAATTAACCTTATTTTTTAGAGCGTGAGTTAACATCAGAGGTCTTGTCACGTGATAAGACACAACCACTGTCAACTTGGGAATAAGCTCATGATTCCGCATGACAAATGAAAAAGAAATATTACTTGAGTCTCATGATGCATGATAATCACTGCATCTTTAAATCCCAAAACATCTATGCTGACACTACAGCTTTGTGTGGTCAGCAGTTTTGCGTGTAGTTGCTGCCTATTAACTATGACTATTAACCCTTGTGAATATGAAGTACACGTTAGCATACCTTTAAAACATATTAAGGACATAATATAAAATATTCTTCAAATAATATACTTAAGTGCAAATTTGAATGTAATGTTTTCGGACACCTAATTGCATGCTATTTACAATTAAATGAAAAAGTTAAAATTTATATGAAATGCAGTTAGTGGAACGTAAGACTGCTTTGACACACTTAAGCAGGTCTTTATGCAATTTCAAAATGACTTCTGTTGTTTTTGAAATGTGATAAGCATACCGTCCAATGTAGCCTAACTGCATTCATGGTAAACTAAAAAATATATGTATCTATCTAAAATAATGTATTGAAACTTAAAGGTAATGTATTTAAATATATTTGTAATTATGCAATAGCAATTGAGTACATTTAAAGTCTGATGTCATTAACTTTGGACCCTATCATACACCCGGCACAACGCAGCGTCAGGCGCGACGCATGTGTTTTTTGCTAGTTTCAGCCTGACGCAGTTATCATTTTCACGTCCGTCACCACATTGTTTAAATAGCAAATGCATTTGCGCCCAATTTTTTGGGTGACCAGACGTCCCAAAAATTCGGGACAGTCCCGAAATCTAAGCTGTTGTCCCGAATTGTCCCGGAGATTATACTAAAGCAAAATCTTGAGTAGTTATTGTCTGATAAAACATTAAAAACTGTCCGTGGAGGTTGAGTCATCCTGCAGCCAGCCCCCGCCGGCTGCTCATTGGCTGCAGCATCTTTTTTGTTTCTTTTTTTGAAGTTCTACAAAAATACTGTAGGCACGAATTTACATATGCATTGCTAAGCTAAAAAAAGCTTCGTTTTGTTGACATGGCTGGTGTACCGGAACTTTTTTCGCCACTTTTAACGCCATTTTTTTTGTGGCAGAATAAAGGCTAATGACAGACTGTTGATCTTTGAATAAAAATATGTTTGGTTCAGGTTTGAAATTCATTATCTTTTATTATAAGCTATGTAGTCTAATATCATTCGGCTTGTCTCGTAGATGGTCTGCTTGCGCGCTTTAACCTCACGCACGAGCAAATCCGTTTCCTCTCTGGAGAAGCGCTCAGTCTTTCCGCTACCAAATTCCGCCATGTAAATAGCGAATCCGCCATAGTGCGAGCGCAACTGGCTTTTAAAGGGAATGGGAGATGAGACTCTGATTGTTTTTTTGCATGTATGCCCAAAACACACCCATTACTCATTAAGAGAATAGAGACACCCCCTTTAGACCATGCGCCGGGTGCGCCGACCATTTTTCCTGTTTAAACTAGCAAAAGTGGATTCGGACAGTACCTAAGTGCGCTTGTGCCGTGCGCTTTACACCATGCGCCTAGATTGGTAAAATAGGGCTCTTTATCACTTAAAACTCATCTTTGATCACCAAAATTACATTCCCTATTATATCTTATCTTAACTAAAAAGGAAAGCTTATTGAACTTGGATCCACAAGTAAAAAACAGTATTAGTTTTAGGTTTATAGAAATTATTATGTTGGCTGAAAGCACAGACCAACTTTATTTGTTAAGTTGATAGATTTTTCCCCCATAAGCAGAGTGATTTGGGATGCACTAATATAATTTTTTCATAATATGCAAATTAGGATCTAGCCATAGCCCCAACAACACTGGGATGTGGAGTGCTTTATGATCTGTCCTGTTATTTTTGAGAGCAAAAGGCCCAAAGGGTTTTTAATTCATCATGGATTTAAAACGGGATATAAATGGATGAGGAATCGTGCCATTTACTTAAGAGCAATTGTCTAGAAATCATTAACTTCGGCTCAATTAATTTCAGGTTTTATTCATCTTCCCCAAATGCTCCACAGAGGGAAAGAAAATATTGAAAGAACTAGAGAAAGCGTTGGTTAAGCATAAAAGGCTTCATCAAACAGATAATAAAAGCGTATTTAATTCTCGCTCTGTATAAACACCAGATTCATTAAGCTGAAAACTGAACTTAAAATCATCTCATCAGAACTTTTTAACTTCACTGAGCACACGAGGGATATCATGGAAAAAATAAAGTTCAGCTCTTCCCATAAAAAAAATATGTTTTTTTTTATATTATTCTCAATGAAACCCAAGTTACATTTGAAATATAATCTGTTTACAGGTTTATGGAAATCTTGCTTTCGTTAACAAAACCTTCACAATTCCTCTTTCCGTCATTACTAGAACGAGCTACTTATGTATTTGTTTATTACTGTTTAAATCATGTTTACATTTTCATTATTGGTGTTACTTGCCGAATAAAGGTGGGGTATAAAACAGTCGTGCACACTCAGGCATCTGGCATCTTAGGGAGCCCTTTCATAGTCATAAAGGTGCCGGAGAGATGGATGAGAGAAGAGACTGTGGGAAGCCAGGCCATCAGAGAAATGAAGAAAAAGGAGCATGAGAAACGTTAATTAGATTATATGGAAATGGAAGAGTATAACCTCTTTCTTAACCCTTAAAAAATGCACCAAGGTAACCACAGTTTCTGCTAAAAAAGCATTAACTTACTACAGTTTTTTCTACTGGGGTGGTGATGGTGCAGTGGATAAGACGCATGCCTTTGGTGTGAGAGACCTGGGTTCGAATCCACTGTGAGACACCAATGTGTCCCTGAGCAAGACACTTAACCCCTAGTTGCTCCAGAGGTGTGCGACCTCTGAAATATAGCAATTGCAAGTTGCTTTGGATAAAAGCGTCAGATAAATGTAAATGTACTGGGTGTTTGCCTCCAGATACAAGATTTCTGAAAGGTTATTTCCTAGTTAAAGATGATCTTCTTTATAGTATGGCTTTCAAGTGATTTTTAGAGCCTTTACAATTTTTGTGTTGTGACCTTATTGTCAAGACAGTTAAGCACATATACCTTTGATTACCTTTTTATGCACATTACCTATAATTTGCTTTCACATTACAGAATTTCAAATTTCTGTAAAAGCATGTAAAATGTTTACTGTTTTTCAGCATGTAAAAACATATTTGTTAAAATGCAAAAAAGCATCAAAAATATAAATGTTTAGTAACACTTTACAATAAGGTACAGTATGTAACTTTCGGCCCTCTAGTGGTTAAAAATCGAAACAAAAGAAGATTGTTTTGGTTTTGCTTCGCCTCTGTAACTGTGCGGAAGAATATTGTTCTTTCTCAAACTAAAATCAAATCTACTGCTCATAAAACATTCACTACTAGACTTAAGAACTGCCATAAAGTTGGTTTGATGTTGGACGTTCAATATTTGCAAATTTTCATCAGGTTCATCAGGATGTCAGCTATGATGCACAACTTTTACATTTGTGAAATTTATTAAAATAAACTGTCAAATCATATGTACATATTGCTGTTTTTCTCTACTGTATGTGAACATACACAAAATATACAATAATGTAAAGCTCAATAGCATTTGAAGAGAATGACTTACAGTAATAAAACCAACTGTAATATGTTCATCTGGGTGTCAGCTGTGATGCACACCTTTTACATTTTTGATATTTATCACAATTAACTGTCAAATCTTTATCGTAATACTTGATAAATATGTCTGCCCATCTCTAAATGCTCCGTTCTCCTAGTTACCAAAAAATAAAACATTCAGACACATTATAGTAATGAGAATTTTTTGGCAAAATTTGCTTAATTGTCATGAGAATAATGTAGCAATGCAAAGACTTGATTTGGAAAAAATAGAAAAGATTCTAAAAATAGGCTTAATTCTTGTATGCAAAATACATAATTTCTTATTTTGTGTTTGTGTTTTGTGAGATACACCCAAGTATTTATTTTTTTTTAAATAAAGGATCCCTGTGCTATATCATAAAGAACAGCCTCAGTGAGAGTGGGAAAAAACATTTATGAATGGATGGGTGAACAAGCAAAAAACAAAGGTAAGGAGTCTCTGGTGAGATGTGGAGTGTGTTTTATAACGCAGGTGTGTAGAAGACTTCTCCACTGGCCAGTCGGCGCACAAGCTCTTTCCATAGGAGGTCTCTCTCCATCTGCACTCCTTTCATAAAGCCACGGTTCTCCTGTGCCCGGCGGGACAGATAGGGAATCACCTCGTTCACCGGACCATACGGAACGTACTTGTACACTGGGAATCCTGCCTGAGCTAGAGATATGAACAGACAAGAAAAGAATACCAATATTTTTCAGAGGTTTGTTGTTGTGTTTTTTTTTTTTTTATATTTATACATTGTATATGTATTTATATTGTTTTTTACATTGACATACATTTTATAACTGTACTTTTGCTAACACTTGAATAGTTTTATTAAAAGTACATATTAAATGCATGCCAATCAATGATTTAATGTAAATAAAAATATTATTTTATATATACACACACACACACACACACACACACATATATATACATAGACAATAAATATATAACTTAATTATATATAAGAATATTTGTATATGTTAAGTATATATATATATATATATATATATATATATATATATATATATATATATATATATATATATATTATATACTTTATACATTTTTCTATAAAAAGTTAAATTAAATGTATTATATATATACACTCACCTAAAGGATTATTAGGAACAACTGTTCAATTTCTCATTAATGCAATTATCTAATCAACCAATCACATGGCAGTTGCTTCAATGCATTTAGGGGTGTGGTCCTGGTCAAGACAATCTCCTGAACTCCAAACTGAATGTCAGAATGGGAAAGAAAGGTGATTTAAGCAATTTTGAGCGTGGCATGGTTGTTGGTGCCAGATGGGCCGGTCTGAGTATTTCACAATCTGCTCAGTTACTGGGATTTTCACGCACAATCATTTATAACCTAGGGTTTACAAAGAATGGTGTGAAAAGGGAAAAACATCCAGTATGCGGCAGTCCTGTGGGCGAAAATGCCTTGTCGATGCTAGAGGTCAGAGGAGAATGGGCCGACTGATTCAAGCTGATAGAAGAGCAACTTTGACTGAAATAAACACTCGTTACAACCGATGTATGCAGCAAAGCATTTGTGAAGCCACAACACGCACAACCTTGAGGCGGATGGGCTACAACAGCAGAAGACCCCACCGGGTACCACTCATCTCCACTACAAATAGGAAAAAGAGGCTACAATTTGCAAGAGCTCAACAAAATTGGACAGTTGAAGACTGGAAAAATGTTGCCTGGTCTGATGAGTCTCGATTTCTGTTGAGACATTCAGATGGTAGAGTCAGAATTTGGCATAAACAGAATGAGAACATGGATCCATCGTGTCTTGTTACCACTGTGCAGGCTGGTGGTGGTGGTGTAATGGTGTGGGGGATGTTTTCTTGGCACACTTTAGGCCCCTTAGTGCCAATTGGGCAACGTTTAAAAGCCACGGCCTACCTGAGCATTGTTTCTGACCATGTCCATCCCTTTATGGCCACCATGTACCCATCCTCTGATGGCTACTTCCAGCAGGATAATGCACCATGTCACAAAGCTTGAATCATATCAAATTGGTTTCTTGAATATGACAATGAGTTCACTGTACTAAAATGGCCCCCACAGTCACCAGATCTCAACCCAATAGAGCATCTTTGGGATGTGGTGGAAAGGGAGCTTCGTGCCCTGGATGTGCATCCCACAAATCTCCATCAACTGCAAGATGCTATCCTATCAATATGGGCCAACATTTCTAAAGAATGCTTTCAGCACCTTGTTGAATCAATGCCAAGTAGAATTAAGGCAGTTAAGAAGGCGAAAAGGGGTCAAACACAGTATAAGTATGGTGTTCCTAATAATCCTTTAGGTGAGTGTATATATATATATATATATATATATATATATATATATATATATTTTTTTTTAAATGGGGTTTATTTTGAGATAAAGGAAAGATGAAACATTAAACAAGTACTACTATGAAAGAAATTATACTAAATTACATAAATTATACTACATTTTACATTATTTTTAGTATCAGTTTTCTTTGCTTAAAATAAAATACAAATAGCAACAATAGTTACTAAACTAAACTAAACTGAAATAAAAATGAACAAAAACTAAATAGAAAATTTAAAAACAAACTATAAAAACACAAAAAAATACTAAAACTTCAACTAAAATAAAAATGAATAAAGAGATAAAAACAATTAAAATATCACAAAAATGTAATAGCATCTCCATTACAATAAAATAAACTGGTTTAAAATTAACGAGCGTTATTGTAAAGTTTTGCTGTGATTTCACTAACATGATCACTTTAGAAGTGGATTTAGAAACTGTGTGTGTACCTGCGTGCGTGTGTGCGTGTGTGTGTGTGTGTCTGTGTGGGTGTGTGTGTGTGTGTGTGGTTCACCTAACGGAAAGCTGATTTGGTCACACATTCCCAGGAGCTGGCCGAAGTACACCTTCTTATCTGTGGGTGCCAGACCCATTTCATTCATCCTATTAGACCATAAAAACACAGAGCGCCGTCACAGAAAGTGAAAAATGAGAGACGCCCCTTCTGCAAGGTCATTTAATACCGGATACATTCCGGTGATTGCTCACTCAAAGATTCACACCGTCTTATCGGTTACAGCCATTACACGCAGGAACAAGACACATTCTGAGACACTTAGGCTGATGTTAAGTGTGAATGATGTAAGAGGAGGATAACTAGTGTGTACTTCCATACGAATTATGCCCTGGCGACACTCTTTGACATTGTGACAGAGAATGTTAATGACATCTGTCATTGGGACACCTTTGTCAAATGAGGTTACACCTCTAAGGAGTGATTACATAAAAGTAATGATTGAACATTACATTATTAATTCACACAAATTAATTTACTCCCAGTGGGATCCAATGCACTTGGTGATCCAGAGGAGAAGCATATATCAAAGAACAGAACCTAAACTACACTAAAAATGTGAGTTTTTCTGTGCTTAATATCTCTCAACTGTATGTCCAGATGTTGATTTATATTCTATCTAACAAATATCAACATGCAGTCATTTAATTTTGTAACTTTTCTATGTATACATTTTATTGATACACACTATCATTCAAAGGTTTGGAGTTCAGTACGATTTTTGATACTTTTATTTAGCAAACATGCATTAAATTGATCAAAAGTGACAGTAAAGACTGTTTCTATTTCAAATAAAAGCTGTTATTTTGAACTTTTTATTCATTAAAGAATCCAGAAACAAATTTATCATGGCTTCCACAAAAATATGAAGCAGTACAACTGTTTTCAACATTGATAATAATAAAAATGTTTCTTGAGCGGCAAATCAGCATATTAGAATGATTTCTGAAGGATCATGTGACTCTGAAGACTGGAGAAATGATGCTGGAAATCCAGATTTCCATCTCAGGAATAAATTATACTAATTATCAAATGGAAAACCGTTATTTTAAATTGTAAAAATATTTCACAAATTAATATTTTTACTGTATTTTTGATCAAATGAATTCAGTCTTGGTGAACATAAGACTTCTTTCAAAACATAAAAAAAAATCTTACCAACCTCAACATTTGGATGAAATATAAAAGATTTTGCACACGCACACACACACGCGCGCGCGCGCACACACACACACACACACACACACACACACACACACACACACACACACACACACACACACACACACACACACACACACACACACACACACACACACACACACACACACACACACACACGTCAGGAAGCTCGCAGTCCAGACTGCCATGCACGCGCTCACAACCTTTTGCCGAGGCTGTGGATTACAGGTAATAATGTTGTAAATTATGTTCAGTTTCTTGCACAGACCAATCGTTGGCTTCATAAGACCTTAATGTATCATCAGGAGCCACAGGTATTCATTTTGTTTTGCCTGTATATTTTTTATTGACTCTCAAAGTAACAGCAACCATTGACTTGCATTATATGAATCACAAAAGACCATGGTTTCAGCTATAAATACTGTTCTACTGAAGAAAAAATGTCACCTACATATTGGATGGTCCGAGGGAGAGTAAATTAAAAGTGTGCATTTTTGAGTGAACTATCCCTTTAACAAGATAAAGGAGTCAGACATTGCATTCCAAAATATTTCAAATGTAATTTCAACCACCATCATTTCCGATTGATATTTGTGTTGTGGTGGAAATGACATTTGTTCATGATGGGTCATACAGTATATAATTGAAAATGTCCTACCTTCTGAGTGTATGCTTAACGGTGTCTAGATTGTGTGATGCCACCATGACATTTGCTTTCTTATTCTGTTCGATCTCCTCCAGCACGTAATCCAGACACCTGAAAGAAACCAGCTGCTTATAAATCGTCCTGGTTTTGGTCTGCACTTTCAGCCAACATTTTAACTTGACTGTTGACCGCCAAACACAAAATCTTTTGAAAAGATCTGATTTATTTGGAAAGCTGTCAGAATGTACCTTAATCATAAGAGGCTTAGCTATGGTGAGATAAGCCAAGAGTATAGATAAATCTCTCCTGCCTTTGAAACATTCTGTCAGCACATAGACCGTCTGAATGAAGCACAGTCCAGGGTAAGTATGATGTTCAGATGAGGACCTATATTTTACAAGTATTTTAGGACTGTTGATCTGAACTCAGAAACTACTTGACCATGTCATCTCACTCCTTAAAAAGTGAATCTGATGCATTTCCTGAATCATTACTTTCTCATTAAATGAAGAATTTTGCCATAATTCTCTTTTCCAAAACAGAAAGTTGCCCACCTACTCAGCATTTTAGGTATTAAATGCCAGTGGTTCTCAACCAGGGGGCCTGGGCTCTCTATAGCAGTGTTTCCCAACCCTATTCCTGGAGGCACACCAACACTACACATTTTCCGACACTTTCCTAATCAGACACACCTGATACAACTCATTAGCTTGTTAGCAGAGAATCCAAGAACAGAAACATCAAAGCCAGCGGATGACAAGCCTGCAACCTGTAGCCAAAAAAGCGTAACGGCTAATGCTAACTGTGGCTGGACGCAGGGAAGAAGACCAGAGGCTGATTTATTTTGAACGGATGACAACGGAGAAGAGGCTTCGTTACACTGAATAAACCACTTTTGTGAGGAAATAGCTTATCATTTAATGAATCGACTGCATGTCCACTAATCTTAAACATGTTTTACGCTACACAATACTTTTGTTGGGAACGATGTGTAGATTTTACTATGATAAAAATGTTATTTAATAAGAGAAGAGAATGTCGTGACACGACTCATTTACGGCATTACAATAGTATTTAATGAGTGATATTGTATATTGTCTAAAACCGATATTTTCTTACTTTGGCTTTCAGGTTTTACCAGTTATGATAAGACTTAAATTGTAATGACTATAACTGCACGTATGCATGATGCTGATTTGCATTTTATTGAATTACAAAAAATGAGTGATTATTATAAATATTTTGTTATATTGTATGTTGTTTAATGAAACTTTTAAAAATTCTTCTTTCTATCGCTGCTAGGTTATTGTGTTGTGTGCCAAATGATGATGATATAATGCTTTTTAATGAATTCTGGTAAAAAAAAAAAAGACAATTTTAATTAATTAAATATGTATTCACATTTATTTCTGCAATAAAGCACATTCCATAAACATTGCAGTCCTACCATACCTTTACTAGCTATTTAATATCAAATATAGAGCACTTATTGACAAGACCAATACGCTCTACAAGAAACTGATTAACGTAAACTGTAACAAGTTAGCCGTTACGCTTTCTCCAAATTTTAAGAGATACAGACCCCCTCATCTCCCTATAATAATACAATCTCTGGAAATATATGGGCCAGATAATGGAGACATCCAAAATGTGCACTGTTGGTGTGCCTCCGGGAACAAGGTTGGGAAACGCTGCTTAGAGGGCCTCAGACTTTCAGGGGGTCACAAAATGATGGAAAAATTATTTATAATAAGGTCAAACAACTTTAAAATAGCCAATCAGCTTTAAAAAAATCAAGATGACTGACATAATAAAATGATATCAATCGTCTTTTTTTTCAAAAAAAAAATATTTTAATTGAAGAACCAGGGTTCTCATAGTCTTGGAAAACCTTGAACTTTAGACTAGGTTTAAGCCTAGCCCCAGACTAAAATGCATGTTTGAGCTGTTTTAACTGAAAGCAACTTGTACTGACATATCTTAAAATATGTCAGTGCCATTGTTTTGTCTCAAGATGCACACCAGTAATGTTTTTTTTTTTTTCTAGAGCACATTTATAAACGCTACTCAAATGCCCTAATTGAACTAAGGACTAATCCTAGCTTAATCGAAGCCCTGTCTGTGAAACCGGGCCATTCAGAAATCAAGTCTGTAGATACCAAACAAATGTAATATTATAGTACAATTAGAAATCAAGCGTATAACATCATTCAAACTATCAAAAATCTAAACATGACTAATCGCTGCTTATACTTGAAATTTGGCTTTAATCTGAGCCAAGAGATGACAGGGATTTGGGCTGAAAGTGGGAGTCCATGGCCACCCTGTTCCAGCGGCCCTGCATCCGCCTCTATTGGAATCAGCTGTGAGTGTTAGTTGAGTCTCTTGTGTGTTTTTTGCGAGTAGCTCTATTTGTTTTCCATGGGTGAGTGACCGTTAATGGAGCTGCTGCCCAAGAAGAGCTTTTAGATGAGTCACTTAAGAGGGTCCATTTCAGTTCAGATGCTGCCATAGAAAGTACACAACAAGGCAGCTCACTAGTTTTCAGGAACAGACTTCATATGTGAAATTCTCAAGGAAGAATTTGGAACATTTCTTGCCTGTGGTACATTCTGTTAGTACATTCGTAGTCGGGGTTGATGGGGTCTTCGTATCCAATCTCCGCTGCTCGGCTTCTCTCCTGGTACATGTAAGCCCCCCTTACCAACTTGGCACTGAAACACCAGCCCTCCCTTCTCGATAGCTCAACGTCCATGGACACATTATCAAATGCCTCCTGATCACAGAGAATGCATTACGTAAATTCAGGAAATTGAAGAGATAGTTCCCCCAAAAATGAAAATTCTGTCATCAATTACTCTCCCTCATGTCATTCTAAACATGTAAGACTTTCGCTCATCTTCAGAGCACAAATTAAAATATTTTTCATAAAATCTGAGAAATTTCTGTCCCAACAAAGAAAGACTTCACGGTTCAAAGCTTTCATAAAGAGATCGTAAAAGAAATCCATATGAATCGAATAGTTTAATCCAAATTAAATCTGTTCATCATGTAGCGATCATGTGTCTTCTGGAGACTTGGATTAAACCTCTCTATTCTCTTTATGAACGTTATGAACCATCAGAGTTTGGGGTAAATAGACCTTTAATGGAGGGACAAAAATCACTCAGATTTCATTAAAAAATATCTTCATTTGCATTTCGTAAATGAATGAAGGTCTTATGGGTTTGGAGTGAGGGTAAGTATGACAGAATTTTCATCAGAAACCATCCTTTTATTCACTTCCTTTCTCTTCTGAATTTAATATAACTTGTATAATAGTCACCTTCATCATTTATTTCCTTTCAGGATTTATTTCAATGCAAAGATAGATTGCAAGCACCACAGTGTTAAAAATCCGTTTTGATTTTGCTTTGTCTAAATGTTATCCTGTTATAACAGCATGTTTTCTGCACAGCATCTAACCATCTCACTGTAGGTAAAGCCCAGAATATCATCATCTGATCCACGTTAACACCATTCATATGTGCCAGACGCGTGTGTGTGTGTGTGTGTGTGCAAGGCTCACTTTGAGGTAGCACTGGTAGGTGTTGAAAACGACAGCTTTGTCTGTGTTGAAGATTCTCTTCATCTCCACAGTAAGTCTGCTGATGGCAGGCTGAAAATATGTCTGTTCGGCGTCCACCATCAGCCTGACGCCATTTTCCACAGCATGCTGTTCAGCACATGAAAAGCAGGCAGTGTAACAGTGAGGTAAAAACACATTCATCAGCTGACAAAAAAAAGAACAAAAAAAAGAAGATATTGCCACAGATAGCATCATTTTAATTGATTTTGCACCTGTCAGCATTGTGCACATTTTGTCTGCATTAGATAACAAAATAACAAGTGGCATTTATTTTAAAGAAAGATTGCACATGCACGCTTTGCAAACAAACATTTCATATTCAAAGTAGTTTGATTGATTTAAATGCTAAAACATGTTCATAATTAATGTGATGTAAGTTTGGGGCTGGTAAGATTTCTTATTGTTTTTAAAAGAAGTCTCTTATGCTCACCAAGGCTGCATTTATTGTATCAAAAATACAGTAAATACTGTATATTGTGAAATATTACTGTTTTCTGTTTTAATGTATTTTCTAACCTAATTTATTCAGCATCATTACTCCAGGCTTAAGTGTAACAAGATCCTTCAGGAATCATTCTAATATGCTGATTTGCTGCCCAAGAAACATTTCTTATTATTAAAATCCAATTTATAAACTGTTGTGCTGCTTAATATTTTTGTGGAAAGGCAAAATTTTTCTTCGGGATTCTTATAGAATGTTCTAAAGAACAGCATTTATTTGAAATAGAAATCTTTTGTAACATTATAATGGCTTTGTAAATGTATTAAAACATGTTTGATGTATTTAACTAATCCATGCTGAATAAAATTATTATTTCTTTTTTTTACTGACCCCAGACTTTTGAACGGTAGTGTCAAGCCTACCGGGCGCCACAGCAAAATGGGTGCCAACTGCTCAGGGTGTGTGTGTGTCCACGGTTTGCAGTGTGTGTTCACTAATCACTACTCCTAATATGTGTGCGCACTAATCTGGATGGGTTAAATGCAGAGCACGAATTCTTAGTATGGGTTACCATACTTGGCCTTCACATGTCACTTTCACTTTTTGAACAAAAAGAAAAAAAAATTAAGAAAAAAAAACTGTTTTATGAAATCTCAAAACTTTGTTTGATTTGGTACTTCCAGGCTGAAAAACAGGAAGCACTGAGCCTACTGTGAGTCTCACAGCTTGTACTGCTTGTACCAGAGGCCTTTCACAGTGCGACATAAACCCGATACATGTTCCTCACATCAAGTTGACGGGGCAGAACAGCTCTCTAACCTCCACACTCTGCTGAAGGCTTTCTCAAAATCAATCTCGGTTACATTCTTCATCCATGACTGTCTGGTAGACCATGACCTTCTGACACTCCGCATGAATACCACAGGAGAAACATAAGAGGAACAACAGCCAATGAACACACCTTAGCCAACACATCCAGTCGCTGAAGCATCCTTTTCATCTGCCTTTCCTCTTCCTCAGTGAACTTGGACAAAAGAGGCTCCAACTGACCAGTCTGTCATAAATATATAAAAAGAATTCAGAATTTTAAAGGGGTGGTAAAACACGATTTCACTTTTCTAACTTTAGCTAGTGTGTAATGTTGCTGTTTGAGCATAAACAACATCTGCTAAGTTCAAAGGGAGATATTTGCTTTTAAAAAATTCAATTTCTAAGGACTACAGCAAACGACAGGTTTTGGACTACACGAAATTCCTCCGGGTTTGCTGACGTCAGCATATCCCATTATTTACATAAACCCCTCCTCCGAGAATACTTAATAAGCGAGGCGAGGCCATTTTATATTGAGATGAGTTGTTGCAATGCCGTCGAAACGCTGCTGTTATTTTCATCTGGATTGCAGGTCCACTTTGTTCAGCCTTATAGGGACGAGGGAGTTAGAGATCAATGGTTAAAATTTATTTTTAACTCGGTCCCTCATAATTATGACCCAAAACTCACTCTATGTGCTGAACATTTTACGGAGGAAAGCTTCCACAATCTTTGCGAGTTCAATGCAGGATTCGCACATCGGCTTGTCCTGAAAGATGGAGCAGCTCCAACTTTAAAAACAGAAGCTGTTGTTTACGGGCCACAACCTGTAAGTATGATTTATTTTTCATCAATGTGTTTTTCTGTAATAGTTTGTATTGTTAATTGTACGTTGTAGCAAGGAAGTAAACGAATGACAACGATGTTTGGCTCTGCTGGTTTGTAAAATGCTCATTTGTAACTTAACGTTATCCGACAAACACCTAACGGTACAAACTTTTTTTTAATCTAAACAGCGAACTTGGAATTAGTGTAAATTATTCTTTGATTAGAGCTTTTATGTATATCTACATGCTTGTTTATCTACAGGCATGCTAAACATGGTTCTGTGTTTGATTTGGCTACTGTAATAGAACTAAATAAAACTGCCGATGTTTAGTGTTCGTTTTAGGTTAATAGTTCTGGCGATAGATATTTGTCTAACAATCGTTCTAAAAATACAAAAGTAACGGCGCCATACAGTCAGAAACGATCACTATAGATCCGCAGTTTTTACTAAAAAAAATCCCTTTGAGGACTGTAGTATAATTTGTTAGAACGATTATATGAAATTCTTGTTTATGAAGCTAATTTTTTTGTAATTCTATAATAATTAGTTCAATTAAATAACAGCGTACGTAAAAAGTAATGAGAGAACAACAAAAAACAAACCTTTCTGAAACGTTGTTTAACAGCCGTTCTTGAACAGGTTCTGCTCGATCATCTTCACAAACATCCTCTGGGTCCGACTGAAGCCATTGTTTATAATACACCAAAGCACAAACTACCGGTAAAGGTAAGGGGCGTGACGTTTCCGGAAAACGTGCACTAGACGGTTAGCGAATCACAACACACTGAGCCAGCTAACCAATCTGAGCCCATGGCGTAGTTTTGAGGGACTGGCTTCATAGAACACGGAAACCATCAGACCGTTTTTACAAGGAGGGACAGAGCAGTGTAGAATAAAGGTATAATATATGAAAAATAATGCAATTTTTAAAAAACGAAGCATGAAAATGTTACAGTGCACCCCACAAACACAATCAAGCCTTTGAAAAAATGCGTTTTACCACCCCTTTAAGGGTGTTTTTTTTCCCAGAACAGATGGTTTCAAATTATCGGACAGAAATCTTTAAGGTAAAGGGCATATTTTTCAATCAAAAATATGTTCTCGTATTCTTAGTTTACTTTTCCATTGTTTTTAATTGAGTAAATGGGTTTTTTGCAGCATCTCATGCATGACATGGGATTCTAAAAATGCAGAGCTGAAGTTAAACTTTTAAAAAACGTGTCTCTAGACCTTGCGCTTTTTGCCATTCTACTGGCATGTGTCTCGCATTTTTAACATCAAAAACGTGTTCTGTGTGAACAGGCCCTAACATGTCAACTTGAACAGGAGAGGAACAACCTGTCTAATTTTTGGAAACCTGTCTGGAAACAATATTAGTGGTGCTTGCTAATTGTTATTGCTCATACTTAGCATGTTTACTTTTACAAGTACATTTATTTCACTTCAATTTTAGTTTAATTTCTTTTACATTTTGTTATGTGATTGTCATTTTCATTATTTTTAAAAATATATATTATTAAATAATATTAATATTTTAATTAATATTCTAAAATTTAAAATGTATAATTATTATACATATCATATATAGGTTTAATTTATTTTTATTTCAGTTTTAGTTTATTTCCAGTTAGTAGTTTTAGTGCTTCAACTTAAACATTTCAGTTGGTTGCCAAGACAGAATTTCTATTTTTCGTTTAAAGGCCCCCTGAAATCAAAAGTTTTTCAAAAAAGTTTTTTAGCTTTTAGTATGTCAGCCTTAAAGTTATAAATTAGATGGTGTGTTCTAAAACAATGACAACATTTGCATTTAGGAGATATAAGCATTCAAAACTTACATTCTCTCACTTCCGCTAAAATGGATCGTGGATTATTATGACATCACCGCGGACTTCAGTTTCTCATCACATTTTCTGTCCAATTAAATGCTCTCTAGAATCTAACGTATCATCAGCACTCGGATTTGCTTCCATGGTGCTGTCAAGTACAACTTGCAGTCTAAACTAAACGCTATTTGCTATTTGAAAATGGGGAGGAGCCATTCAATATGTCCCGCCTTAGCTTCCTGTTTCAGTGGAAATTATGTCAACCCATCATACAAAGCTGTGCATTCCAAGGCACTTCAGATGGCCTTTATTAGGTTTTTTTCTAATATTTATATTTCATTGTATTTTAGCTTTATTTCAATTGACAACTTTATTTATAGTTTTAGTTGACGCTAATAACACTGATATAAAACCAAATGATAACTCAACTCAAATCATTCATTAGCAACCACATAGAAAAACACCAGTAACATTTTGGTCCGGAACTTTTAAAAAAGTATAATTTTTATATTGATACATTCACCTTTACATTATGCAACATACAAATGAAGACTATCTTCTGCGCTTATGATGGAAGCCTCTTGTTTCTTTTGCAGGCAAAATTCCATACAGGTCTTCGTAATCAAATTATCTGGGAATAACTCTGCGAAGGGGCTTTTGCAGTGTTTATAGAACCAATTAGACCATGAGAAATCCATAACCCTCTTCATCTATGCTGTGGTTGAGGTATCTGTTTCTTGCTGTTTGCCTACCTGCAGGTTTGGGACAACTAGTAGATTGGATATCTTTGTTCTCTCATCAATCAGACTGTTCCAGTCCAGCATGTCCACCATGCTTCGGGAAACAAATACAATATAGCATTTATATTTAAGCAGATGATGTTTTGAACATCTAATGACTTGCATGCATCATTACAGAACTGGTCGATTCAGTGGAGCAAATTGCTCTTATATGAGGTACAAAGGGTTGACTCAAGGGGGTCAAGCAGGGCAGTGTAATGGAGCACCCGTGGAATAGTCCTTGAGTAGCTCTCCTCAGTTCATAAGATAACTTCATTGTCTGCCATTGATTGAGAAGATTTACAAGTCTGAGTGTTAGAACAAATACGGGAAACTGGTGTTTCTCACCCTGATGAGTGCAGTCGTCCATCAGAGAAGCAGCTCTGAATGTTGCCCTGAGCTCCCAGCCTGGCTAGACATGTCTGCAAAGAAAACACACTTTTCATTCATCACACCCAAAAGGACTGTGATTAAAGGAAAAAAATCACCCGAAATGAACCCATCGAGGGTTTAGAGTTCTATGGAACACAAAATTATACATTTTGAAGAATATTACAGTTTAAAAGGCCTAACTATAACGATAACTATTATAGCGTTCACACTAGGGGTTGCACAGACTAGTTGACTTTAATGCCCTGCCATGATGCTTTAACCTTGACATCGACTAGTCGCTGAACATTGCCTATACAGGGCGCAACAGGATAAGAAAACTTTTACGTTTTGTTTCCAAAAGTTCAAATGACAAATAAATGCGCACTCCAAAAGATCTTTTTTTGATAATGCCATATGGATACTCAATATTGATTGGGTGAATGCAAATGCAAGCACTTTCTAAACGAATGTGCTGCTGCATTGTAAAGCACACGCATACAGACAGTGGCACATCACGTGCAGACATTGAGGAACATTCAAGACCCCCACAGACCAGGTGTGAACGGGCCTTTACTCTCCAAAAAGTACAAAAAAGGGCACCATTACATATGACATTCCAAGTAAAATGACAGCTTTGCAATATTTTCTAAAAAACTAGCTCTCACATATTATATGCAAATCTGCACATCTTGGAGGATTTTGAGCCAATGACAACTTATATGTCAGCGCTTTCAGCAAACAAAGCTAATATATGGAAAATTTTAAGGGGCTTTTATGGTGCTTTTTTAGTTTTATGTATGCAAAACAAAAGGTGGAACTTCTTTTGAAAGAATTTCTCCTTTTGTGTTCCACAGAAGAAGCTGATGACAGAATTGTTTCTATTATTGGTGCAGTAATATAATGCACATTAATATGTATTTGCATATTATGCAATATGATGAATGAAAAAGTTCAAATATGCTTATGTTTTTAATGACATATTGGTGATTATGTGGTAGTTTAGTGGTAAAAAATCTGGGCTATAAAGTTCAAACCTCACATGTCAATTCATGTAGTATCACAATTGTTCCCTTGAGCAAAGTGGAAATGATCTTGTAGAAATGTCCCATGTAAGTTGCTTTAGAAACAAGTGTCTGCTAAAAGACTACTTAATTATTTATTGTCATGTTAATTACATTGTGCCATTAAAATGAATGCAGCTCTTACAGTCTAGTCATTGCAATACAGACTCCAGTTGCTTGCTGTATGCCAGATTTGTTGCAGATGCCTTACAGTTCTTTTGCAGTATTAAACACGCTTGAGTGTCGGTTGATCTGTGCGTTTGGCCGCGGTTTGAACCCAAAGCATACCTGCAATTGCTCTAGATCCAGTTTCTGCTCCAGCACCTTAATGCCGTCTTTCCCCTGCTTGGCAGCCAGGAAACTGAAAAAACGTCTCCACTTCACCAGCACCTCGGAGAACTGGAGCTACAGACGCCCGAGGAAAGGATAAAGAGCCCGTTTAGTTCACCAAGGTGACGGATTTTAACCCGTGTTTTCTGATGAATGAACCCTGCCTGAACCTCAGTCTTACCAGGAATTGTGGGCGCCCCAGGGCAGTCATCTTAATAGCCGAGAAACCATCTTCAGAACTTCCACCTGAGCAGACAGGCGTTTTTCTTTTAGAGTTATTTTAGAGGTAACTGCAGCAATGAAAGTGAAACTGCCTTTTTAAGAGCAATTTTCCAGGAACACTGAATGAATTCTATAAAGTTATGAATAGTGTTGCCGGTGCATTTCAATGGGTGTTTCTCCAATACTTCTGGCATAATGGAAAACAATTACAAATGCTTTCAAAAGTTGGTCAGCTCCATGCTTTTTTTGGCGCTCTTAAAAATATGCTGAAAATACAACAATCAATAAAATGCACAAAAAAAAGATTTAAAGAAATAACAGGATAGAAGTTTGCACCACTTTCCATGAATAGAGAACATTTTGATGTCCCTTTACTTTTTCAGTCGTGAAAACCGAAAAGAGGCTTGAAGGAGGCCTGAAAACATTGTTACAGAAGAATCTACTTGTTTCAAGACAGTTTACTTGAGAGTAGAAGTGTTTTCAAATCTTGCTATGTGTGAAAATGCACACACTCTGTACGTTTGAAAAAGTATGTTTTCAAAAATGGACATAACTGGTTTAAAGTTTACGTTTTCGGTATGGGTGTGTGTGTGATTTATGTTGTAGAACAAAACGTCAAAGTATCAAGTTTACCGCCGGCTTCAATTTATGAGTAAATTGAAAACCCCATAGAAAATCTCAGTGGAACCACGGGCCGTTGTTTTGACGTCATTCTCAAACCTGGCCTTTCTTAAAAAAAAGGGGGGGGCTGGGGGGATGGTGTCTATCGAGAGCAACGTTTTTTAAAAGTTGGATTTTCTGATGTTATCAAGGGCTTTTTAGCTAGAAAAACAAGGAAATAAAGTGTCTAAAGTTGTCATTTAAAATAATTCCCACATGAGCACATATTCAAATGATAAATAAAATTGACTTCATTTTTATGTTTTAGGCCCTTCTTAGTACCTATTTGTGCAAAGTGTCCTACTTTGTGTGTTTTGGTCACTGCAATTGTAGATTCTCACATTTGTTTTGCTTGTAAACTGAGACCAATTCGTTAATTACAAATCAGCTTTTACAGAATGGTCTGTTACCTGAGGCTTTGATGCATTTCAGGAAAGTCTCCATGTGCTGGTCGCATTTCTCCTCATCGGCATAGAAATACGTACGAGCGCTCGTCACGCCTTCACGGCGATCGCCGAACTTACGATGGGCTGTGAACTTCTTCTCCCGATGGTCAGCTCCTGAATGTCGAAAAGAGACATTTTGCTTTAATATTACAAAAGAATTGAAATGTCAAAAAGGTGCAGATACTCACCAGGGCTTTCTTTCTCTGATGTAGACATGCAAGATCTATCAAAAAAGAGAGAGAAATTGACATTTTTAATAAAACAGGGGACTAATGAAACCAACTACTTGTTCTTTAGGTCTTTTTAGAGACATTTAGCCAACAAAATGAAGAAACAGCAGTTTCTGTAGAGAAGAATCAATAAAAACTGCACAGGCTGCTATGAAGTCACTTTACTGTGGTGCACTTCTGCTATTTGTTTCCCTACTATATTTCAGGGTCAGCACTTAGAGTCACACACTGACTACCGCCTGATGTCTATGCTTATACCCATGCATCTCAACTCTCTGCTGTACTACACTGACGCTCAGGCCGAGCTTTCAAACCAACTCAAAGGTTAGACAGCCACATGGGGCAGTGATTTGTTTAGATTGAGTTCCTGTGATCTCCAGGTCCTTCGAACGGTCTCTGCACTTCCCCATCCACCCACACCGCCGCGTTTACTCTGCATGAGGCTCAGTGGAGACAATGTTTTGACGTCTGTAATGTTCCAACAGGAAGGAATGTTGAGATGTTGATGGGGTCATTAGCGGACAGACTCAAGCCCTTCCAGGCTTAAAGTGCTCTTCTAAACAAAACAGAGTTATACAGGGAACATATGACAAAGATAGGTTTTGACCAGGATCTTACTCATTTTAAAATGTACCAGAGAGAGTGAGATCATTACTGGCAACTGTATTACTGTCAACATGCAGTAACTGATTATGAATGCAAAAGAAAATAAATGTATGTTCAATGTGAAACCTCAAAATCACAAGATAAAAAATGCATAAAAAAATGTGAATACGTAATGTATTGAATTGATAGTATTTGCTGTAATTAAATCAAATTATGTATGTATTATTAATTATTAGGATTGAATTCAATTAATAATGATCATGATTATTTATCATAATAATGATTAATAACTTTTATGAGAGGGATGGATGGATGGATGATCATTATAATTATTGAATAAATTAAGTTTATATTTTCAAAAAATATTTACAATATGCTCTCACACATACATATATATGTGTGTGAATAACGTATAACGCCAATATGAACTGTGTAATTAGAAAGAAAAAAAAATCATTTTGAAAGTAATACATTTAATATATTTATTTTTTCAAGCAAAGAGGTTGTGTGGAATTGTCTTGGGCCGACATCAACTGAATGCTACATAGCAGAAAATTACTAAATCAATACAAGCAAGTCAATTACAGTTGACCAATGGTTGTTATTATAATAATGGCAGTCTGCACCAAACCAAGACATACCAATAACAGCTTATTCCTTGAAATGATACAAGGCAGGAATGGCATCTGAAAACTCATGGAATGATCAGCCAGGGTTCCTGCATATTAGATGGCAACCTACTCAAATGCCACATCCTCCAGCATTCTCCCTCTATCACACCCTTGATAATGCAGAAAAGCCAAGCTGAGCACTCTATTCTGTATAACAGCATTACAGGATCCATTGGGGTGGATGTTAATGCAATATTGATAGGGGCAGAGGCTCTAAAACACACATCACGAACATAAATTAGCTGTTATTAGCCAGTGACCAGCCAGGGTCCTCTGTGGTTGTAAAGAGCATTTCCAATAAACGCTCCATTTCAGCACATTTCTTCAGTGAGGTGAGTGATCGTGTGGATTTAGCGTCCCTCACAGGCTATGAGGAGAACTGCACTTCTCTCTGCAGCGTAATCTGAGGAGGGACGCCTATAAAATTACTCAGACCTCTGACAGCGGCTTTCAGAAATGAAAGCAGTGATGGGGAGGAGAAGTCCATTTATTGGATCTCACTCTGTATCACTGGCTTTTCTTCACAATCCAAATGGCATATCATCTATATCTCCGTCTCTCTCTTCCTTTCAGTTCTCAGGCAATACAATTTCATTTATATTTCCAGTAGGAGACCCTCGGGTATGGCACTGACACTCTGTCATTTAAAAAAAGGTCAATGACAAGAACAAATGAAGACATTTTTTGATCAAATGTCAAAACGTTGACACAGCTGTTGAAATGTAGGTGATACTAATGGTTAAGGACCTGGGCTGGTAATAGAAAGGTCACAGGTTCAGTTCCAGTTTGGAATGAATGACAAAGAGTTACCCTGCAGAATTATTAAGAACAAACCTCCAAGTAGAGATATGGACAATAGACTGCATTTCTAACCACATTACACATGCTATTAGTGTACGACAAATTGTATAAATTGAAAACTGTCTGCTGTTTTGTCAAATAATGTGTGTAAATGTCCCAGTAACTAACAAACAGGAAATAAAGGATATAAATGACATTTGAGAGCATAGTTTTTAAAAATTTGCATATGTACTGTGTGGTTGCTAGGGCATTACTATAGATGGATGCTTTATAGATTTATCTTATTATTGCTCACTTATGCCATCAAGTTGTTGTATAAACGCAATATCACGTGAGTCGTGCGATATGGCTGTATATCAGCAGACTGTGATTACCTACGGCCGAAATAAAATAAAATGCTGCATAATCTTCATAGTATGAATAAAATATAAATGTATCCTTATTAAAACTACAAAAGTTATTGAAGTAAAGTTATTTTATTTTTTGTTTGATTAACATTAAATGACAGACAACAGCAATAATTAGGTTTACACCCAGCTGTTAAACGGAAAGTTCACCCAAAAATGAAAAGTCTTTAATTAATTACTCACCCTTGTGTCGTTCATCTTCAAAACACAAATGAAGATCTATTTGGTGAAATCTGAGAGCTTAACATCAAGCTTATCTCTAACGATAGACATTTTATAGGCCGTCGGCACAATATAGTGTCATACCACCCAGCCATAACTGAGACTGAAATTATTACTATTAAACACATTTTTGTTCATTTAAATAAAGTTGAATAAAAAAGCAAATATAAATATTAGATGAAAAATTGTACAAAAACGTGAAAAGTTGACCAACTAGCTGAAATATCTCACAGAGGAAAATTATAAGTCTGATTACTTCTCAAGAAGCAGAATTATTTGCAATATCAGGTTAAACTCCAAAGTTTAATACACAAGTCAGAAGTAGTATGCAAATTATACAAGTTTGTTCCAAATCCTAAGTGACTCATTTGGGTCACTCTTCATATCTCTCTGTGTTTTGTCAAATAACATCAAGTCCAGGAATATCTTTTGACTTGTTTTAGGGTTTCTCTTTGAATTTTCTTTTTGTTCAAGCCTTAATTAGGAGTTTCAGGCACCGCATTCCCCCAATAATTCACTTCCTGGACAGGGATTTGTTCAAAGCCCTAACCCTAAGTATGTGCAACAGAAATAATGATGCTTGTCTTGTCTTGTCTTAGAGAAGCAGGTCTGAAGCATAAATAAACCTATTGTCTCAATACAGTATAAACTACTAAAACTTGTTCTCTTATAGAAATAGAGAGCAGCTTTTGTTTGTATGTGTATCAAGAGACCAAATTCCTAAACAGTGAGCGTGTTGATATCCTGAATATAAGCCACAATGGGCCTCGACCAAAACATCCAATGGGATCTCGGCACTTTGTTTACATCTGTGACAGCAGATCAAATCTCAGGCTATTTCTGTGAGCTCTCCGCATGAGCACAAATCACAGCACGGCCATTAACCTCTAGGCCCTCTACCGAAAAGTAGTTAGTTTGATGCAAAGCTGATCTTAAAGACCAATTCAGACCAATAGATTTTGGATGCACACTTCCATGCAAATTAGGAGGGCCAAGAAGGGAGAAAGTTTTCAAAACACTTAAGTATTCACTAAACTAGCAGGTTGATATTAGGAGAGCAACAATTCTTAATGAGCTGATTTAAATTAAGCACTTTAGCTCTCTATGGAGCAAAATAATTGCATTCATTTATATTCTGTTCTTATTCTGGTGTGATCTATATCACTGGTTTATTTATCTGGCCCTTAATTGGTCAGGTCTGGATCATGAATTCTGTGAATAAATGCTTGCAGACCAGTTAAAATGTTCTGCTGAACATCTTGAGTAACAGTCTCCTTATCTAGACGATAGGCACTGTATTTTTTTAAATGGCTCACAAATCTTTCCAGTCACCTTACCTACGATCGATGGAAGTAGCTTAAACATGGGAGTTTGCGGATGTAGGGACCAGAACTACAAGAGACCACTTACTCCATCTCTTTCCTCTCAGCTTCTTCCTGTGAGAGATCCTCTTCTACACTATAATCCAGCACAGCTCCCACTCCATACGCTTGGTTCTTCTGCACTACAGGCCTGATGGACTGATGGTCCTCGCCTGCCACAAACTGACCGTAGAACGTCATCTTCATAAACTGCTCAAACATCTTCTGTCCAAACAACTTTCTGCTGAGATCTATTATCTGTAGGAGACAGAAATAAAATTGTCAAAGCATGCACATGTTGTAGTAAGATCTGATTTAATTTTTAGCAATATTTAAAGGGATAGTTCAGCCAGGAATTAAAATTCTGTCATCGTTTACATACCCTCAGGTTGTTCTTTGTTCTGCTGAACACAAAAAAAATATATATTTTAAAGAATGTTGGTAGCCAGAAAGTTGACGGTAGCCATTGACTTTTAAAGTATTTTTCCTACTATGGAAGTCAATGGGATACATCAACTGTTTGATTACCAACTTTCTTTAAAATATCTTTTTTTTGTGTTCAGCAGAAGAAAGAAACTCATAGGTTTGAAACAACGTGAGGGTAACACCCAACATTTTCATTTTTGGGTGAATTATCCCTTTAAGTGGTGTCCTTACAGTTTGGGGCCACTAATAATGCCGCAAATACTAGTGAATTGACTAGCGCAAACCATAGTAAATCACCTTGCATGATTCATTTAAATACTCCCCTCCCATACATGTTGCGTCTGAAAAGAAAACTCTTACAAAAGCAAATGCAACACGGTCAGCTGCAAAAATAACCATGTCCGCACCTTTTCAGTGCTAGTTTTTCACTGCGTGTCTTTAGTAAATCCTGAACTCCAAAAGAGGGTATTTGCAGGCGCAAGCTGTTAGTAAATCTGGCCTTTAATATGTTAACACCAAGGTTTTTAACCAGGGTTCTGTAAACAAAATAAATAACTATTTTCTATCTAAATATATTTCAAAATCTATTTCAAACCTGATTTTTCAGCATCATTACTCCAGTGAAACATGATCCTTCAGAAATCATTCTAATATGATGATTTGCTGTTCAAGAAACATTGCTTATTATTATCAACATTATACCTACATTAGCTTACTATATAAATTGTTAGATAGTGTTTTAAATTAAAGTTATCATTACAAAGATTTTTTTTTATCTGAAACTTCTTATGGTCCCTTGTGTCTGTAAAGGATGAAACCCTGTGTAAACACACGTTCAGTGTGTGTTTCCACCTCCAAGTTGCCTAAAGGACTTGAAAAGGACTTAAAAAGACTTGCATATGTCTCTGAGGTTCATTCTATCCTTGCCAGTTGACTCTAGTAACTATACACACTAACCACATGACTTCATCCCTGGCAAGGTGCCATTCCTGTCAATTATCCAGGACAATGACACAAGAGTAATTCCATAGAGAATTTCTCCAATACAGGAATTCATGGAAGTCTGTCATATGCACTACATGAAATACCAGGATGGTGCTCTTTATGAATGCATTCTATAAGCATTAAATACATTACATACCTCTTTATTCCTATCAACCAGGATGTCATAGGTGCATAGTTTGAAAACTACCAAGCTTCTCAGTAACTCAAGAGTGTCTTTGCTCTTGTAGGCTTCTTTGGTGTGTTCAAAGTCAATGGAGATGTTGTTACTGAAGGACACGTGCTCCTCTTGTGTGTTTGTTTTGGTTGAATGTAACGCTTGCAAACTCCGTTGATAACCATGATGAGTGGAGATCACAAAACTCCTGTCACGAGTCGCGAGCGCAAAAGCTGGAAGACTTTTGCGAAGAGACATCAGTACCGACTTCTGTACTGACAATGTGCATAAAACAGACATAGATCGCCTGGGTTTTTTTGGAAACCACTCTGTCCTTGAGCACATTGAACGCTACCTGTGTGGGGTCCTGCCCTGTATTCAAATCTAGGCTGACTGATTGGTACAAATCCAGTGACGTTCTTGTTTACTGATGTAACCCAGGCGTGGAATGCCATAAAAGGAATGCTGTTGCATAAACGTTCCGTAAAAGAAACATCCCAGTTTTATAATCCTGAGGTGTAACGGTTTATTCAATCTTGCTTTTTGTCGTTAGTTTTGATCTTGCTGTTTTGCTTGTTGACGTACGTGACGTGACATTTGTTGTGCACGTTCCATGAAGTTAACAGCGGGGGGAGCCGTTGCATTGTTGAAGTATTTCACTTTTACAAGATTGAGGATTTAGCTCATCTGACCAAACTTCTGGAGACATCCAAAAATGATTCATAAAAAAACAACGATTTTTAATTTATTTATTCAAAATAGTTATTGATGTATTTATTTATGAGAGAGAGAGAGAGAGAGAGAGAGAGAGAGAGAGAGAGAGAGAGAGAGAGAGAGAGATGTAAGATCTATTTTAAACATTCACAATGTTAGACATGTTTATTCATTTATTTAGATGGATTTTATTTATTTATTTACTATATTACACATAACATGGTCTACACATGTTGTTGTTGTTTTTATTGGGAGGGGGGGTGGCTGTTTTTTATATAATATGTTGATGCTTTGGCAACATTGTGATACACAGTAATGCCAATAAAGCACATTTAAAAATTGAAAAATTTGAGAGAGAGAGAGAGAGAGAGAGAGAGAGAGAGAGAGAGAGAGAGAGAGAGAGAGAGAGAGACTTGAATTTTAAAACTCTTTATTTAAACATGTACTAAACCACTAAAATACAATGTATTATACCCATGATATGCTACAGTGCTTATGCAAAACAAATCTTAAAATCATTTTAAAAAAATTAACCACCAGAGTCTGACATCATGATGATGGCATCACCAGTGTTCCAGCATTCCACTCTGATTCTCCATTCTCCACTCCAGAATTTGCAGTGCACTTGTGTTTGTTTCCCCTCAGCAGCCATTCTACAGGTCTTATAGCTATTAGCTTGTCCAACTATAACATTTGCCAAGGTGCACTGTTCTCTCTGTGTGTGAGAGGGATTTGTTTAAATAAAACTATTCGATTTATTGGTTTGGTTGTGTTTACCAGATATAGCCCTATTAAATGTAGGCTATACCCCACTGTAATATCCCTCACTAGTAGGGTAATGAGGCGAGACGGACGGACATGCGCCCGTGCGCGGGCATGTTGACGGAGGTTAGTAATGGGGGCTGGAGCAGGGATGCATGGTTAAGTCCTAAACATATACTAAAGTCACACCCACTCGATGAGAAGCTGCTCCTGGTGGTTTTGGTTAGAATTGGGAAACCGCTGCACGCCAAAGAGAGCAGGCGCACCGAATTCCCAAGTGCCAGAGCCAGAGATAACTAATTTTCTTCTGAAAAGAGAACGGCCGTTTTGAAGTCCCCGTGTCTTTTCCAAAATGGACGCACATATAGTTTTGCAGATTTTTTTTCTTTCCTTGACATGCTTTGAAGCAGCATATCATCTCTGAAAATCTATACTTTGAAAACGACGGCGGGAATCTCAAGGTGTCCGAAGTTTCCAACAATGCAGCAGTTACATCCAGCAGTGTTTGGAGCGCTTAATAAAAGCAGAAGTTCTCCTCAGGAACTGGGGCTGGACGGAGGGAATAACTGTTTGGGTTTATAACTTCTGTGCGCCCTCTCCTCCTCTTTTCTCTCCTCTGCCTCAGCCTTTGGAGTCTGAAAGAGAGTGGATAAACGATTTATGCGGATAAACTTACAAACGCTTGAAGTCGCAGGTTTGGAGACTTCGGAGATACAGAATATCCCTTCAGAACTTCTAGAGTTTGTAAAAGAAAGGAATGCTGAGCAGAAGAGGCGCATGGAGAGATGCTGTTTCCTCTACCATGGATCTAAAGGGCACTTTAGCGGTTTTAGTGCTTTTGCTTCTATGCTTGTGTCCCGTTTTCAGTCAAGAACTCAATCCAAAGGGTAGGAACGTGTGCAAAGTTCCAGGGTAAGTTGGATGAATAACTTTTAGTTTGGAAGGCAATAAACGAAAACATATTCTGCTAGATATTAAGCAAACAAGTAGCCTATAGAAAAATCCTATTTTATTAAGTGCAGAAATGAAACATTATTTCCGTGAACTTCAAGAAAACAGCAATGAAAAGGAAAAAGAAGGCCTACATTAAAAATGATTAAATATTTATATTAATATTTGCTTTAATGTTAAAAATAGGGCCAAGTTGTTTGTCATTTCTGATTGTGTTGTTTTTGTGGTTATAAAACTAATGAATTATAGCCAAATATGAAAGTGCACTTTTTAAAACTGTAATGAAGGTTCTTTTTTTTATGACGTTCCAAATAGCAAATTATTTGAAACTGATGTGTGTCAGTAACCCTGTTTCACATCTGGGTCACTGACACACATGGAGAGATAGAGGGCGACACCAGTAACTCAAGCACTGAAGCATTGAAGTCGTGGCATAGTTTTTAGATACGGCATAAAAGCCTACGTAAAAGAAGAATAATTCAATTAATTGGTATTAAAATACTTCTAAAAGCCCATAAAAATGCATATAAACCAAATCGGGGGAAAAACGTGCATCATTTGATATCAAAGAACTGGTAATAATCTTTCAAGGCCTACTCAGTATTTTAGAGAGTTTGAAACTGCAAGACTTAGAGAATGATCTGTACAGTTCCATAGTTTCTTACCTAAACGCAGATATCATCAAGGGTGTGACATATAGTCACAACATACTATATCCATGACCTACATTTCATTCCAAGTAGAATAGATGTAGAAGCCTAATCACATTGATCAATGTTGATGTCCAAATTAATTATCAAATCACAGAGGCACACATTTACAAATACTGTAAATATCACAGGCAATCAGGTATCAAAACTAGTGATTAATTTGAATGGATAACTGCAATGCCTAAATCTAATGAGCAGGAGTACTGATGTAATACTGATATCAGAAGCATTTCAACATTGAATTTCAAAGTGAGGTAATTGTTTTTGCCTTTTCGAATGCACCATCATTAAGGAGCCCCTAAAGGGACGTTTGCAAAAATAAAAATATACAGACTTTCACATGCTCACGAGAAACTATCGCATGCTCACGAGAAACTTTCGAGTGCACACGAGAAACTATATATGAAGATTGTATTGGTTCTTCAAAATATCTTATTTTGTGTTCAGCAGAATAAAGTAATCCATACAGGTTTGGAACAACTTGAGGGTGAGTAAATGATAACAGAATTTGTAAGTTTAGGTTTTAAAAGCTGCATTCCGTAACTTTTTTGGGTAAAAAAATATCCAAAATAAATTTTTGAGCAAGTACATAACCAGCTAGTGTTCAAAACTATCTGCTTGCCTTAGCTCAATTCAATACGGTAAGCTTGTAATAATGTTTTTAATTCCAGTGGTACTGGTGGATTTCCGCGGGAAATTCGAACATGTCTTTGCGTCATTACGTCACATTTGTACACACAAAGAAGGAGTCTCGACTAGTAGGCTATATTGCGTGTGAGGATGTTGGAGGTGGAGATTTATAGCCTTTTCTCACAGCACTTGATATAAACTTATCAATTTGATGGCGGATCCAGAAAGCTTCAAACGACAATCACCAGTGACAACTGGAGATTCACCCGTTGTAAAATGGAAAAGAGACTGCAACCGGAGAGACTTTTCGCCCATGCGAAAACGAGGATAAATATCTGAAGGGCATTAAATGTAGTCACGCAATTCTGATGTTGTTAACATTAACAATTTGAGAACAAAGTAAAATTTGCATCGTTAGATTTAAAGGGATAGTTCACTCAAAAATGAAAATTCTGTCAGTATTTACTCACCCTCATGTTGTTCCAACCTCGTAAGACCTTCGTTCATCTTCGGAACACAAATTAAGATATTTTTGATTAAATCTGAGAGCTGGATCACTCCTCCATAGGCTTCTAAGGGATTGAAACTTGCCAGCCCCGAAAAGTTATTAAAGACATTGTTAAAATAGTCCAAGTGACTATAGTGGCTCAATCTTAAGTTTATCAAGCGACGAGAATACTTTTTGTTCGCAAAAACAAACAAAAATAACGACTTTATTTCAACTATTCATTTCCTTCTCTGTGGGCCTCTAGTCAGTTCACTAGTATAATAGCGTAAGCTTCACTAGTGAGCCTACGTGTGACGTAGCTCTACGCAATCACACTACGTGAGCTGACTAGAGGCCCACAAAGAAGGAAATGAATAGTTGAAATAAAGTCGTTATTTTTGTTTGTTTTTGCGAACAAAAAGTATTGTCGTTGCTTGATAAACTTAAGATTTTAAGCACGATTTTATCCCTTTAATCAGCACGATTTACTGCAATGCTTTTTTCCCCTTAGTTGGTCAGAACAAAAGTGGATGTTACTTACTTGTTAAGATTACATTTTCCGATGAAAATTCTTATGTTGGTCATACTTCCAAAAAGTAGAATCTGTGATTCTGAATGACAGTATCCACACCAGCGCGGCGACTGACAGCCGCACATTCTCCTCAAAACATTGGATTCATCCGCGCTGTGCTGTGCCGAGGCACAACCACGTTAAGTTGATAATTCCGCGAATAACTGCAATTGCAGATTTCGAACAGAGATGGCGACAAAGAGGAAAAACTACGGACTGCAGCTTTAAGTTTCTTAAAAAAACAACAACAACAAAAAAACACACATTAACTGACCCAAAACTTTTGAATGGTAGTGGATGCCAAATAGAAAAAAAATCACAAAAAATTTATTGATCATGGTGAACATGCAGATCATCTCAAAATGCTTTTGCAAAAGTATCGTTAGCCAACTATGGGTACAATTCTTGTTGTTATCAGCATATAGTTCAATGTGTCTGTGTTTCCCGAAATCATATAGTTCTACTGAACATTCACAAACAGCATCGCAAAGTTGTGTGGTTGGAACGACATGTCTCCACCTGTGGTTAGAAGCAGTTTCTTGTTTGCATGGACATGTGCAAAATTAGCAAGTTGACATTCAGTACAATCTACTGTATAGCTTTCATTTAGAATATATACAAATTTCATTAATTTTGTTTGTCATTAATTAAGTTTGTCAAGAGATTTACAGCACTGTTTTTAAAGAGTGCACATGTGAGTGCGTGCTCTACTATGTAAGAACGAGTTTGTGATTTAATCTGGAAATAAAGCAAAAAAAAAAAAACGGAGAAAAAGGAGAATTAGTCCTCAGATGGCATGTCCCCAATTTATAACCAAAAAATTCTAGAATTAATTTGATCACAAACGGATTCATTAAACAAAGTTATTACTCCACCACCTGTGTGACATCATAAACCAACATGGTTGACCGTCAAATTTGCGACAATACGTAATGAAGCAGTTATGTTGTTGTACAGGAAAAATTACTTCATGAGGGGCATTATTTTAATTCAAAACATGTTGCAAAAAAGTTAATTTAGATGTATGAATATAGTTTATCTCAAAATCATGTTGCATTTAAGCTCAGCAGGCATTTTAGGGGAATTCTACTAGCAGTGTTAAGCGATGAATGGTTTACGCGGTTGTTTAAAAGTGTGTTTACTTTGCGATTACTGGCTCCACATGGCTATCACTGTACTTTAGATCAAAATGGAAACCACCAGATTCAATCTAATGTGTATTCTCACAAACAGAGATTCTCACCAACCACAGACATTGACAGGAAGTTCACGTTCTTTTAACAAAATTGCTCAAAATTTCCACACAGGACTTTATTGTTGCTGAGTCAAGTTTGGCCCCCTAGCTGTTGACTGATGCTCAATTTCCATTTGTTTAAGCTTTCATCCGCGGCGCTAGCTTCACGTTCTAGCTGTGGTGTGTATGTCGGGTTTGACACAGTGCAGAGAAGTCAGGGCTGTGGTGTAGATCATGTCTGGGTAAGACACGCACACATAGGCTAAACAAACTCTGAATGAATGCAGAGAGCGGCCCCCACGCTTCAGAGGAAGCCAAAGTGTGGACAAGGCCTCACAGAGGTCACATGTGGTGGAATATGAGGGGCGGCGTATGTCTTATATCTAACAGGCACTTAGAGAGTATTCAGTTTTAACGGGAAGCCACTTGAAGTAGAGATAGCAGGGATAATTTGAAACGTTTACCATTCACTACCAATCAAAAGTTTGGAGTTGGTAAGATTTTATTATGTTTTTGAAGTCTCGGTTCACCAAGGCTGGATTTATTTGGTCAAAAATACAGAAAATCAATAATAACATTGTGTTCTGTTTTCTATCAGACAGTCTTCAGTGTCACGTGATCCTTCAGAAATCAGTCTAATATGCCGATTTGCTGCTCAAGAAACCCAATTTCTTATTACTATAAATGTTGAAAACAGTTGTAATACAGTTAATATTGTTCTGGAAACCATAATGCATAATCCATAATGCAAGTTAATCTCTACAAAATAGAAACCTTTTGTGACATTTTATATGTATTTACTGTCACTTTTGACCAATTTAATGCTTCGTTGCTGAATAAAAGTAGTGATTTCTTTAAAAAAAAATGTTTTACTGACCCCACATTTTTGAATGGTAGTTTATTAGTCTACAACCACATTGAAACCTTTAGACACATTGTGCTGTGGTGCTCATATGGGAGACACAGGTTTGAATCAGGTCCTCATTGTGTCCCAAATCCATTCCTCCCTCTTCCTCCCATCATTTTCTGTCAAAAGAAAGGCATGCAACAATAAGTTTCTGCAGCAGGCCTGTTGTGTGATGCTTTGAATAAAACATCCACCGCAGACACATGCAAAATTCCACCGGGATCATATGTGTTGGATTAAAAGAGTAATTCACCCCCAAAAATAAAAATTCTGTCATTATTTACTCACTAATGTCATTCCAAACCCATATGACTTACTTTCTTCTGTGGAACACAAAGGAGATGTTATGACTCACACATTCATATTTGCATTCGTCTGAAGCAGTATGATAGCTTCATGTGAGGAATTAACCAAATTTAAATCATTATTCACTGAAAATTGATATTTAAAACAGATGCATACAAAGAACTGCAAATGACATACGAGAGCTACAAATTCAGGGATTTTCAGTGAAACAAATTTCAATTCAGTTCCACACAAAAAGCTATATTGTGGTTTCAGAAGAATGTGTTTAAATAAGTTCAACTGAATATTCCGACAAGCATTTTCAAAGCTTGTTCATACTGGAGTCCAACCTGTTTATTAGACTGACTTACTGGCCTAATGCAGGACATTTGCACTACTAATCACATCAGGCTGTGGCCTTATTTAGGATCCATCCACTCACTGTTTTTCCACATCTGACGATGCAATGAAGTTATCGCTTCAAACGGGATGTCTGTTTCGCATGACTCCTGTCGGTGAGAGGGTGGAGAATGGAATGAATGCTTACGCCTGTGTTTGTGCGGGTGGATGCGGGTTCACTATCTGAAACATCTGCGCTTGTGAAGCTCAGAAGAAGCTACAGATGGCACCCAGACATTTGCAATATTCCACATGCTTAAACCTCTCACGGACAGTTGAAACTTTGGTCAGGGCATTTGCTAAATATGCTGACTCGAACGTTTAACGATCAGCTGTTCTTCGAGATGTCAGCTAAATGTTGTATAGATTGAATATTCAAGCCGAAGCACTTTATCTTGATTTATCTTGATCATTTCATCATGATTTGTCATCTTATCATTAGGTCATCAGAGATTACGTGTTGCAGCGGATGGGCGCAGCAAGGAGAAGAGTGTTTAACACGTAAGTGTCACTTTCCTGTATGTTAGATCACTTCCTGAGTGTCACATCACTTGATTTATATCTTGACCATGTCCTTGTCCCCTCAGCTCTCTGTGAAGGCAACTTCACTTGTAATGAGAACGAGGTGTGTGTCCGACCGAACGAATGCCGCTGTCGCCATGGATATTTTGGGGCAAGTTGTGACACAAGTGAGTTGCTTTTTGTCTTTTTCAGATTAAAGTAACTGATTTTAATAATTCAAAACGTATGCCCTTTAATTAGCCCTAAAGCACTCCTAAAAACAGATAAAATAAACTTTTAACAGATATATACCAAGTTCTGTCATGAAACTCTAGATTGCGCAGGCTGATAAGGTCCTTAACGCAAATGCCGACAATTACATTTTTAACTACACCGCTCAAGCTGATTGGTTCCTGTTGCATCTGCAGCCAATGAGCTTGCTGCTCAACATTTAAATAGTCAGTCAGTGTTTGCTGTAGCAGTTTGCACAGCACTTTCTTCTTGCAGCCAATCACAATCAAAGTTATATTAAACAATATCCTGGCTCTTCCCAGCTTTGTAATGGCATTGAAAAGAGCCAGAGTTAATGAAGCTCCAAGAGTGCATCCATCCATACATCCATCCATCTATTGATCATAAAACGAATCCGTAGGACTCCAGTGGTTTAATAAATGCGTTCGGAAGTTAAGCAATGGGTTTTTGTAAGAAAAATAGCCTATCCATATTTAAAACTTTAAAAACTATAATCACTGGCTTCCGTCAATGGCTGTATGCACGTTCACAAGACAGTTACGTGGTTTTCGCGAGGGGTGTCTGGTCTCACCTAAGCTTTCACTGTGCCTACATCATACGTCGGGTCAGAGGTCAACCTTCCGCCGAAACTCGACTCTCTAGTGAATGCGCGTACGGCCGTTTGCCGGAAGCCCATGATTATAGTTTATAAAGTTTTAAATATGGATATCGTGGGAAGAGCCAGGATATTATTTAATATAACTCTGATTGTGTTTGGCTGAAAGAAGAAAGTCATAAACACCTGGCTTGAGGGTAAGTAAATTATAGGATAATTTTTATTTTTGGGCGGTGAACTATTCCTTTAAATTTGTGTCATGCTGTTAAATGTCCCCTTCTGATTAGCAAAAGCAAAAAGAATATCATCAAGTCAAATCCTTCAATATGTCCCACTCCAAATTCAGCAAATGCTTCAATATAACAAAGAAAATTGTCTAAAAAATTTAAAGTGCTGCTAGTTTAAAAAAATATATTCATCAGACTTAAAGACAACATGACATAATAATTGAACTTACTTTCTTTTAATATGTCCATTATTGTAAAGAATAAATCTCATAATCGTTTATAATTATATAGTTCCTTCCCCTCTTAAATGACTTTTCATTCCTAAAGATATAACCAAGGCCAATTACTGTACCTATATATTCACAATGCCTTTCAAAAGTGTGAGATCATCAAGTTTTTTTTTTTTTTTTAAAGAAATCAATACTTTATTCAGCAAGGATGCATTAAACTGATCAAAAATTAAAGTAAAGACATTTATAATTAATTTAGATTTCAAATAAATGCTGCTCTTTTGCATTTTCTATTCATCAAAGAATTCTGAAAAAAAATTATCACTATTTCCTGAAAAATATTAATCAGCACAACAGTTTTTAACATAGATAATAATCATAATAATGTTAATAATATATATAAATATAATTTTAATTATGAATATAATTATTAATCATAATAATTTATCAATAAAGTTTATAAAGTTATAAAGTTTAGTTATAAAACATTTTTACTGAGCAGCAAATTAGCATATTAGAATGATTTCTGAAGAATCATGTGACTGAAGAAATGAATACTTTTACTGTTACGTTGAAGACTTTTGTTTTGTAAATTATTTTCTTTTGAGCTTTCAATTCATCAAAAGATCCTAAAATAATGATCAGTTAAAAAATAATAATTAAGCAGCACCACTGTTTTCATTGATAATAATAATAAATGTTTCTTGAGCAGCAAATTAGAATGATTTCTGAAGGATCATATGACACTGAAGACTGGAATAATGATGCTGAAAATTCAGCTTTTTCATCACATGAATAACTTAAATTTTAAAATATATTCAAATAGAAATCAGTTCAGATCAAATTAATGCAGTCTTGGTGAGCATAAGATATTACTTTCTAAAATATTGTAAAAAAAAGCCCCCAAACTTTTGAACGGTACTCTTTATATATCACATTAATATTAAGAAATTGTATTTACAAAATATACATTCTATGCACTAGTGAAAGGACATTTAACTAAGCAATCTGAATTTCATCTAAATAAACTTTAACAATATCACCTGAAATCTTTCCTTCAGCTTCCCTGTTGCACAGTAAACGTTTCCTTTCTTTTGAGCCTGTAAACTACAACCTGTGCATCTTTCTGACTCCCCTAGAGTGTCCCGCTCAGTACTGGGGTCCGGACTGCAAGGGCATGTGCACGTGCCACCCTAACGGTAAATGTGACGACGTGACCGGGAAGTGCACGTGCTACCCCAACCGCTGGGGTGAAAACTGCGAGAAGTCCTGCAACTGTCAGAAAGGGAAATGTGACCAGGAGACGGGCAAATGCACCTGCCATTCCGGTTACTGGGGACCGCAGTGCAACAACAACTGCTACTGCAGCATCAACTCTGTGTGCGATCAGATCAGAGGGTGCCTCTGCAACCCTGGCTGGTACGGACGAAATTGCGGTGCTCAATGTCTGTGTAATAACTCGCCTTGTGAGCAGTTTACAGGCCGATGTCAGTGTAAGGAGAGGCTTTGGGGTCAGCGCTGTGAGCGGTACTGTCAGTGCATGCATGGGAAGTGTAACCCGGCAGATGGATCGTGTACATGTAAACCCGGATACAGAGGAAAGCTATGCCGGGAGCCGTGTCCAGCTGGGCTCTACGGACAGAACTGCAAAAACAGGTGAGGAAAAGTCATATACACTACCAGCCAAAAGTTTGCTTTTGAAAGAAGCCTCTTATGTTCACTAACACTGCGTTTATTTGATCTAAAATACTGTAAAAAACAAAACAAATTTTAAAATGTTATTTTTTTCCTGTGATGGCAGAGCTGAATTTTCATCATTACTCCAGTTTTCAGAGTCACATGATCCTTCAGAAATCATCCTAATATGCTGATTTGCTGCTCGAGAAACATTTCCAATTGTTATCAATTTTGAAAAGAGAAAACAATTTTTTTTGTGTCTAGAAACCATGATACACAATCATTCAAAAGTTTTGGGGTAGGACCTTTTTTTTAAAGAAATTAATACTTTTTTAAAAATTCCGCAAGCATACATCAATTGATTAAAAGTGACAGTAGAGACAAAATGTAACAAAATATTTCAACCTTTTTTTTAACTCTGAAAATGTTTTATCGGTTTCGCACAAAAATAATAAGCAGCAAAAACGGTTTTCAAAATTGATTATAATAAGAAATTAATGATTTCTGAAGGATCGTTTGACACTGAAGACTGGCGTAATGATGCTGACTAAAATCTACTAACTATAAGCAACTTTGCAACTGCATGCCACACTTATTCTACTAACCCTAACCTAATAGTCTCCTACTCTAATGAGAGTTTGGTGACATGTAGTTGAAAGTTATTGAGATAGTAGAATGTCTAAAGTGGACTATCGAAATAAAGTGTAACCGAAATTCCAAACTTTTGAGCACTAGTGTGCAGTATATTCGTATTCAGAGCTTTATATCTTCTTGATTTTTGCCATAACTTGTTCTCTTCTTTTTTTGACTGACCATACCTGGACCTGACCAATCCCGGGCTTTCCTTTTTTGCTGTTGATTCAGGTGTGGCCACTGTAAAGGCCAGCAGCCCTGTAAGGTGACGGACGGACGTTGTGTAACGTGTGAGAGCGGCTGGAACGGGACAAGATGTGACCAGGCGTGTGTGGAAGGTTATTTCGGAGAGAACTGTAAGGATCAGTGTCCACTGTGCAAAGACGGCCACTTCTGCAACCGCATCGATGGGAAGTGCTCTCACTGCAATCCCGGCTGGATTGGAGATCGGTATGAATCTTTGGCTGGTAGTGAACCCTATCGTAGCTAACAGTTATAAAATAATTACTGTTAATGAAACAACAAAACAAAAATATATATATTTTTGTATCACTTGGTATTAGACAAATGAGGTGGAATTCACTAAGAAAGTGTTATTTACACACACAACACTATATGATTGAAATTATAATAATAATAAACATAAATAGAAGCACATAAAATCTGAACAAAACATTTATACATCAAAACACTACTGTTTTAAAAGTTTGTGATGGTTTAAAGGAAATGTTTAAAGAAGTATCTTATTCTCACCAAGGCTACATTTATTTGATCAAAAATACAATAAAACAGTAATGTTGTGAAATATTATTACAATTTAAAATGACTTTTTTCTATTGTAATATATTTTAAAATGTAATTTATTCCTGTGATGGTAAAGCAGAATTTTCAGCATCATTACTCCAGTCTTCAGTGTCAGTGCTAATATCTAATATTCAGTTCTAATATGCTGATTTGCTGATTAACAAACTTTTTATTATAATCAATGTTGAGAACATCTGTGCTGCTTAATATTTTTATGGAAACTTTTTTCTGGATATTTCACAATTTAATGAATAGAAAGTTTATAAGATCACCTCTCAAATCCTTCCTACGTTGCTCCTCAAAGACTCTTTCGATGAAATCTTTGAATTGACCATTGATCCTCAGTCTGTTTGTATTTTTGTCTTTGTGTAGCTGTGAGGTGCGCTGTCCTAACGGCACCTATGGAGACAACTGTGAAAAAGACTGCAGCCACTGTTTTAATGGAGACTGCCATTTTGCCACAGGAGAGTGTCTCTGTGACCCTGGCTTCAATGGGACATAGTAAGTCACATCTCCGAGTCACGCACATATTTAGGTCATCTTGATATCAAGGCCTGTTTTCACTAATGGATGAATCACAATAAGTCATTCTAAATGGTTCAAAGATGAGTAACTTTAAACAAATTGCAGTGTGCTTAACAGGACACCCCAAATGGTTAAATGGGTATTAGTTCTTTGTCAAACACAAATTCATATTCAACACATAAATAAATATTTAGCGAGGAAAAGCATTTATTTACCCTTGTAACAAAAAAAGAAAGCATTTTTGAAACTCTGTAGTCTATAATTACAGTGATTGAAAGAATAATATTGATGAGACTCCACTCATACTTTGAAGGCTTATGGTGTCAAATCTATTTATTTATTTATTTTATTAGCTTGTTTTTTTTTTTATTAATAAATTGTTCCTGTGATCAAAGCTGAATTTTCAGCATCATTACTCCAGTCTTTAGTGTCACATGATCTTTCAGAAATCATTCTAATTATACTGATTTGCTGCTCAAAAAACTTATTATTACTTATAAAACTTGTATTATTATTATCATCAATGTTGATAACAGTTGTGTTGCTTAATATGTTGTGAAACTGATCTGTAAAATTAGTATTACACATATCTTTACTGACACTTTTGATCAATGTCCTTGCTGAATAAAAGTATTAATTACATTTAAATTTAAATTTAAAAAAAAATCCTACTGACCCCAAACTAGTGAACGGTATAGTGAAACATTAATAAATAAATTGTTCGATTATTCAGCATTCAAAATCTTAAATTACATCCTTGTAATATTTGCATATTAAACTCCAATTGGCTTCTTTAGGAAATGCCAAATTAGTTTATTTCACTTAGTTGAATATTTATCTAAATATTGACCACAAACTGCACTTTAATCATATAATAGCTTTATCTTCAATTGATGAAACTTCACTTTAAACACATAAAAATAAAATGTATTTTTATGCAATACTTCCTTTTTCTCTGTAAGACATTTGAATAATTTTTTTGGTTTCAGTTCAGTGACGTTCAGTGTCTTTCAATAATAACTTTTGTCCTCGTTTCATTTAATATAATTGTTCATTCCTCTTTTCTGTTCTTGGATTTGCATTGCCAACATCTACATAATTGCCCGTAATTCCCCAAACTGCCATGTTCCATTTTCACTGGAAACTCCTGTTGCTTTGTACACAATGATTGTATTTACTCTCTTTCTCAGTGCTCCTTGCATTTCTTTTCATTTTAGCTGCAACCTGACCTGTGAGTTCGGTCAGTTCGGAGTGAACTGTGCCCAGACCTGTCCATGTCACGACAAGAACTGCAACCCAGTGTCAGGGGCCTGCAACCTATGTAAGAAACCCTTCCTGTCTCTTTGGAATAATTCATTTGTAATTTCTCAAGCTATGTTATGTCGTTTGCTATGGAGGCACAAAAGAACCCTTGAGATGTTGAGATATAGTTATGGGGTCCAACATCAGTCATATTTTCCATTACGTAAAGGGAGAGAGGAATAGCTGCACAGTTGACGCAGAGGTCAACTCAAGATTCAACCTTTTGACTCCCAGCGGATTTGTTTTTAAATCATGTTATGATCATTACTCACATTATCCATTGTATTACAACCATCCTGGCAGATGTTCCCTAGCTAAACTGTTTCATCAATGCTATACTTAAAGGGATTTGCACTATTGTTCAATCTTTGGGGTCAGTAAACTTTTTTTTGTTTGTTTGTTTGTTTTATTTTTTTAGAAGGAAATAAATACTTTTATTCAGCAAGGATGCATTGCATGCATTTATAATGTTACAAAATATTTCTATTTCAAATAAATGCTCTTCATTTTAACTTTCATCATCAAAGAATCCTGAAACATGCATTAAGGTTTCCACAAAATATTAGGAAGCAACACAACTGTTTTCAACAAGAAAATGTTTCTTGAGGAGCAAATCAGCATTTTAGAATGATTTCTGAAGGATCATGTGACACTGAAGACTGAAATGATGCTGAAAATTCACATCATATGATTAAATTACATTTTTAATATAACAGAATACAGTTATTCGAAATTGTAATAATATTTCACAATATTACTGTATTTTCCTAACTATTTTGAATGAAATTAATATTTTGAAACCGACCCTCAGCTTTTAAAAAAACAACATTTTATTGTAACTTAATGCATTCTTTTTTTATCAATAATTGAAAGTGGGTAAGTTTCATAAAAAAGCAATATTTTTAGCAAAAAGCTGAGCAAAATTATTTTTTTGTCAAAGACTACATCCAGATTGGATTCAGAACAATAATTAAAACATAGATGGAGTAGATCAAGTCCATCAACACCCCTAAAGCTTCACAGTCCTTTAGCTCGTCCTGGGTCGATATTTAATTCAATAACATTAGAAAGTTTTTTATTTCTATGCTGTTTAATGTTAATGAATGTGTTATTTTACATTATGCATCTGCTTACATATGATATTGCTTGTTTCTGCATCTTCTTCACCTGTGTTTTGATCCAGAGATTCTGTACTCTTTCAGAAGATCCCTAATAGATCCGCCTACCGTATACAATTCCGTCAATGGTGGGGAAAGAGTTAACATTGCTAATGGTAAACAAGACAAAAATTTGCCGTTTTCCAAAACATTGGAATAATCAAGAAACCTAACATTCCCTGGACACAATTCGGATGCCGAGATTTTTTTTTTTTTTTTTTTACTCAACACGTGATTTGTGGGCTTTATTCAAAGTTGTCAAAGCCTTTGCGTGAGACACAGACCTGGAATTTAAGTCATTGCTCACTATTGTTATCTCTTTCATTATTTTTTTTATGCAGCATAACTTTCAATATTACTGAATTATAGACGAAAATAGTAAAAGATCATTCATTTCTCTTTAAAAATCAATGAGAAACTTGTGCAGGGAAAAGAAACACAAAGTTGCTATTTGTAACATGCCTGCGTAGTCTTCACTATGTAGGTCACTGCCGTAGACAGCAGCAGTTTAACATGGCGGCCATGATGGTGTTTCCAGAGCGGTGTCTTATTTTTACGGCTGTGTTTTTTGGCTCTTTTCCTGCCTGCTCGCAGACTTACTGAGAGCCGGGTTTGTTTCACACAGCTGAGAGAAATGTGATGAGGAAAGGTGTGGGTCAGGAGAGTTTTCACAGGGACTTGAGTGAAGGCAGAAATGATGTCATTGTGCCCGACCTTTGTGAGGCCTTCCTCGAACACAGCTGTGCTTTCAGGACATGTGTTGATGTCCCCACACCACACACTACACCCGGACTGAGCTCGACACCTCTGTGAGCATAGAGCACAAATCAAAGAGTCAAATAGTCATCAGTTATTACGCTTTAACTGTTTTCAGTTGGTTTTTCAGTAGAAAATGTTTGCACAATAAATATTATGAAAGGAGCATTTGGGTTCAGCTGAAAATAATTTCGACTTCTGTTTGACAAAATTGCTGCAGAGATTTCAAGTGCAAGGGGCATTCGCATCGGGTAGTTCTAGGAACTAGCCAAAAGGATGGTTCCCCGAGAACGAATGGTTCGCATTCGCACCGCCAGTAGCAACTCTGAAGTGACGTAAGCCACATTTGTTGTTGTGACTTTTATTTTGATGGCGCTGACATTGCCAGCCAGAGCCTGAGCACACAGTGCTGCTCGCATTCTCTGTGTTTTATTAGTTGACGATCTGTCTAACAGTCCTGTCTAATAGGTTATTGTATAGAACTGTTACACAAAGAAAGTAGACAGTATTTGAAAAGGTATTAGCGTTTGCAGTGTGGTTGATGTCTAGTGTTGCTAGCTGAGCAGAAATACATAATCAAGTTTCTCTTGGTCCCCTCAAAGTTGCGTTGGATTTTCTCCTTGGCGTAAAGGTTTAGAGGTCAATCTATCAATGTTTTCCATGTTCGTAGTGTTATTTACTTGAGTAAATATATAGGCAATAATCCTTGTGTGTACACGGCTTTTAAAAAATGGCGGGTGCTGGTCTTTCGCGTGCGTTCGTCCAATCAGCATACACTTATGTCACAGGTAGTTCCTTTAGTGCTGGTTTAGGCCCTACTCTGATATAGAAGCTAAATTAGTTCCTCCAAAAGGAGTTCCTAGAAATAAACTCATTCCTAGTTCCTGAAGTGCAAACACGGCAAAAAACGGATACTTCCGCCAATAGTACTAGGAACTATGAAAAGGTTCCTCTGGTGCCAAAGCCACTATAAAATTTGCACTAAAAGAAGCGATTTACCAATCACAACACACTCGTCCGGTCGACCAATCAGAGCATATTGTGCTTTTTTTTTTTTCAGAAGGATGGGCTACATAGAGACAGGAACTAAACCGTGTTACTGACAGACTGGGAAGAGAGGAGCTGCAACAATGCCAAATACGCATTACATGTGAAAACCCATTCTAGTAGACCCCAAAAACTAAATCAAGACTTTGGAAAAGGGCATATAATGGCCTCACTCTTACACAGTTTATTATAAACATTTGTTCATGGCCTGCTGGCTGTGTTTATCTGGGTTTAAGTTGTTGCTTTTGTCGCGTAAATATTAATAATGACATAACATATGCATATTGAACTAATAATTGGCCTTGGATGATCCAGACGAAAAATATAGTGCATCCAACAGCAGAAACTCTTCATTGTCAGCAGTGCCAAGTTAAGCATCCCATCACTATCTTTATTTATGAACGGAAGGGCCAAATGGCCACACATTATGTTCCAGTGATAATGCCTGTTGGCAACAGATTCAAAGAAGCCACTGGCAGACTTCCTGCATCTCACAGGACACAACTGCTAGCTCTTAAACTCCTGAACTGGTGTGGGAATTTTAAGTACATTTAGTTTAATTTAGGTACAATCTTCTTCTTTAGCATGGACAAATGCAAGATAATGTAAAAGCTGTTTTATGGGAAATGCCATTTGCAATTATGCAACATCAAATTATTCTTAGTATGAATTTTAAAATATGTGAAATATTACACAGCTCTCAGGAAGACTTTATTCTGATTGGTCAATTACAGGATTCTCCCAGGTACTTATGAAGGCCATTCAACTTTATGCTGTGTAAACTTCAATATTCACTGGATTAAATAAACTAAAGTAGTAAAAGAATACTGTTGCTTTTTGACTCACTGGAATTGGTTAATTTCTGTACACTGTTGTTTGGCAGGCAACATTTTATTTAAACTGTTTAATGTGTAATAATGAAACATGATTCTACAATTATTACATTTGCATTTATAACATTTGCAAATACTGTATTACAGTCTGGTCAAATTTGGCATTCTACAGTGTTTATAAAGTTCATTAACTTGTATAGTGTGTAATGTCAACCTGCCAAGAGTTAATTTTGTGATAAAGATCGATTGTTTGCATTATCCAGTTTCGGATTCGAAGATGAAATACTGCTTTTAGGAATTCTATATTTTGAATTACTTCTTAAAATTTGAGCATTTAGAAGGTCTTTCTTATCTGTTCTTTCTACTCACCTCAGTTGTACTTTGGTTTGCCATGTTTTCACTGAACACTCTCCATCTGTCCTGAAAAAGGCTGTGTGTTAAATTAAACAATTGAATGAATACACGCATATGTTAGAGACATTTTTTCTAAATTGCAAATTTTACACTCTCCGTCTGTCTCTCTCAGATCCTAATCAGCGGATGGGAGTAATAGCTGCTGGAACGCTGGTAACATTCCTGCTGGTGGTTCTTCTGTCTTTGCTGTGCTGCTGCTTCCTCTGTAGCAACAAAGACAACCGCAAGTAAGTGCAAATCAACACTAGTTTCTCAATCCAGTTCTTAGTCAGTCCCAGCCTTCTGAATTAAAAGTTAAAAGTTAAGACACTTTCTCCAGTTACAGTTTACTGTGCTGAGACAACCACAGGTACGTTTTTTTTTAGATTTTATGAAGGTTTTAACCATTGGAACCATTCATGAAACTTTTGCAAATATGAGTAAATTTGTGCATAAACTGGACTTTCCCCGAATACTTTCCTCTGACTCACAAATGTTTTGTAAACCTCATATTTGATAGTTAAACGTGTTAATGAATTCTAATTATTTGTAAATAGAATGCTTCACTGTTTCAGTGGTATATCATTGTTTTGGATGCTCAATAAGTTCCGTCGCAAAAAATACGCAATGCAATTCTTGTAGTTTGGACCAAACGAGCCAAGTGAACTGAACTACACTAAGTTTGGTTAGTAAATGTAAGCACTTTTTTTTTATTACTAAGTAAACAAAATGTATTGAGTGTATCTACCCCTACCCTAATTAAATAATAATAATAAAAAAAAGGTTTTCTCAATTTCAGGGTATCACATTTATTATACACTAATTATTTGATAATTATTTTATGTTAGAACCCGGAAGTTCTAGAAGAATTTGCAGCTGGTTCCTTCGAGATTTTCCTATGAGGTTTTATATTTTTTTAATGTATGATCCTGTAGTAAACTTGACGATACTTTGATGTTTTGTTTTATAACGTACACCGCACACACTCACACCCCAAGCTGTCTTATTTAGTTACTTATTAAAAATTTATGATTTCAAAAATGGACATAATTGCTTCAAAATTTGCGTTTTCACTATGGGTGTTTGTAAAACGTCAAAGAATAGTCAAGTTATGTTTACCACAGGCTTTATTTTACACATAAATTGAAAAACCCCATAGAAAACCCTCGAAGGAATCAGCAGCGAATTAGTCTTCCGGGTTCTGACGTATTCCCTGCACCAATCTATAATATGCCAAGTTGCTGCTCAAGGAACCTTTTTTTTATGAATAGAAAGTTCAAAAGAACTGCATTTATTTGAAATCAAAATCTTTTGTAAGCGTAATTTCTTTACTGTCACATTTGATCAATGCATCTTTGCTGAATAAAACTATGTAAAAAAGTATATTCGTGCATATTTAAATGGCAAATAAGTTTCATCATAATTAACTCAAGACTATTTAATAGGCATGAGTTTAATATTTAAGTTCAAATGTTAATTAACCAACAACACATGAGTGGTACTGCTCACATAAACTGTGTGTAAACGTAACCAGATTTAGTGCTGTAAAACTGGACTGACAGCGCCGGTGTGAACGTGGCCATTGCGTCTGTCTCAAACTCGCCCCTTGCTAAGAACATCTTTTAACAAAGCCTGTCATCAGAATTGTTCACAGTTCGCTGAAGTGAAAGCCTGCTCTGTTCTCTGCAGTCAGTCGGGAAAACTCAAGACTCTCGTGTTCTAGAAATCACACTCGGCTGTTTTCTTAAACTTTCCACCTTTTCTAAATGGCTGGAAAACTACAGAACGTAAGACCAACTGAGCCTAGATTTCCTCAGTTTGCTAGTGAGGTAGATGAATCCCTACATTTATCCTTCATTTGAGCATTAAATCCATAATCTCTATGGTTTGATGGTATATACAGTATGCAGTTAATGCTAGTAGGGGTTAACTAACACACACCAACAATATAGAATCCATTTCTGGGCAGTGTAATGTTGGTCTAACGTCACCCTTCCTCTTTCAGCCCTGACCAGGAAAACTCCACCAATAGCAAGAAGGCCAAAATAATCCTCTGCGGTGGATTCAGCCGAATCAGCACCAAACTCCCCAGAATCCCTCTGAGGAGACAGAAACTACCCAAAGTTGTTGGTATGTCCTCATTTTCCACAATCTAAAATTACATATGGTTCAGTGTGCCATGAGTAAACTGAACCACACTATAGATATGCACTTAATAGGATGTGCCTGATGTTAAGTCCTGGTTTAACAAAAACAGCATGTTTAGCGAGTATTTTTGTGACGTCCTTTTTCGTGATAGGGCATGTTTTAATGCAAATCTTTAGCATAAACGGTGTCATTTGTAATATTGGCAACCTAAACGTTCATTTGAACGTTTGTTTGTGTGAACGCTCCTTAAATGGGCAGTTCATCCAAAAAATTAAAATTGTGTCATCTAAAATATCCTAACATTGTTCTGAACCCATCTGACTTTCATTCTTCTGCGTAACATTAAAGATATTCTAAAGAATGTTGGGAACAAAACAACATTGGACTCCATTGACTTCTATTGTAGGGACATAAAAACAGTTGGCCATTTTGCAAAATATCTTCTTTTATGTTCCATGACATGAGAATGTTGACAATTAAATTGTATAACAATTTAATCATCCTCACATCATTCCAAACCTGCATGACTTTCTTTCTTCTGCGTAACAAAATAAAATATTTTGAAGAGCGTTGGGAACCAAACAACATTTAACCCCACTGAAGTCTATTGTAGGGAATACACTTTTCCATTACGTAAATCATTTGTTGGTTGACTTACCTATTTGGCACTTTCAAATCATTGCTGTGTTGAGTTGTTTGTGTTTGGGAACCTGTTTTGAAATCAATAATACTTTTTGTAATTCTGTTTGGTGCCTCTACTGGCTAAAACCCCCAGTCAGAATGAAAAGTGCTCTGCGTTGACCCAAACAAAGTCTTTAGGGTTTCATCTGAATGGAATGCTCTGGGTGCATGTCTTATTTCCCTTGGCTCCATGTGAAGCTTCAAGTCCTTATTAATCTGTACCCAAACAGACATTAGTTTTCTTTTTCCCTGCATTTCTCCCCTCATTTCCCTATTTCTTATTAAAACAGACGGCTGGGAGCTGAATGTTCCCCCAATCAAAGACTCCTCTGTTTTTGCCAGGATGGAACCCCTGTGTGGAGTTCTTGTGGTTGAGGAACTGTATGGGCTGCTGCTACCAAGAGTCTGTTTTAGACAGAATATTAAAGTGGCCATGCAAACATATTATACTTTTAGGCAGTTTGTTTGGAATATTCATTTTGGACTTGGATTCAGAGACCAAATCGTAAAAGGCACGGCATATTAAGTTAGCACTGCCGTACACTAAATTAAATGAATTGGACTTTTTAAATATAGAAAAACGTGGGTTAGTTTTGCAGCTGTTTTTCTTTAGCATGCACAAAAACAAGAGGTCAAATAGTAATACTACTATAATTCTCATTTGTTTGCATTAGTTAATGCATTAACTAACATGAACTAACAATGAGCAATACATTTTTTACAGCATGCATTAACCTTTGTTATGGTTAGTTTAACAAAAATGTTCATGTTACTTCACAGTGCATTAAAGGTTGAGTTCACCTAAAAAAAAATTCTGTCATTAAATGTAGGATGGGCAATATCAGAGTGGCTAACAATAGCACGCTAGCTTTGAAAGCATGAGATCCCACCCTCCCTTTAGAGCGTCTCCAAAGCCACACCTCCTTAAAACACATTAAGGACCCTCAGCAGAGTCTGCACAGGGTCACAAGACATGGCATGAACGCAGCATAAGCTTGTTGTTTTGGTCCAGGAGGAACTTTAAAATGGGGCTGCAGTGTGGCGCTCTGTGACTGTCTACAACTCTGCACAGCCTTACGGAATGCACTGATGACTTGTGATGTCTGTGCGTGCAGGGTTTGTGAAAATGGAAATACATATGTTGACAGGCAGGTAGGGCATTGAATGCAATGATTGGACGAACATTTTTTGGTCCTGTCACTTCCACAGAAGATATACGCGTTTTAATATTTAGACCACTTCTATTATTGATTGCTGTAAGGATGTGAAGAGAGTTTCAACTAGTATAACAAAAAGTGTTTGAAACAAAAATTGCCTACCTTACCTTTAATTACACACCCTCATGTTGTTCCAACCCCGTAAGACTTTCACTCATCTTCAGAAGACAAATGAAGATCTTTTTAACGAAATCTGAGAGCTTTCTGTCCCTCCATTGACAGCCTGTGCATTACGCAACTATCAATTGCACGATAGATATTCCGTTTAGAATGAAAGGTTTTTAGATACTAGAATGTGTCTAAATGTGTAAACTGTCCATATTTAATGTGATGAAGACACCTGTGTGAAATTAAGGAGGACTGAGTTCTTACTGTACCCCCACTAAACATCATCAAAACACCAGTTGATTTAAAGTCATGGGTCATCTCCAAATCACAAGCAAAAATCCAGGTCCCAATCATGGAAAAAAGAGCTGAATTCTTCTTTTGCAAAGAATATGGATGGCACAGCTTTAATTAAAACATACAATACCCTAGTGTATGGGTAACAGGCGGTCACGGGTGAGCAGCATTTAGTTATTTAGTGACAGAGAGCCCGAGAGAAAGCCCAGAGCCATACTGTCCTCGAGAGACATGTGCTTCCACACTAATTTACCACATTACATAAGTTAAAGAGTCACTGCCATCAGACCCGGGTAAAGAAAAATCCTGTCTAAAACAATAATGTCACTGTTGGTTAGGGTTGAGTATGGCCTGCAGATTGATTCAATAAAACCCCTCTAGCTGTAAAACCCTGGATAGACAACAAAGAACAAGCAAGTAGAACAATTCAATAAGAAGATGGCACTTTAGCAGAAGAGATATAAGCGTTCGGCTCTCAAACATAAACTGGCCCTTTCATCCACGGACTTTATGAGAAAATTTACTGAGAATGCGTCTCTTTCATCTGACAAATCAAAGAGTGTTAAATGACTCTGGAGACTTCCAAAATCAACACAAAACAATGTTGCTTTTCACACTCACTCTTGATTAGTAAAAAAAAAACGGGTTTTGCAAAAGCACGAGTGGCAGAACTGAAAGCAAACGCAGATGAGCGTCTACCCCGTTCCCTTCCCCACCCCCGCGAACTTCTCACTACATGGGAGGAGCTGGATGAAAATATCGTTCTCTCCTTCCCTCTTTTTTCCTCTTCCTCCTTTTCATGTTGTGGTTCTGCTATACTCATTGGCCGACTGCAGCAGTGAGGTCTGCTATTTTTTCCCTTCCTTTTCTTCCCCCACTTTTTTTGTTTTGTTTGAAACTCTACCCTCATAGGAGAGCAAATGGGGGGCTGGGGGTCTTTAGACAGGAAGTGACTAAATTTACCTCAGTGTGTTTCAGAGCCCATTTTACTCCAACTAAAGTTGGTAATGACAGATTTAAGACAAAAGGGACAAAAAAAGAAAGAAAATGTTTATTCCCTCATCTCCACTGGACCAACATTCTGTTTCTCACCATAATTTAGATTTCGGAAAAACACATTTCTACACCAGTGAAGATAATCTGTCTTGAAACGAACAGTCATATCCAGATGATCCTCACAATACCTGTCAAGAACACGTCACGTTTCACCCCTAAACCAAAAGGATGAGGCAAGAAATTATGTATTTGTTATCCGTGCGCACGGCCGCACACCCCCGAGAGAGAGAGAGAGAGAGAGAGAGAGAGAGAGAGAGAGAGAGAGAGAGAGAGAGAGAGAGAGAGAGAGAGAGAGAGAGAGAGAGAGAGAGAGAGAGAGAGAGAGAGAGAGAGAGAGAGAGAGACACGTTTTAAATTGCTCTGAAACACAGAATTGCTTCCTCTTTCACGTTTACTTGCGCTTGAACTGACAAATGCACAAAAAATTAAATCAATTAAGTCAAAATACCCGTCTCAGCAAGTATTCTCTCGGTTATGTCATAAGTGAACAGTTGAGAAAGAAACCGGATGTGTGACAGTATATTCAGTCCATGCATTCTGTTTTAAAGTTACAGCAGCCTGATATTCCTGCTGTTGTCTGTGTCATTAATGTTAATAAAATAAGAAAAATGCAGCTTTAACAAAGATTAACCTATATTTAATTTATACAGTGAACAAAGCTTGTAGGATAAGTGTGACTACCAAGCAGCTCCTCCAGGTGCTTCCTTGACAACCAGACCAAAAAAGGTTTTGTGCACCCCTGACTATAGTATTATGGTACACCGTACGCTGTGGGGTTTTATCTATGTGATCAATAAATCACCATTAGCTTTGTTTCCATCCACCTATTTTTATGTGTGTTTTGAGATATTGCAAAAAAAAAAAAAAAAGCTGGAAAGACAAGATAAATTCTAAAATTGCGCATAAAAACTTCTTCAATTGAGGCGGATACATTTTTTATCCGATTAGACATGTCCAGAAACTACGATGGAAACACATTTACTGAACAAATCCCTTGATGCGCAACAAAAAAACTCACTCAAGTCATAAACGATGTAGGAAAAAAGAGTCACAGTGGCTTAAATTTTTGTTACAGATATTTTGAACCAATTCACAGAAAGTGACGATTTTGTTCTCTTAAACAAAAGAAATGGAAAAGCCACTTTATTCTCACACGCTTTATTTTATGCAGTATTCCAATTTTGCGCATAAGTTAAATTTGCAACGTTAGAGGGAAACATAGCTATTGACAATAATGGGAATTAAAAAATATATTAAAGTTAAAAAGTTGGACACATTACATATTGGGATGGGGGATGCTTAAATTTCATGAAAATAATGTCAATGCAAAAAATTCGTAATAGTTATATAATAGTTATTTTTCCTTTTGATTTTGAGGTGACAAGCAAATTCGGTTTTGTGAGATTTGCCCATTTACTTTTTACTTATATATAATTTAATCCTAATTTATTCCCATGTTCTCAGATATTTAACTAGAAACAAGGAAACACGTTAAGAACGAGGATTGAACAATGTTCCTTGCAAGCTCTTGATCTAAATGTCTCTTAGTCCAAATCTATAAACATGTTTCTGGAGAGGCGTCAGAGAGACAGGCCACCTGTTGCCCTACACCAGAGTACTTTCTGCAGCTGTGGGGGCTAATGCAGCTGGGATGTTCCAGTAATGTACTTTTGTTCAAGGCCAATATAACAGAGGGTGGGCTGCCAGACCGGTCTAAGTCTCTGTCTCTGACAAGACAGCAGTTGTCCGATGTCAGTGAATGGCTTAGTAACAGCACTATGTCTGTTTGCATGAATCTCCATCATACATGTCATGCCATTTAATGGTGCGGCGAGTCCCACAGGGGAGTCGTGAATCTGCATGATGAGAATGCTGGTGACATGAACAGCAGTGAACAGAGAGAAGATATTCCTTTGACATTGCAGGAAACTTCTTCCAGCATCTACAGCTGCTTGGAAAAAAGGATAAAGTATTGAATGTAAATTGTTTCATTGAAGGCAAAACTCCAAAAATGCTGTTTTATATCTCTGTGGTTTTTACTGCTATGTGCTGTTGAAATGTTTATTTTTGCAAATTTACTTGCAAAGCTTTTTTTACAACACTGGGAGAATGTTAGAATAAACCCTTTGCTAGCCGATTGCAAAAGCTTGAGTGTTTCTGTGTGAAGTGCATATGCTAACACTCAACATGAAAGTTCACTTTTTCCAGTTTTCGAGTGTTATTGTTGCTGGTAGATTTACATGTGATGTATTTCATAGTGAAACTAGACATATAATAAGAGAAAATGTGGATGAACATGTTTTTATCCATCAGGAGTTGATTAGATTGTGTGGAAAGTGGCTGTTACATACCAGATTTTTGGAGGGGAGGGGCTAAAAAAATAAGTGGGCTTGGTGATGTCACCTGAAAAGGAAAGTTGTTTCAGAGACACAGCAAGTTATTATATTATTTAAAAAATCATTTAAAAAAATCATGCTTGTGCATACAAAGTGCATATAAAAAAAAACATGTAGCCTATAAAAAGTAAATGAAGTTGATTTTGAATGCATGTTTACTTGAAAGAGATCTTCTGATCTTGCCTATAAGGTCTTGCACGGCCAAATAGCCAAAAGAGCAGTGTGAGAGAGGCGTAACCAGGCCAAGAGAATGTGGTTATCATAAACTCTAGTTCCTCCTGGCTGAGAGGAGATGTGAGCAGCAAGCCACAGGAATCCCGCGCTGACCATCTTTTCTAAGTCAGCATGAATGCATCATCACATAAAAGTGGGCGGAAGGAAGCGGCCTCTTGAAAACCACCGTGACCCTTATTAGGACCACAGTCACATGCAGGAGAACTGGGCAAAAAGTTACCACTGTACGTTTGTAAACTTCTGTACTTAGTTAGACAGCATGCTCAGTTCCATACAAGCGGTTGATAAGAATCCAACACAAGCATCTGTTAAAAAGATAAACATTAAAAAGTAAACAATTTAAACCTACATACTATTTGTACTGAATTTTGTACAAATTTTAGAAAATACTGTATTAAATAATGTATATACAGTTTTGTTCATCAATCCAAAAAACACTTGACAATAATGGAAATAAGCGTTTTTGAAAAACGCTTTTTTTTTTTTGTTAGTGCTGGGAAAGTATTAATCGCATCCAAAATAAAAGTTTGTGTTTACATAGTATATGTGTGTCTACTGTGTATAATTATTTTGTAAATAGAAATACACAGATATGCATGTATACATTTAAGAAATATTTGCATGTATATACACTGTGTGTGTATATGTATGTATACTACACCAGAGTACTTTCTGCAGCTGTGGGGGCTAATGCAGCTGGGATGTTCCAGTAATGTACTTTTGTTCAAGGCCAATATAACAGAGGGTGGGCTGCCAGATATACACACATATACACATCATTTATATTATAAATTAATAAAGGGGGGGAATGTGCTTTCATTTCAAGAAAACAAGGTCACAAAAGTTAGAACCAGTTAATACCACAAACCAGGTTGACCAGTAAGATCATGTTTGATTATTTGCTGCTTAACAACATGGCTATGTTGGTCCACCAGCACCAAACTAGCTCTAAATAGCAGTACTAATCCTAACCATAATCCAAAATACCAGTGTAAGTTCTTAGGTCTTCAGTAGCTCGCAGATTACTCCACTAGCATGCTTTGAAGTATAGTGTTTCACTCATGTGCTGTCAATGCTGGCTTTCATGCAGATTATCCACACTTCACTATTTGCCCTTGTCGGTCACTAATGCAGAATGTAGAGCCTAACATCATCACGTATGTAGTCAAAGAGCTTTTGTGTGTTGTGGAAACCAGGGAGCCTTCTTCCACTGATTTGACCTGACCTCTATGTTTGTTTTCTTCTTGTCCAAACCCTTAGTCACCCACCACGATCCTGAAAACACCTTCAACAGCATCATCGAGCCGCCCTCCGTAGTGGACCAGCCTTCTCCATCATGGTCTTCCCAGGAGTCCTTTTCTTCCTTCGAGACGAGCGAAGACGGGCCAGTTTACTGCATACCCCACGAAGGTGAGCGGGAACTAGCGCAGATAAGCCATCTGTTTGTGCAACATGGAAAACAGATGAGGGAGTTAAGAAATCTCCTGACAATTTTATTAAATGACCCCATTTTGTGGTAAATGCTTGGCCTCTGGGTGCATATATCGAGTTAATACAAACAGCAAACGCTATAAATGGCCATGTCAGCAGATGCAAAGCTTTCAGGATGTGACTCAGGACTTTCTGCATAAACCGTGGTGTGGAAGATTGCTGGAAAACTGATATAAAAGCATTTTAGGGGAAAAAAAACATAGGCATTGTTCCATGGTGACGTGCCATTTTGGTGTTTCTAACTGGTCATAGACATATAATAATCTTTAGGTGTGCTCATTTTATCCTAAATGTTTTTTTTAATAAGCTGTGTTATAGTCAAAGTTTTGCACAATAGTGTCTATTCAGAAATTACCAGGAAATTGGGGTTGAAATGCCAACAAAACAGTGTTAACTAAAAAAATAAAAAAAAGTTTTAAATAGTCTTGGCAAAAAAACTGAAATAAAATGTGTTAAAATGACTAAATCTAAAACTGAAATGAAAAAAGGATGCTTAACAGAAATATTGAAATAATAATAATAATATTAATAATGAAAAAAGTCAAAAGTAGGTAACAAAATTATATAATAAAGAAAAATATAAAAATAAAAGGTAATTCAACATATTCATAAATACCATAATAGTATATAAATAATACTAACAGCAATGAAAGTGACAATGAAATTCAAAATATGAGGGCAAATATTGCCTACAAAATTTTTTATTTTTATATATTAATTTTACAGCCAAAATTATGGAAGTAAAATAATGTCAAATGTTTTTGAAATAAAAAGCCTGTTGAATTGCACTACTTGGAAAAAAATAGGCATTGCATTAACCATGCTTGCATTTTAATGCATTGTATTTTTAGGGCTTGCATTTTTATGGGCTGAAATTCAACATGGTTGAATATTTAAGCTGTGAATATTTCAATTAAAAACATTTCAAACACATTTTCATTATTAAAAATTCAATAATCCATATTCACCCTTCATATTTCACTTCCAAAATATTCTATCTGTTTAAAAATACAACCTATAATATTCAACAGGCAATTTTCGGTCCATTTTATTTCGCTTTGCAAATTCGCTTCTACAAATTCAGTGGTTCAAATTCGACCGTAAATTCAACATTGACGTCCAGGAACTGCAGGAAAAGCAGAAGATTGCCGAGCATACTCTCCATCTGCTGTTAGTCGATCTCACCAGCAGGGGGTGCAAGCGCTTGTTGTTGACGAAGACCAGCAAAATTAGAGCTAGTCATTCATTCATAAAACTCATTTACAGCAATGTAAGTTTATTTGTGATTATTATGACGGCTGTTTTTGTTAAATTCGGTGCCTTCACGGTTACTTTTATTGTGTAGCCTACATGCATATTTCTCTACCGTGAACGAGATCATAATGTTATTCCCCGATGCGGATATACAGATCCAATGTTACATTTTTGAGGTTGACATGTATTTCTCTTGGTTGTTTAGTTGCCTTAACTTTATATTGTGGCGATGTGCTGCGTGCAGGCTATTAGGGTTTCCCTCAATACTTCAGGATTCCCCTGCTGGACCTGTACAACGCTTAACGTAGCTTAATGGAGTAGTGATGTAAAAGTCCAAACTCACAGGCAAGCAGATGGACTCAGAATAACGCGCACAGCTGAGCGTTTCACAGTGATAGACTGGCATGAAGATGGCTTCATGTTGGACATTCGCACATTTAGGGACCGTCTCTAAAGTTTATACGACTTTGGTATACACGTTTCTAACTTCAATAGCATTTGAATAGAATGTGCTATGATCCCAGTTTAAGCTAATGCAATACACGTAGGCATTTTAGGACTTATATATATATATATATAGAGAGAGAGAGAGAGAGAGAGAGAGAGAGAGAGAGAGAGAGAGAGAGAGAGAGAGAGAGAGAGGGAATAGAATAGAATAGAAAGTGTTAGTATTAATTGATCAAGTGTTGATTTTATGCCAGTATATCACGAAACGCTCAGCATGAAACTTTGCGCCTAAAGTTTACAATCTGAGTCCATCTTCTTGCCTGTAGCCTATATAGTAGCCTACAGCCTACATCCCCAATAAGGTGCAAGATTGGTCTTTCATATCACTGTATGTGTTAAGCGTTTTGTCCCAACGGAAAGGGAATCCTTGAGTATGAGGTATTGAGGGAAACCGATTATAATCCTGTTCATGGTAGAGAAAGCTGATGACATGTAGAATACACAGGGAAAGTAACAATGAAGTTATTGAATGAAACATAAACACAGCTTTTGTGTGTTTATCATCTTTTCCGCATATACTGTCACAGATAATCATTTCCATTTTATGAATGAATGTCTTCGTCAACAACAAGGGCTTTTGCACCATCTGATGGTGAGGTCGACTAACAGCAGATGGAGAGTATGCTCGGCAATCTTCTGCTTTTCCTGCAGTTCCTGGACGTCAATGTTGAATTTACTGTCGAATTTGAACCACTGAATTTGTAGAAGCGAATTTGCAAAGCGAAATAAAATGGACCGAAAATTGCCTGTTGAATATTATGGGTTGTATTTTTAAACAGTTTGAATATTTTGGAAATGAAATATGAAGGGTGAATATGGATTTTTGAATTTTTAATAATGAAAATGTGTTTGAAATGTTTTTAATTGAAATGTTCACAGCTTAAATATTAAACCATGTTGAATTTCAGCCCATTAAAAATGCAAGCCCAAAAAATACAATGCATTAAAATGCAAGCATGGTTAATGCAATGCCTATTTTTTTTTTCAAGTAGTGCAATTCAACAGGCTTTTTATTTCAAAAACATTTGACATTATTTTACTTCCATACAAAATGTAAATGACAATTTATTTAAATGAACTGTTTATTTTATGTTGGACTGAAATTTAGAACAAAACTACAATTTTAGTTTTAGAATCCTATTGTATATAGAATTTTGTAATATTTTGCAGAAATAATGACGAATGTCAACACAGAGGTGATAATTTTAGCGGATATAACTTCCAGTTCATTAATCACCAGTCAGTTTTTCTTGTAATTTTACATGACTACAGTCATAGAGATATATTTCTCTACCACTTACCCCTTACTTTACCTTTTTCAGAGACTATGAACGAGAGCTGTGAGAAGAAGAGTTCTGGCCCTGCTCAAGAAGTATCAACACCCAATGATGAGGACGCAGGAGAGTACACGTCCCTCAAAGACACAAGAGAAACGACAAAACAGTACATTAGCGATGGAAGCGAGCAGCCTCTCCTGAAATCTTCAGACAGCGAGGGCTCCACCAGTGGTTCCGAGTCAACCATAGGAGCCGTTTACGCCCATGTCGCACGCCTTTCCAAACACCCCAAAGAGAAGACGAAACCTCGTCCTCCAGACCCGTCCACCAAACCGAAGGTGTCCTGGATCCACGGAACATCTGGAACCAACCCAACAGAGCAAAGCCAGACTCCATCACCACAAAAAGAGAAGAAGAACAACAACAACTCAGAAGTTTCTGGAAAGGCTGATGAGAAGCAGCGGTTTAAGGAGAAGTCGAGCAAGAACATAGAAAAGCATCAGGACGGGAAGAAGACAGATGGACCCGAATCCCCAAGCAAAAGCAAATCTCACAAAGCTTCAGATACCATAGAGCACCTCAACGGAACATTCCAGAATGCCCTGAAGAAGATTGGAAACTTCCACTCGGACAAGAAAACAAACGACACCAACAAAGAGCCGCCCAAGAGCCCAAAAATCATGCATCGGCACATGAACTCTGAGGCCGCCACGCTACTCGCGGCTCAGCTGAAGGAGAAGACCCAAAGCCTTAATCGGAACGAGGGGCTCACGGTGGGCGTCAAACCCAACGGTGTTTCAACGCCTCAAGCCAACCGAGAGAAACCCACCCCTCCTCAAAAGACCAAGCGCTCTGCAACTGGGACCAACAAACCCCTTCTGCCCACCTCCGGCAACCTCCAGAAGATGGTGGCTCCTATTTCAGACTCTTCTCCTGAACCTAAAAGCCCAGAAAAACAAGGGCTTAATGGGACCAGAGTTGAAGGAGATGCCACACCAAAGAAAACACCCATCAAAAAACCACCGAGGAAGAAAGGAAAGGAGGGAGCAACGGAGACGGAGGGCAAAACCACTCCAAAGACGGCCATCATGCCACCTCAGACTGTCAAATAGATCCGCTTTGATCACATTGGTGAGAACATAAATGTACAATTTTTCGTAACTTTCATTAAACATGATATAGGAATTGGATGGATTGTTCTTTAAATGGAAGAGCTGCTTATAGGTTTTAATATTTGGAAGGATTGTGGTTCTCGTTAACTCTCTGAAGTCCTGGAATCGAAAAAAAAAACGTCGTGGCTTGTGTACAGTATTAAAAAGGAAGAGTAAATGAATTTAAATGTAATAAGCTTTTTTTGTATGCTCTCAGTTTTAAATATGCATTACTCAGCCTCCATTGTTTTGAATTTGCCAATGCTATCATAATTGTCTGATCAGCGGGTGTGTGTCTGAAATGTGTATTTAGCACTGTACTCATTGGTGTAAAGAATGAACCAAAGGTACTTCAAAGGTACAGGAAGAATGATGCCATTATTCATTTTTACTCAAGCCATACAGATTATTCAATACCTTGATAATGATGTCATTAAGGAAATTGTCTGTTTGGTTTCTAGGACATACGCATTCATCAGTTCTTAGTACCTAGCATCATGCTTTTTAAGCTAAAAACGTCCGTCGTAGTCCTTGCTAATCCACAGTGATATCTAACCTTGCTGCTGAATCTAAACACCAGTTTTTCCCTTCTTCTGTAAAGTACCCACAATCGGTATTGCATTTTTTTCATGACAGATAAAGACTCCATACAAGATAAAGAAAGGTTGTATATTAGCATTTATTTTGTGAACTTTTAGGACTATAATGGTATATAGAAGGTCTGAATGTCAGCATACACGGACTAAAAGACAAAAAGTCTTTTAGTCCGTGTATGCTGACATTCAGACCTTCTATATACCATTATAGTCCTAAAAGTTCACAAAATAAATGCTAATATACAACCTTTCTCCTCTGGGATCTTGTACGATGGGGAGTCTTTCCCGAACTTCCGGTTAAATTAGGAAACCAACAACAACATGAAACATTTATAAATATGTTTTGATCATATTTGCATTAAAAATAAGCACTTAAATTATTGTTTTTCCAGTAAAAATCAGTAATGCTTTTAGGCCTTGCTAATATCACACGCCTTTCTCTTCATGACTGAAAGTTTATGCAGCACAATAATAACTACAGCATTAATATAATGTGCATTGCAGTGTATAAATTGTTAATTTATAATTATTTGTCCTGCCAAAGAAACAATCATAATGCCTGAAAGATGCCAGTATAACCTACAAGTCAGATTAAAGGGTAGTACCGTAATTATGAATTCTTCAGTTTGTCTTGACTATGCGGTTGCAGGAAGTTCATGGCATCAACATTTTTTTTATAATGGCTCATGACTACAGCTTATGTTCATTTTTTAAGTTTACAATCAGAAACACCCTATAGCACTTGCAAATATTTTTAAGATGACACCAACAATGCAAAAGAGAGTTTGTTATATGGTTATATTTAAACAAAAAACGAAAAGTTCGATCTGGGCCTGCAGTATTTTTGAGTTTGCAAGCAGGTTCACAAAAAGCAGATTTTGGATTGTGGTGTACAGTAACTGCTATTCCCTTGTATGGTACCTTATATTTTTCTACATGCTAAGATATTTTGTAATAATATTTTTACCTTCATTTGTAAGCTGTGCTTATACAACTTATATCTTTGCTTTTATATTTGTGTGTGTGTGTGTGTGTCAAATGAACTGGTTTTCAAATTTGATAACATTTTATTTCTTTGTTTTATGCAAGCATCAGGTACATTTGATTGTAATGTTTAAATATATTTCCTTTTACTCTCAAAATAACTTTTTTTCACATTTCTCTGTGGATGTTATTGTTTGTTATGAACGATAAACTGCATGATGCAGAGGTCAGTGAGAGATATCTATGCATGTTACCCCATGTTCTGTTTGTACCGCCTTTTTTTAAGTGGGACCTATGACAAAAAACAACTTTTCATGTTTTTGCACGATTCCAGAACATTTCCAACTGCAGTATATTATTTTATGGGCGTTTGAATAACAGATTTTTTTAGTTTACTTCTCTGACTTTGGCGTATGAGCAAGCTTTGACTGACTTCAACACAGAGCATTATCAGTAACGTGCATTATGTTCATTCATTTTGTCTGGATTTTTTGCCTTTTTATGTTGTTGATAAGTGGTTGTTCAGTTACCGTATTTGAAATAAAAGCAAACCTGTAGCTCATGAATTGAAAGGGTACATGTATCAATGGCTCTTTCTTCATCAGATCTTTTGATACAGTGACTTAAATATATTAAATACTATTAATACTTTTAACCATTAAAACATTAAATGATTTAGAAAAAAACACGATCCAATACGTTTAAAGTAAAATACAGTTTTTAAAAAAAGCACTAAATGAACACAATATATTATAATTAAGAAATTAAATTGTATGTACAGTATATGCACAAATATAAGAATGGAATATATACACCAACATATACATTTACAAAATAGTTTAAAGCATGTCAAATATGCAGGGACTTCCTTAATATCTGAATCAGTGTTTTGAACTGATTCACTGAATCTGACAGTTCAATAGCACTGATTTGGTCAAATGAATGGGTTAATCAATGATTCAAACATAGCATTATTTTTCATTTTCAAGCGGGTGCTAAAACTGGCCTACTGCTTCTGAAACTGAAACTTGGACAAGTCATGTAAAAATAAAAAGCACATTACAATCATCTTGATATTCAATTTCGACCTACATTTTATGTGGCCAACAAAACAACAATGAATAATGTTCAATATATTGCCCATAAAATAAAATAATTATTTAGAGATAATAAAGATCTAATGCACTACAAGTGTGAGGATGATTCATTTTGTCAATAAATGACACTCCCCTCTCCATTTTCCCGTTCATACAGTAAGTGATATTTTACGGTTTCTGCTGACTCCTGGCTGCCTCTGTGCTCTGAGCAGGGGATCATGGGGAGGTATTTTCGTCGCGGTAGCAGTTGCAACGGTGGTCATATGCTCATCAAACTCTAAAGGGCCCAGAGGACTGAACTGGCGAGCTCCTCTACTGGCACAACAGCCGCTTTCATACAGGAACAGTTGGAAGTCTGTGTGCGGGGGCCCTGGAGTTAAAGCATCATGCGCTGCGTATTTGCGCTCCATTTTCTCAATCTTAAAAAAAAAAAAAGAGAGACGAGAGTGCTTGAAGAAAGTAGCCAAGATTTCGGAATATCATGTGATCTGTAATTGAAACCAGAGATGTCAAAGCATCCACACACGCATACACGCGCGCACATTTCCCAAGTCATGCCACTGCTAACAAAGTAAGTGAGTATTAAGTGAACCTCTATTTAAAATAAACTGATGACCATCAAGCATTTTCTCCAAGAAAGTGATGTAATACTACATTCAAAGTGAGAAATAATACATTTCAAAAATAAGAATAACTTATCTTACCGCTGTACAATATAGCTTGCATGAATAACCCTTAGCAGGTCTATACAGGTGGAGCTGGGGAAGGTGGAGGGTTTCTGAAAGCACGCTGCAATGCTAAGGCAAATGCTACCCTGGTATTTGAAGATTGATTGAAGCTTATTGGCTACTGATATGGCAGGAACCAATCAGCTGTGTCCTATAGACAACGTCGGGTTATGAACAGGTGGGTTAAAGGACCTATTAGCCTGCACCATCTAGAGTTTCATGCCCGAACTTTGTATTTTGCGTAGATAAAAATTCCCCCTTAAAATATCATTATAATGCATCCGTATGTTTTACTTCAGAGAAGGCTATAGTTTTTATTCATAATTTTAATTCTCAGTAGTGATTATGATTAGATTCTCCAAAAAAAATACTGAAATGAATTTTTATATTTAAAATCAGCACTGACTTAAAAAGAAACCTTAAAATACTGCCATCATATATTAATATTTAACCATTTCAATAATATACCATTATTTTTTCTACATTACAGTAATGAGAACACACACATAATTTTCCCAGTAAAATCAATAACAGTATGAGTTCTCACACTGCAACCGAAACAGAACTCCAGCCCTGGAAAAGTAATTGACATCTCTTCTAGGAAACAAAGTGTATTCCTGAAAGTATTCACAAAAAAAGCATTTCAGAAGCTACTGTAGCTACTGCTTACAAATAACTCCAAAGCTACGGTATTATGACCAGAGAGACAAATGAGATTTTGGAGAGGGCGACATGACAAATCAAGTGCAGGGCTAAACATACCTCTCAAAAAGTGGCAGGTCCTTAGAAACACCAGGACCTTCAGAGCCAATGAACATCAGCCAATGGACCCACAGCTGCACGCCTGTTCAGAGCTCAGCCGTTGTCATGGCAACAGGGACAGATTGCATCCACATCTGGTAGCGATTTCAGCTCTTGTGAAAAAGGGGGGGGGGGGGGGGTGATTTATGAGTTAGGCGGAAAAAGACAAATATTTTCTGCAATGCAAAGCAGAAAAAAAGCAGAGGGTTGAGTTACACATGAAAGAGGCTGAGAAATGCGTTTTGTTTGTTTGTTTGTTTGTTTTTTCCCCAAACAGAATGAAAGCAAGATGTCATACTTCTGTAAGTTTTGAGAAATCAATGGAGCCGTGCTGGTACTCTGGAAAGCTGCTCTGCTGGTTTCAGCAGCTTTCCGTAGGAAGCAGACCATTCGACGGGCGACAGACTCCATTTAATTATTCTATAATAAGAGCTGACAACAACTTCGACATAAATCATACACTTATATTCTAGCAAGCTTTCTTTCTTTAATGGATCCTCAAAACAGGTTGCTCACGTTTGTTGTTTCTTCTAAACATTTCTAAATGTCTGTTACAAAAAAAGTAGAGTGATAGTATTAGCCTAGATGGTACTGCAAAGCTTTGATTACCATATTCATATACCATCACATGTACACATTACTCAAGGGTAATTCAAACAAGAACATGGTTTTATGCTCATATAAGCCGCTTTTCCAAAAGACTCAAAGAACAGTAAGGAACGGTTCCAGTTATATTTCCACTAAAGCTTGGTTTGGCACGGCACGATTAGACTAACCGTTCTCAGCCCTGAATTCGTAATCGTGTCGAACCAAGCTCAAGTATTTTGTATTATATTCTAAAGAGCTCTGTTATCAGCCCCACATTGGAAACTGAAACCATATCCGTACCGGCTGGCACCTCAGCCGTGCGTACAAACATCTCAATGTCAATGCATTAGATAACAGAAGAATTACTCTGCGGAAATACAACCACGCACACGTTGATGTTAAACAACAAACAGACAGAAACTGAGATCGTAAAAATACATGAGGGCAAACAAAGGACCAGATGAGATCATTAACAGGTGACACATGAACAGAATCCTCAATTCAATCAGAAACCATAGAAACAACCGGGCAGGGAACAGAGGAGGACTGCACTAATTAACCTAAAAGACTGACCCATGAAACTAAAACGGAAAACAAGACAGGAAAGCTGAGCAAAAGCAAACTCTAAACATGAACAAACAAACTCAAAACGTGACTAGCACCCTCATGTTGTTACAAACCCGTAAGATATTTATTTTGTATCTTCGGAGCACAAATGAAGATCTTTTTGATGAAGTCTAAGAACTTTGGACTAACTGTCCCAGAACTAACTGTCCCTCCATTGACAGTTAGGCAACTACCACTTTGCCGCTTCAAAAAGCTCATAAAAGAGATCTTAAAGGGTTAGTTCACCCAAAAATGAAAATGATGTCATTAATGACTCACCCTTATGTGGTTCCAAGCCCGCAAGACCTCCGTTCATCTTCGGAACACAGTTTAAGAAATTTTAGATTTAGTCCGAGAGCTTTTTGTCCCTCCATTGAAAATCTATGTATGGTATACTGTCCTTGTCCAGAAAGGCAATAAAGACATCATTAAAGTAGTCCATGTGACTTCAGTGGGTTAGTTAGAATTTTTTGAAGCATCGAAAATACATTTTGTTCCAAAAATAACAAAAACGACGACTTTATTCAGCATTGTATTCTCTTCCGGTTCTGTTGTCAATCCGCTTTCATGAGTCCGCTGACGTAAGACGCTGCTGACGTGTGTCTGGTGCGCCCGAGCTTCGTTTACAGTCTGAGGGAGACGCACACTGTAAACAAAACAATCTTTGCAAACATGTCTAAGGATTTCGACACAGGGGAAGACTTGCATTTTTTTTAACCAGACATATTTATTTGAACCCGAATACACGGACGCACCAGACACACGTCAGCAGCGTCTTACGTCATCAGCGTCACTGCGGACTCATGAAAGCGGATTGACAACAGAACTGGAAGACAATACAATGCTGAATAAAGTCATCGTTTTTGTTATTTCTGGAACAAGATGTATTTTCGATGCTTCAAAAATTCTAACTAACCCACTGAAGTCACATGGACTACTTAGATGATGTCTTTATTTTCTTTCTGGACAAGGACAGTATACCATACATAGATTTTCAATGGAGGGACAAAAAGCTCTCGGACTAAATCTAAAATATCTTAAACTGTGTTCTGAAGATGAACGGAGGTCTTACGGGCTTGGAACGACATGAGGGTGAGTCATTAATGACATCATTTTCATTTTTGGGTGAACTAACCCTTTAAAACTAGTCCATATGAATTGAGCGGTTTAGTCCAAAGTTTTTGAAGAGACTCGATCGCTTTATATGTTAAACAGATTGAATTTAGGCTTTTATTCACATATAAACATTAATCAGAAAACATAACCAGAAAAGTCAACTGAACCTGCTTGACATGAAAAAACAAACCTCTTGCTGAAGCTCAAACGTGCTTCGTAACACGAGACTGAACCTCACTGGTTCTCGCACGTCAAGCGAACATGCTTGAGCTTCTGTTAACCACAACTGATGTGTGAGTTGAATGCTTATATGTGAATAAAAGCCCATTCAATCTGTTCATCATATAAAGCGATTGTGTCTCTCCAGAAAATTTGGACTAAACCGCTCGATTCATAGATTAGTTTTACAATATCTTTATTAACTTTTTGAAGTGTTAAAGTGGTAGTTGCCAAGAGAGATAGATAGATGGATGAATGGAATGAATGCTCAGAATAGTGAAGGTTTAATGTTTTGTATTCAATGCAATGACATTCAAGTTTATTTCTGCCATAATACATTTCTGTGGTCACTGTATGTCTCTGATCTCTATGAAAGTCTCTAGCATCAGCTTCTGCCATTGTGTTTTTGTCCGTTTTGCTTTATGAGAGGTCCATGAATCCCAGCATACATGTCCGCGCCATGTGTGGGTTATTACTGGAAAGACGCTTGGCGCGTGTCGCTGCTTCTAACCGCTGGATGCTGAGCTCAGCTCTTCACCAGTGAGCTGCAGCGCTGAGATCATGTGTGTGTATAATATATTATTACAGGCTAAATCTGCTGGGCTCACACTGTGATATAAGTCTGACTGATGTGAGGTGATAACAGGCCAGTTCATCAAGCAGTTAATGAGACATAGGGCTAAAAATAAATGATTAACTGCACTAGATTTATTCATTGCTCACCAGTCAGTTGGTGATCCGTGAATTCTAATTCATTGTGCTCAAACACATGTTCCAAAACAACAACAACAAAAATCAGACAAGTGTCTGATTTATTAAATGCTTTTGTGGAGAGGTGTGCTATTGCTTTTCCATAAGCAACCACATACCTGGAGAACGGATGAAGCTGGGTAAAAAAATAAAAAAAATAAATCAAATGGACTTACACTGAAGGAGAGACCTGTGCCATATATCTAGATTAAGAATATCACAGGCCCTACACCTGGCATTATAGGGATCGTTCACCCAAAAATGAAAATTCTGTCATCATTTACTCAACCTCAAGTTGTTCTAAACCTATATGAGTTTCTTTCTTCTGCTGAACACAAAAGAAGACATTTTGAAGAATGTCGGTAAACCAGAAAGTTGATGGACACGATTGACTTCTATAGTCAACGGGGACCATCATTACTAACATTCTTTAAAATATCTTTTGTGTTTCACAACATTGATTTCCATCAAGAGGTGAATACATTTTCAAGAGAAAGATCTTGTATTGACAATGCAAGAGTTGAGAATTTAAAGTTTTGGACTCAGAAGTGCTGATTTGTGTGCGTGTGTGTGTGTGTGTGTGTGTGTGTGTGTGTGTGTGTGTGTGTGTGTGTGTGTGTGTGTGTGTGTGTGTGTGTGTGTGTGTGTGTGTGTGTGTGTGTGTGTGTGTGTGTGTGTGTGTGTGTGTAAAAATATTTTATTTTAAAGCCTAATTCGTTCTTTTTTTCAGTTTTAAATGTAGATGTGTCTCTTTTGACACTACAAAACATAAGAATACTTTACACAAGTGTCTGAGTTACTCTATTATGTTTTGACTTGGTTCTCATTAGGACCAGAGGCCATAAAGTAGTGTAAAATTTCAAAAAAATTTCCCCAACTACTTTTACATGTTTAGAGGGTTGCTAGATATTGTCTGCCAGCCTATAAGTCAAAGTAGATACAATTATATTCATGTCTCTAGATATGTATTTTTTCACATCTAAAAATTTAAAGAAAGGATACTGTTAGCAATGAAAGATATGGGTTCCATTTAAATTTCAACTTTTTTTAAAGCATTGGCTCTCTCATCTTCATTCTTGGCCGTTTTGAAAAAAGGCAAAGCCCCTCTGAAGAAATGAAAGTCTCCCATTAGTAAGACAGATATACAGGGTCAGCAAACTGTTGTCTACACTTCTTTTTTCCTCTTTGTCAGCATATTTGTGTGTCAAATTTATTTGAGGATCTGCCTCTAACGCAAAACTTTTTTCTCCCTTTTCTCTCTCTCCCTCCACACATCTCTCCCCCTTCTTCTACTTCCTTCTGTCACTCTCCCCCTCTTTTCTCTGAGAGGAGGAAGTAGTATGGTTTATTCAGGGCTCAAGTTTCAGAGCAGTGTGTGTGTGTGTGTTGTTTTTACTGGCTCCCAAGAAGAGAAGGAGAGAGCTGCTTCTGTGACCGTCATTGCAATGATGAAGATAGACCAAAATGGAAAACAGTCCATCTGCTCATTTCCTCTTTTGTAACGCCAGTGCCTAGCAAAGATGGAACTCGTTAGTGAAAGATCAAATTGATCTGTGTAGCGATGTTTAAGATTCAGGGAAGGAGGAGGTGGGAACCGGCGAACATTCAACATTTTAATAATAAAATAAAACAAATACAAAAACAAAAGTATAAGCCAGCATCCCCTCACGGACGACTGCTGGCAACACAAAACAGAAACAAAACACAACATAAAATCAGGTCTGTTCCTCTCTCCATCTCCTCTGTCGTCGCTCCACCTTTTATGCTTCCGCTCCTCCATGAAAGATACGAGACCGCTGCGTTGCACAGGTGTCGCTCATCTGTAATCACGCCACCTGCTCGCCACATACCCCCATTGCCCCTCGCAGGCCGGGGGGGGTACACCCGAGACACCCTGGCAGCGGTGACGACGGTACCTGGGGGTATGGAGAGACGAGGCGAGAGAAAAGGAGACGGAAGCATGAGGAGCAACAGAGACGATAGAGGGGAGAGAAAAAAAAATCTTGGTCCGGTTCCCACAACGCACTGCCATCTGGTCCTCCACCAGCTAGGCGATCTCCTCCGGCGTGCCTGGCGGTGGCGCTGGATAACCCTCGGTGGACGGCTCGACACTCCTCCGCCCCCTGGTGGACGGCGATGGCTCCTCCGTGTTCGGGCAGACGGCAGGAGTCCCCCACTCCCTGCTCCTCCCCATCATGGCGGATGGCAGCAGGCTCCTGCCCACGGCGAACGCTGGAGGCGACTCCGCTCCCTCCCGGACGGCAGCCGCCCGTCCAGCACCCAGGCAGCCGGCAGCGAGCTCGACAGCCCCCCCGGCAACTCCAGCTCCGGCTCGAGCGTCTATGGTGACGGAAACTGCCCACCATGCTCGATGGCACCGCGGATTCCCCACAGCGGGAGGACTCTTTGACAGCACGTAATCACTTAGCAACAGTGGTGTAGTCTACGTGATACGCAGGTATACGCCGTATACCCACTAGAAAATGTCAAGGATTTCCGTATGCCCACTAGGAAATGTCAAAGATCTCCGTATACCCACTTTAAAAAGCGCGAGGAGTCGTAAATGTAACAACATCATTTTGTGAAAGAACTTTCATTCATAAATTCACCCGGCCGTGACGTTTGTGTTTGCGCAGCGACACGGATCGAATCGCGGAATCCAGCAACAAATGTAACTTCTGTAAAGCGGAAAGTCACGCTATTTGGCAATTTTTGAATGAATAAATCAAAAGTAATGTTACAATGAATCAAATGTCGATATGTACTAAGTGTCTATGAATATTAAAGCTCAAAAAGCCTGCTTTATTGAAATAAACTCTGAATGTTCTGCGTGTTTCTGTGAATGATCGCTCAATGTGTGCTCTACTACACACTGACGCGCGAGTGACACTCGTGGTGTTTTCAGCGTCTATGAGGAGGACATGCACACATTTGAACTTCATTGCAGAGCTTTTATGAGTCACTTCACAAGAATTTTACCATTTCATTTGACAAAACTATCGTCATTCATTCGTATCATATACACACTCACAAACTTTAAAGTCTTCATGACAACCTGTCAAAATCAAAGTTTTGTATAACTTGAAGGAAATATAACAGAAATATATTACTATTGCACAGTAGAGTATACTTCAAGTAGGCATAATAATAATAATAATAGTTTATTTAAACACACAGAAGCTCAAATGTCTTTAATTTACAACCCACCAAAATAAAAGTTTGTAGAGATAAATAAAGTAACTCGAGGGAATTATGAAAGAAATTGCACAGTAAGATGTAGGCTACTTTTTAAAATAATAATAATCAAATCTATTAAAACATAATTTTAAAGGAATATCACACAAGTTTTTAAAAAGTACATTTTTATTTGTGCTTATAATGTTTAAGTCTTTTAATTGTCAGCTGATAAAACCTGTGCTTCAGGGACCATATTCATATAACATCTAAGGCTAAATGTAGCTCTTTACTGGCTGAGTTTGATGGCAATTAACACTAAACAGTAGAAAATGGATGGTGTTGGCAGTTTGGTGGATGGAGGGGGGGGCGAGGGGGTACGGGGGGCTTGGGCTGGTATATAACAGTATACTCACTACAAGCTAGACTACACCACTGCTTAGCAACCGCCCAAAAACACCATAACAACCACATAGCAATATGCACAGGCAAAATCAAGATGTCACTTTCTAAAAGCACTTCACCATACAGTAAACTGACAGTACCTTGTTAGTCCAGGAATAAAAATGTATACAGAAATATATAAAAGCACAAATGTGTAAAGAACAGTATTTTTTTGTTTATTACAATTTATAAAATAATTGTGACTTTTTAATCTCACAATTCTGACTTATTTTTCTCACAATTGCGTGATATAAAGTAGCAATTACGAGATATGAACTTGCAAGTCTAATTTTTTTCTCACAATGGCGAGTTTTTATCCCGCAAATCAGACTTTTTTCCTCACAATTCTGATTTATTTTCTCAGAAATTAGATAAAGTTAGTTAAGTCCAATTCTGAGAAAAGAAAAAAAATCAGAATTGCTCGTTTTTATCTCACAATTCTGACTTTATAACTTGAAAAAAGTTTATATCACACATGTCTAAGAAAGAAAGAATTGCAAGATATAAACTAGGGGGTTAAAATCTGAATTGTGAGATAAAAAGTTGCAATTAGCTTTTTCATTCAAATGGTGGAAACATCCAACGTCCATACATTTTCATATACATACAAAAAATTAAATTAAATTAATAAAATAGATTGTATATACCATTTAGGGCTTAAATACATTAAATACAAATAATATTTTTTTAATATAACTGTGTTTGGCTGAAAGAAGAAAGTCATAGACACTTAGGATGGCTTGAGGGTGAGTAAATTCTGGGATAATTTTCATTTTAGGGCGATCTAACCCTTTAAATAGTACATATGACTATTTTTTTCTAAAGTGACACTGTCCAACAGCGACACCCATAAGTAAAGTTACAGCAGGAGTCTGCTTCTTTCTCTTGCCTCCCCTGAGATCTTTGAGTTCAACAGACCCTATTAAGCATGCGGTGGGTTTTATTATGATAGGATATGATTGGTTAGTGTGATAAATCTCGCATATTGTTTTCATGCGTGTTTGCGAATCGGTCCGAATAAATAAAATGGTGTTTAATGGGAAGACTAATTAAAAAGTAAGTGAACAACTCACCCACTTAGGGATCACTACTTTATGTCACGTCAAAATCAAACTTAAAATGGCCTGAAAACATGATGACTGGGTTTTTTTAGTGAGATCAGAATCAGTTTGATGAAATGAAAAGGTACATCTCTGAGTCTGTGACGGTGTTTACCGAGCTTGATGGCGGTTGAGCCAAAAATAAGTTGAATATTAAAAATAACATCTGAACATTAGTTGACAAATAAAATCTATTGTTTAAATTGTTACTGCCTTTATTATTTTGGAATATAGTAAAAATTGCTTAAAACATGAGACTTTATTTATTGGTTTTAATAAATAGAACATTAATTACTTTGTTAATGTAAAAATACTAAATAGAATTGCATTTGGTTGCTTTTTTATATAATGTAAAAGTAATATTTAACCAGGAAAATGTGACAACATTAAGTGTAACTGGGACATGAATATAAATTTGATTGATTAAAAAATCTCATTCTCATTTTCAGAGTCTCCTCATTACAGAACACTGCTGCACGCCACTGGGTGTATAAAAATGTATACACAATTATGAAAATGTATAAAGAAAAAAAAAGTGTTTTATACTATTGTTGTAAACAAGTAATTTTAAATAGTTTTCAAATAGTTTTTCATTTAAGGAAAAAAAAAATTAAGAAAAAAATAAGCCCCTTTTAGATCAAATATTCCCAAAGCAGTTTCTCCTAGTGGTGGACCTGTAATCTCTCTGCGCTTTCAGTATCTCATATAGCCACAGTTTGGATTCATTAAAAAGTGTCAGTATCTTTAAAGCTGTGTCTACATCCTGTTCCTCTTTCACACCCCCTCTTCTCTCCCTCTCGGCTTCAGCCATTTCACGGAGCATGTGGTTTTCATTAGGAGAGTTGGATTAGAGCACAAGGGCAGATCTGCAATGGTGGCAATCCACACTCCTCTCCTTGCCTCCATTATCTCATATACGATCAGCTTCGGCCATTCACTGCGCGTATGACCGTCCTGCCTGATGATGTCACCACAGCCGCTGCTGCGAATCTACCCTCAAAATCTAAATATATAAACCTGACATGAACTTCCCATAATCCTCTACTCTGGAGGTTAGAACTTCTAATCATAGATCTGACAACAAGAGAAGCCTAAAATCATGGTTTAACTGAGTCGGTGTTGCCAGAAATAAGTAATCGCCATCATTTTTTTGGTGATGAAAGTTGAATCAAAATGTGAGTGTGTGTGTCTATGCCCTGAGGATCCAGACTTCCAGGATCAAACAGTGCTTGTTTTGGAAACAGGGGGAAGCACTACCTAAATGCTGAGTTTGGAGAAAAACAACGGAGAGGGAGGGGAAAAAGAAGGGAAAAAAAGGAGAGGATGAGAGCCCAAAGGATCCGGTGGAGGAAATGGCTCCTGCTCATTATGTGTGCTGCTGGAGAACAGCATGCTGGTAAAAGGACGGCAGTAATGCATGTGTGTCTAGCAGATCTTACGTGCATGTTGACGTGTGTACAGTCAGAGAACGTGTGCATTCTCATTTAGGAGAGAGAGAGAGCGGAAGAGCTCATAAAAAGTGTTTTTGATGTTTAGCCAGAGGCGTGTGACTGATACTCATGTGTGTATGAGTCTCAAGACAAAACTGATGACAAATGAACTTTTTATGAAAAACATGAATATAGGATTTAAAAACAGGATTTTGCATGATTTAACCCTATAAAGCCTAATATATCACATTTGGCCTCTAAATTTTCAATAATTCAACTTTCATTGCAAATCAAGTTTATTGGCTAAATTTACAGACTTGAATGAACAAATCAAACAAAAGTAATTGAAATAGCTCAACGCAACAAATGTTTCAAGCGGTTTCCCCAAATTCAACTGAAATGCAACTTTTAATGACTTCTGCAGTCTCAAAATTATTAAACCTGAATGACTCCCTAGAGTGGCTTGCCAAAGACCTACAACAAGACTTGGTGGCAACAGGCACTGAGGTTTCAGCTTGCACAGTAAGGTGCGTACTAAACGCATGTGGTTTCCATGCAAGAACTCCAAGAAAACACAAGAAAAGTCGGCTACAATTTTATCAAAATCATATACAAATAAGCCACAGAGGTTTTGGGATTCTGTTCTGTGGAGCGATAAACAAAAATGGTACATTTTTTGGCCCTATGGATCAGTGGTATGTCTGGAGGAAGAATGAAGCATATGCTGAAAAGAACACACTGTCTACAGCTAAGCATCTTGGTGCTCGTGATGCTCTGGGGCTGATTTACATCCTCTGGCACTGGAAACCTGCAGCGTGTGGAAGGCAAGATGGATTCACTGTAGTATCAGGAAATCCTAGGAGGACACGTCATGCCGTCAGTGAGGAAGCTGAAGCTTGGGCGTCATTGGTCCTTCCAACAGGACAATGATCCCAAGCATACCTCAAATTCCACTAAGGTTTGGTTGCAGAAGAAGTCCTGGAAGAGTCTACCGTGGCCTTCAGTCACCTAACTTGCAACCCATAGAAAACCTCTGGAGGGATTTGAAGGCGGTGGTTGCGGCACGCAAACCCAAGAACATTACTGAACTGGAGGCCATTGCTCATGAGGAATGGGCTAAGATTCCTCAGAAACGCTGCCAGAAGCTGGTGTCTGGTTAAACATCTCGTTTGCAGTAGGTCATAACAGCAAAAGGATGTTCTGCTAAGTACTAAAAATGCTTGGCATGAAGGGGTTGAACATTATTGAGACTGTTGAAGTCATTTTCAGTTGAATTTGGGGATGAATTTTTCCCTTGAGTGTGAGCTTCATTTCTCCTATATAACACTATATGAGCCTGATGTATCAAATATGATACTCAAAAAACAATTATGCAAACTTTTTTTTTATTAAAGTATTTTGTCTAAAGGTTCAGCTCGTTCACTTGGAGATACATCATTGCTTTCGTTGGATGTCATTGCTTTCGTTGCATGAGTGCCCACTACTGGCAGAACCCTAGCAATGTGCGTAAATGGAACACTAAGCCCTTGATCACTTGGAATCTGATATGGAGTTGATTTACTATTTATATTTTTTCTCCTTATAACTTTGTTCACGCACCACTCTATAGGCCTGTATGCATGCTTGGGCTGTTAAAAAAAATTTAATATGAAAATATTTATATTAAATATTTGCCGCGTAGCAAATGTGACAGCTGTCATTGACGAGCAGCAGTAATGCTTGACAAAAAAAAAAAGCAGGGTTCACTAACTGTCTAAATATGTTGCCCTTGGTCTATTTATTTACATAAAAAGTATCAACTATATAAAATTGCATCATGGTAAGATATGTCAACATTTTATTTCTATCATTAGATATTTCAGCAAGTTGAAACCCAGCACTTATGTTTAAAAGTGTAATTCGGCATTTTCTCTAAAAACAATCCTGTCGTAACTGGCGTGCAATGAATTCTGGAGTAGGCGGCTGTTGTATCCTTCATTGCACGGGAAACGAAGGCCGTGTTTGAAAGAGCCCTTGAATTGGGACAATGAAATGCACCCTTCGAAGAATGCAGCTTCTGAATTGGGACGCAGCTGTTGTCTAAAACTGGAGATAAATGCACCCCTATTCTTCTGCAATCAAAAATGGCAGCACAGCTGAAAGGCTTGTTTGAGCTGCGCCCTCTACTGTGCAAGCGTAAAAATATAAATGTTCTTTCTTTTTTTGCAAGCCCAGAGATCTCAATATGAGCGCAAACATTTCTCATTAATTGTTGTGCTCACATTCACTGTATAGCTCTATACTCCAACTGCATGTCAACAATCATCCAACTTGTGTATATTTTTGTTTCTCCTAATGGAATTTAGCAACAAAATCTGAGAGAATCATAATAATTAAATAAAACATGTCTAAAAAGTCCATTAAGTTTCCTGAACAAGTTTCAAGCAACACACCGATCCTCTAGGACAACAGTCATGCTGAAACGCAAGTCTCAGACCAATCGCTTAGTCACATCTTCGCAGAATTACATTGCGCTTAATGTCTCGCCTGAAGATATTTTGATTTTCAGGTCCAGGGAGGAAACCTAGGTCTTTTTTAGAGGGAGACGACTGTGTCATCTGACACATCAGAGTCTGACCACAGCTATAGAGACAGACAGACAGTCCGGGCCCCAGCTCTGCCTGTGGATGATAGACCATGATGGTTTCACTGCTGCATTCCTATGGAGAACGGTTTATTTTCATTGGAAACATAATTGTCTGTGGCAAGAGTTTTAGAAGCGCTTTTACCCAAAACACTACCTAAAGTCCATCCTGTACCATGGTCGCCCTCTATAGGTGACCTAAAATCAACACACCCCTCCCTTTAATGAATCGTATTATGCAAGTGCAGGGAAACAGAATGTTCTCGTACAGAAGTCATTCAACAGAGTATGTATATAGTTTGCTACTGTACATAAATACACAGAAAAAGGAGCTTAAACCAGATGTGGGCAGAGTTGACATTACAGGTTACATCTATTGCCTTGATCCTGGGTTATTCTGTGATGAACATCCACATCTCATATATAAAAAATACAATAAAGAATTATGATGATAGTGCTGTTTGAGATGTATTGGATTATTTCTTTCATGATTGGGTATTACAAATAATTTTAAAATGTTAAGACATCAAAGTAATTAATATTTATGAATTCAAATTTAAAAGAAAAAGAATATTAACAAGGTAACAAAATACAAATAAAACAAAAGGTGATGTTTGCTTATTAAATTGTAATTGTTTACAAATAATCATAACAATATATTGTATTACAGTACATAATTATTTAATATCCAAAGGTTCAATGTATGAGGTGTTACTCAAGATTCTGTCTCTTGAACCATAATCAGTAAAAGCTATTAAATCTCAAACTGTGTTAATCATGCCAAAAATTCAGAAATGTCATGTTTTTATGGCTTCCATAATGTTACAATGTTTACATATTTTTATCCAAAGCAACTCAGGTAATTTATACAGTGTAAAAAATATTATCATATATTTTGAATATCAAGTATAAAAATATTTAAAGTGTCACATATATACATTACACATTATAAAAGGTACATTTAGATTTTTAAAAAATATTTTTGATCTATTTATAAATTATATACTGTGTGTGTGTGTGTGTGTGTACATATACAAATATTTTTTTTTTCTTAAAAATAATCTAATTTACTAATTAAATTTAATATTCACTGTTTTATACCATCAATATGATCTCTAACAAGTTAGCTAAATGTCCTTTAATTGAAGAAGAAATTCATTATAATTATGTCTTTGTTACCACCGGTTGCTCTAAATCCACATACTTCTGGTGTAATGATTAAAAATCATATTACAACACAGCCACATGTAGCCATGTAGATTTTTTTGCCCTTGGTATGTAACAAGAATCATTTCTCATTAATTCGGTGTCTCTACAGAATGTGTAACCTCAAAAAGATAAAAGTTAATAATAATACAAAATAATAATAATGATAATAATGAAGAATTTGAAGACTAACTTTTAACACTGCTTCATCAGTGTTATTGAAACAGCAGGTGTTGTGTTCTGACTTCTCTGGTTACTCATCAGCAGACGGTGGGAGAATACGACACAGACGCAGCTGTCCTGTGGCCTTATTGAGAGAAAAAAAAGAAATAAAAAGAAAAAAGAAAAAACTTTAACATACAACAAATTTGACTTTATCAAACAAATAACAGCTTTAAGTATTTTGGTATGAATTCGTTGACTTTAAATAAATCAATAATTTCCCCATACTAAGATTTTATTTAATTCCCTTGAACCATAATCCAACAAATCGACCAATCAGGCTTTGCCACATGGTGGGGGACACCTATCAGAGAACCCATATCTGCTCTTATTGACCCTCGTTTCACCAAAAGACAGCAATCTTTTGGGATACAGTGAGGTCTCCCATCCCAAGCGCAGTATGTGGCTTCCACTGGCGGCCCTTCTGACTCTGTGTGCCACAGGGAGAAGTGCTGAAAACAGTTCAGAAAGCAGTGCCGTGGAGGAAAAGCTTCTTATAGCCAGAGGAAAACTTATGGTGAGTGTTCAACAGCTGAAATTTCAAGGAGTTTTGCACTAAAATGTCACTTTCATGGTCCAATGATGTGGCACAGACTGCATCAATCTACGTTAGCATAGAAGCTAATGATGTTAAAATACATTTCATTATTATAATTCTGTGGAATACAAACACATACACTACTTTTCAAAAGTTTGGTCTCTGTGAGATTTTTAATGTGTTTAAAAGAAGTCTATTCTGCTCACCAAGGCTGCATATTTGATTTAAAAAAAAGTTAAAAATAGTAATATTGTGAAATATTATTACAATTTAAAAGAGCTTTTCTACTTGAATAAATTTTAAAAATGTAATTTATTCCTGTGATGCAAAGCTGATTTTTCAGCATCATTACTCCAGTATTCAGTGTTACATGATCCTTCAGAAATCATTCTAATATGATGATTTGCTGCTCAAGAAACATTACTTATTATTATTATTATTATTAGTATTATCAATGCCGAAAACAGCTGCGTTTTTTTGATACTTCTGAGGAAACTGAACATAATTTGAAATAGAAATCTTTTGTAACATTATAAATGGCTTTACAGTCATTTTGATCAATTTAATGCATCCTTGCTGAACAGAAGTATTCATTTCTTTCCTTCAAGAAAAAAATCTTAACTTTTGTTTGTTGAATTACATACTCTAATTGAAATAACTCCCGACATAGGTAATGCATAATATCTCAGTAAATGAACAGTTGATGACAAAGAATGAGTAAAAACACTTGTTTTCACTTTTTAGCTATTTTGCTGTAAATCTCTCTTCAATCCTTTCCCAGGCTCCCAGTGTAGTGGGATGATCCATAAAGAAGATGCCAGAGCTCTACAATTTCCTGATGGAGCGATGGGCACTGTAGTATCCTGACATTATACCTCTCATTTTCTTGTAATTCCTGCTTTCAGTTTAGTACGTGTAGGTGACTATTGTCTTTTTATTGTGTCTAAAATTTCTATAAAATGGCTTTTCAAAGCCATTTGAAAATGTGTTTTGTCAGGGATGTGAATGTTAATGAAATCTTTACAGGCCCTCGTGCTGCCATATGTTTAAACACTTCATGGCCTCATAGGTCATATGCCTGCCTGGTGCCGTTAACCTTAACCTGCTGTTTAAAGTCATAACCTGGAGTATGATTCAGGAGAGGAGAAAAACCCACGGCTGCTCTTCTACAACGATAAGGATGAGGAAGTGAAGGTAAGGACAACATTATTTTATGTGCAAGTGTACGTTTTTGTCATTATTTTCCTCAACATTTTTTCCACTTAACACGTATGCAGGAGATATCTGATATTTGCTGTATTTGTTACTTACTTAGGGGCTGTTTACACGACACCGTTTTCTGAAAACTGTAAAACTTATGCGTTTTGGCCGTTCATTTATACAAATGGGATCACTTTTGGGTGCCTGAAAATGCAAACTTTTGAAAACGGGTTTTAAAGAGGAACTTTTTTTAAAAACGGTCTCGGTGTAAACCACAAGAATGCGAATCTCTGAAGACACAAGAATGCGAATCTCAGAGAATCTCTGTTCAGTCTATAGTGTGTCATCGCCATCTAATGGCCAGGCAGCAGAATACAGAGTTTTTAGTCGTTAATGGGGACGTTTTGACAATTGTACATACGCGGAAAATTCAAAGGAAAAACTTCTCCTCTTTAAGCATATTGTTGTTGTGTAAACGTACGTACCCTTAGTTTACACGGAGATGATAAGGATGTCGTTTTTAAAAACTAGCACTTTAAAACCGGTTTTCGAAAGTTTGGGTTGAAACTTTTAAAAACAAGTCATCTAAACGCCACTGTCGTGTAAATGAATGGCCAAAACTCATAAAAAGTGTTATGTTTTTAGTTTAAAATGCTGTAGTGTGTAAATGGCCCCTAACATGCGTCATCGTTTTCAAATACCTCCGTTTTCACACTACAACGCGAAATTGGCCTTTTAAAATGTATCGACTTGGGAGAGCGTTTTTAAAAAGTTCTGTCTTTGTTGACAAAAATACCGTCTCAATGTGGACAGAAGGCCAAAACAGAGAGGAAAAATGTCTTTTCAAACGTAAACTTATTAGTGCAAACAAGGCCTAAAAATGGGGGTTATGATTATAGCATTTAAAAACAAAATTTATGAGACAGTTGTTGTCAGATTTCATTGGTGATTTTAAATATGAAATTTAATCATAAGCTTGCTGAACAGCTTCGGAGAATTTGACGTTTCCCCACTCAAAGAGATAGGAGCTGTAAGTTAACATTACTTGGATGACTGAAATAACGTTAGTTGCGCTAGAGGGGTTTCAAAGATGGCCGCCGAGTGAAATGACTTGCCAGTTAACGTTATCTTTCACTCCTCTGATAGCAATTTTTGCCTACCTCAGGTTGTTCCAGTGCAGAAGATGAAGGCAGACGAGATCAGCAGCTTGTTGGATTCTCTGGGTTTCTATAAGAGGTCACAGAAAGGCGAGGAAGTCCCTGAGGAGTTCAAACATTTCCCTTTAAACGCGCCTCGGGACGAACTGTGACACCCGCTGGTCAGCGCTGGTACTGCAGCCTGTCGTAAATGACGTCCAGGGTCGCAAAGTTCAGACACAGAAACAGACTCTGGACCGACACACACATGGCTGGAGGCAGTTTGGCGCACCACTGTCCAAATCATAGAGATCTTACAAATAAACTTTTTACATCTTTGGCTTGTGTGTCATTGTTGGTTCTATTTTCATTAAAATGTATGAGCCTACTTGATTTTCACAAAGGGACACAATTAACCTTAGAACAAACCCACTGAAACATGGCCATTAAAGAAAGGTGGGAAGTCGTTGCAGCTGTCAGAATAAATGAGAAGCCTAATTATTGAATTGTAGGAGTTTTTTAAACAAAGTCTCTTTTCAGACTGAGCCGTTAAAGAATAAACTGATTAATAATAATTGTATTATTCAAATTGAGGGATTGTACGAAACCGCTCGCCTCTTACAAACATCACAATATTAACCAGCGTTCCTTCTAAAAATAAAACCACAACAAATTACAAAACATAACAAAAAAAGTTCATTTAGTTTTCTGCTGCCAGTGGTGGCTAAGACTAGGAAACTTTTTATTTCATTAAATATAGCTATTCCCCTGACAAATGTATTTCTTGTTTTGAGCAAACCTCATTTATTGGATAGAATCATGTTTCAAAACAAGACACTGCAATTTGCCAAGAGGATATTAAAATATTATGTGAAAACAACTCTTAATGTTTTATGTTGATCTACAGGTGTTTAGATATTTTTCCTGGAAATCAAGTGAAATACTGCATATGAAAATTATAATATTGTATTTAATTTCCTTTTGATCTGTGAAGTATCAATAACTGTATGGTTACCATGGTGAGGGTGACATCTTAATCTGCTGTCAGACTCCATCTGTTTCCTCGGATTTAATCTCGTTAGCTCCCGAAAGACTCCGATTAATCTCAAACCACACACACCGAAGTGGAGAAGCGTGCAGGATGAGCGTTTGGTGTTGTCTCCACCATGCCTGTGTTTTACACACCGATCCCTCAGAACCTGAGAGTGGGTCTGGCTAATGTCAGCGGGTCAGTGTTTATAAATAACAGGACACGAGACAGTGGAGACTTCAGGGACCCGTATCAGGATAATGAAGGTGAGACGTCCAAATGCAAAGCACTGTACAGCCTGTCTAGATTAGAGAGGATACTTATTTATTACACTCTTGGTCTTTGTCACATTGCACAAGTGGATATGAAGAAATATAAAATAAGAGCAGGAACTTTCTGTTCTTAAAAGTTTGTCATAATTAAGATTTCTTTAATGTTTTTAAAGTCTCTTAACCAAGGCAGCAAAGATACAGTAAAAACATTTCTGAAGGAAAATGTTACACTCAGGAATATGTAACATTTAACAAAATTGGAAACAGAAAAAAAAATAGGTATAAAAAAAAAAAAAAAAATATATATATATATATATATATATATATATATAATTTAAAATATCGCTGTTTTTAATGTATTTTTGATCAAATAAATACAGCCTTAGTGGCCATAAGAGATCTTTTAAAATCATCATCATCATCAAAAAAAAAAAAATTCAAAACTTCTGACAGTGTATATATACTGTATATTAAATACAATTTACTTAAAATACACTTAAATGTTTTAAGCCTTTTTTTAAGATTTACGCATTATATTACACATTATGCATTATACACAAACTATTTCAATCCTTTTATCAAGATTCACGCATTTCAATTAGGCTTGTAGTAAAATTCCATCAAATTGAATTGAATAATCCTTGCATATTATTCATATTATGAATTAATATGAATAGAAAATTTAGTTTATGTGATTTGTATTCATAAATAAAAAGAAAATATGTTTAAATTTAAGTTAATGATTTATACAAAATATTTTATTAAGCTAGTTTTTTACTCATTTAAAATTCTAAAAATATGTAAGGATTATTCAATTCAATTTGATGGAATTTTACTATTAGCCTAATTGAAATGCATAAATCTTGAAAAAAGGATTGAAATATTTTGTATACAAGAAAAAGTACAAAACCTTTGGTCAAAAGAGGAAAATTATATAAATAATTGTCATTATCTTTTCGTCATTTATTTTAGCAAGGCTATTGTTTTTTTTCTTCTTCTAAGGGTTCCGCTTATTTAAGACAAGATGATTTGTGTTTTCATCATGCTGTAGAAAAAACGACAACATTTACCTTTAAATTAAATAATAATTCATTATATTTTCAACATTACTGTATGATTTTAATTGTTAAAGATGGGACAAACCAAAATCACTTTTTTTAACAGGGTATGGGGCATTTGATGACAAGTCGCTAGTTCAATCTTATGTTAATATAATATATTATCACAAATAGGCCTACATAGAATAATCTCACTACAAAAAATTATTTAATGTAATTAAATAAAAAAGTAATACAATGTTTATAATAGTCTCTATCTCAATGGAAGTGTTAAACCTCCACTTAAAAGTTATCCCAGGTGGAAAAGAAAATGATATTGAACGATTTAAAAAGCAATTATATTTGATTAAACACCATTACTTGAATACCTTGTTAACTGATGTTGGCACACTTGTTGATCTCCTGCTTCTGGTTTTCTGCAGTGTTTGCTGAGGTCTGGTCTCATCTCCCACTACAGATGCTGCTGTACTTCAACATGTTCTTCTTCCCCTTCTGGTGGATCTCGGAGCTGTTGATGCTACATTTAAAGGTTGGTTCAAGGATCGTGCTCAATAGTCAAATCCTTACTTCATGTAATGCAACTGCAAGTAGGCCTCATCTCTGTTCTATTTAACAATGCTATATCAAACTTCACTTGTAATGGTCTATTTACTGTATAAAGACATTCTATTTCAAACCAGAACTACTGTCACATTCACGACCGAAATCAAAATCAGCATTCAATCTTCGTCACTCTCTGAGCCCCTTCAGCTAAAATGAAATGATACTTTTAAATATGAAAGTACATGCACCAGAAGGTGGCAGCAGATCCCTGTCTTAACGAATGAATCATTGAATCATTCGGAACGATCATTCAAAACGTCTGATTTATTCAGGGACAAAGCAAGGCTGCGTTCGAAATTAGATACTCTTGAGTAGCCTAGGCTATTTTGAAGAAATAATTATTTCACAACAGATCAAAAAGTGCGTTCTATGAATGTAGTATGAATGTAGGCTAATCTAGACAGATTACATTCGCCATGTTGTCAATATAATGTGTCCTACCAGCGTCAGTTACGTCACTTCACTGCCATTCATAAATCCTCTCCTGTGGCCTCATGGGATAGTAAAGTGTCCATTCCATGCAGACTATGCAAACTTCAGAATATACACCGAAAATAGTAAGTCATACGGGTAGGCTACTGTGAATTCGGCGCCTGCTTATTTTGTCATAGGCCTACTGTTTTTCACCTAGGCTAGTAGGCTATGTTGTAAGTGATCACTTATGGATCACTTCCATAATAGTTGGCAGGCCATTAGCAGCAATGCCAGATAAAAATGTATTTAAACATAATCACGACTCTTGTATCCATGGTGATGATCTGCCTTTGTGAACAGCACATTGAAGTTCAAGTGCTACTGTTATATGGGCTATTTTACCTTTAATAGCTCGGCTAAATAATCACAGCAATTCAAGGAGATGATGCTGCAATTATCATTTCAAATGTCAAGGTATGAAAGACCTTTAAAACACTGCTAACCTATAGCCTATTCGTAATAATATTTGAATAAGCAAATTTTTTTTAGGTCAAACTAGGGTTGCCTGTATTTTTAAGGTCATATTTAGTAATGATGAATATCATTTCTTTCTCTATTTCCGTAGTTCTGTTATCTGCCAGCATATTACCAGTGTCTGCTGGTGACAGGGATGATCCTGATTAGCATATTCGAGGTATTGCGGGTGTATCTCGGTTACGTTGGGAATCTCAAAGAGAAGGTAATACACACTAAATGTTATTCAAAGTAATATCCTAAATATATTCGAAATATTATTTAATGTTATTAAAATCATTCATCTGAACACTGCTCATGCCTAACAGATTCTCTGTGTGAGAGAGAATAATCAGAGAAAGTGAGAACATCGTGAGATTAAATGCTAATACTCGCACTTTGCTATTGATATTCAGGTGAACTAAAAAATAAATAAAAGTAGAAAATAAATAAATAAAAGTATGCGTATAGCCAGACGTAAGATTTAAAAAAAAAAAATTACAGTTGTACATTTTGTACATTTGCACAAAGTTTGTTAATGCTCTTAACTTGTTATTTGATTTTATTCATTAATATCATTAAATGTATAATTAAATATCATTAAAAAATTTAAGTTAACCAACAGTTAACTATTGAGGTCAACTAATATTTACCTTTAGATGTTTCAAAACATCATATTTGATTTAAAAATAACATGACAAATGAAATAAATAAACATGAAAATAGAGATCACCGCTGATAAAACAGATGAATTAAATAATTGAAATATAAATAAATAAACAAACGTCAAAGTACACGTGAATTAATTTAATAAACATGCAATGTAAATAAATAAAGAAATAACCACAAAAGTAGTGACCACAGCTGATAGAACAAATTAATGAAAAAAAATGCAAAAAAATTAATAAATTAAAAACCATGAAAGTAGTGACCACATGTGATAGAAAAATGAATTGAATAGAAATGCAATATAAATAAATAAATAAATAAATAAATATGAAAGTATAGTGACCACAGCTGGTAAAACTAATTATTTAAAAAAAAATGCAATATAAATAAATAAATAACCATGAAAGACCACAGCTGATAAATCAAATGAATTAAATGAAAATAAATAAATAAAGTAAACGGTGTCCATGGCTAAATAAATAAATGTTAATGGTTATATTAAAATGTTACCTACGTTTCTTTCTTCATTCTTCTCTTTAGGTTCCAGAGTTAGCAGGATTTTGGCTGATCTCCTTCCTCTTCCAGCTGCCTATCGTCCTCTTCTTCATCACTGATCAGGACATCATCATTCTTCCTCTGGAGCGGGCTGTTCACTCTCTCTATCTGGCCTTCCTCCTGGGCGAGCTGTGTGCCTCGTTTCTCGCCCTGCGCGTCATGACTCGTAAACTCGCCCAGCAGTTTCACATGAGGCAGTTCGGGCCCGTCCAGGGTCTCCACACAGCAGAAGCCCTGCCTATGTTTGGACTGCCGCACGGGGGCAGGAGTGTGCTTCCTGTGAGGGACATACAGCCTCACTGAGAGATGATGGAAAACTGCTGGTTAAAGATCTGGGCAGGACACCCAATTGTTGGTATGGTCTTCAACCAATGTGACCTTCAGCAATAAGTGCACTTCTTGTAATAAGAGTTGTTGTGTTGAATCTACAAAACCATGACTAGTAGTAAAAACACAAGAAGTTACCACTAACACATTAGCTCAGTTACCATGAGGTTTGGGGTTTAAACAGTATCAACAATCAAAAAGTGCAATTACACATGTTTGTCTGTAGTTCAGAATTGTCACAAATTGAATCAACAACATTATGAAGTCAGATTTTTTACTTGAAAACTGAACTGTCGTCTTAACAAATTTTTCACAAAAATTGAAAATGTAATGCAATAACAGTGAAACATTTCTGTTGTTGTAGTAACACCTTTAAAGTTATACAATATTGACTTTCAAAAATAAACCCACTCTAAGAAATATTCACTTGAATAAAATGTATATTTATGAAGCATACTATCATTTTAAATGAATATTTCTATTTCCAATAAATGCTGTTCTTTTAAACTTTCCATTCATCAAATAATCATGGAAAAAAAATGTATCACAATTTCCACAAAAACTTTATTTATATATTAAGCAATTGAACTGTTTTCATTGATAATAATAATAAATGTTTATTGCAGCAAATCAGCATATTAGAATGATTTCTGAAAGATCACGTGACACTGAAGACTGGAGTAATGATAATTGTTTAAAATGTCATAATATTTAACAATATTACTGTTTAATTTATTTATTTATTTTATCAAATAAGTGCAGCCTTGGTGAGCATAAGAGACTTATTTTAAAAACATAAAAAAATCTTACAGATCCCAAACTTTTGACCGGCAGTGTATACAGTATATGCATAATCAATACATAAGAAATGCAAACAAATGTGATGTATAATCCAGACACATGGTGGCGCTCTGAGACTGTTTCCCTCACTAGTCCACACTGCTGCAGAACACAGAATGACTCATCAGCCGAAACTCCCATGAGGAAGACACACATTTTAGACTTACTCACACTCCCATTTCTGTGACATGAAGCTGGCTGTGTGTTTCAATGAACATATTTGTAAAAATTAAATATGTAATAACAGTAAAATATATCAGCTAACAAATCGGTATAAAATGCATTGGAATTGAGGGTATTCATAAGATAGGTTTCAATATTATTACGACTTTGCAAAACCCCTGACAATAATTTATAATACCTTTGAATTCATGACTACACCTTTAAAAATTATAATAAATTGTAACATGGTCAAGGAGAAAACTAACAGGGTGTTGCAAAATGTATATGAGAATAAATTGACATGAAAATGTGCTTTAAATTAATGCACTATAGTTTTTTGAAGGTGCAACCATGAAATGTTAGATTTTACAATTCAAGAACATGATTTATAATATAATGCATTACATATAGACACTTATCATATAGGCCTAGATGTTATCCAAATGTATTATTCATTAATACAGATCATTAGCCAAATTATGTGTTTATTTTAACAATTTCTGCCAGATGGGAGGCCACACACACACACACACACACACACACACACACACACACACACACACACACACACACACACACACACACACACACAGGAGATTTGAGAGGCTTTTCATGAGCAAGAAGATAAAAGTAACGTGTGCACCATATTGACTTGTGTCTTATATTTGAGCAGTAATTTGGCAGTTCCTAGAGAGAGAGTCTCTGTCAATGTGCAGAACGCTGAAACACAGTTAATTATTACTATAACAGATGGGAGACCCGTCAGCATTTGCTGGAACAACATTATAATGCTAACGAAAACACTGGCGAGATTAGATGTTCGCCGTTGATTTCATTTCTAATGATTTCTGTCAGCACTTGTGGTTATTCACCGTAATGGATATTTCAGATCATTTCTTACAGATATTTTTCCCCATAAATATCTATCTTTCCTGTGAACCACAGACAGTCTGGCAGGCACTTGCTCCAGGTGTTGTTTTTCATTTGCATTAAACAGAGTCTGAATCTGCAACTCAGTCAATTAAGAAGATAGAGTCTTGCAGTCGAGCTTACAGTGGTTTTTGAGAACTGCTCTCACAGCATAATAGTATTTTCCTTCATCCTTGTTTACATTTCAAAATACTGCAGTGCTTCAAACATGGGGATGTTTTTATATCACAAACCAAAATTGTCAAATTAAGAGAGTTTTATTCTGCATAGGTGCAAGAGTTCTCTTATCATCTCATAAATAAACGTTCATTTCCTTTTGAGCTCAGGTTCAGGTGTTACCACATCAGTGAGTCTCCATTAAAAGCTTTTAATCTTTCTTTATTCATAGTTGGTTGGTTGTTGACTTCTATTACAATATATGAAAGGAATAATTAATTGGGGGGGATCGTCTCTACCAAGAGTGAATCTGCAAGTGTATCTGCTTCAAGAACAGCGCCGTTACTACATTGCTAGTGAGAAATGTCATGTTGCTTTTAAGTTGCTAAATTATTTTACTGATAAAATCGTCAGAGCAGCACTGGGTGTCTACTGTATGTGTGTGAGTTTGAGTGGGAGAGACAGCGGGAGAAAGAGAATATGTGCTTTCCGTACATAAAATTTATCTTTTGGGCATTAAAACATGGAAATAATTAGTAATTTTTATCCTAATGTTTACTATAACACTATAACTAACTAACTAACTATAAAAATCTGACATTGCGATGCTTTGTTTTTCTGCTATATATATTGCGAAAATGTAACCAAATGACTTGAACAGCTATATTTGGAAATAGTGATTAATCATAGAATGATTGGGGTAATTATAGGGGAGTGCAAATAACTACATGGAGAGCAAATAATGAACTATTTCCAAGCATTGATAAATACAATAGAACACAGATACAAATGTAGGCTAATAAACACTTTTTGTTTTTTCAGGTAAGTGTGTTAAAAAAAAAGGATTAAACACACTCGCTACAGACACACCTCTACGCGGCTAATTTTAGCGTTGTCAGCGGAACAGAGAGGAGTTTTGTTGTTGTAGTGGACATTCATCGAAAAGCGTGCAGTGAATGAAAACCGGTGTTCCCTTTCGAACGGTCACTTCGTATTGCGTAGCTATACGCAGTGGGGGAAACTCCTTTTCCTCGATTTACTGAAGCCTTTATGTAAAGCGCATTTGCAGCTGCACAGCTAGAACATGAGCGTCTGGCTCGCTCATAGGCTGCGCTGCGGCAACTGCACATCCAATGGCGCAGGCGCCTCTGACGTGCAACCAATGAGATCACTCTGCGTCATACACGTCAGAGCCCGCCAAGGGGGCGTGACCTCAGTCTATGATAGTCCCCGAATTCGCCATTATAGCAGATTTTACTCCTTCAGCGACAAACTTCACGTCTCTGACCATTTATTGAGCCTTCGCCGTCGAACAAGCCTTCAGCCTGAGCGAGCTACAGTTCAGCAGACTACACATCTCAACCGTGTTTCTCCTGACGCCGTCTCTCCTGTGGCTATCCGGCGATATCCTTTTCAATATCTGTTTATTATGTGTTTATATCTGTATCAGCGTTGTTCCATATGCCTCGTGTTATGCGAGGCCTACGAACACGCGAGCTGCATTTCATGCCTGGGACTCTACCACGCAGAGAATGCACTCTCTGTCGGCGGATGTGCGGCCTGCGCGTGCATGCCTATCTCCGTGCTGCGAACTCGGCTAACGTTAGCTCTCTCTCGAGACGGCGGCGCCGCATCACCCGCGCTCCCTTCTCCGGCCCTACTTCAGCCGAGGAAGAAGAAGCGCCGCAGCCAACGGCATCCAGAGAGCACGGACGTTTGTGAATGCACGCCGGCCACGTCCCCGCGTGCTTCACTCACTCCAGCTCAGTCATCTCCGGTCCCGTTCGAGGGAGATCAGCGCCCCCCCACCACCACGTGGCGGGCCTCGTCTCTTTCGGCGGACCCAGCGAGGCAGGACTAACTCCGACGCTGAAATGCTTCGGATCCTAACACAGGCCGTCGCGGACCTCGAGCTCGAGTGGAACTAACCGTGCTAGCTGGCGCCGACCAGCAAAGCCCGCGAAACAGGCCTCTCAGCCCCGCCCTGCGGCTGATGCCGAACGCTTCCCGCCAAAGCCATCCTAGCACGCAAAGGAAAGAGAGGGCACGTGTCCCGCGCTTGCCGGACCACCCTCAAAGAAGCCAGCAAAACTTCCCACAGCCCCCTGTACAGTTCAGGCGGCTGGGGATTTTATTATTGTAAACAGGCCCGCAGCAGTGAGCGCGTCTTTGCAAACAAACGCCGTTTTCACGGCGACCCAAATAAAGCACACGAGCACAACACATGGGTTCACGGTCCCCCTTCACTAGGCGGCCCCTCCCTTGTTGTAACACTGACTTCCCCACACGCAAATGCTTGTGCAGTCAGTCCAACATTCAATGTGTGCACAAATCACAATATATGGGTTCACGGTCCCCCTTCACTAGGCGGCCCCTCCCCTGTTTTAACACTGACTTCCCCACACGCAAATGCTTGTGCAGTCAGTCCAACATTCAATGTGTGCACAAATCACAATATATGGGTTCACGGTCCCCCTTCACTAGGCGGCCCCTCCCCTGTTGTAACACTGACTTCCCCACGCGCAAATGCTTGTACAGTCAGTCCAACACTCAATGTGTGCAAAAATCACAATATAAGGGCATCAGGTCCCCCTATGTTAGGCGGCCCGTCCCAATCAGTGTGTCAAGCCCTAGCCACACGGGTTATAGCCTGGCAAGCTATCCCCGATGTGTCGAGTTGAGTTATAAACGCTATAAAGCGAGGCAACTCGCTCCAATTCGCTCGCAGACCCCCAAAGTTTCAGGCGGTTCTCGAGACTTCGGTGAGAAGCAACGTGGGTCACATGCTTCGCACCGATGTACAGAATTCATTAGCAAAAGGGGTGATAGAATTAGTCCCCCCTGAGCTAAAACATACGGGTTTTTACAGCCGCTATTTTCTAATTCCGAAAAATGACGGCGGCCTCAGACCCACTCTAGATCTGAGACATTTGAACAAAGCTCTCATGAGACGGCCGTTCAAAATGTTAGCTATCAGTTTCACAAGCACAACACATGGGTTCACGGTTCCCCTTCACTAGGCGGTCCCTCCCCTGTTGTAACACTGACTTCCCCACACGCAAATGCTTGTGCAGTCAGTCCAACATTCAATGTGTGCACAAATCACAATATATGGGTTCACGGTCCCCCTTCACTAGGTGGCCCCTCCCCCGTTGTAACACTGACTTCCCCACACGCAAATGCTTGTACAGTCAGTCCAATACTCAATGTGTGCACAAATCACAATATAAGGGTATCAGGTCCCCCTACGTTAGGCGACCAGCCCCAATCAGTGTGTCAAGCCCTAGCCACACGGGTTCTAGCCTGGCAAGCCATCCCCGATGTGTCGAGTTGGGTCATAAACACTATAAAGCGAGGTTACTCGCTCCAATTCGCTCGCAGACCCCCGGAATTTCAGGCGGTTCTCGAGACTTCGGTGAGAAGCAACGTGGGTCACGTGCTTCGCACCGATGTACAAAATCTATTAGCAAAAGGGGCGATAGAATTAGTCCCCCCCGCGCTAAAAAATATGGGTTTTTACAGCCGCTATTTTCTGATTCCGAAAAAAGACGGCGGTCTCAGACCCATTCTAGATTTGAGACATTTGAACAAAGCTCTCATGAGACGGCCGTTCAAATTGTTAACTATCAAACATATCCTCGCGCAAGTGCGCCCGGGGGATTGGTTTGTCACAATGGATCTGAAAGATGCTTACTTTCACATTCAAATAAATCCTCGTCACAGGCCATTCTTGAGATTCGCCTTCGAGGGCCGGGCTTATCAATACACCGTTCTGCCGATCGGTCTATCGTTGGCACCCCGTACATTCACGAAGTGTATGGATGCAGCGCTTTCTCCTCTGAGATTTCAGGGAGTGCGCATGTTAAATTATCTCGACGACTGGCTGGTGCGGGCACAGTCGAGAATCGAGCTATTAGCTCACAGGGATTTGATTCTCGGCCATCTAAAATGCCTGGGTTTCACAATCAATGTTTCAAAAAGCAAACTAACCCCCAGCCAGAGCATGATCTTTCTGGGCACAGTTTTAGATTCGAGAGCTATGACAGCGTGACTCACACAGAGCGCGCGCTCTCGGTGCGAGCGCTTGCAGGCACTTTCAGATTGCGCGAGCGCGCGCCACTGAAGAAATTTCAGAAACTGCTTGGTCTCATGGCAGCAGCATCGCCAGTACTCCGCATGGGATTACTGCGCATGCGCCCGATGCAGCATTGGCTGAAACGCTGTGTGCCAACTCATGCATGGCAGTCAGGCAGCTTGCGCGTTATGGTGAATCACGGTTGTTTAAGAACCCTGATTCCCTGGCGGGCTCAGAACTGGCACCACGAGGGGGTGACAATGGGAACAATTTCCAGGAGGAAAGTGGTTCTTACAGATGCGTCCAACCTGGGTTGGGGAGCGCTGCACGAGGGCATGCCTGCATCCGGCCTCTGGTCGAGCACGGAGCAGAGCTTAAATATCAACTGTCTGGAGATGAAAGCAGTTGGGTTGGCCCTGAAGGCATTTCTGTCGAACCTCAGAGGTCACTACGTCTTAGTCCGCACAGACAATACGTCAGTGGTGGCCTACATGAATCGCCAGGGGGGCATCAGGTCAGGGAACCTGCATGCGATGGCGAGAGACCTCCTCTATATGGGCACAAACCAACCTGAGCTCTCTGAGAGCAGCGCATATCCCGGGCGTCCAGAATGTGGGCGCGAATATGCTTTCATGGGACAACACTCCCCTCGGCGAGTGGTCCCTGAACCCACAGACGGTCAGTCTAATATGGAAGGTGTTTGGCGAGGCCGAAATCGACCTTTTCGCCTCGAGAATCAACACCCACTGCAAATTGTTCTTCTCGAAGAACAGGGACGCGCTGGCCCATGTCTGGCCCAAACGTCCCTTTTATGCCTTTCCCCCCCCCGTCTCGATGATTCCACAAGTCATCAAACGGGTCAGAGAGAGCGGGTGCCCAGTCCTTCTGGTGGCCCCGCTCTGGAAAACCAGATCGTGGTTCCCGGAACTAGTTCAGTTATCGGACACAATCCCATGGCCTGTCCCACTGAGGAAAGACCTCCTCACACAGGTGAACGGGACATTGTGGCATCCGAGACCCGATTTATGGGCCCTTCATGTTTGGCCCCTCAACGGGTACCCAAGGACCTTCCTGAGAAGGTTTTAAGCACTATATCTGAAGCCAGGGCCCCGTCGACTCGGCGCCTGTATGCTTCAAAATGGTCAGGTTTTTCCAGCTGGTGCTCGAAAAATCAGGCTGACCCAGAGTCATGTGTGATATCAGTGGTTCGCTCATTCTTACAGGAGCTGCTGGACGCGGGTTGCTCCCCGTCCACGCTCAAAGTGTATGTGGCAGCCATAGCAGCACATCATGTTCTGACGGCTGGCCAGTCACTGGGAAGAAACGACCTGGTCGTAAGATTCCTGAAAGGTGCGAGGAGAATGAACCCCTCCAGGCCTCCGTCTGTGCCGCCTCTGGACCTCTCCACGGTCCTGGGGGCTCTGAAAGGTCCGCCTTTCGAACCGCTCCAATCGGTTGATCTAAAAACCCTCTCGCTGAAGACCGCTCTCCTTATGGCGTTGGCATCTATCAAACGAGTGGGAGATCTGCAGGCGCTCTCTGTGAGCCCTGCATGTTTGGAGTTGGGCCGCAGCGGGTCAAGTTTGCCCTATAGGTATCAAGGCCCATACGACCAGAGGTATGTCTCGTCATGGGCTTGGTCATCTGGCATTCCCATTAGTGATATTTGTGATGCGGCCGGCTGGTCCTCGCCTTCCACATTTATGAGTTTCTATAATAGGGAAGTGCCTTCCCTGCAGGCGAAGGTGCTTTCGGTATGATTAAGACCCGTCGGTGGCTGGTCTTGTCATATATTACTGTGCACTATCAAATTCACATATATATATAAAACCCGCTGCTGGCTGGTTGTATTCATGCATAAACCCGCTGTTGCCGGTTATATTTACATATATATAAAACCCGCTTTGGCCGGTTATATGACATATATAAAACCCGCTTTTGCCGGTTATATTCCATACATATATAAAACCTGCTTTGGCCGGTTATAATTTCATATATAAACCCACTTGACTGGTTATATGTTCATATACCAATAACCCCGACAGTGTCTGGGTTCATTGGTGTAGTATGTTGGGTTATTTCTAACTGATGTGTACTATTTTAGACCTGACGGTGTCTGGTCTATTTATACATAATTATGCGGTTATGGCTTGTTCTGTATGCTCAGGGGCCTGAGTTGCAGTGGCAGCCAGTTACTCAGTGCGGCGTTTTGCATGGCGTCCCCACTGCGTATAGCTACGCAATACGAAGTGACCGTTCGAAAGGGAACTACTCGGTTACTCACGTAACCTCAGTTCCCTGAGTTAGGGAACGAGTATTGCGTAGCCAGCCGCACTATAGTAACATGGCAAGTTGTCGCTTCAGTCGTTAAACCTGCTATAATGGCGAATTCGGGGACTATTATAGACTGAGGTCACGCCCCCTTGGCGGGCTCTGACGTGTATGACGCAGAGTGATCTCATTGGTTGCACGTCAGAGGCGCCTGCGCCATTGGATGTGCAGTTGCCGCAGCGCAGCCTATGAGCGAGCCAGACGCTCATGTTCTAGCTGTGCAGCTGCAAATGCGCTTTACATAAAGGCTTCAGTAAATCGAGGAAAAGGAGTTTCCCCCACTGCGTATAGCTACGCAATACTCGTTCCCTAACTCAGGGAACTGAGGTTACGTGAGTAACCGAGTAGTTTTGAGTGGATTCTGACTAACTTAAACACCTCTGATTGGCTATTGCGTTCAAGATATGTCTGTGATTGGCTACAATGATCAACACTTCAAAAACACGCTGTAAATAGAAAGCGTTGATGCTCTTCACAGAGGCTTACACAGATACACACAGCAGCCACCTATCAGTCTGTATCAAATATACCAGGTACTTATACTAACGGTAAAGCAGAAATGCTGGTATCATCAAGCAAACAAAAAGCAGTATTGACTTAGAACCAAAGTAGACTACCAGTTCTTTCGACAACCCATCACAACTATGGTCGAGTGATGCGCTGATAACCATACAGGCAGTTTGGACAAATCACTGTGGAATTATATGTGAAATTGTTTATTTAATTTACAAAAGTGAACTAATCAAGATGCAACCATCCTGAGTTTTATGTCAATAAAAATACAAAGAAATCAAGAAATCTCCTGTTGTTTCTTTTCTCATGTCTATCGTTTTATCTAGTCTTTTCTCAAATCCAATCATTTGCATAGTGCTCTTCACAATACACATTGTTCCAAAGCGGCTTTACAAACAATAGCGGCTCACAAACGCTCTATAAGCAGCCACAGGCGACAGAGTCAGGGAAAACTCCCCGAGAAGATGTTGAATGAGATGAGGAAGAAACCTCAGGAGGACACTCTGCGGGAGAAAACCTCCTCCCATACAAACTTAAATTCTTATCTCTTCTGTTCTCTAATCTCTTCTGCTCTCTTCTCTCCTGCAGTAGAGGTCATAATCCACAGTATATACTGTATGTACATGACTTTTAAAGGGACAGTACACCAAAAGATGAAAATGCTGTCTACACTTACTCATACTCATGTTGTTCCAAATCTGTATGACTATCTTTCTTCTGCCGAACACACACACACACACAAAAAAAGACTTTGAAAGTCAATGGGAAAGAAAGAAAAAGAAAGAAAGAAAGAAAAACCTTTGTTCAAAATACCTTTGTTAGTTTGTTTCAGAAATTCTGAGTTGTCATTTTTATTTTTTCTGTTGTATGTAATTTGGGATTTAATACAATTATATTGAATTAAATTGATACAAAACAGTGGTAATCAAATGAAAGCATAAAACTTTAACAATTTAATTTATCTTTTAAAATGTAGGCCTAAATCACAAAAAAAGCAATTGGCAATACTTTATAAATAATGTCTAAATGTTTTTTTCATGTATTAATATATATTGTCTAAGCGATTATTTATTTATAAATATAAATCATTATTTGTAATAATAATGCATATACGTTTAATAATAATTAATTAATTAATTAATTAATTAAGTGACGCTCGTAATTACTCAAATTAACAATGACACACTTCACCTTAAATTATAGTTATGAATTGGATGCACCTTTTTTCATTGTATTCTGATGTAAAATACAACATAAAATGCAAGGCTATACCTTTTCAAAGCAGAGCAAATTCTTCAACAGCATTACCAATCTAAATAGTTTTTTAAAAAGCGTAAAGAAACTGATTAAGCGGCCGATTCAAGTGACCATTACATTATTACCAATATCAGTGTTGTAAACAATTTCTATTTGAACAACATTCTTTCCAACTAACCCTTCATCTACAACTAAAATATTTTCTCCTTGCTGCAGACTACAAAAATGTTTGAGTATCTCAACTAGATCAATAAAGCAACATGGCAATGGCGGAAACCGTTTCAAAACAATCATTAGTTTTGCAGAAATTACATACTTCAAAAATGGGATCAACATCTCTTTAAATTACATTGTCGTTGAATTGTCTTGCATTTACGACTTGAAAGTTGCTTGTACCTCAGAAAGCTCATTAGCAAGCATCCGTATACCACAACAAGGCCTTTAAGAGGTAATTCAGTTATACACACAGTCAGTACAGTTTTCATACTATAAATATATAATCTCTGCAGAAGTGTGGTATTAATAGTATAGAGCAGTGGCTTCGCATTCCGTGAGTCCTTTTTTATTATTCTGAAGCGTTTGAGGCTGGTAGATACACCGCCTCATGAGGTATAGTTTCTGTATCAGCCTGCAGGGAAAAGATAAAGAGGAAAATCACCTTCGCATTTTTTTAGGAGATCCATCTCAACTCCTTTTCGCAGGAGATGACCTGCCAAAAATCCTACTGTTTAGAGATTAATCTCTTACATTTAATCTAAAGATTAACATTTACAGCTGCATCACAAAAGTCATTATATCCATCCTTCAGCATTCCTGGGAGTGCATGGTGCGGGATGCAATGGCTGATGTTGAATGAGAAACTCAATAGGGAATTCTGTTGATTCTATTCAGCCGCTCTTCAGGGAATGCTGCACATTTTCCCCGTCCATGGCTACATGAAATGTGTAAAATAAAAGCAATAATGGGAAAGTGATGAATGCCATTGGGTGGACGGCTTCATTACATGTTGACACTTCCCAGATAGAATGTCCTCTGAGAACCGCATTCAGACTGTTCTGCACGTTTTTATTTACAGATGTAGAAATATCATTTCTGAATCTGTTTCTAGAGCAGCACATATCATAAGAGTGAACCAGACAGTAATATTGTACGATTTGTAACATTAACACATAAAGTGTTCTAATGTAAAGTCTATCTTAGGGTGTTCGGATACTGCCATATTCTTATACCATTTGTGTATGGACACAACATGGACTATCTGTCCTCTGCAATCTTCATGTGTGTGCGAGTTGGGCATGCATACAGCAAAGCTAAACACTGTATAACGTGATGAAGAGGCTTCAATGACCACTCAGAGGATGTAAAAAATTTTCTTTACTTGAGTGCAATCATGTTATTTCTCTTACATTATTTTGTGAAACTGAAAAAGAAATACAAAAATGCTTATTTAAATATAAATAACCAAAATACAATTACTCTTTAAACAATGTTTACATAAACATCGTTAAATTACAGTAGTTGTTATGAGACATGGCAATTTTTTGAAATGTCCGTACAAAGCACGTGGAACCGCTAACGTACGTCTAATATAAACATTTTAATAAGATACAGACACAAAGTATATACAATAACAATAATATGCAATAAACTTACAAGCAATGCTTCTCTGGGGCTTTACACTACAAACTGGAATAAGGTGTAAAAAGAATGCGGTCGCTCTGCTGCGCAGAACTGGAAAATGGCTGCTGTGCTTTGTGTGATTGTAGCTATGAAGCATAACAAATACATTTTTTTCCAATGGTAGTTTAATTAAAACTATGGCAAACAGCGCCATCTAGTGGAGAAGAATGGTTAACGTTAGATATGACAATACTCCCCGTATTAAAGGGTCACTCCACCCATTTGCATTAAGATTTCCATTGTTAGAAATACAGTCATACTATTGAATGGTCGTGCAACACTCTTTCATTTTCCCCTGAGACGAGAGAAATCCTCTATTTACCTTTTTCACTCCCTCCTTCAATGACGCAAACATCGTCATTTTCCGTCATTGTAGGAGGAAGTGTAAAAGGGGGGGATTTCTGTGAAGACTACAAGCACTAGTTTCCACCCTTTCAAACCCGCCCATAGGGGGTTGGACCTAATGCGCTAACAGACCTATCAGATCAGTGCCAGTGCGTTTGATTTCACCGGGAGAAACTTTTTGAAAATATGGACGAAGGTACTGAATACACAGGCGGATGCATTATGGAGGATCTGGATTTTGACGAAGTTATGGTAGAAACGGATGTTCGTGGCTACCTTTATGAGCCACAGTATAGCGACGACCAGCTGAGGGCTGTGGGGGAACCGGAGGCGGCTGAAGCTGCTGCCACCACAGCCGATGCAGACGATCTGCCTGCCGCGGATGAGGAGCCCGCAATGGCTCGAACTGGGGCAGATTGCTGGTGCCTGTGCTCTCACTGTGCGCCAATGGACACAGAACAAGAGTCTGTCTGCTGCCGAGAATTCCAGCGGTGCTACGGAACCGGAGGATGACACGGACGTGTGTGTTGTTGCTCACCCGAGTTTCGCACCCCATATGGATAGCGGCGTCCTGGAGACCTACTTTAGAATACCTAAGTTCAACGGGCAACGTCAGCCAAAGCCTACAGGGTCAAATGGTCGTCTTTCTGTAAAGTAAGTTTATTTTCATTTTGTTAACACGCTAACGTGGCAGGTTCATTGCACAAATATCTTGCAGTTAAGCTAGCTACTGTAGTTGGAGTGGTCTGCGGAGCTGAGCATTGCAATGCACTATGGGGATTGTTGTCTACAATCCAAAAGCACTAAAAAGTCATTTTCTGCCTTTTATCGGCCAAGAAGGTCCCAAATTAGAAATTTATGATACTATTCTACTACATGCATGTAACACTTACATATTCATGTCTCCACCGGTGGAATGACCCGTTAAGCATTGAATCTTTGGTTGAGACTACAAGCATATTCAGCTCTCTGCATGCTCCTTGGAAATTAGTGCCACAGTCGGATAACTATGGTCGGGTATGATGAGAGGGTGTTTCTCTCTGCTGAGGAGTGTGGACTGTTCTTGTCTGCCTCCAATTCTTAGGAGTCCGTCCTCCAGGACAGGGTTAAGCCTCTTGAGAGAACTCTGCTTGGAAATATCAATCTCATTCTCCAGACAAGTGATTTCTGCTTTATAAGCCTCTCGTTGTGCACACCTGATGATGACGCTTTCAGCTTGAGTCAGTAACTCGGGCATGGACGAACTTTTGCAGTGGTGCCAGCCACAACACGACTTTTCTTTGTTTCTGAAAGAATGAGCGATGTGAATAAGAGAAGCTACAGCTCTTTTTAAGGATCTCCAAGATGAAAATCTTTCAAAGCGATGAGAACCAAGACCAGAATCAGGGTTTAAGGAGGTGGTGAATTTGCTTCTTTCACAGAGGTGGATGCAGGATGCTGCAGAAATGGAGGAGCGGTAAGCCAGTTTGTTTCAGTTAGATGGCATGCAGGGACTGGTCTAATAGCAACATCTGCAGGGTTTTGTGAGGTTGGAATGTAAAGCCACTGTTCTGGGTGAGTGAATTTTCTAATTCTTTGAATTCTGTTACTGACGTACACGTAAAAGCGTTGGGTCTCGTTGCAGATATACCCCAATACAACTTTGCTGTCTGTGTAGAACAGTAAGGTGTCTGGTTTGATGTCTAGTTCCTGGATGATTTGTTCAGCTATTTCGACTGCAAGGTCAGCCGCACACAGTTTAAGTCTGGGAACCGTATGTCCAGTCTGTGGGACTAGCTTGGCTTTTCCCATAATTTATTCAACTTGGCACATTCCATCGTGATCCATTACCTTCAAGAATGCGACAGCGGATATGTTCTGAACGGATGCATCTGAGAAGATGTGAATCTCCTTTTTTACTGATTGGGAAATGGACATTAGAGTGTAAGTTCAGGGAATTTTGAGCTGCTCTAAGTCCTGCAATAAGTCTTTCCAGAGGTTCCATTCCATTTCCTTTTCAGTTGCGAGGGGGGAATCACAGTCCGATTCCCATTCGAAAGTTCACGGAGTAGCAGTTTCCCTTGGATTGTGATTGGTGCCACCATGCCGTGAGGGTCAAACAAGCTGTTTACAGTCGCCAGGACTCCTCTGCGTGTGAATTGCTTGTCACTGAGGTTGACGTGGAATGTAAATGTATCCTTCTGAAGGTCTCAAGCCAAGACTGCATCGTAAAGGGGGTGAATCAGTGTCTAGATTCAAATGTTTTAAGTCTTTGGCATAGTCGGCTGGAGAGAATGCGTGCATCACTGCTGGGCTGTTGGATGCTATTTTGTGGAGTCTTAAGCTAGAGATAACGAGCATATCTTTGGTAGCCTTAAGCAAACTGATAGCTTCATTGATGGAGGGATGTGACTTCAGTCCATCATCAACATAGAAGTCTCTTTCAACGAAATGTCTTGCATCCGCACCGAACTCCACGTCACCATAAAAGGCAGAACGTCTGAGGCCATAAATGGCAATGGCTGGGGAGGGGCTGTTGCTGAAGACGTGGACTTTCATGAGGTATTCTAGCATGCTTTGGGAGATGTCGTTGTTCTTGAAACACAGAAAGCGGAGGAAGTTCCTATGATCCTCTCTGACGATGAAACTGTGGAACATTTGCTCAATGTCCGCAGTGACTGCTATTGACTAATGCCTAAATCGTAGTAGGACTCCTAGCAGACTGTATAAATATGGGGCTGTTAGCAGCACATCGTTCAAAGACACGCCATGGAATTGGGCGCTGGAGTCGAACACTACCCGAATTTGACTAGGCTTGCGCGGATGATACACACCAAAGGAGGGCAAGTACCAGCACTCCTCCCCTGGGTTCACAGGAGGAGCTGGCTCGGCATGATTGTTATCAAAGACCTTCTGCTTAAACTCTGCGAAGTGCTCTCTTATCTCAGGTTACTTACGTAGTGTGCGACAGAGAGAGTTAGAACGGCTCAGGGCTTGCTCTCGGTTGTTTGGAAGCCGTTGTCTAAGTGCACAAAAGGGAAGGGGTGTTACACAGCTGTTATTGTCATCCATGAACATTTCTTTGTCTATTAACTGAATGAACTGCCTATCCTCAATTGAAGGGGCTATTTTTTCATCATACTCCATTCTTTCAAAGACTGAGGTGGCCAAAGGGCTGGGAGCAAATTGAGGAAGGAGAGAGGCTTTAACACTTGGCTGTGCAGTTAATTTCTCCTTGAGGTAGAGTTTACTGGGACGTGGACTAAAGTAAGATGGACGCCCGTCTTTTAGAATGTTCATGCGGTAAACACTAACAGTTGAAGGCTTGTGAGCAGCACCAAGACACACCTCACCAACCACAACCCAGCCTAGGTCCAGTCTTTGAGCATAAGGAGCATTTTGTTGCCCATTGCGTTGCTCTCTTACCTTGTGGACTTGAAGGATATCACGTCCAAGGAGGAGAAGTATTTGAGCATTTGGATCTAGAGGAGGGATGAGATGAACAATAGATTTGAGATGTGAGTGGTGTTTTGCTGCTTCAGGAGTGGGTATCTCTGACCTGTCTTCAGGCATGTAGTTGCACTCAATGAGCGTAGGGAGTGGGACTGAAAGACTGCCATCTAGAGCCGGGCTATTCAATTGGTGGGCTGCGGTCCAGGTCCGGCCGGCCAATCATCTCCATCCGGCCCGAGGACACCACGACCTCCCTCCTCCTCTTTTCCTGGCGGTGCGGCAAAATTTGGTTAGATATGCGCGTGGCCGCAGTGGCGCCTGCAGCTGTACGGCTATACGCACTGTGTGTGTACCATGAGCACGCCGGATGACCTGAGAAACGTTTACAGTCCGAATATTTCAGCAGTTATTATGTGTGTCCCGTATTTCTGTCGACTGAACCAGCGATATCAATAATTTGTGAATGAATCATTCTTTGGTTCGATTATTTCCTTTCCATGAATTGGCCAAATGCGCTTGCATAACGGTCTGAAACGTTTCGGATTCGTTTGGACCGTTCTCTTACTGAATCATCTGAAGCAGTTTCTTGGTCAGTAACAACAAATTGAGAACAAAAGCGCTGTTTTCAGTTGTTTCACTAGTTTACTTTGAACTACGCAGCACGGCCCAGTGGTTAATGGAACGCAAGCTTAAAGGAGTTTCGTTTACACCCTGTCCCGGACACTATTATTAAACAGCGTTGGGACATCCAGTGAGAAGAGAAGCGTTTCAATCTGACACATCTCTCTGTTACAAACCACAAATCACTCAATGATTTTAACTAGTTTTAAATCGGATGAAACAGCCTCAACATTCCCAACACGACTGATGAGGTAAATAGCAGAAACATTGCGCCATGAACAAAGTTAGAAGACTATACATCCCTTAAAAAACATTTACCGTGAATTTACTGTAGTAATTTACCATGGTTTGGGCAGAAATGTGGAATATTTATATTGAATACTATGTTATAGTCATTTATATTGCATTAGATTTATTAGGTGGCTAGAGGAATATATAATTAATTGTGTGTATAGTTCTTACCTGTTTAGGCATTTTTTATACAGTGGCAGTGAGTGAGTAGCCATGCAATGTTTTACCTATGGTTACGATGTCTCACTGTCAGAATATTTTAATTTAAGCCTATAATAATTATTAATAAAATAATTCTTACCAATAGCTATGATCTTGTGTAATTTATATATTTGTACATAGCTGTAAATTTATTTATTATGGTCTTATAAATCTGCACACTGTTGGGTACCACATTTGTTTACTTTAGCTTACTTATTGATACTGTTATGTTTCAATAAATAAGCTAAACCCACCGGCCTACCTCAACTTTCTCGATTTAATAATCCGGCCCTCGAATGAAGCTAATTGAATAGCCCTGATCTAGAGGATGTGATATGAAGTCCATAGCCCGCCTCCCAGACATTTTGTGACTACGGCACATGTGCGCAGAGTGTAGGGAAATCCTGTGCTCTTGAGATTGAAGTCGAAAAACTCTGGCAAGTGAATGATTACTTTGATCGTCAAGAAAAGCATAGACGTTCAGTGATTTGTCTGGTTCTCCCTTAGGGTGAACTTTGATGAGACAGATTTTTGTAAAGGACCGTGAACTATTAGTATCCCCGCAGACCTTGTGCAATTAGAGTTAATGGAAGGGTTTGCACTTTCTCTCTCCCCACCATGCTCTGTGTTGGGTGCTTTTAGTGTCCATGGAGGTGGTCCAGGATGAAGAGCTGTGACATGTTTGTTGCTGCCACACTCTGTGCATTGTATGACAACTTCACAGTCTTTGGCCACATGGTCATTAGAAGAACAACCTCTGAAGCAGATATTATGCTCCTTCAAAAACATTTTCCATTACTCAATGTTCTTAGCTCTAAAGGCTCTGCACCATTTGAAAAGAGAAGTTTTTTTGTGAATGGGGCATTGTCTGTTTATATCAGGCTTACTGTTCGGCGAATCAGAAGAGCTGGTTGTTTGTGCAATCTCAGTTTTGTAAGTAGAGATGAAGCTTTTCAGTAGTCCGCCTCTTTTTAAGTTTTCAGGCTTTACAGGGGCAGTTGGAGGTAAGTTGGCTTCCTTATATCCAAAGTCTGTGAAAAAAGTGAATGGAGGAAATGGTACCCGGAACTAAAGCTTATGTTGAGACCCTTGGAACATCCACTTTTGTTGGAGGTTAAGACTAAGAGGAAGTTTGTTGACAATAGGTGCCACGCCCCTCGCTGTCTCCAGGAAAGAGAGCCCGGGTAAGTAGCCTCCAAGCTTTGCTGACTCCACTTCTTTGAGCAAATTTGCAAGTTCTCTTAACTTTTTGGGATTCTCTACTGCTGATTTAAGGGAAACAATCCAGCTTATCAAAGAGTGTTTTCTAAATTATTTCAGCACTCCCAAAGCTTTCTTCTAGACGAGACCATGCTGTCCAGTTAACTGCCCAGTGGCTTCAGTTGGATCTTCAGAGTTCCTCCAAAATCGCTTTTCAGCTGGTCTTACCCCGTCCACACTCAAGGTTTACGTGGCTGCCATTGCGGCTTTCCACGCTCCTCTGGGTGATGGACCTCTTGGGAGACAGCAGTTGGTCGTACGTTTCCTCCGTGGGGCTTGGCGGATGAGACCTGCGGCTCATACGAGGGTTCCCACTTGGGACCTGGCAGTGGTTCTCGAAGGGCTGGCCGAGGCCCCCTTCGAACCACTGGAGTCGGCTGAGTCCAAGAACCTTTCCCTGAAGGTGTTTTTTTTGTTGTCCAGTACTTCTCTGAGGAGGGTAGCCGATCTCCAGGCGCTCTCTATATCTAACGGGTGCCTGGAGTTTGCTCCAGGCGACATTAAAGCCATCCTACATCCCAGGACAGGCTATTTGCCTAAGATGCCATCCAATGCGGCATGGCCTACGGTTCTGCAGGCTTTTCATCCTCCACCTCACGTGATGGGGGATGAGGAGAGACTACATCTGCTCTGCCCTGTCAGAGCGCTAAAAATTTATATTCAGAGGTCCTCTTTAAGGCGGAAGTCAGACCAGTTGCTGGTGTGTTTTCGGTCGCCCAAGAAGGGTCTTCCCGCCTCCAAACAGACCATCAGCAACTGGATTGTCCATGCTATTTCCTTGGCCTACCAGGGTGCGCAATTTGCCTTCACCTTTGGCCGTGAGGGCTCATTCAACCAGAGGCATGGTGTCCTCTAGAGCCCTCCTCTCGGGGGCCCCCGATCCAGGAGGTCTGCGATGCAGCACGATGGGCCACCCCCCACACCTTTATTAGGTTTTACAGTCTGGACATTCCGTCTACGCCTGGCACTCTTGTGCTCTCGTCCTAAGTGTGCCTGTGAGCAGCTTCACACTAGGACAGGCAGGGCGCGTTGTGGCATAGTGGGTACTCGTTCCCCCAAAGTGTAATTCGACGCAGTTTGAGTTCCCTCGAAAGGGAACATCTCGGGTTACGACTGTAACCCTTGTTCCCTGAGAAAGGGAACGAGAACTGTGTCCCTTCGCCACGCCTTCCCCTGCCTGGGGGCGCTTGCTTCATCACAGAAGCTAACACTGTTGTGTGCCAGCGTCCTTTTGTAGCTTCCGCTTATGCCGTCAAACATCACGTCATGACGCAACACCAATCAGGATTGGTCTAGTTTCATTCATGCTTCAGAGACGATATGCTGAGGGGCGTTCCCCCAAAGTGTCATTCGATACAGTTCTCGTTCCCCTTCTCAGGGAACAAGGGTTACAGTCGTGACCCGAGATGTTTTTTTCCAATGGTAGTTTAACAAACTACGGCAAACAGCGCCATCTAGAGGAGAAGAATGGTTAACGTTAGACATGACATAATATGGACATTTTCTGTATGCGCAGAATAGCAAGATGACACTACATTTGAAAAATGTCCAAACACAGATTTCATAAATCAGAGCCCTGAAACAGTAAATCCCATTATGCAAAACATTTGATTCAATGTTTAATATCTTACAATTTACAATTAAACTACTAAATTAAACTTATAAAATCAACCACAAAATGTATTTCTCATTATTTGATCAGACTAACAAAAAAGACAGTTTTACACAAATAAGATGAAAAATAAATGCAAAACAACATAAAACATATATCTGGAATACTTAATTTTGATTGGTTAATCATGGAATTCTGTGGTCAAATATTTTTTTGTATAATGACACTAAATTGCATAATTTACATAATCTTACCAAGCGTTGGGTTATTAACATCAACTAAAACTAAAACCATTAAAAACATTTTGGTTAATTGAAATAAAATAATAAAATAAAATAATAAAATAAAATAATAAATAAGTAAACAAACAAATAAAGAAATAAAATGTGAAATGTTGCCTTGGCAATAAACTGAAATAAGTTTTAACTGAAGCACTCAAATTGCATTAAGCACCAAAAACTGAAAATAAATAAGAACTAAAAATGAAATGAAAAAAATTAAACCTAAATAGAAACAGTAAAAAAAAAATGAACATGAAACAAATAAATGTAAATAAATAAAGGATAATTAAAAATATTAAAACTATAATTATACTAAAATTGCACTGATGTGGCATAGTGGGGTCATGTGATGATAATGCAGCAAACTATTAAATGCTGTTTTGCTAGTATTGCATTCCTGAGATAGCCCACCAAACAGTGCAATGTTTCAATAGCCATTGTTACTTGAATGTAATGTAGAACCGTGGCCCTCCAGAGTGAGCGGAGCTCATCTCTGGCATGAGAATTGAGTTTCATTTAGCTAGCTGCATCCACACAGCCACTCTTCCCAGACACCAATTGAGAAAATCACATTTTCAATTTGTCTGGCCATTTGTGTCAGAGGCAATTCTGAAATAACCGAGCCCTACAGGTGGTATAAGCGACTGTTCAGGACGTTGATAAATTTGGCTTAGTGGGGGTTTGTGTTTAATCTCAGGGTTGTGTGACAGCCATGAACGCTGGGCCTGTTAAGAACTTGCACCATAGTTAATGACTTCAGCCTCAGAGTTGACGAGCTGCTGAATAAAACACTACATTTGACGTTCACTACAGGATGAGAAATGTTCCGGAGCATTCAGGTGTCACTCAGTAGAGCACCATGCTGACAGTGAGAGACAGAAGATGCAATGTATGAATTATTTACAGTACATAAAGTGGCCCAAAAAAGTATTGATAGTTGGATCACACTTAAAAATGCTTAAAATGCGATTGAATTAGAATTTTTTACACTGTGTGTGTATATATATATATATATACACACACTCACTACCAGTCAAAAGGTTTGGATTGGTAAGATTTTTTATGTTTTTAAAAGAAGTCTCTTCAGCTCACCAAGGCTGCATTTATTTGATTAAAATACAAAAACAAAACAAAAACACAAAAAAACCCCAGTAATATAGTGAAATACTACTACAATTTAAAACAGCTGTTTTCAATGTGAATATAGTAAAGTGTAATTTAATTTTGTGATCAAAGCTGAATTTTCAGCATCATTACTCTAGTCTTCAATGTCACATGATCCTTCAGAAATCATTCTAATATGATGATTTGATGCTCAAGAAACATTTCTTATTATTATCAACATTGAAAACAGTTATTAACATTTTTATTTCAGGATTCTTTGATGAATAGAAAGTTTAAAAGAACAACATTTATCTGAAATCGAAAGTTTTTGTAACATTAAACACTACCGTTCAAAAGTTTGGGGTCAGTAAGAATTTTTTTAAATATTATTTTTTGGGGGGAAATTAATAAAATAAATCAATACTTTTTATTGATCAAGGATAAATTAAATTGATCGAAAGTGACAGTAGAGACATTTATAATGTTACAAAAGACTATTTCAAATAAATGCTATTCTTTTGAACTTTCTATTGATCAAAGAATCCTGAAAACAAATTGTACAGAACTGTTTTCATCATTGATAATAATTATTAATGTTTTTTGAGCATCAAATCCGCATATTAGAATGATTTCTGAAGGATCATGTGACACTGAAGACTGGAGTAATGATGCTGAAAATTCAGCTTTGATCACAGGAATAAATTACATTTTAAAATATATTAAAATAGAAAAGATATTTTAAATTGTCATAATATTTCAAAATATTACTTTTTTTGTATTTGTTAATGAAATAAATGGAGCCTTGGTGAGCAGAAGAGACTTCTTTTAAAAACATAAAAAAACATTACCGATCCAAAATTTTGACTGGTAGTGTATATATTCATAAATACACAAACTAATAATATATAAATATATATATATATATATATATATATATATATATATATATATATATATATATATATCACACACACACACACACACACACACACACACACACACACACACACACACACACACACACACACACACACACACACACACACACACACACACACACACACACACACAGGTCCTTCTCAAAAAATTAGCATATTGTGATAAAGTTCATTATTTTCCATAATGTAATGATAAAAATTAAACTTTCATATATTTTAGATTCATTGCACACCAACAGAAATATTTCAGGTCTTTTATTGTTTTAATACTGATGATTTTAGCATACAGCTCATGAAAACCCAAAATTCCTATCTCAAAAAATTAGCATATTTCATCCGACCAATAAAAGAAGTGTTTTTAATACAAAAAAAAGTCAACCTTCAAATAATTATGTTCAGTTATGCACTCAATACTTGGTCAGGAATCCTTTTGCAGAAATGACTGCTTCAATGCGGCGTGGCATGGAGGCAATCAGCCTGTGGCACTGCTGAGGTGTTATGGAGGCCCAGGATGCTTCGATAGCGGCCTTAAGCTCATCCAGAGTGTTGGGTCTTGCGTCTCTCAACTTTCTCTTCACAATATCCCACAGATTCTCTATGGGGTTCAGGTCAGGAGAGTTGGCAGGCCAATTGAGCATAGTTATACCATGGTCAGTAAACCATTTACTAGTGGTTTTGGCACTGTGAGCAGGTGCCAGGTCGTGCTGAAAAATGAAATCTTCATCTCCATAAAGCTTTTCAGCAGATGGAAGCATGAAGTGCTCCAAAATCTCCTGATAGCTAGCTGCATTGACCCTGCCCTTGATAAAACACAGTGGACCAACACCAGCGGCTGACATGGCACCCCAGACCATCACTGACTGTGGGTACTTGACACTGGACTTCAGGCATTTTGGCATTTCCTTCTCCCCAGTCTTCCTCCAGACTCTGGCACCTTGATTTCCGAATGACATGCAAAATTTGCTTTCATCCGAAAAAAGTACTTTGGACCACTGAGCAACAGTCCAGTGCTGCTTCTCTGTAGCCCAGGTCAGGCGCTTCTGCCGCTGTTTCTGGTTCAAAAGTGGCTTGACCTGGGGAATGCGGCACCTGTAGCCCATTTCCTGCACACGCCTGTGCACGGTGGCTCTGGATGTTTCTACTCCAGACTCAGTCCACTGCTTCCGCAGGTCCCCCAAGGTCTGGAATCGGTCCTTCTCCACAATCTTCCTCAGGGTCCGGTCACCTCTTCTCGTTGTGCAGCGTTTTTTGCCACACTTTTTCCTTCCCACAGACTTCCCACTGAGGTGCCTTGATACAGCACTCTGGGAACAGCCTATTTGTTCAGAAATTTCTTTATGTGTCTTACCCTCTTGCTTGAGGGCATCAATGATGGCCTTCTGGACAGCAGTCAGGTCGGCAGTCTTTCCCATGATTGCGGTTTTGAGTAATGAAACAGGCTGGGAGTTTTTAAAAGCCCCAGGAATCTTTTGCAGGTGTATAGAGTTAATTAGTTGATTCAGATGATTAGGTTAATAGCTCGTTTAGAGACCCTTTTCACAATATGCTAATTTTTTGAGAAGGACCTATATATATATATATAGCCTACACACACACACACACACACACACACACACACACACACACACACACACACACACACACACACACACACACACACACACACACACACACACACACACACACACACACACTTCAATTGTTAATGTTAATAATTCTCGTTAAATTCTTCATATTAATAATAATATATCTTCTAATATTTCTTGTTAATAAATTATTAAATACAATTAAAATGTTTGTTTTATTGTTCTAGTCTACAGATCATATAGCTATTATCCTTTCACAGAGCAGACACAATAAAATGTTCTACATATCAGTTATAAAATTATAATCCAAATCAGACACACACAGAAAAAGGCCCAGGTCTCTGTACATCTATGAGGTGTTGTTTGTGTATAAGTTTTAAATATATTCTCCCCTGTGGCTAAATTCAGAGACGTTATTTTATCATGAAGTACTTGCCGTTCCGCTTTTCAGGACGTCATGTTTTTCCAGAGTGTTTAATATTCTCCCTGACATATTCGGGTTCCTGAATTTTTTTTCCCCCAAACAAAATCTATTCATGTTTAATGTCTGCATTTTTCATTTCATTTCCTTGCTTTTCATTTTTCAGAGAAAATAGGCCATACTTGAAACAATTTGACTAATACATGGTTTGGGTAAAAGAGGTGAAGACACACTAATGCATGCTCTTATTATTCAAAAACCAACCCATTTGCATGAGCAAAATATGACATTAATGGTTTCTGCGAGACAGAGCAACAGGTCATTCATGATTCACCCTAAATGCCATATAACAAATGTTAAACAATGACAAAATTGACTGCCATTGCATTTTGAGGCTACTTCTAAATTAGCTAAATATTGCACATGCTTAGCAAACAGGCTTTTGTTTCAATGTCTTACACTCTACCAAACAAATACCACATAACACTTATCTCCACCAACACAGACACACACACTACAAAACGGACAAGATGTGGTGCACACAAAAGAGTAGGGCAGTGAGGTTTTGTATTGTTACTGTAAGTATGGATCATATCAGTGCAGTGTGCAGCTTGGATACTACAAATAAGAGTGTATTAAAGGAATAGTTCTCTTAAAAATTAAAATTCTGTCATCATTCACTTACCTTCCAGTTGTTTAAAACCTGTATGAGTTTCTTTCTTCTGTGGAACACAAAAGAAGATAATTTGAAGAATGTCAGTAACCAGAGAGTTGATGGGCCCCATTGAATTCCATAGTAGGAAAAAAATACTATGGAAGTCAATGGGGTCCATCAACTGTATGGTTACAGATATTCTACAAAATATCTGCTTTTGTGTTCAGCAGAAGAAAGAAATACATACAGGTTTGAATCAACTTGATGGTAAGTAAATTATGACAAAATTTTCATTTTTAAGTGAACTATTCCTATGTCTTAGTTTTGAGTGCTGAAAAAACAAAAACTAAAAGAAAAAGAAAAAACATCTCAAGGCATGTACAGAATGGCCAGACACCTCTCCATGTGTACACACAGTGGCAAGTTTGACTTTCTATTCAGAGAAACAAACACACACATTCGCATGAAAGCTTCAACATTTGTTAGATGGTAAACAAACTGCTGGGATCTTGAGTCACTGACTTGTGAAAACGACAAGACAACAAACAAGATGCTTTACGTGTTTAACAATGCAGAGAACGAAGAAAAAAAAACAAAGGAGAAAGAAGCCGCTTAGCCAGTCGTAATGATTTCATAGGTTTATCATATTGATAAATCATAGTTAAGGGGTGTAATGATTTAACTTATGAATAGAAACTATGTCTTTTTCATAGTTATGAATGGATAGGGATGGATTATTATGGCCTCTCTTTGTTTGCCATCACTGCTTAATCCAACAGGTCCTAAAGTATGTTTATGGCAGTTCGGATGTAAACCTTCGGGATTACCCTCTGGATTAAGGAAAGAAACTGCCTCCAGAACCAATGAAGTCCTGTCTTGAAGGGTCTGTCAGTTGTTAGCATCCTTATCTGATGGTGTTGGACATTTGTTTATGCTAATCCACCAATATCCAATCAAAATGTAGCAAACCTTTGTCCATTCTTAGATATGGTTCAGCAAGGGCCTATTCAAAATAAATAAATAAATAAATAGAAAAGGAGAAAAATCGAAATAAACTGTACAATATAAAACAAAACAAATGTCACTAAATACAAGTCTGTAAATCACAAATTGTCCAACATCGAGACCTGTTTCCCTGTTTTGTTCATGTCTGAGTTTCACCTGTTCCTTTGTTCAGTTTCCATTCTTACCATCATTATTACAGATTGTTACACATGCTTGCAACAGGTTCACAAATCAGCCTGAACCGGTCAGATTTTGTGAGCATTCAAACTGTGTGTGAACAAATTACAGACCACATCCAAAACCGAGGATTTGATGACAAAGGGTCTGAAAAGTAGTTTAAAGAAGTTAATTATAATATGTTAGCTGTAACAAATACATATAATAAGAAATATGCTTTTCATATTACTTTTGAAGCAATGAAACTCACAATTTTTAAACTGATTTAAATAAACAGCATTATGTTGATAGAAAATATTTTCTTGAGTAAGAAAAAGAATGACTTTATAATTTAATACATAAATAAGTACAATACATTAAAAAAAAAATTAAACAAATGCTGTTCAAAAGTTTGCAGTCTGTAAGATTTTTTTATGTTTTTGAAAAAATAATCTTTTGCTCACCAGGCTCTTTTGCATTTATTTGATCAAAAATATATAGTAAAAGATAATAATGTGAAATATTATTATAATTTAAAATAACTTGAATATATATTTTAAAATGTAATGTATTCCTGTGATGCAAAGCTGTATTTTCAGCATCATTACTCCAGTCTTCAGTGTCACATGATCCTTCAGAAATCATTCTAGTATGCAGACAACAGTTGTGCTGCTTCATTTTTTTTTTTTTTTTGTGGAAAACATGATGGTTCAAAGGAAAAGTTCAAAAGAACAGCATTTATTTGAAACAGAAATATTTTGTAACATTATAAATGTCTATTTACTGCACTTTTTATCAATTTAGTGATCAATAAATAAAAGTATTCATTTATATTAAAATGGTACTTTTAAACAGTAGCACAAGTAATCAATTAAATAAATAAACATACTTGGAAAATAACGCAAATTTGATCACTTTGAAAAAGTAATTGCACACAAGCCACGTGATTTCAGGTATCATGTCTGCAGCACACAAAAAAATGAAAGAGAGAGTGTGAGCAACAGTAATAGAGATTCATGCCACAGCACTAGTAACTCAACTGTGCATTATGTGTCAACACATATATATTATCATCCAATAGCTGTTTCCAGGAGCTAACCAAATGCTCAGTAACGTATAACCTGTCCAGATATCGGCTCAAGAATTCCCCGGGTTTGCCACTCAGTCGCACAACACATGTTTTTCATCCTGACACATAAAGGCAGTGATGTAATCGAGGCCAGAGGTGATCTAATGTCACTGCGGAATCAGATGTAATTAAACCTTTCGAGTTCCCTACAGCACCTGTCCGCTCATGACCCACAGGTCAGACTGCACCCTTTCCAAGACACACTAAAGAGTTTGTTTTCTAAGTAGATGTCCATGTGTGAGCACTCAAGGAACTGTGACACAAGTTCAGAGGTCAGCAGCTCAGGGAAATAGGGTAGAAAATTACTGAAAGGTTACATTCATAACGTCAAGATGGAGAGAGACTCTCTCCCTCTCTTTTTTCTCTAAGCCGGGCCTGTCCATCATGTCTAATTGTAGCCTATTTTATGGAGAGAAAAAAAGTTTGTTTTCTATTTTTAATCACATTTGCATTACTCTTTAATTGCATGTTTGAGGAAAATGTATATAGAACGTAACACGAAACACAATTTCCAACCCATTTTACTTCTATAGACCTTATGTAGCCACGCTCGCTGTGGTCTGTCTTCCGGTTTGTATTTACACAGCATGACGCTAAGATCTTATGGATTTATGAATGAACCGCTCGACAGACGGAGCATGACTTGTTTGCAATAACCATCTCAACAGATCTCAATCTTCACAATTATGTTTAAAATACACAGTTACATACACCATAATTTGACAAAAAGTACAATTTCACATCCAGATTTCACATGTGGTTCTGCAAATGATTCTTCATGAACATTTCTTTTTTTTTTTAATAGTAATTCGTGATATGTTGTTTGGGTGTAATGACACTAAAAGAAATGGAAATAAATATTGAAAATAAATGAATATTAAATAAACATTTTATTATTTAGTAACATTATAATCTAAATAAAAAATATATTTATTTTCATCTCTTTTAAATCTGTTTTTTACTTTTATTTTTGCCAGAAGCCTTGGTAACGTCGTACTCGAACGTAATATCACAAATGTCAAAATAATGACAAACAATTTTAATAAAAGTATCTGCCAAATACATAAATGTACAACTTTACAATCTTAATTACTGGCAACAGTACCAACTGAGTCATTTAGTACATTTGGCTTGACTTTTGGTTAACATTAAACATTGACCTGCACACCTGTGATGTTATACAATACATTTCTGAACAACTTATATTTCAATTACAAAGATTACCAGGACAAACTTTTTTGTGCACAATAAGAACAAGAATATGTATTAAGAAAGTAAATGAGATCACTTCTGACTTCATCTTGACTTTAACTGTCAAGCCACTATTTGGAAGACGTTTCATATTTAACCTTGACGATGACTGTCCCTTGTACCAATATAACAGTCGGAGTTCCCCAAGCGTGTATATTTGAAACTGTAATCATCTGAACATGTTCTTCCACCCTTCTGCAATATCTCAAAAAAGACACATCATGGATATGCTCAGCATACTTAATTACAGAACCCTGTTGCCCAGCCCAGCAGAAGGCTCTCAAAAACTAATTGAGTCACGGTAAAAAATTGGAGAGGTCCTGTATGAATAATTAATGAAGGCCAGGGTCTAATTTCTCACCATACTGTTGGCTTATTAACAATGCAGATGTGAGGCACATCCATTTATCCTGAAACCGAAAAAGGCTGTAGGCCTACTCCCAAAAAAAGTGTGAACAGTTTAAGGGAGAATTGGTGTGCTCTAAAGGGGATCATTCACCCCCCCCAAAAAAAAAAAAAAAAAATGTCATCATTTACTCACCCTAAAGTTGTTCCAAACCTGTATGAGAAACTTTCTTCTGCTGAACACAAAAGAAGATGTTTTAAAGAATGTTGATAACCAGACAGTTGATGGACCCCATTGACTTCCATAGTAGGGAAAAAAAATACCATGGAAGTTAATGGCTACCGTCAACTGTCTGGTTGCTAACATTCTTCAAAATATCTTCTTTTCGGTTCAGCACAAGAAAGAAACTCACAAAGAAACAACATGAGGGTGAGTAATGATGACAAAATTTTCATTTTGGGGTGAACTATCCATTTAATATCCAAACCTGCAATACCCGAAAAGTGCTCTACAAAAGTATGTGAACCAAATGCTTCTAGCTCCAGAAGCATATGGCTGCAAGTTTACTCTTTCAGAAAAACGAATGTCATGGCAACCACCCAGAACACCATAGCAACACACATACAAATCACTCAAAACCTAAGTAACATTAGCAAATGAATGCAGCACTTGTTGTTGGAGCTTGATTTCTGTTTACTATAGACAGAGAATATCACAAATCATCATCATCACTACATTGTGTGGATTCCAGATGGTGGTACTGGCTTATTTCATTGTGTCCAGGTGAGGCTTCTGGGGGCTTGGGTAGTGAAAATGTAACTAAGAGAATGAGAAATTAAATTGTTCAATGCTCCAGAGACATTATGCAGCCAGTTGGACTTAGATTCTTTACAAACACACATGCAGAAATCCACTTACACACACACACACACACACACACACACACACACACACACACACACACACACACACACAGTTCGCAAAGAAAAAGTTCATAATACAAATTCATTTAATATTTTGCTCACTTCCAAACCTGCAAGATCTTATTTTTTCCATGCAACGTGAATTTGAAAGAAGAAATTTCACGCTTTTGTAGAGTGTGAAATTTTGTTTGTAGAGTGAAATTTAATTTGCTGATAAATATAAATGCACCCATAGTAAATTTCTCAGCCGATACGGATTATCCATGTTATCAACCAATGCCGATACCAATAATTAGATTTTTCTTATGGGAAAAAAATCTCTCCCAAATAACGGAAATGTTTGTATATAACTCAGTAGCACATATAAGGTATTTATTGTTTGAATTTCGTAGTACACTGAAAATTCAAACGACAGAAGATTCAGATCAAAATATATTGTTCATGGATATCCATCCCCTTCAGTGAGCTGACAACTTAAGAACTGGAGTCTATTAAAATTTAAAGGAAGATAGGAAATTTTCAAAGTGACTAGCAATTGCAAGTTAGCTTTGAAAGAATGAGATCCCACCGACTCCAAACCCACGCCTCCTTCAAAACACATGAACGCACACAGCAGAGTTTTTTTATTTTTTCAATAAACAGTTTGGTCTATCTGGTTCACAAACAGGACTGATCTTGTTATCCAGTCCAACTCAATGATCAAGTCACATTGGACATGGTGTTAACAGCTCGCTGGAGGGGAGAATTATTAGTGAATAATTCATTTATATTTCTGTCGTATGACTTCAACATAAACTTTTGTGGCATTTTGGTCAGAGGTTTAAAACAACACGAGGGTGATTCAATGACAGAGCTTTAACTTTTGGATAAACTATTAAACCATTTCTTTACCATGGGGAAAATTTCTCCATTGCACATGCTTCCTCTGTAACCAGAAACCCAAACAAGAGAGAGAGAGCGAGAGAGAGAGAGAGCGCGAGAGAGAGCAAGAGAGAGAGAGAGAGAGAGAGAGAGAGAGAGAGAGAGAGAGAGAGAGAGAGAGAGAGAGAGAGAGAGTTGGGGTTAAAGAGAAGTAAGGCTATAGAATACATAATTGAACTACAGTGTGTTATCAAATTATTCAGCTTATCTAGCCATCTCCTTTACAAATCATACACACATTATAATTCTATCTACATTCAAACTGAACTTTGCTGAAGACTGTTCAACTGCTAATTATAATCTCTTCATAATTTTGTGGCATTCTTGTGATGAGGTGCTGATTGCTGCTTTTTCACAGACAATGTCACAATGTCCCCTGTCATCTTAGTCCTGTAATTAAAAACCAGTGAAGTGGGTTTGGCAAGGGGGAAATGGTCAGTATTGGAAAAATGGACACATTTCAAGAAGGAGTCAGGACCCCAGTTAATCGAACTGCCATAATAAAGATAAAACTCCAATCCATTACTGAAATACTAAATAAATATTTAGCATAGTATGACAGTGCGTCTGTCAACATTATCATTTAGAACTAACTGAGATTGCCAGTAAGACTGCAATAATGATATAAACAATGCATTGTTAAAATTCTATAGCTCAATTCATGTGCTTATTGAAATCTAATTAGGAAGATGTAAGACACCATCTTTTCAACTTTCACCATTTACTCACTACCTGCAGTGAATAGACAAAGAGTTCAGTGCTAATTAAACACTGACAACCATATACCATTGTCTTGCCAATTCTCGAATTAAATGCAAGTGTCATTTATTAAGGGTACCCTCTCATTTTTCTTGATCTAAAGGCATGCATCCTAGAAAAGAGGATTAATCAAACAATAATTAGTCAGACCCAAACTGCAAACTACAAAAATGGGTCATTCAGAGATACTGTGACTTCAACAATGCCTATTTTGTATTCAATTCTTGGTGGGGGTGTTGATACTCATTTCTATAGATGCACAGAATATAATAATTATTTTCATGTTATGCCCAATATCAAAATAAAAAATAAATAAATAAAGAACTTAAAACTAAAAGAAATACATTTTAACTGCTACAGTACAAGTGAATTTAGGCATCAAAATATTAGAATGTTCAAAGTTTGGGCTCGGCAAGATATGTGGCCCTATTTTAACGATCTAAGCGAATGACCAAAATGCACGGCGCAAGCGCACCCGGCACATGGTCTGAAAGGGTTGTCCCTATTCTCTTCATAGGAGTTTCCTTCTCCCATTCCCTTTAAAAGCCAGAAAAGCCACCATTTACATGGTGGAATTTGCAAGCGGAAAAACTTCTCTAGCAAGGAAACGGATCAGACCATCTACGGGACAAAGTGTTGTGGACCCGCCTATAGGGCATATTACTAATGTGCTCTTTAGATAACTAAAAAAATATTGCGCTTTTGACTTTAGTTCAGTTTTCAGTTGGTCAATAGCGTAGTCGATTTCAGTTGCTTCAAAATAGCAACGCGCCAACAATGCGCCTGAACACACCTCGTTTTTAGACCAGCACGGCCATTGGCGCACAAATGGGAGCAAATGCATTTGCTATTTAAACAACATGGTGCAGGACATGAAAATGATAACTGCGTCGGACTGAAACTAGCAAAAAACACATGCGTCGCGCTTGGCGCTGCATTGCGCCAGGTGTATGATAGGGCCCATCCGTCAGCCCATCCAAACGGGTCCTCGAACGCCAAGACACCGAGACTTACCCTACCCCCCGCCAGCGAGACATCCGCCATCTCTTTCCACATCTACTCCAGCCAATTCACCCATCCCTGCCATAGAGAAATGGACAATAAGGCCCAGCGAGCCCCAAGCCCCCATGCAAACTCTGACCGCCCCACTACCGCTCAATCACGAGCACAGTTTATGCCATCTGGACACTCAATATTGATCGGGGGAATACGTGTTTTAAACAGTTTTGTTAAAAAAAAAAAGTGTTTTGCAGTTCTAAACGAATGCACTGCTTCCTTGTAGCTCAAACACAGACATACAAACAATAGCTTGCACATCACATATACAGATTGCACACAGAATCATTAAGGAACGCATAACTTGTTGTCAATGCTGTCCTGCAATTTATCATCAAAATCACTTAGAAACGTAAAGTTATACATGTATTTCTGTTTTGAATTAAAATAAACCCAAAGCTTCGCTTTTGGATCAGACTGGTAGGACAAACTCATGCATGCAATCATTCTCTCATCTAATCTTACCGTTCCACTTCATCTGTATCTGATTTAGAATTAACAGAAATCTTAAAGTAATGTAATGACCCATAGACAGATAACTGATGAAAATAAACTGCAATGTTAGAGCAATCGGCTTGTGGGCAGCGCTTTGCTTCAGGCGACCCGAGTTTGCATCCCAGCTATGGGGACTATCTAGTTATCGGCCTGTTGAAGGACATCAGATGTTATTTTGTAGGATATGTGTGGAGAGATAATTGTATGACTATTATAGAATGGAAATATTGACTTGCATTAGTTGGAAAGCCATTTTGTGTTACGTTGGATGATAATATTTTAAAACATCAATAAGCTTGGTTAATTGTGACCGGCTCTGTGACTGGCACTCAATTTGTTAAATTGATACATTGTAATTTACTATTGCACTGCAATTAGACCTATTTGGTCTAAACAAAATAATGAACTGAATAATAGAATAGTAGGTAATACTAGTAAAAAAAAAAGTGTGTGGCTCCCTCTGCAAATAACCTTGGCCCCCGGCCCTTTCTCCCTTCCAACTCTCCATTCTTCGCAACACCTTTGCCCATCCAACCAAACTTAACGTTACATGTGGTCTTTGATACAAGTCATACTCCATTGAAATTATAGTTCTCTATCGCCGCAGCATGATGTCTCCCCTTGCTACTGCAGCAGCTTTTCCGATTGAATCCTATTACTTCACTGCCGCAGCAGTGACCTCTTCCTCTGCTGGTTGTGGCCGCTACCGGAAAAGATTGGGCCTCCAAAGCATTCTCTTACATTGCGTCCATTGTCCTTAAGAGAAAAAAATACCACCTTTGACAAAGCAAACCAGTTACAATGTGAAAAACTAAAACCAAACACGATTTATCCTACAAACAGTTCACGAGGATACAACACGATTTGTTTTCCACCGACATAGGACTGAGGAACTGCAGGTCTCAGATGTCAACATGCTCCTCACTCAGCAGTACACTGGAATAAAAGAGCCATATCCTGCAAAGCTTATGTGGGATCAGGTGTTAACCCCCAGACAGTCTTTTCCACACGTGTTAGCTCAATGGCAGAGTAGAGCAAATAACCATTTACAGACCAGAGACCAGAAAGCCTGTTGAGTACAGAGCATCATTGCAGACAAGAACAGCTCAGGTTCTTGTCGACACGGGGAGTACCATGCAGAACAAACCTAAAGTCAAGCATTGGTGTCTGCACACACTGAGTATCCAAGAGATGGTAAAATGATCCATGAAGGGCTTTACATTTAGGTTTATCCCTCCCAATTCAAAGGCAACAGGAGCCTAAATATGAAGGGGAATACAGAACTATTCTCAAGATTTTGAAATGTCTTTACAGCACCATGTCAAGAATCCTGATGAAAAATGACATGTAGTACTCTTGTATTCTACAGTTGATTCTTTTCTTTGAACTTTGCTCTTATGCATAGGAACAGCATTTATGTGTATGTACAGGACCTCTAATTATTCCCTCTGAGGCCTATTAGTTATTGGATGAACATATGCAATTGAATAAGTCCATCCCAGTTGGTCCTACAATTTTCTAGATTTCTATATTCAGTATATTCCATAGAGTTTGACTGAGAAGTATAAGATTCAATGGTAAAATTAACGTTATATTATAAGTCAGCTCTTTTATCGCATTTTTAAAGATATTATGAGCTATAGTTAGTAGAGCCAACCATGCACAGCCAAAACACAACAGTAAGCAGTATCCAGAAGGTTCACTTTTGTCAGTTCGCGGATTACGCTAATAAATATCCATTTTTATTCAATGCAAGTATCTTTAATCAAATTTTTTGGGGACTGCATACCAAGTAGGCCTCCAGGTCTATGGTCCAGACGGAATCAGCAGACATTCTTCTTTTTTCCCCCTCTCTCTGCATTAATGTGGGAAAATCTTCAGAGTTTAAATATCGTAAAATGTGTTAGAGCTGCGAGTACACACTTTTGGAGGCTGAAAGCATTAGGAAAATTACCTAAATACTAAATGGATAAAAATGCAAGTAGAGGATGTGCAGAATTTTTTGCACACTAACCTGCTCGGCCCTGTCTGTCAGTGAATAGTCCGTGTTCTCTATGTTCATCTATGTTTTCTCACTGCGTGAGAATATATTTGTGTGGCGTGAGATTTTGTTAATTGAGTGACTCGCTGAATATGTGAGTTGTCAGCCCTGGTACACTTCAATAAACCCCCTGTAAGCAACAGCTAAACAGCTCTTTAGGTACGTTGTGTAGCCTATTGTTTGATAGCTTAAGTCAATGACATTTAAATCCATAAAATAATTAAATGATGGGAATCCATAAAAGGTTGTGTATGAAATGCCTGACAGAACCCTTTAAGGATCTATAATAGAACCTTTTCTTCTGTGCATATTGTCTGTTATAGATCAGTGATTGTAACATTCATTTTAAAAGTAACATTCCCCAACACTTTCAGTCAGAATATGCATGTAGAGTTAAGGATTTTGAAAACAGTGAGGCATTATACCAATATCCAGGTTGTTTATGTATTTGCAACTCACTTAGTTTATTCATTCAAAACTCCTATAGGCAAGGGTTTGCAAGACAAATAAAAAAAAAGCAATAGCAATCAAAAAAATAACTATTTAAAATGAAATCATTCAAAAGGAAATAAATAAAAAGCTAGCTGACTAAGTGTGAAGAATAGAAATGAGCTACACGCAGGTCTCTGCAGTGTTGATATCTTGTGGCACAGAGGAACAAATCTGACAAAAGCTTATCGTTTATATTAAGAATTTATTCCATCAATCAATACGAGATATAGCCACACAAATAGGACAGAAAAGCAAGAAAGACAGAAAAAGCTATTTATATATGACATATCTCTGTAAATCTTCTGTGAAATAAAGGTAGCAGGAAGCTTTTGCCAACAAAGGAAGCGGCATGCATTGGAAATGAGCTGGAAGTATAGACAAAAAAAAAAAAAAAAGGAATTCTCAGTACCAGTGTCAATCACATCCACTGCAAGGTGAAATGAAGGTCATGTCACAGAGACATGCACAGAAGCACTAATAGAAAATCTGAAGAACTAGATCATTTTCCGTTCTTCCAGGGTTATAGAAATCTTCAAGAGGGAGAAATGTTCCCTCCACTTCAAAAACAGTGGCAGTAAACAACAAACTCAAGGTCGGGTACTGAGAAGTGGGAATTCTTCAAATCCATTTGGTAGGACCAATGTGCAGAAGCTTTTTGGAAGGAAAAACCAAGCAGCAAATCCAAGCTCTCGAGAGGAGTGCTTGGCAAAGGAAGAAACAGAGACAATATGAGACCTGTATAATGGATGGATTACAGAACGAGGCATAAACAGGAAAGGAGAAAAGACAAAAGCTCAAAGGTATAGGGAAAGGTGAGGCAACACATCAAAGTACATGATTATAACAAGTTTCTTCAATACAACACAAACACACATCAGTGACCAATGGGAGACACAAGATCATAATTTAAATGCAAAAGATGTAGACTAGGCTACTATTTACCTTGTGTTACCAGAGCACAAATTCCACTCCCTGAAACATGTCAAGACAATGTCACGGTCCCCAAAATGAACATGAATAAATATGAAATAATATTTAACAAACAAAATTAATGTTGTTTAAAGGTTATTGCATTGTGACATAATTTCATGACATTAAGAGCATTCCCCTCAAATTCTAATCTTCAAATTCTCTTTGAAATACTCTAACTACTCTAAAAATTCTCTAATATAAAAATACATAGCCTATCTTTTCAAGTGTAAAATATTTATACACAATTAGGCTATTTGCTGTATAGAAAAACTGTTAAGAGGACTTGGCCAGTCAGAGAATTTCTTATTGGTGACAGAGGTAAAGGTCTATCAAAATCGCATACTTCCCTTATAGTAGGCGAAAAATAGCATGTGATAAATTTAGTAGACTATGTTCGAATTCACAGCATTCATAAACGAGTCGGCAAAAAGTACCCGGATGACTTAATACTTCCGGCGAGATTCTGAAGTGTGCATACGATGGACACTTTATTGTCCTATATGAGGCTACAGGAGAGGATTTATGAATGGCGTACACGGTAGAAACGTACACCGTAATTTTGGTTTACTTACGCAGTTGTTTGCGGGTCGTAATATAAAATGTTACTGAACCCCCTGGTGTGAGACAAAAAAGGAAGAGTTAGCAGTTACATAATCAACAAGTTACTAACTTCCATAGATACAACACATTCCGTTTTTGCTCCGTGGAAAAAAATAGAACAGCAGACTGCATCTCCGAGCAACACTGTGTTTTGTTTCTGAAATCCGGACTGCGTATTCGAACGAATCAGATGAGGGATTCAATTACGCTACCAATTCATACATAGTCGCGATTCGCATGTTTAGTTAAAGCTGCAGTCCGTTACTTTTTCGGGTTGAAAAAGATCCAAAATAAATGTGAGCAAGTACATAACTAGCCAGTGTTCAAAACTATCTGCTTGCCGTAGCTCGATTCAAAACGGTAAGCTTGTAGACTAATGATGTTTTTAATTCCAGTGGTACTGGTGGAAAACTCCCTTGACTTCTATTTGATACCAAGATTAAACCTGTATGCTACAAAAAGAAAACCTTTGAATTAATGCACTTGTGGAAACAAAACCCATATGAGAGAGTACTTTGTCTCCCTGATTCCTCCTGAGTTCTCTGATTTGATTTCTCGGGATGCTTTTGTTTCTGACATTCTCTAGAAATAAAGTGGCAGCTCAGGCGCTTTGTTGGAGAAACACCTGGCACTGAGAGAGAACAAACAAGACAAAATAAAACCGGAAATGTTCTAATCAGACAGCTAAAAAGACACAAACTCTATGAGTTGCTTTCACCTGCTCCTTTTCCCCAATATTCTCCTTCTTACGTTCTGTGTTGGTTTTAATTGTAATAATATTTCAGGATATTACGGTTTTACTGTATTTTTGATTACATAAATGCAGCCTTGGTGAGCATGAGACTTTTCAAAAACATTTAAAAAAAACATTTACTCACCTCAGAATTTACACACATTCATATATTTTTTAATATTTCTTGGTCTATAATCTTTGTTGTTTCACAGCTCATTCCGGCAGCACTAGGGCATTGTGTATGACTAAGACGGATTATGAGCATCATGGGGACTTTTGATTACTATATAGCCCCAAAACCATTCAAAATAACATTGATTTATGTGACCAAGTAGAAAATATGTTTTCTATAGCCTGTGGGAGAGAAATGAGAAGAGAAAAGGGACCCCGTTGAGTATTAATAGGGAGTGCTATCATGTGTAGACAAGTTCGCCCCAGTCTCCAATCTGGAATCTAACTGCATGTGGAAAAAGCACCAGAAATAGACGGATCCTCACTGCCACTTAACAGCCCACAGTTATAATAGCAGGCACCCATGATATCAAACCCCATCAGTGTTGTTTATTTACAGGTTCAATAGCTCGTGGATAACGTCCCGAAGGTTTACTCGCAGTATACATGAACACACACCTGGAAAGACACATGAATAGTATGACATTTTACCCAGGATGCAACAGGATTTATTTTGGTTTGCAAAGAATATTTCATGTGATATTTCCAATAGCAGTATCTTCCATGGTCTAACACAGAAATATCAGTAGTATTGTGATTATTTCATCATGTAGCTTGTGTCAATGGCTATCTTGGACAGTTAGTGTCGTTTCATTGCTATTGATTTTTAAGAATTTCTTATTTCTGACCTCACGCTCTCCCTTCAGATGCTGAAATGAGAAACATTAAAACTCTGGCCATACTGAAGGTTGCGCCACAGTTCTTGGTGTCAGCACCAATTCAAACCTTTTTTCTTTTCTTTTTTTTTTGTGCAGTGGAGAAGCTCTTTGCGACATACAAATAGTCCAGTAAAATAGTCAATACATTTGACTTGTCTTGAAGTAATTTTTTTTATGAATTCTTTAAAAAAAAAAAAAAGTATCACTGTTTCTCAAAAAAATTAAGTATTTTAAGATCAAGATTAAGTAATATTAACTTTAACTTTTTTTTTCATTCAGCTCAGAATGATTTCTGAAGGATCATGTGACACTGAAGACTGGAGTAATGATACTGAAAACTTACTTTTGATTATGGAAATAAATTTCAAAATGTATTTAAGTAGAAACTTTTATTTTGAATACTAATTTTACATGACTGTTTTACTTTATTTTTGATTAAATAAATGCTTTGGTGAGCATAAGAGACTTTTTACATTTCTGATCTATTTTTATTTAAAGTTGTTTACTTTAATGCTTCTCCACAGACTGACATGACGAAATACAATAGACAGTATTGATCTGTACAAAGATAATTTAGTTTTTACAGATGTAACTCTTATTTTTTAAACTGTAGGGAGTCATAAGCATTTTCTACAATATTCATATGTCCATCTATAAAGAAAAGAAGTGATAATCAGATCCCAGCAACCACCTAGCAAAGCCCTAGTAAACACCCAGAACAACTTAGCAACCACATGGTAACACCCTGGCAACCACCCACATTCCAGCATTGTGGCTGTGAATTTTGCACCTCTCAATTCTAATTAATTTGTGAATGGAGTTAACATAAAATGGCGTTATTTGTGAAGTTCTTGCCCTTGAAAATGAGAAAATACCAATGAAAGAAAGAGCAAGAGAAAGATTGAGATGGGGGGAGGGGGAAGGATGTTTTTTTCTCCTTGAACTGAGTATGACATTGAATCAGTGCTCTACTTCGATTCGTCTCTTGTTAATCACAATGGACTCTATTATGAGATTGATCCACCTGCTGCAATGAAGCACTAAAGCACTATTTAAAGAGAGCCAAGTTCCTTTCTGTGTTTATTAATTAAAGAAGCTCCACATCTACGTAAACAACTTGTTTGTTCGATGTTAACCTTGTGTGTTCTTTGAGATTAAAGCCATTACCTCTCAACTCTCCGTTTTTCTGTTCTTCCTTCTCTGTCGTCTCTTTGTTCTCGGCAGTTTACAATTAGATTCCCATTAAGTCTGATCCACTTTGTTGCTTATTCTGGCCATGAACTGCTACTTTATAGATTATTTGACCAACATGTGAACTGTGAGCTGTCAGGATTTGGGGTTGAGGAGATGAGGACTCAAGTGCAGGAAACAAGGGCTTTTGTAATAAAAATAAAACAACATACAAACAAAAACTACCCCAAGGGTGAAAACAAGATTGACTTGACAGCAGGGAAACAAACAGTGTACATACAACGACGAACCAGCACAGGACTAAAAAACCAAGGAGAATAGATAGGGAGAGCAAACAAAAGCAGGTAACGAGGGAGGACAGGTGGGGCAAATGAATCAATAATCAGGTAACAAGAAAAAGCTTCTCATGTATGTTTCCTTGTGCCATGTGCCTTCTAACCCAAACATGACTAAAACACAAGCACATGCAGTAAAAAAAATCACAACCCATGTGCTAACACAAAACGAGACATGAACATGCAATGATAACACACCAATGATAACACTCATAAGCCACGTGTTCACACAAAACATGACAACATGTTAAAACATCTTAAACACAAGCTGTGTGCTACACAGTATACAAGACATGATACGCAGTTTTCGCGTGCACATGATACGCACTTTATGGCGTAAAAATATTGCGACCTTCAAGTTCATCTGAGAGGGAAAATTAACATTGTTGCCACTTTTGCATATAGGCTAGTTTGTGCTTTCTGTTAATCATTTGAAACTGAGCAAACTGACATGTTTTAACCCTTTCATGCATGAATTATGATAAACTCAGTCAGGATTTTAAAGTGTTTTTATTGCTCTTAGGGCATGAAAAACAAGATTTGAAGATTTGAAATGTTTTTGTTTTTTTTACACATATTCTTCGAAGAGATTTTCAGATGTCCACTTAAGAGGACGCAGCATGCATTTATGGTTTAAACTGACGATATACTGTATTAAACACAATACAGTAATAACACAGCAATATCGTGTGTATTTAACAAACCAATCAATAAAATTGTATAGAATCCTGTGAAAACTATATACAAAAAATGTAAATGTGAAATATTGCAAAGGCAATTGTACTTCATACAAGTTGAAATATGCATATCTTTGAAATCAGAACATGAGGACATGATTATATCAGAGATCTCTACAGCCTTTCAAGGTACAACTTTGGAAACCCAACTCAGATGCTCCCTCCAGTGTACCAGAGTATGTCAATAATATTTTATAATTTAAATAATTCTAATTATGTTCAAGATGGACACATTTCTAACATAGCTCTCCTCTAAGAAAACCTAGCGATCAGGTGTTTTCAATCTCATCTGAAATGAGCAGTGTTGGGGGTAACGCATTACAAGTACTGTATGTATAACGCAATCAGATTACTTTTTTGATGTTACGAGTAATGCGTTACAAGTAACGTGAATTACATAATCAGTTTCTTTGATGTCACGAATAATGTATTACAAGTAACATGCATTGCTTAATCAGATTACTTTTTGATCAGACAAGTAAAGTAATTCATTACAATTAATGTGCATTATGTAATCAGATTTATTTTTGATCTAAAAAGTAATGATTTTAAAGGACCAATCCCCCAATCACTAAAGTGGGCCGACACCTTTACCTCCAGCCATAGAGGGCGGTGTTGTCATGGAATACCTGAAAAAGGTTTTCAGAAAGGGACTCTTACTAAACCTGAGCCAAATGTTGCTAAAGAACTCTTTATTTGTTTATGGTTTGGTTGATTAATGTTTCTCGCTGAATACTTCATGTGGACATTGTTTTCTTGTTTTACAAGAGTGTATAGGCCTACGTTGGCCTACTTGCCACACAAGCTTTTATTTTGAAGTCCATGAAAGGAGTGAGTGCAGCGGCACAACAGCTTGCCACTTGGTGGCAATGTATAAGATGATGCACCAGGGTCCACTATAGAGGTTGATGTGCACCTATGTCATCAAAACCCATGCAAATGCTAGAAAATGCTTTTAGAATAGGTGTCCACTGACCTCTATGCATAAAAGGGCTAGGCTGAAAAGATTTACTTTGAACTCTATCATGAAAACTATCATTAGACAACCCTTAAAGTAACAACAGGTAGTTTTTTGCTCTCGGGCTCCCCCTACAGTTGGGAAACACTATTGTCCTCTACTACTGTCGTAAACTGTCATCCTACATGCACGTGCATTTGTTGACAACCATGATAGCCCTGAACACTGTAGGAGGAGGTCACATGCAGGTGTTCTCGCGTGTGTGAAATGTCTTCATCCCAGGTACAGTGGCATATATTTCAGCATGTCATATGAATATAATTTCATGTGTTTTATTTTTTTTATAACGACAAATGATCGCGATGATCACTTTTACAAGCCAGCGTCATTATAGTAGCCTAGTCTATTGGTTACCGTTTTTCTGAATCTATATGGCTATTCATTCAGAATGAACTTTACTTTGCATTCTACAAGACACACGTTTGTGTGTTTACACTCAGCAGTGTTTTCTAGTTGCTAGTGATGAGCAGGAACGTGAGAAGACAGGTTCTTCTTGGAGAAAAGTCACATAATCCTTATGTGAAGAATCACATAAAAGGGCAATTACTTTGTTGATTACTCAGAACAAGCAACACATTTGAGTTCTACTTTTGTTGAGGTAACTTAGTCATGCACTGAACACAACAACCCTTCATGTTTGTAGAATCTAAACACACAGAAGTATTGCACAAGAACAACATGAGGGTGGAAATTAGTCATCCGAAAAAATTGCGACAAGAATCCCGTTTGCCTCTGTATCTAGCAATAATCGGAAAATACACAATCAAGTAACTTTACACATGTAACAAATGAGAAGCTATGAACTCAATGATAATATTATTATCTTCCTCCTTTGTTTGTACATGTTGAGTAGACTACACTTTTTAGGTCAAACATTTGCTATTTGCATTTCATCGATTGCAAAGTTCCAATCAGAACGAGAATGCTAAAAGAACGAGAATAGCATTTACTAGCTACCAGATTGATAATTCGCTATTCTACTATCATTACTTCATTCATGAAGATAAACGGAGGATAAAATAGCTTCCATAACATAATCAGGCAGCCAAAAAAACAAAGAGATAGTATGCACGCAATATACTTACTGGTCCAAAAGCATGACAGCCAAGTCAGCATCTGTCGGGAACCCCTCCTCCTCTTTCAGCTCACGCCAGCGAGAAAAAGCTGGCCCAATGTTGATCCTCGTTCTGCCTTTTATGCGATCACTTTCTCTTTTTCTCTTTTTGCTTTCCTCCGACAAAACCTTTGCTTTCTTTTTTCTCTGTGCTGCTTCGGCCATGACTGTATAAAATTTGGCTCGCACGTCCGACTTTAAGGAAGTGGGGGTGGTGGTGGAAGTGACGTATATGCCGTAAAGCAGTCGAATTATGTAGTTCTCTTTGTTCGCCGGTTACTACCAGAAACCCGAAGTTTAAAAGTACAATTAAAAACGCTACAGACCCCGTCAGGCTATGGCAGACGTGTCATTCAAACTATTGTAAGTCGATGTACCATCACAAGAGACTTGGAAATGTATTATGAAGGTTGAAAAGTTACCTGTTGTTACTTTAAAGGGACACCAGGCAGGAATCCCGTTTTTGTCAAACAGCGACCCCTAGAGTCGACTAGAGTGGACTACTTGTATTTAACGTTACTGTCGTAAATTTCTTTTGCCAAGTGTGTCAGAGGTTCTGGGTTCTAATCCGTACTAGTAGTATAGTTTATTTTCCTCATCAAAACCGATTGTTTATTAGTGGTTGTATTTCAAGCAGGGACACGTTTTTTGTGCATTAGGTTTTGTGATTTCACCGTAACAAATATAGAGTCTCTCCGCAACAGATTGAGGCGCGCGTTTGTGTGAAGACTGTGCGCTTCACAACAGAACACTGTATCCGCGCCACTGATCACAGCGGCAACAAGCACTTTGGTCACTTGATTTCAAAAACAACACATTTCAGATCGCCTCTTATTTAACAAACGATCGAAATGAATGCTCTACTAGAGTTACCTGGAGATGTTTTATTTGTTTGTATTGGTACATCCGTGCCACGAGATGTTTCAATGGGGACATATAACACCCGCAAATTACGCCTATGCTTGTGTCTGACTCCTCGCTCGGTCAGTCTGCCGTTTCCTCTTTCTCTGTTCCTCCGACAATGGTTTCTGCATCTTAAATGCCGGCTCAGCCATGACGATAGTGTGACAAACTCCATATCTCTCTACCTTCCTGGATGGGGGTGTGTATGTGTGCAGTGCCGTAAAGGAATATGTTACTCGCGAGAGCTGATATCACGCGAGACGGCCACCATTCAACCCGAAAGAAGTCATATAACCATTTCAATAACTCTGAAGCTGTTCAGTTAAGCTAAAAAACTGCATAGAATCCCTTTAATTAAACAATTTATTAATCAAGTATAAGGAATATGCCTGTATGATGTCACGCTGTAGCAGAGACAATTTATATAGAGACATGTCACTTACTCAATCCTCAATACAACTATACATGAATATCAGATGATGTCACCAACGTCTCCTCACTGACGTCACTCAATTCTAAAACTTGTCTTCCGCCATCTTGAGTACCTGATTCGGCAAGATCGATACGTCAGTCACAAAGGAAGTAGACCTTATTCTCTGGCCGAGCCCGAACTTGCGGGCCGATATTTCCCGTCACTATCCTCGGGCCGGGCCCTTGATCTAGAGATGTGCACTCCCAATGCAAAAGAGTGCGGCGCGGGACTAGATTTGATGGCGAGTGCGAGCGGCAATGCACTCTCTGTGTGTGCGCGCGTTGCAGGGAGAATAAAACGATTCGCGGGACTCCCGCAAACTAGAAATATCTATGAATAAAACATAAAAACTAATACATTTTTGCAGAAAAGCAACAAGAACTAAAACAAAATAGAAACGATTTACAGGCCAGAGTTTCCTTTTAAAACACGTTTGCAGCGTTGAGCGATGTAGCCAATAACAGACCTACGTGTTGATTTCTTCAACGCAAAGGCCAATCAGAAGCATTTAGGATAGACTCTCCTCACTGCTCAAAACCTCTATGCTCAAAACGGACTTTTTGTTCAGAGCTCTGTATGCCGACAAATCCTCTAATTGTAACAAGCAAAGTGTATATATTATGAAAGATTCACTGTGCAGTCATCTTAATTGATATTAACAGATGTGAGATCGCGATTAACTGATGTCAGCTTTTTAGGAATTATTAAGGGAGCGCACTTTGCGCACATTCAGTCAAAATCCTTCAATCATATCATGCCCAACCATGCACGCAGCTGCTTGCTTTTATGTTATAACCGTGGTGTGCAAACTCTCTGTGCAGTGTTCATGTTGTCTGTGGTGAGTGGATGTAAATGATAATGAGCTTACGCTAGCTTAGGGGTGTGCGATATCACGATTTATGATCGTGGATTAAAATATATCCACCATCTGCTTTTGAAGAAATGTCGTAGTATCGTGCATTCTAGCAGTTGCAGTTCTGGCGCCTCCGTCTCAGCATAGGCTACAACGCGACGTATATTCACATCAAATGTTAACGCAAAGGAACGGGACAATGCAGTTCACATAAGTTCATTATTTGCATGTGCTAACAAGTCATTCACGTGTTGATGCGCGGTTCTAACAAGCGCTTTTCTGAGCGCGTACACCCGAAGCGCACGCGCACTAAGCCTGTCTAACAACAGCGACAGGTTACTGAACGAAGTTATCTTTCTAGTCTTATTGCGCGAATACTGTCAAATACACACAGGGTTTACATAAACAAAGTTGGTTATGTATAAAGTGAAACCAACAGAGAAAATCTGCTTCCTAGCTAATGCCGTCAGTATTGAAGACAGTACTCGGCAGGTACTCAAGATGGCGGCAGTCAACTGGAAAAAGAGCGGATGACGTAAGAGGTCATGTGACTGATATTCATGTATATAGGGAAAACCCGTAACACCAAAGATGGAGGTTTTTTGCACATGTCCCACCCCTCTCGCTTGAAAGCCAATCGTCTGTTTTAACAGTCAAGCCGGGAAACATTTAAGCCTATCGTCTGGTTCCACTGACGCATGCGCATGGTTGAGGTTTGCGACAGGGGAAAATACGTTACTGTTTGAAAAGGTGGCAGATTTGATATGCAGTGTATGTTTGCGTTGTGTAAATATCAGACATCCCAAGTGTCTACCGCATATTGATAGCGGCTCCCTAACGCCCCCTAATTAGTTCAAATCTCCCGGAATCTAGAGCGAGCGAGCAAGAGCATACTGTGCATCAAGCTTTTACTGTCTACGGCTTCAAGCCGTGTAGAAAGTGCACGTCAGAGAGGGAGAGAACCCTTGCGTAGTAAAAGTATAACCTGTGGGGAAAAAGGCGTTTTAAACCTTATTTTGGGGCAAAGTCATCAAACTTTTTCAGCGATTTTTATCATATTTTACTGCTGTTTCTATACATGCAGTTTTTATGTCCCGGTGACCAGTGAAAGTGCAGTTCTGACTCTCTGCCCATTCATTTAGATAGGAGCCTGGTCTTGTTAGTCCGAAATAGCTGCCCGGAGGCGTTGCCAAGATGGTGGCCGAGTGGCATGACCAAGGGGTAATCCATCAGCCGGAAACTGAAGCTTCACGGGAGCCGCCATTGTAGCAGAACTTCACCTGCTGTTAGCATTCCATAGGCCTATTTCACAAAATGGCGACCGAGACTGGAAGTAGGGTAAACTCTTTTCCGGTGAAAGGGCTAGCAGTTGAGTTGCGGAGACTAAAAGCGGTCAGTCCTGTTGCGTACCTTTTTATGTTTCAACCCAAAGAAGAAACAACCCTATTTATCACTTCACAGCTTTCCGTGTTTTGCTGGTTTCCATGGAACAACTGGGGAGAAGTTAAATCACGCTAGAGTGACACAGACGACAAAAAGTCTTCTGGTCGCGCTGCTGCCCGCTACGATCGCCATTCATTTTCAAAATGGACTGTGAACAGCTTGTTTTCTCTCTCAGTCATTCATATATCTGACAAAAGTAAGAATAGCAGATGTTGTCCGTTTTGTTGATAGTTTTCAGGGAGCTGTGAAAAGATCGCTGAAATTGGACAAAGGTTACAAATTCTTGACGTTTGCTTACATTAAAACAAAAAATGCCATGGCATGACACTTGATGACTAAGCTCACATTTAACGTTACTATATCTAAACACAATAAATAAATAAATTGAAATGATGTCTGATTGCTATGAGTGAAATTTAGTGGCTTTTGTTACAAATTCATGTTATTAAGTGTTAGTTTGCCCAGGAGATTGCAGCAATCTTCCACTAGATTATGGCTCATTATTCATGTTACCACCATGAATGAAACTAAGAATTGAACATCTTTACAGTGAACTTGACCTAATTGTGCTATAATTAAAAAATGGTTAGACTAAAAACATGAATGAAGTGAGTGATATTAGGCCTAAATGTTTTTTAAAAAATCATGATGTTACAAAATGACATTTTAATGTCTGAGGTCCCCTTATGGAAAGAAAATAATATTTTTCTATATATGAATGGTTAATATATGAAAGGGTTTAACTGCTCACAGGCATAAATGGTTTAAAATATACATAATATATTGTGTTAACATATTACAATATATTGAATAATACATAAGGAATTTTCATATATTAAAAATATATAATGTATGTAAATTTTATATTCAGTAATACACTTCATCATACAGGGATTAAAGTTATCCGACGCTACGAGAGTCTCCGACGGATTTCCGTCAATATCAGGGTTCCCCCCTGTCCTTGTGTCTTAAATTCACTTTTCATAATTTTAAGGCCGTAAATATGCTTACATTTCTCAAATAGTGTAATAAATGTCTTAATTTTACTTTGAATGGGAAGGACAAAATGTTCACTCTGCTGAGGGGGATGTGATAAAGCCTGGAGTGGAGCAAAAGCCCCTTCCTCTCTGCACTCTAAGCGTGCTGTCGTCACTCCGCTCTTGATCCACTCCGGGTTTTCCAGTACCACTCACGGGAAAAACTGCTCTGTGTTTACACAACTTTAAAAGTCATTCTAATGTTTATTTTTTGTATATCACAAACGTCTGAATTTATAATACTATATGTAACGGTTTGGAAAGTATTCTACGTTTAATAAATGTTCCAGCTGCCCTTGCTTGCACAAGTAAACAGCAGGCCTGGCAAAGCGCACCCAGGAAAAAAGGGAAAGAAAGTTACAGAAAACAACTTCTACAAACAATTTTAAATTGCCAACATTATTATTATAATAATAATAAATAAAAGTGCATGACGTGCAAATCGGATAACAATCAAGTGCAATATAAACATGTTTTGTCAGGGCATCACTCCCGAACCCCGGCATCAACACTCAATTTCAACATCTGCTTCCTCCTTTACACGTCTCTGGCGTGATTTAACTTCTCCCCAGTTGTTCCATGAAAACACGGAAAGCTGTGAAGTGATAAATAGGGTTGTTGCTTCTTTGGGTTGAAACATAAAAGGTACGCAACAGGACTGACCGCTTTTGGTCTCCGCATTAGTCCTCCGACTGCAACTGCTAGCACTTTCACCGGAAAAGAGACACCACAACAATGGCTGTCCCTCAAACAGTTCCCTATTTAAGGGTATAGCGGGTGATTTCAGACACAGCCTAAGATTTTTATGGGAACTGAAACTTTCCAACGGCAGCTGCATCAGCGATTGATTCTTTTATTAAGAAGGAGGTACATTTTCCACCATAGCCTGTAGCACGTTTTAGTTTTAAGTAATAGGAGTCAACCGTCTTTCTAAATAGTCTTTGACCTTATGTCGTTCCAAACCAGAATGCTGCTATTTTCACATAGAACTCAAAATACGATTTTGAAAAAAATCTTTTTGCATTTCTGTTGTGCATATTTGGGCCATTAAACATTTAGGCTATAATGACTGCTGCAAATATATTTGTAAATATATTTACAAATATAAATGTATATTTGTAAATATATAATGCACATTATCCTTTGATTATGCTAAATATATAGGGTTCATTGATTTTTTTTTAATTGATTAAATTATGTTAATGATTTAATTTAGTTAATTATCTACATTACTACTTTTTTTCAATTGTGATTCAAATGTTTTGTATTGACTTCACATTATAGGCCTACATAATTAAATTCGCAACTCCACCATCACAGCATAGTTCAGACAAACACTGTGTTGCACATTACTTGCTGTCTCTTCTGATAAATCAACACCACAACGGAACTCAGTTATGTAGGACTTTAACCGGGCCTTAACTCTCCGAATATCAAAACTTCTCTTTTAATGATAGGCCTGCCCACCGGTGGCTAAAACTGATTAATCTCTGTGCTAGGAAAAGAGAGAAAAATCGAACAGCATAAAGGGAACAGATATATAGTCTCTTGCTTTGGATTGAAAGTATGACAGTGTACTAGAATTAGGAAACTGATAGCATCGTATAACCTGTGATCAGTAAACAGGCAGGTTCTACACAGAGATAAAGGGATTTTCTCAAGAAAGAAATCGAATATGTCAGATTTGTATTGAGATCAGGATTAGTTATCGTCACTGCAGTAAGATGTGGCAACATGTGATTGTGATTATGTCAAAGGATTAGGCTACAACAATCATATCTAATTATGGTAATGAACTGTCAATTTTGATTAAAAAATAAGAGTAACTAATGAAATTATGAATACATTATAGGCACTTTACTGCGAATATAGGGCTACTATGAAAGCTTGTTTCCACCACGGAATAAAAAAAATTAAAAAAAGTAATTGTGACTTTTTCATGCAATTGCAAGATTAAATTTCTTTTTTCTTCTTTTTTTAAAGATATAAACTTGCAATTCCCAGAAAAATGTCAGAATTACAAGATAAAACCTTGCAATTGCAAGGGAAAAAAAGTCAGGATTGCTTAGGTGTATATCTCACAATTCTGACTTTTTTCTCAGAATTGTGAGTTTACAATAAAAAGAAAAAGAGTCATAATAAAAAAGTCCCAATTATCCTTTAGGGTACAAACTGTTGCCCCACGAAGCATGAAACATTTTTTTTTTTGCAGTATAAACTATTATATTTTGACATAATCTGTTGAACTAATTTTCAAAAATGATTTGGTATTAAGAAATTTAAATGACCAAAACACATTTTTTCCTTTTTTCTTTTACCATTAAAAAAAATATATATTTAATTATTATTATTATCATTCATTTTTAAACACTTTGTGTATTTACTTTTAATGTTTACTTGTTATTAGTAAATAACTATTGTTATTTACTTTTAATGTTTATTAGGAAAATAGCACAAATTAAAGTTTCAAACTTTTGTGAGCAAATACGTTGTAAATATTGTTAACAACAAGGTTGCAAAACTGAAAACATTCTATACAATTCTATATAAAATAAAACTGATTCTCCTTTAACTCAACATTTGTGAAAAATGCAAAAGAAAAAAATGAGAGATAAAAATAGTTTCAGGCTCTATTTTGTAAATATGTAAAAATTGCACATTAACACAGCATGAACACAACACACCAGTGTAGACGGTTCAAGTTTTGTCGTTTAGTATCATGTTGCTATTTTGAAGTGCAGTCTTAAAGGAAAATTTGTTTTTAAGTTTCTTCGTCCAGTGTATTTTGGTATTATCTTTATTCATTTGGAATACAGTACAATGTCACAGGTGGATACACAGATTTTGTGCACTCGGTTAACACACTTCACAAGGTGAAATGAATGGATAACGTTACATTGACCCTCCTCAGAGTGTGCAAGTTGCACTAATAAACATAAGTATGGCACATTGATTATCCACATTCAAAAAATAGTTCATCCCAAACAGAAGTATTTTCAGACCTGATAGGAACACCATGTCATCACTGTAAACAATATTCTTTGTGATCTGATATGAAAAACAGCATAAGGCAAAGTAAGAAACGTCACAGGACAACATTCAACACGCTTGATGTCTCAAGTTTCGAAACGGGCCGAAGGACGGCCAAATACTTGTTTACATAAATTAAATGTGTGCAGAATTTCTGTGCATGTCTCTTTAGAAATACACAGAAATGTGGCTCACATTTTGAATAAAGCCTATGTCATATACTGTATATATTGCCATCTCTTTAACAAAAATAATGATGCTCTACATGTACAAACATAAACATCTTGATAATTCATGTAATACAAAAAAATCTGGTTATAATAAAAATGACTTCAATGCAAAATTACTAAAAATCTTGGATACTAAAGTGCTCTACAGATAATAAACTACTGGTCTCTATATGACTAATGAGAAAAGAGAACCATCCTTTTATGCACAATCATGTACAAACCAACATTCTCATTAAAATCCACAGTTATATGTAGTTAGCATTTGTCAACCCACATTTCCTAATCGCTTTCATGTATTGCTTAAATATACACTCAATATTTTCCTCCCAGGAAACAATAAATCCCATAAAAATGTATGCGTTTTAGATACCCTTTTTTACCGTTTTAGATACCCATGATGCCAAGTAGACATGAAATACTTACATATAATATATGCTTTAGGATATAATGTACATTATAATGAACCATATATTTTGAATGCTTCATGAGTCCCAGTTAAATAGGGAACATACGTTTTATGTACAGGTGTCCCCCAGTAACAAGCATAACGTGTCTTTTATAAGAAATGTCTCACAAAGAAGCTTTTAAACAAAATATGTGTCCTGTTGACATCAAGCAAGGCAAAATAAAGAAGGCATCTGTTTGAATTTCATTTGTCATGGGTCTCAAGAGAAAAGTAAATAAGTCTTTACTAGTTACCTGGAAAAAAAAAGTAATTGGATTACGTAACTCAAAGTAATGCATTGCTTTTAAATTTACAGCTAAATATCTGAAGTTACTTTTTCAAATAAATAACACAAGTTACTTTGTTTTCCTATTTATTGACTGACTGACAGACAGACAGACTGACAGTTAAAAAAAACAAATTCGAAAAACAAATTTGAAAAACAAATTCAGTATTCCTCAAAATGAATATGTTGATTTGGATAATCGAAGGTCAGCAGCAAAGTCAATGGTTAATAAAGTGAGATTAAATGAATAAAGTATATTTATGTGATTTATGTAATTTAACATATTTAATTATTACAGGTTTGCGTAACATTCTGAGTTTAGTTATACCAACAAAAGTATTTCTAAAGGCTAGAGCAAGTAGAAATAGATTAGAAGTTAACACTATTTATAGTGTGATACATCTAAAACTAAGCATTCAGCAAGGCTCTGCTTTTGTTGTAGGTCTATAATTCTTTTTCTCTCTCTTTTTTTATGAGCAGCTATTGTGAATAATTAATTCTGCTGGATCTGATTTACTAAGCACAAATAAAACTCTGGGGCAGATGGGGTTACCAGCCAATCCGGTAATGATATAATGAGAATTTCCTTATCAGCCAAATGCTATTCTAGACGAGTTTTAAATAATAGGCTATTCTCTGGTTAAAGCTAGTGCGGCTCAGGAACATTATTAGCTTTCTCATTTCTATTAATGAATTAGTATTCGTGCCTGTATAATGAAGGAAACCTGTACATTGTTGTCCTGTGACTCCTCTTTGGCTGTCACTCGATCGTAGTGCTTGTGTGAGCGCTGAGATGTGTGTTTCCATCCATTGCATATTTCGTTTATACCTGGACATCCAAATGTAAGAGTTTCATGGTGCTGTAACAGCTAAATCAATCCAGGCCCTGGGCTGAGTTGAAAACTAATGTTATGCCCTAGAAAATGTCCATTAACAGAATGACACACTAGCTGATACATATTCAAACCCTGACATTCACATTTTAAACATTATTCACATCATCAAGTCAACCTGCTCACAAACTTATGTTTCCCAGGAAAACACTGAATGATGTCACAAATGGCACATTCATATGGACATCTGAACAATATATTTTGAAATAGAAGTGAAACACTGATATACCACAGTGTTTGCTGTCAGATTATATTAATACACATATTCCTTACACTGCAAACTAATAGAAACATCATGATCATCCATTTAGGTTAGGCGATAAGCTTAAATGGACATCGATTTGGTTCAGAAACAACCATTAAATAATTTCCTGATATGTCAGAAATCAAATACTCCTTTTATCCTGTGTCTTACGTAATCATTTGGTATAATTGCCTGCCAGTCGTGTCATTTCAATTCAAAAGCTCCTAATTATCATCTCTACGTGATAACTACAGTGCAAATGTATGCAAAATGTAACCGTTACATTTGCACAGACGAGCGTTGTTGATCATTCAGAACAGAAAGCCTGAAAATGCATAGTGTATTTCAGGTGAAAAGAAAATAATTTTTATCCACATACTACAAACCTCTTAATACTGCATGTCACTATTAGTATCACTTTTGGGTTGTTTCACGCCCCCTTTGACCATATGCAGTACTACTACAATCATCTCAGGCGTGTGCAACAGGTAAAATTCCACGAAAGTTACTCGACAAACACAAGACTAACATTGCATGACATGAGCATGCCCTAAACAGCCCTTATTCTCATGCAAAGGGATCAGTATACTGGATGTAGAATGTCAGAAACGGCCTCTGCTCCATATCCAACTCTTAGTCTGTGTGAGACGAGTCCTTCTCCGGAAAAATTTGTTTTGGGATCTTATATGCAGGTGAAAGGGATGCACAGCTGAGCTCTACTGGTGCGTCCAGGCTATTGTAAGTCCATGCATCGTCATGCATTGAAGAGTAGGCTCCTCGGTTGGAGATGTCCATGCGGCCAAACTCACCCAGAACACACTGAAGAGGGAGAGAGCGGTTGAAGGGGAAACTTTTTAGAGTCCATTACAGTACAAACTTCTTCTTTCGCTCTTTTCCTGTACTTCTCAATGCGGGTAAGACACAGTATGTGTGCTTTTACATATTTGTGTGCATTCTGTTTTGAAACTGATGTCAAATAATAAAAATAACTGTCCAGTGGAAGCTGTAGCTCGTCTCAAAAATATTTCAGTCACCAGATTTGGATTTCACGTAAATTAAATTAACTTTTCAGTAGCTCCAGTTTGTGTATGCATGTGTGCGTATTTAATTTTTTTTAAGCCATTGTTATCGCTGTCATATGTTGAGTTGAATCTATGTTGTGAGCGGTCACTTCATGCCACTGCGAAGCACCTGATTGGCTGCAATGAGCATGACACTGATGATGAAAGCAATCGCGAAGGCGCAGATCAGACTCTTCCGTACGCATGTTTGCTTCACCTGCTGGGTTGGACTCTCCGCTGGAGAAGCAGAGAGAAAACAAATAAGAAGATTAAGAGAAATAAGGTGGTAAGACAAGGTTCGAAGATGATGAATTGAAATTAAATGAAAAACGTGTGAAGGTTTCAAAGGTGTTTGAAGACTCTAAGAAACTACAGCTCTGTTCCAAAACCTAGAAAGCTGTATACATAGACAATCTTTTTAGGTAGCATACTGTAGGTAATTTCATGAAAATCCATGAAAGATGGTAGATAGAATTGAGGGAAAGGTCAATTTGAAATGTACATTTATTTTGCAAAGTAATGATAAAAAGTTGAATTAAAAATAGACTTAAAAATAAGTTAGTCAAGTCTCATTCATGTTCAGTAAGAAGCACTATTTATATGTCTCACACGCTATTCGTTAAATAGTTTAGGGTCTGCTCGATTTTTTTTGTTTTTGAAAGAAGTCTCTCCTGAGACTGCACTGATTTGATTATAAATGCTGCTAAAACAGAAATATTGTGAAATATTATTACAGTTTAAAATAAAAGATTTTTATTTGAATATATTTTAAGATGTAATTTATTCCTGTGATCAAAGCTGAATTTTCAGCATTATTACACCAGTCTTCAGTGTCACATGATCCTTCAGAAATCATTCTAATATGCTGATTTGCTGTTCAATAAACATTTCTTATTATTATCAATGTTGAAAACAGTTGTGCTGCTTAATTTTTATTGGAAACTATGATAAAAGATTTTCAGGATTAATTTGATGCTTAGAAAGTTCAAAAGAACAGCATTTTCCAGAAATCTTTTTGAAATGTTTTTGAATTTTGAAATGCATTTACTGTCACATTGATCAATCTTTTTTGCATCCTTGCCGAATAAAAGTATTAATTCACATAAAAAAAAATTATACTGACCCCAAACTTTTCAACAGTAGTGTATGCCTAGTTCAAGATATTGGGATTTTTGGGGTCTTCTCACAAAATTCCAATTTAACCAGTCATACACCTAACATAATTAATCAAGATTATGAAATTATGATTTTAATCAAGATGATGAAATTATGATTTTAACAGGAAAGTAAGATATAATTGTATCTCAGCCAGAGCTGTGCATTATTAAAAAGAAAGAAAAAATTCTTACTGTCAATGTCAACCTGGCAGTCCCCAGGATTTTCTATGTGATTCTCCTCTGTCATGATGATATTCTCAATGTCCTTCATAGACAGGTGGTCACAGAAAGTATCATATAAGAGTCTCTTCAGCTCTTCCACAGTCAGCTTCTGCATATCACACTAAAAATAGAAACAAAACTGTATAATTTCATTCTGAAATTCTTTGTGATCTTCAATTGGTCTGAATGCATTACTTTACTTTACTGTACATTAATGCATTACGTAGAATCTTTTATTGAAAGAGACTTACATGGCATTAAAGGTATCCCAGAAAGCAACATAGTGTCGTTCCAGATCCGGTGGATTCCACACAGCCCAGACGTGGGCAGGATCTGGCCCGATACTATGTTGCTGTCTGGGATACATTTTTATCAGTTCATGCATTCCCTGGGAGACAAACCCATGGTCTCGAGTTCACATTTACAAATAATCAGATAGAGTAAAAGAGTAAGCAAATTTGGTGTGCTGTCCGAGGAGAGGGCTTCGAGCTCAGAATTTGGCCCAAACCCAGATGTCATTGTATCCTTGTCTGGGATATAGGAACTAGCCGATAGTGAGGAGTTGGGGTGGTGGAGGGATGCAGAAATCTGTCGAGGAACATATGAGAGCTGGGCATGTATAGGCCTTCTCTCGTGCTGATTGGATAGCTCATTTGCTAAAAAGGCGGCCATTTTTCAAGATGGCCGCCATTGCTAATCAATGCTTATTATATCAATTATTCAAACAGTAATCCAAGTAGAAAATTATATACAAATACTCTCTATATGACATGTTAATGGAAAAAGATGCTTGTCCATCAAAAACTCAAGATGGCTGCCATTTTTAAAGATGGCCACCGTTCCTGTCGAATATTAATTATTTCAATTGTTCAAATGGTGATGCAAGCATAAAATTAGGCAGAAATACTCTTCACGGAACACTCTTTTGGAAAAAGGTATGTGCCACTCAAAAATTCAGGATGGCCACCATTTTCAAGATGGCCACCATTTCTGTCAAATAGTCATAATGTCTGCTTTGTCTGCCTCCTCTCCTTTGACTTGTCCGGCTTAGTTAAACTTGCCATAGATATAAATTCCCCGCCGGCATAGCACTCAGGTTCATTGAAGTACACAAGCCTCTCCACCAAGGCAATGTGCAGTCCACAGTGAGGAAGGGCCACTGTTAAAAAAAGGAAGTGGCCAGTAAAATCAGGAAGGAAAACAATTTTGAAAATGGCTTCCCTCATTTCCTATGTTCAATGCCTATGTTTCCAAAAATGTATGTAAGGATTCAAGAGACATGGTGGCCATCTTGAAAAAATGGCCGCCATGTTTAATTTTGGGGTGGCCAACGCCTTTTTTCCAAAAAGTGACCCTTAGAGAGTATATGTATATTCATGCTTCTATACCAATTTGAACGATTCTCTTGAAATATGCCATTAATCTGCTGCACTAACATATTTTATACAAAAGGATATTCAATATGAAAAAAAAAATATGACTAAGAATGTGTCATGCACACATATTAATAGCACTGTACTCATAATTACACAGAGAGACGTTTAAGGGAGAACTCTGTAGCTATTTAGGGTCAAACACACTGCATAAAAATGCACCAGCAGTGAACTGAGATTAGATAAAATATTTGGGTGAATCACCATATAGCCCTTACAAATGATATTCTGCTCTTCTCACTTAGAGACATGCAGCGGAAGAAACTCATTTCTAAAATCGATTAATAAGTCTTATTTAACTACATCTCAAGTAACTCTCATTTGAGTATTAGTAGAGTATTAGAAGACTGCCTGCTTAATATCTGCTAAAACTTAATTTGATGGTCCCCCCAACAGACATTTTACTAACTATAACTTTGCAACTACGTCAACTTATTCTATTAACCCGAACCCTAACCCATAAACTAGTCTTTTAACAGTCTACTAATTCTCTAACGAGAGTTACTTGATATAGTTGCAAAGTTTAATGTCTAAAGTGGACCATCGAAATAAAGTGTAACAGTAGATTTTGCTCATGTTTAAAGGATAGGAGGCCAAATCTCATAAGGTGATTCATGTCTGTTTGTGTGATTTCATAGAGAGAATTGAAAGCAGGGCCTAAAATGAACACCTGCCAAATGCAAATGCGGTGTTGGTGAGTATATGAAATGGTGTCAATCAGCAGTTAGCCGTTTTCTTTTTACATTTTTATGAATTCGAACAATGCAATGTTGTGAGAACATGAACGTGAATAAACGTGAACGATGCCTAGGACAGTTGACGGCCAGCGCTGCATCATCACGAAAGTTTAAGACTTGGCAATTTAAATTTTCAAGCAAAAAAATGACGCGAAAGGGAACTCAGTTCGTTACTCGCGCGCTGTTTGGGAAGTTTTCGCCCACAAATACGAATCTCAGAGAGCGTGCAATTAGTAAATTGAGTTCTCTTTCACGTCTTCTTGCACTTAAACAGACATATTTAAACAAAATTATGTCAAAATGCCAGTATTGGGGATTATCCACGTAAACATATCAGTTATGCCTAAAGTGAACATAAACAGTTGAGAAAGAAAACGCATGATGGATCTGTGCATTAGCTCTTAAAGTGACAGGAACCTAATATTCCTGCTGCTGTCTGTGTTTTTAATGTTATTCAAAAGACAAGGAAAAACCACTCACTTTTCTTGACTGAATAACTTTTGTAACTTTGATAATGAATAATCCATGTTTAATTTAAACAGTGAAGACTATGCAGTGTTATTTTTTCATTTGATTCTTTATTAAATTTCTGTGCCTGAAAAGTGAATTTTCACTGGCATCTAAAATTTGGATGCCATAACTGCCAGTTTTTGCCAAAACAATTACATGGCTGGTAAATTTTTTGGCAGGTGTGGCAAAAAGTTAGTTTCAGGCCTTGATTGAAAGTGTCTGTAATCCAGATCTAGTTTTGGTGTGTGACAGATGCAGCAGACTGTGTGTCTGTTGTCACTTTAAATAAGAGAGAAGTGGCTAATAATCACCTTCCAGAACACAGAGTCAAAATCGGTTCCATTGAACTTGTCAGGCATCCCGGCAGCCGTGAGTTTGGGCCCCAGGAGAGTAACAAATTCCTCAAAATCCACCTGGCCGTCTCCTAAAAAACAGACCGTGAAGTATTAGAAGGATTCTAGAATGATATCAAGTTGTAGTCAATTGTTGGCTCCATGAAACAAGTATAGAAATGGATAGAAATATATTTTCTGTCAGGGATGTGAGTTATTTAAAATTTAATTGAGAAAGCCTGCATAGAAAATTCCTGCATTTTAATCAAATTTGCATTGAGAGAATGCACTGTATGTAATGTAGAATAGTAAAACGGGAAACTTAATTTCTTGCGTACCTATAAACACGTTATCAAAAACCATCAAATAGAGCGGAGTTTCCCAACTTGGCGTTTGCGAACTGCTGGTGGTTCATGAGTTGATGAAAAAATGATAATTAATTAAATCCTAAAAATGAAATAAGTGAAATAAAAATTAAACTCTTACTAAAGAAAGATTAGAATTTTATTAGATAAAATATTATAAAGATATAGAATAATTTAAAATCTTTTTTTGTGGTATTTTTAATATTTTATTTGTTCATCTGTCATGTGACTTAACTAAAATCATAGAATGGAGAACATGCAAATAAAACTTTAAAAACCTAAAATATCTCAGGGTTCCCTGAATCCCTGAAATAGAGTATTTCTAGAAATGCCATCTATAAAAAAATTTGTTTCAAATTAATGTTAATGATTTTGATTTTGTAATAATTAATAATTTTGAATAAAGTTTGGAGATGTATGTCTAATCAGTTGAGAAAATATTATGTGAGAGTAAACAGCCTGACAAGCCAGACCCACATCAAGATGTTGTGTCTGGGAACACACCATTGGCAGGTCTCAATCCGAGGGGCGGGATAAACGGTTGTCTTTCAAATTCCCTCTGCACGCGATAAGATAGCGCTACAACCAACCAGAGCAACGAAGAAGGTGACAGTCAGAGCGACAGACTTCAGTGCCGTTCTTTGATCTTTTCTCAAAGAAACGCTTAACTCCAAGTCTTCCAGAGTTGTGGCCAGTGGCGCCTCCAGAAATTTTTCATAGGGGTGGCCAGATGGGGCCACTTAAAATCTTGGGGTGGCACACCAAAACTATAAACCATAATTTCAGAATTTTATTCTACTGTTGTAGCAAACCGGCCTGTAGAAAACTATCAGAAAAACTTAAGGAAACTCCTACTGATATACTTTGGTTTATTGTGTTATATTTAATGTTACTAATGATATTGGTAGGGCCCTACTAATATATATTATATATAATGATATATATTATACATATATGATATATATATATATTTAAGGGCCCTCGCCCCGCGGCATATTTCAAGATACTTACATAATTGTGATGAATTTAATCCTTTTTAAGTTATTATTTTGGCATGTAAGATTACAGTTAACACCTTTAAGTATTACATAAATGTATTATGAATTTTTAATAAACTTAATGAGTGTATAAATCAGCAGCAAAAAGTAATTCTTGAAAAAATGTGCACAGTAATTTTATGAAATCTAAATATGTTAATAGAAACAAATTACTATTAGTTCTCTTATAAAATTCAATCAGGCAATCATACATTTCACAATTTTATATTTATATATTAATGTCAAGAATTCAGAAGTGCATATATACCCTACACTACAAAGAAATAATATACAATTAAATTATGCTTATTTTAAATGTATTGAGCAGGCTAGGTATAACAAAATATATTGGCTTTTAATAATATTTCAGTGCGCAAACCCATGATAACATGAAAAACAGCACGCACACAGCGTGTATGCGCATCGCGGGATTCGCGGGTGCAAAATGATGTGCTCAAAGCAACATGGAGTCACCGTGTGCAGCGCTGCGCTGTATCAATAAATATTGATACAGCTTAAGGGTTTTAAACGACTCACTACCAGTGTTGGGAAAGTTCAATTTCTACATGAACTAGTTAAAGTTCAGTTCACAAATTTTAAAACGAACTAGTTCAGTTCAGTTCATACTTTAAAATTTTTAACTAGTTCATTCATAGTTCTTTTTTTCCATATGTTGCTGCGAGCTATTATTTTTCAAAATGATTGCCACAACCCATGAATTAGAGATAGCAATTATTTTATCGGTGGGCAAAGTTTGAACAGAAATGTAAGATTTTTCCCATCCTCACCGACCTTGTCATAAAACCCGTTTAAATGATCAAACGATCCTCCTTGCTGCATTCTGTGTTGATGACGCATGCGGCCTTGCGACGATGGCGGCTGGTGTTGCCAGATTGGGTGTTTTTCCCGCTACATATTAAGGCCTGTTTACGGTGTGTTTTAGCCGGGGTTTCGCCTGGAAGGCTAGAAATCTGACACCCTAATGAATGAAGTGAAACTGTGCGCGCGCTGTTCACAGACACCAGAATGAACGAGTTCACAGTAACGTTCATCGGGCAGTAATACAGTATGTGCAGTTAACGTTCACCCAAAATATGAACGAGTTCATGAACTATCGTTCAATGAACGCGTTCAGGCACAACACTGCTCACTACCGTGTGCCGTTTAAAAACAGCAGCAAACTCCAACAAAATAAAGTAATTTTATGCAAATCTACAGCCTTTAATCTACAGATCATGCATTATAATGTGAATATACCATATTGGAGAGAGTTTTACCGTGCATCCAAGAGGCGCGCGCGCTGTTTGAATATGAATGGAGAATGATTGACAGCCGCAGAGGAGGGGAAACGAGTTTCCGTATACTTTAATGATGTAAATAGACTTCTGTCCCTCACATTAAGCTATGGAATGACTTCAGATGACTTTGTCACCCAAACTGACGTGAAAAAAGCGGGAGGCGCCGAAAAGCGCGCTGTTTGCATCCCTGCTTGTCAAAACGCGGCAAAGACACATCAAAAAGCTGCTGTAGCAGTATACTGTAACCATTTGGCACTTAAAGAGCACGTCACGACACATAATACCCCGTCTTCTTTTACTAAAGAATATTTTTGACTTATTTATGAAATGCATAACCGATGCTACTTTAGTAGGCAAATTTAATGAATACTAATAAAGATTTGATAATAATGAATAATTATAATGATAATTAACAATATTAATTAGCTGTTTTGACTCAAATGTTGTACTAATGACACTCCTCTGTTAAAGAATTTTACTGAAACGCAGTTCACAAATATTCAACAGTTACTTTTCAATATTTGTGAACTGCGATTCCGTAATATTCATTTCCTGTCATTCCAATTCAATTTTAGTAGAGTGGCCAATTCAAACTCATTCATTAAAACAAAGTAATTTCGTACATTTTGCATGAATTTACATGCTGGTCATGGAATGGTTGGTCAACTATTCCTTTTTGGATTAGATCGGTTAGTTCATCTACATTTCTCTCTTTTTTTGTTACCTTTATTATTTCAAGTGTCAGAATGAGTGTAACTTGGGTTTTATCGAGCTGAAAGTCCCTCTTGAGACATCCTTTAAAGCACCGCCACTACAGCCATCAAAGCACCGCCTTCGCCTTCAATTAATTTCAAGACAACTATCTTCAAACTTCAATACGCCTACTGTCAAACAGTGCTCTCATTATCAGTCCATGCATAATCCGCATGTCTCCATGCATTATGAGGAATATGATAGTTTGGGGCAATAAAAAGTCACAGTTGTTCAGCTTTTTTATTTGTTGAATATCTGTCAATTGTGTTTAGCATCCGTACAGTGCAGAGAGATGCATCTGATTGGTGACTGTTGGGCTTCATGGAATAATTCACCCCAAAATGAAAATTCAGTCATTATTTACTCGAAATGTCTTATTCTGTGGTCTAAATAAAAAAGAAAAGTCATAGGTTTGGAACAACATGAGTAAATGAGCCAAAAATCGTATGGAATTTTTTTGGATGAACTATCTCTTTAACTCTTCCTCCACCATTGACAAGATATTCCATCATTTATGACACAATGCTTCCCCGCCATGTACGAGGTTCCCTTTCTAGGGAACTCGAGCTGCGTTGAGACGTGGTGGGAACGCTCTGCGTGATTGTGTCGTGAAGAACGTGTATAATCAGCCCAATGGAAGAGCGAGACGTCATAGGCAGGTGAAGTCATAGACCAGGAAGCTATAAAGCACACCAGAAAACAGACCGCGACAGCTTCTGTGCCTTCAGCAAGCAATCTGTGTATACTGTCCTTGTCATATTTATTGTTGTCTGTCAAGTTGCAATATATATATATATATATATTATGGCAAAAGAGAGCAAGCAGCTTTGTGTTGTTCCCTGCCCACGTTATATCACGGGTGGGGACACACACATCAGCTTTTTGTTACTATTTGGGAGTGGAGCATGCCACAGTCAGTTCTCGAGTGGGCTGACTGTGAGCATTGCGAGAAGCTGTCCGTGAGGACACTCCACTCCCGCCGGGCGTTCTTCGAGGAGGACGGTTCGGTTCGCACTCCCCGCGCGGGTCCCGCGGTTCCCGAGGCACAGCGGCGACTCGCATTTTGGGACGGATCTGACAGCGGCGGTTGGGACGGGCTCCGCCCTATCTCAGCTTTCACCTGTCAGATCCAGTGCTGGCGATTTCCAGTTCCGAGGAATTGGTATCGTTAGTGTTTTGTTTAGAAAAAAGAGAACAAAACAAATAAAGATATTAAGAAAAAGGCAGATGTTTGAGTTTTCAATAAATAAATAAATAAATATATAAGTCAGCTCATAACTCTGTTGAATAAAGAGGAGCTTTACAAGGAGGTTTATCTAGTGCTGTTGCTAGTTAAATATTTACTGGCCAGCAGAACATTATGAGAGTGAAAATAAAAAGAGTTTATTAGATGAAATATATCTAAAAACAGAAAAACTCTGTATTCCAGCCTCCTCGTCGGGGACTGCTGTTTTTCCCTATCTCCACACTGAGGTGTCAAGATCGTGGAATAAGCCGGTTTCTATTTTATGTGTTTAATGCCCAAACGTCTAACTATAGTAATGCTTTGGGTATTAAGTATCATGGTATGGCAGTGCCTCGGGTTTAAGAGACACTTGCGAGCTTTCTCTCTCCCGAGTCGGAGTCATCATTTTTTACCCCGACGTTACCCACCAGCCATCTTAAATAAATACATTTTATTAGGCAGCGCTGGTGGGTAAAGTATAAGGACATGGATGAATGTGAGGATGTCAGCACTGACGCTATTCGAGAATTGCGTCGTGCAAAAACAGATAAACTATACGGGGAATCCCTGCCGGTTCGCCGTTTCAGGGTGCCGAGTAGCCTGCTTTTTCCAATGATCCTCCGAGGAGGGTCGTAGGAACTAAGCTATTTAGAGGTAGGCAAGATCTGAGGATTATCGTCATCTCTAATAAAGCTTAGACAGGAAGTCCTGTTGCAAAAAAACGAAGCTATCAGGCTTCTGAGGGCTCCTCCGGGGCAGGGACGGTTTTGAGAAATCGTTTCTCCTTGGCGCCCTCTGGGGTGCGACTCTCTGAGGAGGGTTGCAGCGCTGCCAGTTTGGTTGTTCCCTGCCGGTTCGCTGTTCAGGGCACCGAGGTGTCAGCGTCCCCATACGATCCTCCGAGGAGGGTCGTAGAACGGTCAGTTTGGTTGTTCCCTGCCGGTTCGCCGCTTCAGAGCACCGTAGTGACTGTTCAACCAAATCCAGAGGCCAGTCTTGAGAGAGTGGTTCCCCTAGTGGAATTTCTGGCAGCGTGGAAACTACTGCCACATATTTCTCAGTGGGTCCTGCACACTATAGGAAAGGGTTCAGAATTCGGTTCTTGTCCGCTCAGAACAGGGGTTCCTCCTCCCGGCAGGGTTTTACAGCCATTACTTCATTGTTTACGAAAGAGGATGAGGGGTTGGTTCCTACTCTAGACCTGCGTCATTTAAACAGCAGGTTTCAGAATCTTAAGTTCAAAGTATGCTTACGCTAAATATGATTGTGTCACAGACTCAGTCCGAGGACGGGTTTGTCACAATAGACTTAAAGGACGCTTACTTATCTATCCATCCTCATCACAGAGGTTCTTGAGGTTTGCTTTCAGGGGCGAAGCATACAAGTATCGGGTTCTTCCATTCGGCCTAGGTTATCACCCCGCACTTTTACAATATGCGTGGATGCAGCTCTGGCTCCTCTGAGATTCCAGGGCATTCGCGTATTAAATTATATCGACGATGGGTTGATTTTAACTCAGTCCGAGCTTTTGGCAGTTCAACATCGAGATGTCGTTCTGTCCTAAATAAGGAGGTTGGAGTTGCGGCTCAACACCAAAAAGTGTACTCCAAGCTCAGAGGACCATTTTTCTAGGTGTAATATGGGATTCGACAACATGCAAGCACGTCTGTCTCCTGCACGCATTTCTGCGATTCTCAGTCGTAAAGAATGTAAACTAGGTCAGTCATTCACTGCAAAACAGTTTCTGAGACTGTTGGGGCTCATGGTAGTTGCGTCCAACGTAGTTACTTTTGGCCTTCTGTACATGAGCCCCCTGCAGTGGTGGCTCGGGACCAAGGGGTTTTCTCCGAGGGGAAATCCGTTTTCGCATGATCGAGGTCACGCGGCTATTCCTTCGTGCCTCGGTCATGTGGAAGAAACCTTCTTCCTCGCCCAGGGCCCAGTGCTGGGGGCTTCTTGTCGACGTGTCACGCTATAAACGGATGCTTCCCTCACAGGATGGGGGGCGGCCATAAGTGGCTGCTCGGTGAAAGGTCTTTGGTTGGGGCTCATGGCAGTTGCGTCCAACGTAGTTACTTTTGGCCTTCTGTACATGAGACCCCTGCAGTAGTGGCTCAGGACCAAGGGGTTTTCTCCGAGGGGAAATCTGTTTTCGCATGATCAAGGTCACGCGGCTATGCCTTCGTCTCTCGGTCATGTGGAAGAACCTTGGTTCCTCGCCCAGGCCCAATGTTGGGGGCTTCTTGTCGACGCATAATGCTTTCGACGGATGCTTCCCTCACAAGTCGGGGGCAATCATGAGTGGTCGCTCGGCGAAGGGTCCGGACAACACACTGATGGTCTCATATATCAGAGCAGATATCCTGTTGAGGCAGGGGCTGTGGCCCGGGGAATTGAGACTTCACCCCGAGGTGGTGAAGCTTCTTAGGGAGAACTTCGGTCAACTCAAGTCGACCTTTCGCATCGTTTGTACAATGCATTTCCCTTTGTGGTTCTCCCTCACGCATCCAGCTCCGCTTGGACTGGACGTGATGTATTAGGTGTGGTTGACGCTACACCTGTACGCATTCCCGATATCTTTGCTCCTGGGAGCTCTGGAGTTATGGATACTGTTCATAGATTCAGGTCTCTCGACCGAGGTCGTGGAGACCATACTCCAGTCCAGAGCTCCCTCCACGAGAAGACTAAATATGCATTGACATCGAAACTGTTCTCTGCCTGGTGCAGAGAACGCCTTCTGAATCTTGTTTCTGCCCTGTTGGTACAGTACTTGATTTCTGTAATGAATGTTTCTTTGCTGGGTTATCTCTGAGGAGAGATCCTTAATTTCATCTTCTCCGTGGTACATAAGGCTGAGGCCTGCAGGTACTTTGATTTATACCTGGTTTGGTGGTAGTATTTCTTCACCCCAGGTCGGGTTGTATTTCTTAGTTCCCTACTAAATGTGCGGGTCATTTGTGCTCCAGGCCTTCTGTCCTCCACCTTTAATACCCCAGATCAGGAAAAACTTAATCTGTTATGCCCTGTCCGGGCTTTGGATGCATATGTCCACAGAGCTGCTCAGTGGCGTATATCAGAACAAATTATTTGTCTGCTTCGGGTACCTTAAGATAGGTTGCCCTGCATCTAAACAGATAATGAGCAAGTGGGTAGTTGAGGCTATCTCACTTGCTTATAAAGCGGCCGGACAGCCTTCACCTATGGCTGTTCAGGCCCATTCTACAAGGAGTATGGCTGCCTCTAGGCTTTAATTTCGGGGGTTTCCCTTCAGGACATTTGTAATGCGGCAGGCTGGTCCTCACCACATACATTTGTCAGATTTTATGACCTAGACCTCTCCACTCCCGGGGCTAGGCTGCTTGCTTCTTGGTGTGCGCAAGGACTTCACACAGAACAGGCATTTCTCATTATGGCGTAATGGGTATAGGGTTCCCACCGCGTCTCAACGCAGCTCAAGTTCCCTTGAAAGGGAACGTCTCAGGTTACGTATGTAACCCTGGTTCCCTGAGAGGGAACGAGACGCTGCGTCTTCCTGCCATACTTCCTGCATGCCCTGATCGACTTGCTTCAGGCTTTTTCAGAAGCTGTCGCGGTCTGTTTTCTGGTGTGCTTTATAGCTTCCTGGTCTATGACGTCACCCGCCTTTGACGTCTCACTCTTCCATTGGACTGATTATACACGTGCTTCACGACGCAATCACGCAGAGCGTTCCCTCCGCGTCTCAACGCAGCGTCTCGTTCCCTCTCAGGGAACCAGGGTTACATATGTAACCTGAGACTTTTTCTGGCAATCCATGTTTTCACTGTTATACTGTACGGTATGGGATGCTGTTATGGATCTTTTGAAATAGTACTACATCTCCGGATCCAAACACAAGGGAAGAAGATGATCTGCATAAAACTGTTTTAGACCTAAACGAGTTTTTGTAGGCCTATATATGTCACCCTTAAAGGTCAGAGAAAAGAACAGAATCAGAGATGAATTTTTTTATAGAAAATTGTACTTTGCATATTGCACTGTAAAAACACATAATTATAGTTGATTTTATAGTGCATCTTAACTAGAGATGAAATGGCATGAAAATTTCATTTCATGATTATAGTGAACAAAATGATCATGGTTATCACAGAATCCTGTTCAAAAAGTACTAATACCATACAATAAAATCAATTGAACAAGTTTTATGTCGAAAACCAGCAAATAACAAATATAATTAGCATTAATATGCACTTTTTGTTTACATAAAAATTAAAATAACAACATTAAAATTGATGGCCAGATTTTAAAGGAGTGTCTTGCGGCATGTTATCTAACATGTACAAGTTCAAATAAAGTTTTGACAAAAAAAGATTTATAAAAAGAAACATTGCATATTTCAGCCTTTAAATAATTTTTATAAAAAGAATGAGTCAAAAAAGATAATTTACTGACGTTTGCAATGCACATTAGCTTATCTTTTATTATTAATAGTAAAATTCGGTCAGATTTTCCCGTGGCGTCTGTCGTTGCTAAGCAACCATGCACTGCGCTCTCCACAATGACAAAGTTTTAATGGATTTTTTCATCTCACTGCGCCTGGAAATAATGAGTGCGTCGCTTCAATTATGAGCTTTCTACATTTGAAATAACGAACTTGAGCGCACAAAAGACGAACTACCTCCAATCAGGCCACAAGCTACTGGTAGCTGGCGAGCGACGTGTTGGAGAACCCTGCTATAAGCTAATAATCAAACATTCAACAGCGTATAAATTAAAACTGCGTAACGTTACCAAGCAAAATGTCGAACTCATGAAGAGGTAAATGACTGTGCAAGCTTTGGGGGTGTTGATGGACTCAATCTACTCCATCAATGTTTTGATCATCGCTCTGAATCCGATCCTCTGAATCTGAACCGATATCTATGTAGGTTTGTAACAAATTTGCTTAATGCCAGCCTATGGTATTATTCATTGGCTTCAAACAATGCCAACTTAGAACTTTGACCCGCCCTCAAACACTGTAGTTGTAGCTGAGAAGAAACATTTTGTAGCAATATGTCGTGTTGTTGACATGTCGAGAAGATGTTATTTTCTGCACTGCGAATCCACATTGCATGCACTTCAAAAGGATGTGGACTCAAGGCCTCATTATGCTTCTGCGTCAACTCCACGGCGTAGCTACGGCGTCACTCCTACGGCGTCGTGGCCGTTTTATGGTTCTGCGTTAGGTTGCGTTGCATCGCGGTGCATCTGACCAATCACAGCCCTTGCGGTCTGCGTCGTCTCGACGCGTAGTTACAATTTCTTGGAGGTGCACGTCGGGCTACGGCGGAGGGGTCGGTGAGGGGTTTGTGCCGACGCAGAGGGGTCTGCGGGGGTACGCCGTCGATTCGACGCAGAAGCATAAAACAGGCTTCACGCTCAAATTGATATAGTAAAACTGACGCTGTTCATATCACTGTTTATACAAGTGTTGAGAAAGCCTCCAGAGCTGAAATTCAGATATAATGGGCGTTTAGTTTCCGATGCACGATGTAAGTGGTAGACCAATCACAACAGACTGGGCCATCTGACCAGTCAGAGCACACTAGGCTTTCGGAAAGGAGGGGTTTAGAGATACTGAATATTTTATCGAGCTGTTTCAGACACTGTGAGAAAAGAGGTGATTCTGCAATATAAAATGAGAAAATTAAAGTGTTTCTGACCTTGGATGCATGAAAACTTGTTGTGAGAGACCTTTAAAATAGAATAATATGGTCACTTTTAGCAGCCTGGTGGGAACATCAGCACACCAGCATCCCATGCTAAGGACTTCTAGCTATTCTGGTCTTTTCTCTGTGCAGTCCATTCACAGTTTGTGTAAGTGTCTCCTCACCATCCATGTCGAGTCTCTGAATGATGACCTCTAGCTCGACCTCATTGGGCATGTACCCTAGAGAGCGCATAGCCATGCCGAGCTCCTGCTTTGAGATGAAGCCATTCCCATCTCGATCAAACACCTTAAACGCCTCCCGGATTTCTGAGGAAGAGAATCACACACAGATCTGTAAGACGGTGCTTTATACTTCCCATTTTAAAAGTATTACTCTGCAACATTGTTATAAAGGACATATATTAAAATCATCACACCGAAGTGACTCAAAAAAAAGGGATGATTACAGTACATTGATTTTTCCCACAATAATTCACTTTCTGCTCCTTAAAAACATTCAGCAGAGCACAGCCTCTTTACTTTATGGATTTAAAACAAAGGAACAGGATGGTTTCCGTTACATTCGTATAGGCTTGTTAAAAGACGTGAAAATGCCGCAATGCATACAGTCTGTTGAGCCGACTTGTTTCATCGTATATGCATTATACATCATCATTAAGTCATTTGCAATTTTCCACTTGTCACGCCATGATGCCATATTCATAATTATGAAATATGCGCCACACAGGCTGCAAGATATTACTATAAATCCAGATAATATATTCAATACGGAGTGTGAACAGGAGTATTTGGTACTGTGGCTTGCTCACTGTGCTGTAGGTTTGATAAATGGCTATTTGGACATGGGGTCCAAACAAAAAAGCACATTAAGTCTATCGCTCCCCTGAGTGAAGGATATTAGGAAGGAAATATGAGAAAAATACAAGAAATTATGCTATTGCGGTCCATAACAACAGCAACAGATGGAGAAAGCAACTTTACTCCACATTACGGTGGATGTAAGCAGATTTTAGAGGGAAGTGAAGTGGGGGCTCTATTTTGCTCATTTCAAAGCAAAACTGTTTAGCTGCAAGCAACACATTAGGATGCCCAAAAAAAGAAATAAAGTTTTAAAGAAAAACAGGATGGTTCTAAGATGCCCTATCAGCCATACGAGAGAAAATCAAACAGGATATTCAGACTCATTTGCAGATTTTAATGATCATTAACATGCTCATGTTATCACCCATCTTTTAAGAAGCTCAGCAAGTAGATCATTTGTGTGTGCAACATTTTTAGAATGAAGTTTTAGAAGTGCCATGAATGCAATCCAATCATAATAATCCTTAACTATATATGAAATTACAATTCTAAACAAACTTTATTAAATAATATAATACGCCTAATTTTTTAAAGAACTGAACCAGTTACTTTGTTATAGGTAAGGACATAAATCTGCAGAAATGAAACAAGATACAGCAAAAATGTACCTTTTATGTGTTCAACAACTGCTAGTGTCATCTACAAAGTGTACTCTATAAAATCAGTAGAAAGATAAACATTAAAGATAAATGATGTACTGTACTGTATATAATCCCCTGTATAATATATATTTTTATATAATTTATCTTTAATGTTTTTTTTATTATAGTTTAAAAGTATCAAACCATTTATGAATGTCATTTGGTTCTGGTATTTAAGTATTTCAAACCATGCCAACAACCAAATGTATTATAATTCATGCACTGCATTTTGAAAAGAAAACAAAGTTTATCGGCAAATTTCAGCAAGTTCATAATTAATTGTGATTGTTTTAATAGATTTACAGAACTACTGTTGAATACTTGAACTGTAACTAAAAAGTGCTAAAGAACTCATTTCAATGTTATTGAATATTGTGCAGTATGTTTAAGTGCATCAAAACATTGTAAAGTACAAATAATAGAAATTTTAATCTTGAAATAATGCGGCTCAACTGCCTAAGTATGTCTGTGCACACCGCAAAAATGATCATTATTCAAGCCAAGTCCCCTTTATTTCTATAGCGCTTCATTATACAGATGGTTTCAAAGCAGCATTACAGTGATAAACAGAAAAATGATGATTCAGTGATGCAAACAGAATTTAATTCTGCTGTAAAGCAGCTCTAAAAAGAGAATACTAAACAGTCATCATTCAGTTGAAATCAGTCGATTAAATAGCTGTAAAATACATAAATTATGAAATAAGTTCAATTAAGCTATAAAGCAGCTCTGGAGAAAACAGTGATGTCATTGTCCACTTCAGTTCTCATCCAACAGTCTCAGTGCAGTCAAATCATTAATATTACTGAATATTAAGTGTTCCCAAGCAAGCCATAGGCGATAGTGGCAAAAAAAAAACTCAGGGAGAAACCAAGCTCAGTCAGGTGACCAAATCCCCTCTGGCCATCGAACGAACACTGTGTGATTTTGATTATTATGAAGAACAATATAATTAAAGCTTCAATCTAATAAATAATAATGTCTAAGTCTAGGTTATAGTACAGTACAGAAATAGACAACAGGCCTCTTGTCTAAATATATCCTTGACTGATATAATTACTGCCATGCACTATACATACTCCATACAGTGACACAACCCATGTGACCACAAAGGTACAGTACATGATACAAGTGTATCAGCATTTGTTTTGAATGACTGATTCACTATTAACCTTTAGCCTTAAATTGAGCAGATACAAGTTTCGAACACGCTGACTTAAGAAGTATGCTTTGGGCCAATCATAAAGTTTTAATGGATGCCGCGCTGTGTACAGTAAGCTCCACTGCTTTTTAATATTTTTTTTAGGTAAATATGCACTAGATGGACATTTATGACATTGCTTTGCGTCTCGTGAGAAGGGTAAAGCTGCAGCCTGGACGTGGCTTCCGCCCATTGACAGACAGGCACATGACAGGAATGCGTGATTTTTCACCCCAACCAACCCCCGTCCCTTAGAGCAAAGTAATACCGTAGAAGCCGCGCTGAGGCGGCTCGTGGGAGAGCTTGCGGGGTATTCCCGCTTATATCATTTAGCGGAGGTTCAAACTGCCCCGTTTTGGAGGTTGTGCCCATGTTTGGACTTCACGCTCAGTTTTGGAGATCTCCAGTCTGCAGCTATACCTACTTGGAGAATTTTCAGCCTGTTGTGCTCGAGACCCTGCCTTCTATTTATCAGCGCTGCGGCTTTGCAGTTGAATACAGTTGGGGCGGTCATGGCCTAATGGTTACAGAGTTGGACTGGTGACTCAAAGGTTGCTGGTTCGATTCCAGTACCGGCAGGAATATGACTGAGGTGTTCTTGAGGAAGGCACCTAACCCCCAATCGCTCCCTGGGCGCCACTCAAGGCTGCCTGCTGCTCCCGGTGTGTGTATCCACGTTTGTAGTGTGTGTGTTCACTCACTACTCTGCTCCTAATGTGTGTGCACTTACTTGGATGGGTTAAATACAGAGGTAAAATTCCAAGTATGGGTTACCATACTTGGCCGTCACTTTCAATACTAGGCCTATAATGTGCGTCTCGTGTTTTTAAGATCAAAAACGCGTTCTGTGTGATCATCCCCTTACACCTACAGTACCACTCAGAACTTCTGTGTAAGAAGTAAAAAATTGTGTTTCAGGATGATCATTCAGGATGAATGGCGTGCTCAATTCCTTTTGAGTTTAATTTGGGTGCTCTTCGGTCCAAGGTAGAACATCTTTAGAGACAGTGTAGATTAAAAGAAATCTCTGATGACCGAGGCACTCCTTAGTTAAAATGTCTTTATTGGAAAAATGACATGTCCTAAACGGACAATTTTAAAACACCCACGCGTAGCGGCATGGAGCCTTCTTCAGGGCATAGTGAAGCAGATAGAAAACTGATCTTATAATAACAAAGACACACTAGTAGAAACAAACACAGGTGCAAGTAATCATACAGGTGTTGAAGGTCTACACAGGTAATTACTAAGACACGCCTCTCACACGGTTCCCAGTACTAAAACTATAAATCACAGTAAAAAACAAAAACAAAAAACAAAAAACACACAGGCACCAAATAGCATGCATATATATTCATGCATATATTGCTAGGGCACATCTCTCACATGGTTCTCAGCAACGAATCTATTGATCACAATAAAAAAACGAAAAATATACAAGCAACAAAAATAGCATGCATATACACTCATGCATATATTGATAAGACACACCTCTCACCTGATTCACAGCACTAAAGCTGTTGGTTGCATTGTAAATAGAACACAAGCAACAGGTAGCACGCATGAACTCATGCATACACATATACATATAAAATACATATGAGAAATAGGTAGTCACAAGAAAAACAATATTACAGAGTCACAGAAAAGGTCTATAGTCTATCTCCTCATTTAATCCTGGGTAATCCATTGCTTTAAAACTCCATATCCAAAAAGTTTCACGTTGCAATAACCGTTTTAAAATGTCACCTCCACGTATTGATTTTTTAATAATTTCAATGCCCTGAATTCTCAAAGATGATGGATCACTATGGTGTACTTCTTTATAGTGTTTGGCCATAGGGTAATCTTCGTTGTTGACTCGGATTGCGTATTTGTGTTCATAAAACCGCTCTTTTAGTTTTCTTTTAGTTCTACCCACATAGAAACACCCACATGGGCATTGTAGGCGGTAGACGACATATTCAGAGTTACAGTTAATAAAACCATTCGTCTTGAATTCTCTCTGCGTTCTCAAATCACAAAAAATCTTACTCTGAATGACACCCTCACAATGGCTGCAAGAACCACACCTATATGTCCCCCACAATCCTTTTTCTAACCATGTTTTTTGTTTAGGACCTGGAAGGTAGCTTCTTACAAGTTTGTCCCTTATGGATGGTGCCTTCCTAAACACAGTCATAGGCGGCTCTGGAAAGACATTTTTCAGAATCGGATCACTTTGAATTAACCCCCAATTGGACATAATTATTTGTTTCATTTCAAAAGCACTACTACTATATTGAGTAACAAAGACAGGTCTGGAGTTGTTTTTAACCATGTCTTTCCTCCTCTTTTTCTTTTTTAGTAGTAGATCAGAGCGTGTTATGGAGCGTGCTTTTACTATTGCTTTCTCTATTGTCATTGGTGAGTAGCCCCTAGCCCTGAATCTTAATGACATATCTTGAGCCTGCATTTCGAAATCAGAATCTTTGTTACAGATGCGTCTAAGACGCTGAAATTGTCCAAATGGAATGTTATCTTTCAGGCTCCTTGGGTGGAAGCTGTCAGCCCTCAAATCCAAAAAATGTATAGATATTTTTGAATATTCAATTGATAGTTTTATATTTGGGTTAGTTGTATTGATGTACTCATGAAACTGCAAAAGTTCTTCCTCATTCCCCGACCAAACAAAGAGAATATCATCAATAAAGCGTCCCCAAACAATTATCCTATCACAGAATTTGTTACTAGATCGATCATATATGTATTGCTCTTCCCAGTGACCTAAAAATAAATTGGCATAATTAGGAGCAAAACATGCACCCATCGCTGTGCCCTTAAGTTGTCTAAAAAAAATTTCTTGGAAGAGGAACACATTATTGTGTAAAATCCATTCTGTGAGAGAAAGTAAAAAATGGTTGGGGGGTGACGTTTCTGACCTATGTACCAAATAATGTTGTAAGGCTGATAGGCCTTCTTGATGTTCAATGTTGGTGTACAGAGAGGCTACAATTTAATGTCACCAAATAACAATTTTTTACATCTGTGATATTCATAAGTTTATTTAACACATCAGTAGTGTCTTCAATGAAAGAAGGGAGATCCCGCACTAAGGGTTTTATAAAAAAGTCCACAAATTGGGAGCAGGGCTCTGTCAAAGATCCATTGCCTGAGATAATGGGTCTACCCTCAGGTTGTTCTAAATTCTTATGAAAAAAAGAGGAGTAAAGACATGGTTAAAAACAACTCCAGACCTGTCTTTGTTACTCAATATAGTAGTAGTGCTTTTGAAATGAAACAAATAATTATGTCCAATTGGGGGTTAATTCGAAGTGATCCGATTCTGAAAAATGTCTTTCCAGAGCCGCCTATGTGTTTAGGAAGGCACCATCCATAAGGGACAAACTTGTAAGAAGCTACCTTCCAGGTCCTAAACAAAAAACATGGTTAGAAAAAGGATTGTGGGGGACATATAGGTGTGGTTCTTGCAGCCATTGTGAGGGTGTCATTCAGAGTAAGATTTTTTGTGATTTGAGAACGCAGAGAGAATTCAAGACGAATGGTTTTATTAACTGTAACTCTGAATATGTCGTCTACCGCCTACAATGCCCATGTGGGTGTTTCTATGTGGGTAGAACTAAAAGAAAACTAAAAGAGCGGTTTTATGAACACAAATACGCAATCCGAGTCAACAACGAAGATTACCCTATGGCCAAACACTATAAAGAAGTACACCATAGTGATCCATCATCTTTGAGAATTCAGGGCATTGAAATTATTAAAAAATCAATACGTGGAGGTGACATTTTAAAACGGTTATTGCAACGTGAAACTTTTTGGATATGGAGTTTTAAAGCAATGAATTATCCAGGATTAAATGAGGAGATAGACTATAGACCTTTTCTGTGACTCTGTAATATTGTTTTTCTTGTGACTACCTATTTCTCATTGTATTTTATATGTATATGTGTATGCATGAGTTCATGCGTGCTACCTGTTGCTTGTGTTCTATTTACAATGCAACCAACAGCTTTAGTGCTGTGAATCAGGTGAGAGGTGTGTCTTATCAATATATGCATGAGTGTATATGCATGCTATTTTTGTTGCTTGTATATTTTTCGTTTTTTTATTGTGATCAATAGATTCGTTGCTGAGAACCATGTGAGAGATGTGCCCTAGCAATATATGCATGAATATATATGCATGCTATTTGGTGCCTGTGTGTTTTTTGTTTTTTGTTTTTGTTTTTTACTGTGATTTATAGTTTTAGTACTGGGAACCGTGTGAGAGGCGTGTCTTAGTAATTACCTGTGTAGACCTTCAACACCTGTATGATTACTTGCACCTGTGTTTGTTTCTACTAGTGTGTCTTTGTTATTATAAGATCAGTTTTCTATCTGCTTCACTATGCCCTGAAGAAGGCTCCATGCCGCTACGCGTGGGTGTTTTAAAATTGTCCGTTTAGGACATGTCATTTTTCCAATAAAGACATTTTAACTAAGGAGTGCCTCGGTCATCAGAGATTTCTTTTCTCTACACTGTCTCTAAAGTAAAAAATTGTGTCAAATTTAACAGAAAATGACACTTAAGATGAAACTTAAGTGGTTCTCATAATCGCGGATGAAGACAACAGCGCAACATTTAAAGATTTTAAATAATTAAAGTTTAAAGTTTTTCAAGTTTAAAGATTTCCAATGACTGACATCTCAAAATTTACTGGTATTTTGGTGCTGTTGTGTGAATCTCTCTTAACGTTAAAAAGCCTGAACGCCGTTGCTTATGTGAACAGCATATTTGTGTGTCTACGGTAAAGTCATTCTGGTAATTTTATGGTAATTTACTAGGATTACTGTGTGAAAGGGGCTAACACGTAATGAATACATGGCGCTATGTAGGTGTTGTTTGGAACAAAGAATCAGGCCTCTGTCACAACCAAGAACCCCATAATGATGTGTGAAATGTGGGGAATTTTGGGAAACTACCGAAGCTCAATAGTGGACTCAACAATGTTCATTGTGCAACAAAGCTTTTGGGAAACCCACCACTGCCCGTTGCTAGGCAACTGCACAACTGTTCAAACCCACTATTGTAAGGGTTGTGATTAGACCACAGCCCTTCCAGGATGATAGCGCTCGCTTGTCACAGTATATATCAAAAGTTGTAACCACTCATAAAAATAGCACTCTCTATAAAAATAATAAGGATATCTTTGAAAGCCAAGCATGCACCTAAAAATGAAGGGTTAGGGTTACTTTTTAACAAACAGATTTCAAAGAATGTTGAAGCTCATTATTGGGAAAGGTTACAAGCAAAAAAAATAAATAATAATATATATATATATATATATATATATACAGGTCCTTCTCAAAAAATTAGCATATCATGAAAAGGGTCTCTAAACGAGCTATTAACCTAATCATCTGAATCAAGCATCAAAAGATTCCTGAGGCTTTTAAAAACTCCCAGCCTGTTTCATTACTCAAAACCGCAATCATGGGTAAGACTGCCGACCTGACTGCTGTCCAGAAGGCCATCATTGACACCCTCAAGCAAGAGGGTAAGACACAGAAAGAAATTTCTGAACAAATAGGCTGTTCCCAGAGTGCTGTATCAAGGCACCTCAGTGGGAAGTCTGTGGGAAGGAAAAAGTGTGGCAAAAAACGCTGCACAACGAGAAGAGGTGACCGGACCCTGAGGAAGATTGTGGAGAAGGACCGATTCGAGACCTTCGAGGACCTGCGGAAGCAGTGGACTGAGTCTGGAGTAGAAACATCCAGAGCCACCGTGCACAGGCGTGTGCAGGAAATGGGCTACAGGTGCCGCATTCCCCAGGTCAAGCCACTTTTGAACCAGAAACAGCGGCAGAAGCGCCTGACCTGGGCTACAGAGAAGCAGCACTGGACTGTTGCTCAGTGGTCCAAAGTACTTTTTTCGGATGAAAGCTAATTTTGCATGTCATTCGGAAATCAAGGTGCCAGAGTCTGGAGGAAGACTGGGGAGAAGGAAATGCCCAAATGCCTGAAGTCCAGTGTCAAGTACCCACAGTCAGTGATGGTCTGGGGTGCCATGTCAGCTGCTGGTGTTGGTCCACTGTGTTTTATCAAGGGCAGGGTCAATGCAGCTAGCTATCAGGAGATTTTGGAGCACTTCATGCTTCCATCTGCTGAAAAGCTTTATGGAGATGAAGATTTCATTTTTCAGCACGCCCTGCACCTGCTCACAGTGCCAAAACCACTGGTAAATGATTTACTGACCATGGTATTACTGTGCTCAATTGGCCTGCCAACTCTCCTGACCTGAACCCCATAGAGAATCTGTGGGATATTGTGAAGAGAAAGTTGAGAGACGCAAGACCCAACACTCTGGATGAGCTTAAGGCCGCTATCGAAGCATCCTGGGCCTCCATAACACCTCAGCAGTGCCACAGGCTGATTGCCTCCATGCCACGCCGCACTGAAGCAGACATTTCTGCAAAAGGATTCCCGACCAAGTATTGAGTACATAACTGAACATAATTATTTGAAGGTTGACTTTTTTGTATTAAAAACACTTCTTTTATTGGTCGGATAAAATATGCTAATTTTTTGAGAATTTTGGGTTTTCATGAGCTGTATGCCAAAGTATTATATTATATACTTTATATATGATACTGGAATTTTCACCTTTTGATAAAATACCTTAAAATGTGAATTATTTCATGCCAGAGGGGGAAATGCCATACATACCGTCATACATATAATTTGTAATTATCTCATAATTTTTGATAATTTGGTTAATTTTGTTGTAATAGCTCACACACTAAATTTACAACAACAACAAAAGGCAGGTAAACAGTGAGTAATAAAAATAAGAACAAATAAACAAAGTGCAAACAATAGCACAAATAATTACAATAGAATGAAGAGACAAATTAAATAAACATGGCTTTAAGATTTTCAGCTGGGTCTAAGTATTTATATAAGACATAATACAGAAAAGAAAATAATCAAATGTAAAATAACACTGGATATTGTTCCTTGTAAAAATTAAATATAGATTAATGCTTACAATTAAAGTTACAAAAGTTATTCAGTCAAGAGCAGCAAGTGATTTCTCTTTGTGTTTTTTATTAACATGAAAGATCAACAGGTTTATTAGACTGCTGTCACTTTAAGAGAGTACGCATGGATTCAATACACTGTTACACAACATGCGTTTTCTCTCAACTATGTTCCCAAACGAGCTGTATTTACCTGAATACTCAGCAAGATGAGCATTTTGACATCATTTTGTATGTATTTGACCGTTTAACCGGAACAAGCTACGAAAAAGAAGTCAATTTGGTACTCGCAAGCTAAAATGTATCTTTTTTGTGTTTTGCAGAAGAAAGCAAGTCATGCAGTTTTGGAACGATACGAGGGTGAATGAATGAATGAAAAATTGTGCACTTCATGTGTGACTAGGTTTTAAAGCATGCATCATTCAACTCCATCAACCAGGTAGATCTGCACAGCTGATTAATCACTGTTTTGTTCAAAACGAACCAACAACCAATGTGCCTCGAACCACACCTGCAGTATAATTAACATCAATTACAACTTTCAGCTCACTGCACATGCAATGTTCATAAATACAATTAGCCTACACTTTCTTTTGTCTTTGAAGTGAAACAGAAGATGTTTTCTGCAAAGTTAGTGGCGTGAGGCAACAACAACAGCACAGAGATTGTACATGTCTTGTGAGGAACAGATAGCAATCCGATTAAGGGATTGCCACGGGAAGTCCTTGCCAGAGCACAACATGCCACCAGATGCTGTGCTGCTGGCAATGATTAGATTTGTTGGGAAATCTCAGTCCTTTGCCAAATTAACTTTTACCTACCATATGTATTTCTCTATTATTTCGACCACTTTATTATTATTTTTATCACAAACCACAAAATTCATTGAAGCCTAACGTATCTCCAAAAAAGACTTTGCTAGCTATATTCACTTCTGAATATGTGCACTTACTTTATTGCAAAAATATTTAATCATTTACACAGTTAATGCTTTTCTGACATTATATAACTGTCATCCAGTCCCTATACATTGGAACCAGTCAAAACACTGCTTTTCACAAGGGGAAACTGATGGATATGTATATCCGAGTCCTGAAAAAAGAGTAGCTTTAGAATAGAGATTAATGAAGTTCTCTTCAAAGAAAGCTAATTAATCACTTTCTTGTGTTAAATTTCTCTTTGTGAGCCCCTTATAGAAGGATTAAACTGTCATGACAGCCAGTCCAAATCACTGCTCAGAAAGAGAGAGATAACATATCCATACTTTTTTTTTTATTCCTACAGTGAGATAAAGGATGTACAGAGAAGAGGAGAAACCCGTTTAAACTCCCTCTCACGTGGTATTCATATCTGATGACCATATGCTCAGGGGTTTGCCAATGCATTAAGACTCAAAGAATTGGTTTCAATGTAATTATAGCATTTCATTTTACAGCTTTAATTTTAGTAACGAAATTTTCTTCCATTAAGTCTGCTACTTCATTTTCTAAAAATCTGTTCATTAATGGTTTTGCAATTTACATCATTGCGGTTTTGTTCCTAAAATAGTCCAGAAAAGTTCTGTCAACACTGTCAACCATGTGACTTAAGCAGAGGATAAGCCAAATTTTCACTCTGCTCATTTCCATTTAGTGAAAATAAATGAGGATGCTATATGGACCAAAATCTTTATACTTTTATAATTTGATCATGAGTTTACAGCTCCGTCCGCATTCATTTTGACTGAATGAAAAAGAGCTGTTTGAATCTTTTGCTTAACATCTCTTTTTTTGCGTTCCCGAGAAGAAAAGGTTAAAAAACGACATGAGGGTGAGTAAATGATATTCCGATTCAATGATTGTATAATCAGATCATGACATCACACTACCAACAAATCACAAAGTGTTCAGATCAAATTCTGCAATCATCTACAAATACACTTTTCTGTACCTTTGTTGTCCTGGGATTTTTTTCTCATATTGAACCTCTATGTTTAATCCGCTTTCACCTTCCTTTTAAAAGTCCCGGGAGCTTGAAAGGGCTCGCAGGATCTCTATCATCTCAAGGCAGGGTGCTTCTAATACACGCTGAAGCCCTGTTTGATGTATGAAGGTGAGGTTGCACTTCAAAGCTGTAATGTGTTCCCACAGTTCTCATATAGAGATGTTATTGATAGAGAAAGACATGAAAGTGCATGTGTGGGGTTAAAGAACTGTCAAGTCTTCAACACAAGCCTTTTTCTTTCTCTCAAACACACTTGAAAACAAATTATGCAAGGAAAACTTTAATATAATGCATTATGCATGCAATGACTCACTCATTAGATTTTCATTTAAAGTAATTCATGATAGATAGATAGATAGATAGATAGATAGATAGATAGATAGATAGATAGATAGATAGATAGATAGATAGATAGATAGATAGATAGATAGATAGATAGAGCTATATTCCATAATCTCTCATTTCCCCAGTGTATATCTATCAGCTGCGTCCGTCCCCCTTTCACAACAGGCTTCCCTCAAATTAGCTCTTTATGTAAAACTCTTAAAAATCTATTTCTTCAGAGGTAGTCTCCAACTTTGTGGTTTGACAATGAGAGTGTCTCTTTATACTAGCATGTCTATGTGCACGTAACACCTGTGTGTGCGTGTCCTCTGGACTATTTTTAAACATCTGTGGCAGACTTAATCCATCTTGTGTGGTGAGACGGCCCAGCAGATCTGAATATTACAGTAACCATATTTTAACAAGACTCTGGAGTATTCACATAAGCATTAAATACATCGCTAGGCCGCGGAGTCGAAGGGGGGTTCTCTCATTTGGCATTCTGATCCTGTAAACCTCCAGAGACACCTAAATCACACACAGTTTCGTGTTGTGGAAAAGCGTTTGCATTTGCCTCCCAGTCGCCTGAATAAAGGCCACTAAAAATGGCAGTTAAGCTGGGAGACATTGGCAGTGAAACTCATCCTTATTCTTATTGTGCTTCACTATTATGCGTAAAAGATATTTTTGAAAATGTAGGGTCAGTGAGGATACAACACTATCTAATCAAAGCAATTTTCCAAATTCCACCATAAAATAAATTATGATAAAAAGTAAAGATTATGAAAATTATAAAAAAAAAGTAAATTATGATTAGGTGAATTCAATAAAGATAAATTGTGTCTGCTAATGGCTCCATTTACTTGCATGCACTCTCTGCATTGTTTTTTTGCCCGTTTCACTAAAAGAATTGTACAAATCAAATAATAGCAAAACGTGGCACAAAATCTGCACTGAACCCAATTTGCACTGCACAATTTTTACTAAAAACTGTCCATGCTACTTAATATATCCACACTATCCACTATATCTTTTGAATAAAAAAGAGGCAAAAGTCTCCCCAAAAATTAAAGAAAAAGTTGCACAAGTTTTATAAGCAAAAAAACAAACAAAAAAAACTCATAAACTTACAATAAAGGAGAGAGCCTAGTCATAACTAGAGATGGTGGTGATGGCACTAGGGGTGGTGATGGCACAGTGGATAAGACGCATGCCTTTGGTGTGAGAGACCCGGGTTTGAATCCACTGTGAGACACCAATGTGTCCCTGAGCAAGAAACTTAACCCCTAATTGCTCCAGAGGCGTGCGACCTCTGAAATATAGCAATTGTAAGTCGAATTGGATAAAAGCGTCAGCTAAATGAATAAAAATGTAAATGTAAATGTAGATGAAAATATCATTGAGACTTAAGTGTGGGATTTTTTATTTGGTCCTGCAATAATACCCTAGCAACCAACCTGAAGGCCATAGCAACTGCATAACAATATCCTGGCAACTATCCACAACACTCTAGCATTGCTTGGCAATCAAAACTCACATGTTCTTCAGCAACTAGCAGCACCAAAGCATCTTACAAAAACCATAGACTGTAAAAAAGATGGACAATGCACCTTCACTCTCTTCCATTGTAGAAAAGTAAAGCCGCCAATGTCCCAATATGCCGCTGACATCTTGCCGTGATTCGGGACCAGAGTCTGCGCAGTAGTGAACTTGGAACCCGAATCTGTGCAGTAGTGAACTCGGAACCCGAGTCTGCGCGCTAGAGAACTCAGAACCCGACTCTTCACAGTAGTGAACTCGGAACACGAGTATGCGCAGTAGAGAACTCGGAACACAAGTCTGCGCAGTAGAGAACTCGGAACACGAGTCTGCGCAGTAGAGAACTCGGAACACGAGTCTGCGCAGTAGAGAACTCGGAACACGAGTCTGTGCAGTAGTGAACTCGGGACCTGAGTCTGTGCAGTAGGGAACTCAGAACACGAGTCTGCGCAGTACAGAACTCGGAACACGAGTCTGTGCAGTAGGGAACTCGGAACACGAGTCTGTGCAGTAGTGAACTCGGGACCCGAGTCTGTGCAGTAGTGAACTCGGGACCCGAGTCTGTGCAGTAGGGAACTCGGAACACAAGTCTGCACAGTAGAGAACTCGGAACACGAGTCTGCACAGTAGAGAACTCGGAACACGAGTCTGTGCAGTAGGGAACTCGGAACACGAGTCTGCGCAGTAGAGAACTCGGAACACGAGTCTGCGCAGTAGAGAACTCGGAACACGAGTCTGTGCAGTAGTGAACTCGGGACCCGAGTCTGTGCAGTAGGGAACTCGGAACCCAAGTCTGCACAAGGGAGAACTCGGAACACGAGTCTGTGCAGTAGGGAACTCGGAACCCGAGTCTGCGCAGTAGAGAACTCGGAACACAAGTCTGCTCAGTAGAGAACTCGGAACACGAGTCTGTGCAGTAGTGAACTCGGGACCTTAGTGTAAGCAGTAGGGAACTCGGAACACAAGTCTGCGCAGTAGAGAACTCGGAACACGAGTCTGCGCAGTAGAGAACTCGGAACACGAGTCTGTGCAGTAGTGAACTCGGGACCCGAGTCTGTGCAGTAGGGAACTCGGAACCCAAGTCTGCACAAGGGAGAACTCGGAACACGAGTCTGTGCAGTAGGGAACTCGGAACCCGAGTCTGCGCAGTAGAGAACTCGGAACACAAGTCTGCTCAGTAGAGAACTCGGAACACGAGTCTGTGCAGTAGAGAACTCGGAACACGAGTCTGTGCAGTAGTGAACTCGGGACCTTAGTGTAAGCAGTAGGGAACTCGGAACACAAGTCTGCGCAGTAGAGAACTCGGAACACGAGTCTGCGCAGTAGAGAACTCGGAACACGAGTCTGTGCAGTAGTGAACTCGGGACCCGAGTCTGTGCAGTAGGGAACTCGGAACACGAGTCTGCACAGTAGAGAACTCGGAACACGAGTCTGCACACTAGAGAACTCGGAACACGAGTCTGTGCAGTAATGAACTCGGGACCCGAGTCTGTGCAGTAGGGAACTCGGAACACGAGTCTGCACAGTAGAGAACTCGGAACACGAGTCTGCACAGTAGAGAACTCGGAACACGAGTCTGTGCAGTAGGGAACTCGGAACACGAGTCTGTGCAGTAGAGAACTCGGAACACGAGTCTGCGCAGTAGTGAACTCAGAACACGAGTCTGCGCAGTAGAGAACTCGGAACACAAGTCTGCGCAGTAGAGAACTCGGAACACGAGTCTGCGCAGTAGAGAACTCGGAACACGAGTCTGCGCAGTAGAGAACTCGGAACACGAGTCTGTGCAGTAGTGAACTCGGGACCTGAGTCTGTGCAGTAGGGAACTCAGAACACGAGTCTGCGCAGTAGAGAACTCGGAACACGAGTCTGTGCAGTAGGGAACTCGGAACACGAGTCTGTGCAGTAGGGAACTCGGAACACGAGTCTGTGCAGTAGGGAACTCGGAACACGAGTCTGTGCAGTAGTGAACTCGGGACCCGAGTCTGTGCAGTAGGGAACTCGGAACACAAGTCTGCACAGTAGAGAACTCGGAACACGAGTCTGCACAGTAGAGAACTCGGAACACGAGTCTGTGCAGTAGGGAACTCGGAACACGAGTCTGCGCAGTAGAGAACTCGGAACACGAGTCTGCGCAGTAGAGAACTCGGAACACGAGTCTGTGCAGTAGTGAACTCGGGACCCGAGTCTGTGCAGTAGGGAACTCGGAACCCAAGTCTGCACAAGGGAGAACTCGAAACACGAGTCTGCGCAGTGGTGAACTCGGGACCCGAGTCTGTGCAGTAGGGAACACGAGTCTGCACAGTAGAGAACTTTGAACACGAGTCTGCACAGTAGAGAACTCAGAACACGAGGTTGTGCAGTAGGGAACTCAGAACCCGAGTCTGCGCAGTAGAGAACTCGGAACACGAGTCTGCGCAGTAGGGAACTTGGAACACGAGTCTGCACAGTAGAGAACTCGGAACACGAGTCTGTGCAGTAGTGAACTCGGGACCTGAGTCTGTGCAGTAGGGAACTCAGAACACGAGTCTGCGCAGTAGAGAACTCGGAACACGAGTCTGTGCAGTAGGGAACTCGGAACACGAGTCTGTGCAGTAGTGAACTCGGGACCCGAGTCTGTGCAGTAGGGAACTCGGAACACAAGTCTGCACAGTAGAGAACTCGGAACACGAGTCTGCACAGTAGAGAACTCGGAACACGAGTCTGTGCAGTAGGGAACTCGGAACAGGAGTCTGCGCAGTAGAGAACTCGGAACACGAGTCTGCGCAGTAGAGAACTCGGAACACGAGTCTGTGCAGTAGTGAACTCGGGACCCGAGTCTGTGCAGTAGGGAACTCGGAACCCAAGTCTGCACAAGGGAGAACTCGAAACACGAGTCTGCGCAGTGGTGAACTCGGGACCCGAGTCTGTGCAGTAGGGAACACGAGTCTGCACAGTAGAGAACTTTGAACACGAGTCTGCACAGTAGAGAACTCAGAACACGAGGTTGTGCAGTAGGGAACTCAGAACCCGAGTCTGCGCAGTAGAGAACTCGGAACACGAGTCTGCGCAGTAGGGAACTTGGAACACGAGTCTGCACAGTAGAGAACTCGGAACACGAGTCTGTGCAGTAGTGAACTCGGGACCTGAGTCTGTGCAGTAGGGAACTCAGAACACGAGTCTGCGCAGTAGAGAACTCGGAACACGAGTCTGTGCAGTAGGGAACTCGGAACACGAGTCTGTGCAGTAGGGAACTCAGAACACGAGTCTGCGCAGTAGAGAACTCGGAACACGAGTCTATGCAGTAGGGAACTCGGAACACGAGTCTGCGCAGTAGTGAACTCAGAACACGAGTCTGCACAGTAGAGAACTCGGAACACAAGTCTGTGCAGTAGGGAACTCGGAACCCGAGTCTGCGCAGTAGAGAACTCGGAACACAAGTCTGCTCAGTAGAGAACTCGGAACACGAGTCTGTGCAGTAGTGAACTCGGGAACTTAGTGTAATCAGTAGGGAACTCGGAACACGAGTCTGTGCAGTAGTGAACTCGGGACCTGAGTCTGTGCAGTAGGGAACTCGGAACACGAGTCTGCGCAGTAGAGAACTCGGAACACGAGTCTGTGCAGTAGTGAACTCGGGACCCGAGTCTGTGCAGTAGGGAACTCGGAACACGAGTCTGCACAGTAGAGAACTCGGAACACGAGTCTGCACACTAGAGAACTCGGAACACGAGTCTGTGCAGTAATGAACTCGGGACCCGAGTCTGTGCAGTAGGGAACTCGGAACACGAGTCTGCACAGTAGAGAACTCGGAACACGAGTCTGCACAGTAGAGAACTTGGAACACGAGTCTGTGCAGTAGGGAACTCGGAACACAAGTCTGCACAGTAGTGAACTCAGAACACAAGTCTGTGCAGTAGGGAACTCGGAACCCGAGTCTGCACAATAGAGAATTCTAAACACGAGTCTACGCAGTGGTGAACTCGGGACCCGAGTCTGTGCAGTAGGGAACACGAGTCTGCACAGTAGAGAACTTTGAACACGAGTCTGCAAAGTAGAGAACTCAGAACACGAGGTTGTGCAGTAGGGAACTCGGAACACGAGTCTGCGCAGTGGTGAACTCGGAACCCGAGTCTGCACAGTAGAGAACTCGAAACACGAGTCTGCGCAGTAGTGAACTCGGAAGCCAAGTCTGCGCAGTAGAGAACTCAAAACACGAGTCTGCGCAGTAGTGAACTCGGAACCCGAGTCTGCGCAGTAGAGAACTCGAAACATGAGTCTGCGCAGTAGTGAACTCGGAAGCTGAGTCGGCGCAGTAGTGAACTCGGAACCAGAGTCTGCGCAGGAGTGAACTCGGAATGCGTGAACACTCCCACGCCCACACTCCTGCAGAATCGGTTAGTACAGTTTATATACAACTCATTATGTCAGTGTAAAATATACAGTTATGGAAAGGTAGAAATTAAAGTTAAAGCTCCAATCTCCTACCAAAAAAAGTCTGTTGGTGACTCATTGACTACTTTGCTCGAGCTGTCAATCTCAGCAATCAATCACAACGTCACACTACAATTTTTATAGCATCAAATAACTAACTAAAATCAAACTTGAACTTACTTAAAAAAATAACTACCTAAAATGACAGATACCATCTTTGGAAAAAAATTATTTGAAGTGTAATTTGATTGTTTAGTTTGTCTCAGTTCCCATTAGATTACATGTAGAGGGCAGGGTTTATGAGCTATACTGCATCCAGCCACCTGGGGGAGATAGAAACATTTTGGCTTCACTCTTCAGGACTTGTGCGGTACACTTGGCAAAAACGTGAATGCACTTGTTTCCCAAATGCATATGTGATTGTATCGAAAACAGGAAATCCCGCCCCAAACTCCATTGCCAGACGTCCACCTCCAAGTGTTCTGATTGGCTAAGAATCTCTGATGTCAGTCAGGCCGTAGTATGTAGTTGTGATAACTGCACAAAATGTTTAAAGGCCAGAAACATTTTCAAGAGTTCCAGGAAGTTTGTGTGCAACCTGTTAGCGACGCATCTGTTGTAACCACCTTTCTCAGAGAAATTGCCTTGACTCAAGAAAAGAGCTGTCTCTCCACTGACGGAGAGCGTGCATGCAAAGTGACATCACTATCAGTTTGCAGTTGAGGTGGCGTTTTGGACACAAGTGCTGTGTCCAGTGCTAAAACTCCCTCATTTGCAACAGGCCCAGTGGAATGACAGAAACTGTCGAGGCCATCAGCTCTAGAAGACGTAAGCACAGTCTGAATGGAACTCATCCTTTCTGAAACAGGGATAAACAGCCACGAATTTACCTGATGCGCTCTCCGACAGAAACACTTGATACAGGTCAGTCTTAGACCCAGGTAAGTTATCTCCTGTGCAGCTTTTTGTCTTGTTTATCTTGAAGCCTAAGCTCTCCAAATGAAGCAAAGCAGAGGAATTTTCTGTGTCGGGTAGATGCTTATTTGAAAATATGCATCCTTTAGATGGACTGACGTAAGCCAGTCTTTAGGATGAATAAATTGTGATAACATCTTTAATGCAACATTTTGAACTTGTATTTTCTGAGTGTGGCGAACAGGACGGCCGAGGGACGTGAGAGAACGGCGCGAGGCCGGTGGTGCGATTGCTAATGAGCAACACCTGTGAAGCACACCGGTCTCGCATCTTTCACGGAGGAGCGGAAGCATAAAGGAGGAGCGACGACGTTGATAATCGAGAGAGGAACAGGCCTGTATTTTAGTTGAGTTTTGTTTTTTGTATTTGTGTTTTATTATAGCCAGCAGCCGTCCGTGAAGGGCTGCTGGCCATTATGTTTATTTTAGGTAAGCCAGCAGTCGTCCGCGAAGGGCTGCTGGTGGTATTTCAGTTTGGTTTGTTTTATTTTAATAAAGTTTATTTGAATGTTCGCCGGTTCCCGCCTCCTTCTTCCCTGAACATTGCTACACTGAGGTGTTTGTTGAGGTTCTGTAAATCCAGAATAGGATGGAGACCACTCCTCTTTGGGGAATGACAAAGTACTGGGAGCAAAAGCCTTGATGGCTGTCCTCTGGCAGCACAACCTAAATTTCTCTTTTGCTCAATAAAGAGGTTATTTCTTCCTCTAAAATCTGTGCTGGCTCCCCTTCTGCTGCTGACAATAACCCTGTTGAAAGTGGTGGTTTTACAGCAAACTGCAGACTATAACCCTGTGTTATTGTGGATAAAAAACCAAGGGTGTACTGCGCTTGTTTATCCGCTGCAGACGCAAACGAGGGTTCACCACGCCCGCATTAACTGCTGGACTGGGGCGAGCCTAGGATTTCGGTACCCTGACTGTCCCACCCTGAAAACAGAAGAAAACCCATGGCGTGTGGGTGGGTGGGTCGGGAAGTAGGCTTCCTGGAGAGCCAAGTATCACACGCCTTTCCATCTTTCTTGCAAAGGTCACACTGCTGTCGCCTATGTATCACAGCATCCCCGAAAAGGGCTTTCAGCTCCACTGGAGCCTCAAGGAACTCCGCCTTCTCTCTTTCTGACAGGCCTGATAATCCTAACCACAGTGCTCTTTCACCCACCACTGCCAAGCCCATGCTGCGGCCAAAGATCAGGACTGCTCCTCTGGATGACTGGAGGTTGAGATCTGCAATGACGCAGATCTCTTCAAACAATGCTGAATCAGGAGATCTGAATGGGCCTGATATGCTGTGAGCAGTGAGGTGGCGTTTAAAGCTCTGACCTGCCAGGGCAGATGAGCGGTAGATTTTTTGAAACAGAGAAGCGGAAAGCCTCTTTGTCCATCCTGGGAGTAAAGGAGAGATGGGGGATAGGGCTGTCCGACGATTGGGGTGGAGGTAACTTGCAACAGAAAATTCTACTTTTTTTGACATTCCCAGTTCCTCCATATTGGGGTTGACATCAGCCTAGAGAAACCTTCAACAGGCACTCTGTGAGAGAAAGGCTTGTCCCAAAAACGGTGCACCTCTGCAACGCATGCTGGGACGAAGCATGCTTGGCTGGGAAAGTGTGTGACAGCAGCCTCTTCCATCATATGAATCCCTCTCTGTGCCCTGGCCTTCCTGATGTGATGACCAGTCGATAGAGAGTTTAGCAGCTGCTCTCCTACACATTTCAATAAGTCTCCCTGTATGGGTTAGGGTGACTCACCTGTCACGCTGCTAGGCCTGGAAGAGAGATTAGGAGGGAGAATTGCATCCTCTTCATCTTCCTCGAAATCTTCTTCCAAGAGACGAGCAATCATCTCATCATCTTCCTCCTCCTCTTTATCCCCAGCCAAGGGGTCTGATTCAAAGAGAGGGGGAAGTTCGGGAAAGATTTAATCCATTAACTCTCCCCAACTATACTGGGTTTGCTGAGCAGGCCCATCTTTCTCTGCGAGTGGCGCAGAAAAACTTGGATCCTCCTTATTCGCGTAGAATAGAATAGAATAGAATAGAATAGAATAGAATAGAATAGAATAGAATAGAATAGGATTACAGAAAAAAATGAAAATAACAAAAAGAGGCACAAATTGAGTACAAGGACAATTCATAGTGGCTAAAATAAATAAAAGAAAAGAAAAAAAAGCCAATAGCTCTGAAGCCAATAGCTACATGATGGAACAAACCAAAATGTATATTCTTATCCTCTAAAACTCTTACCCCCTCTAAAATCCACATTTGAATGGATGTATCACAATTAGTTAAATAAGCAAAGAAATACATAAATACAAATAAACAAATAACATCATACCATTTTGGAACAACATGAGAGTAAGAACCATATTGTTTTAAATGAATATCAACTTATTAAAATGAACAGTTCTATGAAAATGTGAAAATAACATTTTCGATCGTGCTGATATTCGGGAAAGCATCACTTTTTCTTGTGTGATATTGCTTAAATAGATCACATGATATAAACATAAAAAGCTAAATGTCATACAGGGAAAATTCATATCTTTAATTTTGCAGACATTTTTTATAATTTTGGTGGGATTTTCGACCACACATTCACATGCCAACACCAGACTCGCTTTTTTGTTGTTAAGCTTAATGTAGGGCAATTACCTAGTTAGGCTGGCTCTAGATGTTGTAATAGTGCTTTAATTTGACACTATCGTTACCTGCCTGACACTTGGGGTCTATCTGTGCACGTGCCTAAATCTCTCCCTCTCTTCTCTTTCAAATCTCGAGACAGATTTTAGGAGCAGTTTTTTAGACAGCATTTCAGCGTTCCTTTGTGAATGTTTGACAATGACTGCAGACATCTGCCTTCCACCCTGAGTCAAACAATTCTCAGTCCTGCAATTATCAGTACAAGAACCAACAAAAGAGAATCTCATTTTATTGAATTCTAACACAGATCATGTGATCAGGTCTAAGACACTTTTAAAAAACAAATTAGAGTTGATATTTGATAATATTTTATCCCTAATGTACACACCTTTTACAAGTGGGTTAAAGGGTTCAAATAAAGTGTAACCTTACTAGTATTATACTATTAATATTTAGATGCATTTACACTGCAATTACAGTTGCAGGAATAATGTTATGAAATAAGTGTTTTAAATGTAAAATTTGAAAATATGGAAATATGAAATGACAAAATGAAATGACACTTTTCTGAATATGATACTTTTATATGAAACTGAAACCTCCAATAGTTGGCGGCAAGTCTAGGTTAGTCAAATAATAATTTATTCACTGATTCGTTCAAACCAGCTGATTGCCTGATTCATGCATGAACGAAACATCGCTCAGGGAGACTTAACTTTGTTCAGAACCATTTTTGTTTGTGAAATAGAGCAAAACCGATTTGACTGTGTTAAGGTAATGTATTTAAAGTGTACTTACTCAAATAATTACTGAGTAATATTAATTAACTACATGTACTTACTATAGAGTTACGGATAGGGTTGTGGTTTGGTTTAGGGTTACGGTTAGGATTGTGGTTTGGTTTAGGGTTAGTTACTTGTAATTATGCATTATTTACTGTAATTACTATAGTAAGCACATGCAGTAACGTGCAACTACGTCACCATAAAATAAAGTGTTGCTAAAAGTAATAATAAATAGTTTAATTTATGTAAGTAATGCACAAGATTAATTTAGCTAATTTTCCAATTCCAGCATAATGCCAACAAAAGACATATTTATTTTAATGAATACATATAAAGGTCATTTAAAAGTATTTCTACAGTATGTAACTAATATCATTTATTTTTTATTTTAATAATGAGAGGGGTGCCCTTTTTTCTCATTTGAGCACCTGCCCCCCAAAATATCTGTGGGTGCATAGCCCTGGAGAGAATGATACAAGCTTCATGATTCCAGAGACATCTCATGTGTTACTTTCCCCTCTTTGACATCTTCTGATTTTGTGTATCTGAGCCAACCAGCCTGCTTACATTTTTAGACCTTGCTCTGTAAATCCTGAGCCAAAATTTATCTCAACTTCATCTCGGCTCCTACAGCTTTGTGGTATTGTGTTACTGTGATTTGAGAGTCGTATTTGACCTATTTGAACTTACGCCCCCATAACGCCTACCCTCCAAGTTGAGACCTACATTACAAGCGTGAATGTGAATCACAAAGCTCATGCAGACAAACCGTTCTTCTGGATAAGCTCTTAAAGCGCCAATCATGCTGCCAATCAGGATTTCGGCTGACACAATAACATTGTGTTGAAATACTCTCAAACATAATGATAAACACTTTACATATTATTCAGATTGTTGGTGTTTCTCAAAGATTTTTGTAGGATTTTATTCAATACAAGCAGGGTGCGAATTACACAATGGCCAGAGAGTTTGGGGGGTGGGAGGTACACTACTTATATACACAGTACAGTGTTAAGTTGTGGATATTTTCAGCAAACAGTTTGCTTCGTACATTCAGTTTAACAGTATTGAAGAGGTGTCATTCAACTGAACTGTGTATATGCATTTTAAACATTGTGTTCTTCGTCCATGCAATAAATGCACATCTCTGAAAGAGCACTGTTTTATAGCGCTTTCAATTCCACTGCTTAGCTTAGGTAATATTAATGGTATCTTCAGATTACAAGGTAAATCTTAATTTCACTTGCGTTACATCACATGCATTTGAAATTTCCTTCAAATGAAAAGCAGTAAATTCTCCTATGTGGAAAAAAATGCTTCACTTGAGATGACACCAACCCATTAAAATTCATTCAGAAATCGTAGATCACATAATGCATAGTCAAGAAGTTAACAATATATAGCCTAATTAGTACATTATTTGAGATGCAACTCTCTGTTTACAAAAGTATTGAGTGTATGGACATCGCATTTCATTCCATGCATAAGTACATAAGGGTGATTCTATAATTGCAGGTACATTTCGTGTCCAAAGTCATAATTTTTTTCAGCTTTTTTCTAATGGTTATATTTCTAATTTTATGAATAATTTATTACTCATTGTCATGGATCACACGATGTTACAGGCAATAATTTTCTGCAAAAAGTGTCTTGTTGTCTGAATTAGTCAATGTATTTTTTCCATCATGTCTCGTTGTGTAATCAAAATATTTTCTTTTGGTAATAATTCATTTATAAAAGCCCTAAATGGTAATTTTCCTTATTCTACAACATTAAATTGTTTAAAAATAACTTTTATTTTATACAAATGTGTCCATAAATCGTGCTTCAATTCTGTTACTGCACCAAACTTTGCCTTTAAATTGGTGAAATTATCTCCCACAACTAAGATACCAAACTTTTCCTTTAAATTGGTAGAATTATCTCCCACAACTATCTAAGATACAGGAAATGATGTCACTTTCCTCACTGATAAGATCTAAAGTAGTGATGGGCGATACTGCAAATTTCTGTATCGATCCGATACCAAGTAAATACAGGGCCAGTATCGCCGATATCGATACCGATACCGATACTTTTTCATTTTAAAAGCATGCATTTGAACTTGTATGCACTTACAGCAGTGTGTCATGATTTATGAGGTGAATGCATCATTAATATGCTAAATCTGAACACGTTTTCATGACTACTAGGCCTAAATATTTTGTGATCTGTGCTCTCAACTCCCCTTTAATTAGTCAGTGACTTTTACAAAACTACCCAAATTATAGTACTAGCCTACTGTTCAAAAGTTTGGGGTCTGTAAGATTTTTATTTCTCTTAGTAAAAACTGTAATATTACAATTTAACAATTTAACATAGGCTAATTGTTTTCTATGCCATAGTAAACTGTAATTTATTCATGTGATCAAAGCTAAATTTTCGGCATCATTACTCCAGTCATGATGATAATTCATTTTAATATGCTGATTTGCTGCTCAGGAAACATTTCTTATTATTATCAATGTTGAAAACAGTTTCATATTTTGTTGGAAACCATGATACATTTTATGCAGAATTATTTGATGAACAAAGTTGAAAGAACAGCATTTATATGAAGTAGATTTTTTTTTACAGTGTAAAACCCTTGACTGTCACTTTTGATCAATTTAATGTATCGATCCTTGTTGAATAAAAATATTAATTTCATTAAAAAGATCTTACTGACGTCAACATTTTAAACCATTATGTACAGTTTTGGTTTGTTTATTGCGAAATAACTCCCGATTGTTTCTCTGTCATCTAAGCAAGGCTTCGTTTCCCAAACGCACTGAGCCTGTGAGCTCAGCGAAGCACCAGCATCGAACGCTCTCTGTGATTGATTGGTTTCGTCTTGTATACAGATGACTAGGAGAAAAGGTTCTATCCTACACAATTACCCGCTAACATTCGCTTATTTTTCCACTTAGAAGCTTATTTTACACACTGAATTGCATGCTAAATTAATAAAAAATGACTGGTAAAAAAAACACACATTTGGATGATATTCTTGTGTGAGGATCGATCCTTTTCGATACCACGTCAATATCGAAGTATCGATACTTCAGGATCGATACGCCCATCACTAATCTAAAGCGCTGAAAGGATGTGATCTCTCTGAGAATATATTTTAATCTTAAAAGTTCTTACACAAAGAGTCATTTAGTAAAACGTCAAAATTGTTACCACAATATAAAAAGGAAAACAGAATTAATCACTGATCACACAGTGGGTTGTTTAAGTCTTTTAATCATGATTTCATTAGTACCATGTGTTCTTAGCATTTATAATAGCAAGTGGAGTTTTTTGGCTAAAAAGTTTAAACTTGTCAATTCTGTTACCATCAAACTCTGTTACCCGAGGTAGAGTAACAATGTTGACAGTATGTAACAGAATGGACAATTAAGCAGAACGAGAACAGGCAGTAGTCTACTGGCGCTGCGGAATGAACTTCAGTGAAATATTCAATGACTCGATCATAAGACAGTTGCTGAACTCAGAACCACATACTAGCATACTCTTACTATTTCTGCCATAGAAAGATATGGTAAAAGTATTATGAATAGTATACTAGTATTCGGTTCAGCAAGTCACTTGTTTCATTCCAGAATGAATCAGTGCTTCTGAACGAACCAGTTGTGTGAAAGATTAATTGACTCATTAAGACAGGGATTCATTCCTGAATGAATCTGTGTTTTTGAACAAGTCGATGTAAATGAATAAACTCAGAAAGACAGTCTTACACATAGTATTAAAAAATATATTACACTAAACTGAACTAAATAAAAGGCATGAAAATAACAATTAGGAAATGTGACTAATGTCTGTAATTTAAAGTTAGGGTATAGGCAATTTTCAGAGAGGCTAGTTATAACGAGCTAGCTTTGAAAGCATAAGATCCCACCCTCCCTTCAGAGCGTCTCCGATGCCACGCCTCCTTCAAAACACATGAACGCACACATCAGAGTTTACAAAGTGTCACGAGAGACAGCCTTAAATTAACACGTCTCACATGACATTACAATAACAATGAACATAAACAACTTAAAGAGCACTGACCTGTACCACATCACTTCTGCAGATTCATTTCAGCGTTGATAGTGTTGTCATTGAAACGTATAAATTCGAGTCTCGAACCGCTCCGTTTATAACGTCAAGGGTTTCCATCTCTTTCAAATTACAGTAGTTGGCATGAATGCAGCGGTGCTCGGCGACTCTGCATAGCATGAAACGCACTGATGACGTGTGATGTCTGTGCGAGCAGGGTGCGCAGAGATATGAAAATATATACTTTGACAAGCAGGCAGGAATGACCGAATTCAATTATTGGACGAACATTTTATGGTCATATATGCCTTCCACAGACAATATATACTGTATACATATAAATACATTTACACCACTTGACTTAGTGATTGCTATTAGGATGTGAAGAAACTTTAAACCAGCAACAAAAACATGTTTCTGGAACAAATCACCTACCCTGCCTCTAATGTTATCAATGCTTTGGCAGTGTAAAGCCTTTTACTACATGAACTGTGCCATCTAATGGTTTAACAATGTAACGTACAGACAATCTTTCTGGAACGTGCATCTAAATACTAATAAAATTAGTATTGGTATTAGCAGAGAATGTCTAATATGGGGAGAAGTTTCACTGGCAGTAAACTTCCGGGTTCTGAACTGGTTGCACTTCCACTCTGGCTCCATTTGAGGGCGCTCACAGGACGAGTGCAGAATGAATGGAGGTCTATGGAGCTATACCCCTAAAAATCCACTTTTCTCAGGATATAATTTTTTGTCTAGTTTTGAATGTTGTTTTCGAAAGGAGATACAAAGAAATTACAGATTACTGGGTGTTAGATTTTTTAGAGTCACTTATTTGCTTTAAAAATTCTTTTAAAATGGCAATGACGTCATACATACGTCATGAGAATGAGACGTCATACAACTTTGGACCTATAATCCATGTTGAACTTGCAAAATCTACATTCAAATCTGAGATTTCTCAACGGCAATCGGGTGAAAGAGACAAATTTAGCCGTCTAGCCCCATAGACTCCCATTCATTTTGCACTCGGACGATCGCTCCCCAGTGGAACTCTGGTGGAACTACAACCAAAATTCGGTATAATAGGGCTTAATAGAGAGTGGCCAGGCTTTCCTTAGACGGCTTTGGTATTATTAATATATAATATATATATATATATATATGCACTGAGCTAATGTGCTAAAAAAAAATTCTGTAGCCATCCTGCTAAAGGGCTAATTAGTTACCATCATTAGATGTTCAAAAGCAAGCCTGCAATGCTATAGTTCTATTACTGATTCTCATAAGCAATTTCATTGTTGCGGCTTGCGAGCAAACAGCTTCTATCTAAATCTAAAATTAAATAAAAACAAGTTTGAGCTTGACTGCAGCCGACTTAACTGCCTGGACATGTAGGCTGTACCAGGATCCATATTTCACCCCTCCCAAAAGAGTTGAAACATAACACAAATAAACAAAGCCCTCCATCTATCAACCTATTGTCTCTCGAGCCGCTTTACCTTAAAGTGTCCACAGCACAACTTTGTGCCCATCCCAGAGGGCCATTTATTGAAAGTGCAATGCCTTCACTTGAATGTCAAGCGTGTCGTTTTGGGGTTGGGTATAATAGTGGATTAATGGTTTAGGTCAGCGTCAGGTTTTCGTATTTGATTGAACGTACATTCAGTTTAAAAAGGTGCATCACACACACACACACACACACACACACACACACACACACACACACACACACACACACACACACACGAGCAGTGACAGAAGATCTTGTATATTGTAGTCTAAAAAAGAAAATTATTTTTTTCCCCCATAAAACAAAATGGCATCCTATTTAAAAAAATAGGGGTTTGGAACACCATTTTGGAAAGCTGTGGGAGCAGAACCCTCGTCTAGTTCTCACCAGTGCATATGTTGGTAATTGAAAGTCAGAGTGTGTGTAAATTACCCCTCCTGTCCATGCTCCACGAAACAAGCTGCCCTCACAGAGAAATGCACAGCAGATTTATACAGAGAGATTTTTATCAAGTACATCATTGTTTGGCTCTTGTTCCGTTACTTTTATTATGCTATTATGTTTTTGTTCCATAATATGACATATCAGTATTTAAATGACAACACACACACACACACACACACACACACACACACACGCACACACACACCACGTTTAAATTAGAAATGTCACAAATGTCACCTAAAACTACCTAGCTAACAAAAATATGTTCTAAGAACGTTTTGCTAATGATCCCATAAAGTTATGAAAATTGTATTTTGTAAAGTTCTCTGAACGTTCAAAACTTCCAGTTTTTTTAAATGTTAATTTTTAAATGGTTATGTGAACATTATGGAAAACATTAACATTCTCTATTTTCTCATTTTCTAAATATTGTGGGAATGTTACTTTTCAATGTTCTCTGAACCATCTGAAAAAAGTAGTAAGTAATGTTTAAAAACATTATACTAATATCCAACAAAAATGTTTCAGAAAAACATTACATGAACGATGTATAAACAAGATTGTTGTGCTATTGATGTTTTGATCATGTTATTAAAGATTAGATAACTTTGAACGAATGATCTTTTAATGTTACTGGAAGAATGTTTGTTCATAACTTAGAGAGAACCTTGACAGAATGCCAAAGTTCTGAAAATGCTCCATCAGGCAATAGCTGGGTTTCAGTCACGTGATTATGACGACGATTATGATGACGCGGTTAGGCGGGGCGATTTCAGATGGAGGGCAGGAAGTAAACATGGAGAATACGTCTATGGAGAAAACCGTTGCGGAGAGTCCGTATTGAGTCTAATTTACCTTGATAATTTAATGTCCCATTCCCACTGATCCCCTAAACGACAACCTAATGCTATATAAACACAGACACAAAAAAACACGTTGGCTAGCTAACATACCGTCGCTGCAGACACGGCATTAACAGACTCTGCTCTAGGGGTGTGCCATATCATACCCTCCACGATAATACCGGTATACATTTTTACATGATAAAAAAGTGTCATATCGCAATATCAATGATATAGCACGCACAACAACAACACCTGTCTGAGCGCGAGAGCAGCCTGTCAGTCTCCGATGACGATTTAGCAATTTCACAAACAGCTTGAATGTTCAGCGGGGCTTAGGAGTCGGGACATGACTGAATGGTCTCTTGCACAATCTAGCCATCAGTGCATCGTAACTAAAGTTTATAATTTTGAAGTCTTCTTAATTCTTATCAGTTTAAACATTCAAGCGGTTTTAAACTATCCAGTAAGCTACTCGCGCACTCTCTGAGAGAGTTGCACTGCCTGCATACATAGAGTACCTAGGCTACAGCTCCCGAGAAACTAAAGTTATTTTTCGCGGATTATATCGCTTTAATGGGGGGAAAATCGCAAAATTGTGTAAAACTTCCGGTCATGATAAGTATACTCATAAACACAGTCGGTTATGTATAAAACGCATGTGACAGTGTGACAAGACAGTATAATGAAAACAGCAATGGATCCGTGCACTAGCTGTAAAAGTGACAGCAGCCATAGGCTATGCGTCTGTCATTAATGTTGTCGTCAAAACAACAAAAGATAGCTTTAATTGTAATGAATGAGAATTATTAGCCTATGTATTTAATTTAATCAGGAAACAGAACTAAAAGACTATGTGTTGTTTTACATTTGATTACTTTATTATGTTTCTGTAGTATTTCTGAATACTTGTGTTAGACCTACACACATTTAACATTTAATTCAAAGATTGAAATCAAGCTTCCTTGTGTTGTGTAAACTCTTAACCACAAAATTACCACATTGTAAAAACGCAATTAGTGAGCAAACATTTAGGCGAGATAAACATAATAAGAAAATTTTCAACAACAACAAAAAAAAAATGTCTATATCGTCATAAATATCATTATCGCAAATATTCTTGACATATCGTGATAGAATTTTGAGGCTATATCGCCCACCCCTACTCTGCTCCTCACAAACCGCAGACGTAACGTTACGTTAAAAATCCACTTTTTACGGCGTTGCTCAGTGAGATTTTTACATTTCTCACCTTTATGAATGACGAGCTTTGGTACTCTATAAAACCCCTTTCCCTTTTCTCGATTAGAACGATTGGAGCAGCCGTAAACTACACAAAACATTGATGGCAGATCCTCAGCTATTTCACTTCCTGCCCTCCATCTGAATTTCCGCGCTCTCGCGATGCAGCAGCGTGACGTCACGTGAAACCAACCTATTAAAAACATTAACATGGCTCTCTGTAATGCTTTATTCTATTTGGTCAGGCGTGACATTCTGCTTTCAGGTTGTTGTTGTTGTTGTTTTTTTGCACAATAAAACAATTTAACTGAATGTTTCAGTTCATTTATCTATTTATTTGTGGGGTAGGCTAATGTAATAAGTGGGATGAAGTAAAATTATTCAGCCATTGACAAAATAAACCCTGTTACACTAATGCAAGAGCACTTGATCACCCTGTTGGAGTTAATAACTAACTGCAGTATTCCTTACATATTTGCCTAAAACTGCATATACTTTATGACTAGATAACTGGCTTGTTGATAATACTGTAACGATCGGAGAAAATGATGGACGCACTTAGCAGTTTCAATACTCTCTTTTATTCGTGAGCACCCGTGTGGCCGATGCTCTTGCCTCACAAAATCCAAAAACAACAAACTTAGGGAAAACCCCTGCTCTTTAACCCCGCCCCCGCATAACTGCGCAGGCTCGTTCTCCAGAAGAACTGCAGATGCCTTAAAGCCACACACACCCAGAACACATAACACATAAAAGAAAATACATGCATCTACATATTGAACATAAACCGTCTTTAGACTTGCTACACTGCTCCCCCTTCACAAAGTTCCTCGACCTCGAGGGAACAAACAAAGTCCCTGAACCGTCTCGGCGGCCTTCTGACACCCTGAGGCCGCAGTTGCCCTTCCTGTGTAACTGAAACCGGGCTACCTGAATGTGAGGTTCGCAGCTCAAGAACTGGTGTGGCTGCATGTGGGTCTGCCAGAGGACTGGAAGTGCTTGACTGGGGACGGGGACCGGGATACAGGGGTACTTCCTCTATAAGGTGCCAATCTGTCTCGGTGAATGGCCACCTTCCTACCCCTCGGAGGCAACTGCAGTCGGTAAACCACTTCTCCAATTCTCTCCAAAACACTGCACGGCCCAACCCACTTGGTGTCCAGTTTAGGGCACCTGCCCTTCTGTCTCTGCGGGCTGTACACCCACACCAGCTCTCCCGCTGTAAAATGCCGCCCTTTTGCCTTCAGATCATAATTTCGCTTCTGCCGGGTCCCCGCTTTTAACAACTGCTCCCTTGCGAAATTAAGAGCGGCTTCCAATGAGTCCTGAAGCTTCCTAGCATACTCAGGGCCCGGGGGCACAGCAGGCGCATCAGGTCTCCCAAAAGCAGGCCTCCCAAAAGCCATTTCCCCAGGTGTTCTGATCTCCCGCCCCAACATCAAAAGGGCGGGTGTGCAAGAGGTTGAGTCTTGCACAGCGGATCGCCACGTCATTAAGATAAATGGCAATTGCGTATCCCAATCTCGCTGATGCTTGGCAGACACAATGGCCAGCTGTTCCGCCAGTGTCCTGTTAAACCTCTCAACGAGGCCATCACTTTGGGGATGCAAAGGGGTGGTCCTTTTTTTGTGAATCCCTAATTTTTCACACATCAGCGAGAAGACACGCGACTCAAAATTCCGGCCTTGATCGCTGTGTATGGATTCAGCCACCCCAAACCGACTGAACATGCCATCCACCAACACGTTCACCACTGTCTCGGCTTCTTGGTCAGGCAGTGCGTAAGCTTCTGGCCATTTAGTGAAATAATCCATAGCCGTCAGCACAAACCTGTTACCCCTCTCGGAACATGGAAAAGAACCCATTACATCTACCCCCACTCTATCCATAGGGCCTCCTACGGGGAACTGTTGCAGGGGAGCGAGGGACTGGCCAGACGGGCCCTTGCGGGCAGTGCAACCATCACATCGCCGACACAAATCCTCCACATCTCTCCTCGCAAGCCCCCAGTAAAAACTCTTTCTGACACGTTTGAGTGTTTTTGAGACCCCAAAGTGTCCAGACCCCACCGTCCCGTGTGCAGCCCTGATAACCCCTCCCGCAGCGACCTGGGCACCACCACCTGCCACCTCCCCTCCCCAGTGGCAGGGTCTTTCCACTCCCTCTCTAACACCCCATCTTGCAGACGCAGTTCTTTGAATTTTGCCCACAAGTTCTTCGTGGGCAAAGAGAGAATGGCCACTTCCTCCCACAGGGGGCACTGCTGTGTTTGGACCCACTGGATTACTGGCTGCAGGTCTGCATCTTCCTCTTGCAGACGCCTCCAGTCCTCTACTCCCACTGTCCCCACCGTCAAACACGCCGGCGTATTGCCATGCTTGCAAACCACAGAAGCCCCGCTGGCATCCGGGTCCCCCAGCTCTCTTTCCCTGGCTTCTCTTTTATCACAGTACCGACAAACGTCGGCAAAGCATGGCCGACGAGAAAGAGCGTCTGCATTTGAATGACCTGACCCTGGACGGTGTACTACTCTCATATTGTATGCCTGAAGTTCCTCAATCCAGCGTGCCAGCTGGCCCTCTGGCTCTTTAAATGACATTAGCCATTGGAGAGCTGAATGATCAATGCATACAGTGAAAGGTAGCCCGCACAGGTAATACTTAAAGTGCCGGACTGCAAACAGCACCGCAACAAGTTCCCTTCTGGTGACACAGTATCTGCGTTCGGACTTGTTGAACACTTTACTGTAGTAAGCCACAACTCGCTCTCCCCCAACCCCCGCCTGAGAGAGAACCGCCCCCATACCCACATTGCTGGCGTCTGTGTCCAGAATGAAGGGCAGTGCGAGGTCAGGGGGAACCAATACAGGGGCTGTGACAAGAGCATGTTTCAGGGCAGCAAAAGAGTTTTGACACTCTTCAGACCAAGCAAAGGACTTATCCTTCTTCAGCAGGCGGAAAAGTGGGTCCGCGATGCTGGAAAAACCCTGCACAAACCTCCTGTAATATGAGGCCAACCCTAAAAAACTTTTGAGCTGCTGTGAAGTTGTAGGAGTGGGCCAGTTCCTTACCGCCTGCACCTTTTCTTCCATCGGGCCAATCCCCTAGCCCCCCAGCTTGTGCCCCAAAAACGTCACCTCCCTCCTAAACAAATTACATTTTTCTGGGTGCAGCTTCAAGCCAGACTCACTTATTCGAACCCAACCCCCGCCTGAGAGAGAACCGCCCCCATACCCACATTGCTGGCGTCTGTGTCCAGAATGAAGGGCAGTGCGAGGTCAGGGGGAACCAATACAGGGGCTGTGAATAGAGCCTGTTTCAGGGCAGCAAAAGAGTTTTGACACTCTTCAGACCAAGCAAAGGACTTATCCTTCTTCAGCAGGCGGAAAAGTGGGTCCGCGATGCTGGAAAAACCCTGCACAAACCTCCTGTAATATGAGGCCAACCCTAAAAAACTTTTGAGCTGCTGTGAAGTTGTAGGAGTGGGCCAGTTCCTTACCGCCTGCACCTTTTCTTCCATCGGGCCAATCCCCTAGCCCCCCAGCTTGTGCCCCAAAAACGTCACCTCCCTCCTAAACAAATTACATTTTTCTGGGTGCAGCTTCAAGCCAGACTCACTTATTCGAACCCGCACACGCCTGAGTGCCTCCAACGAGGTCTGAAATGATCGGCCATGGACCAGTATGTCATCCAGGTACACCAGACACTCTGACCGCGGAATACCCGATAACACCCTGTCCATTAACCTGGCAAAAGTGGCTGGTGCATTGCAGAGACCAAAGCAGAGCACCCTGAACTGCCATGGCCCCCTGCTCGTACAAAAAGCAGTTTTCGGTCTGGCATCGGGAGCAAGTGGTACCTGCCAATAACCAGTGCGCAGGTCCAGTGAAGTGAACCATGACGACCCGGTTACGAGATCCAGTGACAACATCCACCCGAGGAATGGGGTAGGAGTCCTTCCTGGTGACCTCATTAAGGCGCCTATAGTCAACGCAAAACCTCCACTGCCCCCCCCTTCTTAGGCACCATGACCACCGGTGCAGCCCATGCGCTTTCTGACGGCTCAATAATCCCCGCTGGCTGCATGTCTAACAAGGCCTTATCAGCAGCATCCTGACGGGCAAAAGGGAGCCTCCGGGGCCGCAGCCTAATGGGCATGGCATCCCCAGTCTCAATATCGTGCTCCGCCAAGGTGTGTTTGCCCCACATCTCCTTCCCCAAATGCAAAACAATGTTGGAAATCAATCAACAAATCCCAAAACTGCCCCCGCTGACTCTCATCCAAGCCCTCACAATTCTTCAGCCACAACTCCCTCAAAGCAACCAACCCCTCCCCCTCCTCGAGAGCAAGACATGGAATGCCATTTTCCAGCCCATACCTGCTGGAGAGGCTCGAGGCTGGCTCTAAAGAGGACTGTGTGTCCACCCCGGGGAAGAGGTCAGCTGGGGTGTTGGATAAGGGGGCGGGGCAAACATCTACCTGTGGTGGCCTGGCGACAGCGCTGAGGTGGGTCCACGAGTGTAGTGTGTGGTGCTCCAAACTAGGGTCCTCAGGTGCAGCTGCTGCATCCAGCAGACCTGTAAAAGACATATCAACATTCCTTTCAGTGGACATGGCAACCTCAGGACCCCCTTCAAAACGGAGCAGGCCATCTCTCAGGTCTAACTGGCAACCTGCACTTCTAAGGAAGTCCAGACCAAGAATACAAGGGTCCTGGACTGCAGCCACCCACACTGAATGACTTAATGTCTTTCCCCCTACAGTCAGACCCACCACACCCTTACCCTTCATTGGCGCCAGTTCACCTGTCACTGTGCGTAGTCGGACAGTGGTGGGTTCCAGACTGGCATTAGCAGGAACGACCTCTGGTCTTATAACTGTTACAGTTGATCCCGTATCCACCAATGCTAAACATGGAATCCCCTCCACCAAAATTGTTACTTGACAAAAATCACTAACACATGTTCGTCCTACCACAATCACAGACTCCTTAGGGCCACATTCACCCTCCCCCAACAGTCCTTGATAATTTTCCCTCTGTCCATCCCGTGAGACTCCTGCTGGTGATGACTCATATTGGGGATGAGTGTTGGGGGTCCGCATGGCCCCGATCATGCGGACCCCGTCCCATTTCCCGGGTTACTGGCTAGCTTAGGACACTGACGAACTAAATGTCCCGTCTGCCCACAACCCCAACACATCCTTGGTCGTGTGCGAGGACGCTGATCAGGTTGCAGAGCCACTGCACGAATTAATTCAGTAATCTCAGAAACCCAGGCTGGCCTTTCCCTTATCCCCTCCCCCACGTCAGTAGACCTCACCGACACAGATTGGCGCTGGCTTTCATCCGGCATGCAAGTTCCCCAAACAATCTCCCTCTCCAAAGCCATCTCCAAGGCATCCTGCAGGGTTTGAGGGTGGGCTAGTTGTGTCTGTCTACGGAGCTCTACAGGGGTAAGGGCCTGTATGAACTGGTCTCTCGCAAGCTCCCCTTGAACCGCCGGTGGCATGTGGGCATATGCTCGCCGAGTCAAATTTTCGATATCATTTGCCAGGACTCTCAAGTGCTCTCCTGACTGCCTGCGTCTATTACTCAGTTCAGAACGCAGGAGCCCTGGCTGCTCAAATTGAACAAAACACCGTCTCAGTGCCCCGACAAGCGCATTATAATTGTGTCTATCTTCAGGGTTCAGCAGTAACAAACAGTTAAGAGCATCATCTGTGAGACACATAGCCAATTCAAGAGCTTTGTGGTTCTCTGGCCAGTTTTCAGCATGAGCCAGCAGTTCGAACTGAGCATGAAAAGCTTCCCAAACAGCTTTACCTGAGAATTTGGGGGTCTTCACTGCCACCGTAGCCGCGGCAGCGCGGGCGCCGCCATATTCATTCACGTCCGGAAGCAGCGCAGCTCCGTGGGCGCCGCCATGTTTGTTTACATCGGCAACCATTGCGGCTCTGTGGGCGCCACTATGTCTGTTTACTTCCGAAGACAGCGCGGTTCCGTGTGCGCCGCCATGTCTGTTTGCTGTACTCGTGAAACTTCGGCGGTGCTCAGCGGCACTCGGCTCCGGCAACGAAAAGCCAGCATCTGCAGCCATCTTCCTAGTAGCCTCCCTCACACAAGCTTTGTGCGATTCCAGAAAGTTTTCCTCTGTTGCGAATTGATCGGAAGCCGACGCCGAAGCGCCTAACCATAGAGCCTCACGAAACATCCGGCTTGCTTCTGGCTGCTTCTGCTTCCACATCGTGTTTCAGGGACGATACGAGAGCAATCTCATATACTAACTGGATTCAAACAGTTCACTTCTGACACCAGTGTAACGATCGGAGAAAATGATGGACGCACTTAGCAGTTTCAATGCTCTCTTTTATTCGTGAGCACCCGTGTGGCCGATGCTCTTGCCTCACAAAATCCAAAAAAAACAAACTTAGAGAAAACCCCCTGCTCTTTAACTCTGCGCAAAAAACTGCGCAGGCTCGTTCTCCAGAAGAACAGCAGATGCCTTAAAGCCCCACACACCCAGAACACATAACACATAAAAGAAAATACATGCATCTACATATTGAACATAAACCGTCTTTGGACTTGCTACAATACCACTGTATGTACTCGTTATCATCTACGCTAATATTAGTCTCTTTGTTAATCCCAAGGTTTACCGTAGTCAGCCGGATCCAGGCTGTATCCAGATCAGATGAAGGACCTGCGCCTAGACATGACCACAACGCAGCCCTGAAGTGTCAGCAGAGACCGTATAAACTAGACTATCCCCTGCGAAGGTCTCATCGACACGACAAAAGCTTTTTTCCTGTGTACAGATGAAAACGTTATCAAAATGATTTCCGATCACACGGATCTGCATGTATAAAACGAAGTATTATACGTGCCAGACAAGTAATTGGCAATGTCACTTTGTAAAGAAAGACTACGTGCCCGCGCACATAAGCATTTAAAAATGCATGCCTGACTAAAAACGTACAGTAATACGCATGTGCATGCCGTCACAGTTTTCACAAATTTCAAAGAGATGATAACAGTATCAAAACACTGCCTCTCGTAAATACTACTGTGTAATTGTGCACATTATTTTTTTGATAGACATCGATGTTGTGATATTTAAACCATGTGGATTTGAAAATAGATGGGTCGTAAGGTAGTAATTATTTATTTCTTAGCTGGCAAATATTCAGTGTTTAGTTCTTAGTTCATGTTTTTAGTTCTAATAGTCCAACCCAAAACTTATAACATAAGTTTTTGACGGACGTGATAATGTGCACGAGGAATGAACTATATTTGATTTTTGGATAATTATAAAACATGCTTGAGATTTTCTAAATTTTTTTTACAATAAAAGTTTATTTCGTGGCTTAATACATTACATTGTCAAAAATGTTACATTCAGCTGTCACAAATTTGTTGACTTTAAGAAATTAAGTTAATTTCTTTTGCCAAAGGAGTGGTTTTGTTGCATAAAGTTGTTTTTATTGTCCCTTATATCAAAAATCTTTTATTCAAACCCATGAAAATGAAAATCCTGTTGTAAAAAAAACTTTGAAAAATCACTTTTTATTAAACTGTCGTTCCATTATTACACTTTAGCAGATTTTGCCACATATATATTACATGCATGTTTATTCATATTACATGAAATGTACAAATAATGAATTTTGTGGAGTTTCACAACAAACCAATTAAACATTCTGTGAAATTTAGCCAGAGGAGTTCATTTGACTTTATCTCTGCATCCCTAATGCACATTTATGGAAAAACAAGCATTTCCAATTCTAACACTCAAAATATTTTCTGCGTCCTCATTTTTTTGTGACCAACAGCTAATGTATTTCTCAAAAATTTAAAAAAATTGATTGCGCTGCAAACAAATCAGATCAAAAAAGTGAAATATGAAAATTAAGTTATTCTGAATTTGCATCAAATGAAAGATTCAAGCAGAAGATGTTGCCAATGTCCCTCTGTTTCCTTTCATTTAAAATCTTGCAAAAAAGGCAGTGTGTGGAAAGAGAAATGTGATGGAGGAAAAAAAAACAGACCAGGTAGAAGGAAGGTTTGTTTGCTCTCATGTTCGTCTGTCAGTGAGATACGCTCAAGTGAATCACTCCTCTTTCTGTATGACTATTTCTAAACCAGTCTACCTGCCAAACAGCCATTTGATCTTTCTTTACTTGTACTGTGACAGGAAATGGATTTGTACCTTCTGCACTGCGTTCTGAATTTACACAAACCGTGATTTTACTCATATAATCCCCATTACATTTATACAGAGTCAGGACATTCATATATACTGTATTCATTAACAGCGTCAGAACATTCATCAATGATGTCTGATGTCAATACAAAACGCTGGGTTTCTCCGAATCATTAAGTAGGATATTAGTAGCACATTATTTAATATCCGTGGCATGTTTTCCATTATGTATTCCTGAGATACCCGAGTAATACAAACACACTGTAAATCTGTAAATTGACTACTTGTGTCTGTAATTTAATAGATCTTTCCACTTGCTTTCACAGTTTAAGAGAGACAAATGGCACAAAATAAACTATGTTCATGTATTTTTATTTCAAAACAGCTGGTAAAAAATCTCCTATACTGTAAAATGAAACTTTAACCAGAGCAGGCCTGAATTTACATGACAGGCCTCCCTTGTATTTATGATGGTTTACTAAAAATGCGCAATAGATGGATGGTATATTCTTAATAATAATAATATTAATTCTAGAAGAACTATAAGACAAACACAACAACCCAAACATAAGCCTGCATAAATGTCAATACAAACAGTGAAAATGAGTCTATCTATCTGTAATGTATTACAATGCATTTTATTTTTGACAAATGCCAAGGCCCTTTCACAAAATCATTTTAAGTTTGTAAAATGGAAGTTAACTTCCATTTTCGTTGAGACCAGATGCCATACCCGGATGCAGGTAAATCCAGACATGCTGGAAACTCATTTTGAGAGTTCATTTTTAATGTAAGCCTAACATTATTCTTTTAAGCAAATCATTTAATTTAGTACTCTTCTAAATTAAAATCAGCTTATTTCGTTATTTCTTGTACTGCCAGAAAGAAAAAAATCAATTGTTTGGTAAAAAGCCACATTTTTTAAAAATGTATGCAGGTGTCCTTGTCATTTTGACTAAATAAATTAAACTAAATAAATTTAAGATCGCACAACAAGACAAGAACACATCTGTTCTAATAAAATGCTTCATTTAATTACGTGGAAAAGTTTTCCTCAGTTTAATTAAGTTAGGGTTATTGACCATTTAATTTTTTGAGTGAGGTTCTGGATGCTCAAAATTGTCTAAATCATTCTAGAATTTATAAAGCTATTGTGCTTTAATAGCTCTATTTCAACACAATGGCTGAATTTTCCTCAGTAATGAAAGCATCTGTCAGATTATTCAGTTGGTTACACTGCTGTCAGCCGGATCAGACAGATCTGCATCCATCAAGTCACAACGACATTGGCCTATACAACACATTCTCTCTAAGATACATCATGTATGTCAAGATCAGGATCCAAAGTGTAGAAACTTCAAAGATAACACCATATCCAATGCCTTGATACATAAAAAAGACAAACAAAAAAGAAATAAACATGGAACATAAAAACAGGAAAATATAATTTAGTAACATTGCAAAATAAATAAATATATAACAGAAATAGTGTTTAAATATTTTTTTAATTTGTCAGATTAAACATTTTACAATAGTTTTACAATTTAAAAGAACTAAATGTATTTTGATTTATTCCTGTGATGTAAAGCTGAATTTTCAGCATCATTACTTCAGTGTCACATGATCCTTCAGAAATCATTCTAAAATGATGATTTGCTGCTCAGGTAAGATTTATTTTTATTATGCTGAAAAGAGATTCATATTTTATATTTTTTCCTGCTTAACATTTTTGTGGCAACTGATATATTTTTTTCCAGTATTCTATGAATATAAAACTCATAAGAACAACATTTGTTTCAAATATAAATAGTTTGTAACATTATAAATGCCTTTATTGTAAAAAAATAAAAATAAAAATCACTTATAAAGTTCCATTTCAGTCCACAAATTTAAATTTAATTATTGTGCCATTTAAATGCCCATTTGGTTTACATCCTAAAGATGTAATTTTTTATTCTGAATCGTTCCTGCTATATGCCTCATTCATTCATTCATTCATTCATTCATTCATTCATTCATAATCTTTCCCATCTAATTCCCAAATTAATTTCATAAGTTAGTGATCTCTGTTCAGGGGTGTGTTTCTGTACAGCAACGTAACTCGCTACTTAACTACCATAGTACGATGCATCATTGAAGAAATCAACTAGTCACGACTGTTTCCCAAAACCGTATTGTCGCAAATCTGTCATTCAACCAAGTTGGTTAATGATGTCACACAGGTGGTGGAGTAATAACTTCTTTTAAATAATCCGTCTGAGATCAAATTAAGTGCACATTGAACGATTTTGGGCTGTCCAAGAAGAAAGATGACTAATCGTGGCGATTTCTGTGGTCGTGGCTCTTAAACTGTGAAAGTGAAAGTGTCATGTGATGGCCAAGTATGGTAACCCATACTTGGAATTTGACCTCTGCATTTAACCCATCCAAGTAAGTGCACACACATTAGGAGCAGAGTAGTGAACACACACACACACTGCAAACGTGGATACACACACCGGGAGCAGCAGGCAGCCTTGAGTGGCGCCCGGGGAGCGATTGGGGGTTAGGAGCTCAAGGACACCTCAGTCATATTCCTGCCGGTACTGGAATCGAACCAGCAACCTTTGTGTCACCAGTCCAACTCTGTTACCATTAGGCCATGACTGCTCCTACGTCGTACAGTGAGAGAGGTTAAAAGACGTCCGTTCTCAAAGATGGCCTGCGATCATTTTCTGACAGAGTTAGAAATTTAGCATGATCATCTTGCTGTTTTTGCTGCTACAACCTACGTCTACTGGCTAGCCAATAAAATGCAACATGGCGCTTAAACTTAAAACTAACCTCAAGCTCCATTTGGCATGTCAAGTTGACCTCTTTTCGCCTCCTCTTTTTTTCAGCGCACATAAAAACCACAATTGCCAAATTGTGATTCATCTTGCTCTATTTGTTTACCACTAACGCATGCTGATGATGTTTTATTCTGTACTAACTAGCGTCGTAGCCTACGGTTCAAAAGATACCATCATTGTACAGTCTACATATACATCATACCCAAGTTTATTAGATCCATGTTGTGAAGTGCGATTGTAATGATCTTATAGGATAGCGGAAATCGCTCAGTCTGTAGCAGGCATTAGGGAAACGCACCCCTGATTAGTTAGTCTCTTCATACTGATGTAGTTCACACCGTCTCTCACCAGGGTCTGTCAAGCTGCTGAATACTAAATAGGCTTTGATATGAAAATTTGCTCATGTTTGTGACGTCAATACCATGATTATTTCTGAAATAATTATAAAGTTAAAAATAAAGTTTCCATAAATCCCCTGAGCGGACTTAAGGAGTTTCATGTCAGAGTATTCCAACAGAGTAAATAAGACGTGCAATGAAAGTCCTGTTTTCCTTGATACACCCTCTTTAGTTTCATACATTTTTGACTGAGAAGAAGGAGCTTTAACAGTTTTTGGACCCTATAGGGCTGAACGTGACTGTGTGTGTAAAACATCAGTCCAGTATGTGCTGTCAGTGTGGTCTCGATCAAGAGGGGCTGGCATGATCTCAGAGGCAGCAAATGGCACCCTTTCTATCTCTGGCTGGGACAATAATGGGCTCTGAGATTGCTTTCTGAAATCCATCCACAGCACCAAATTTAATCACAGCTTTATTTGCTTCCGTCACCACAGCCAACCTCTTTTAATAAAATTCCAAACAAACTTGATGTCTGATTGTCATGCACTGCCATAGAAATAGCATGTGGCGCCTGACGTCGGTGTGGTTAACAGCTGGGTAATTCCCGGCACACGGAGGACCTTGAACATTAACTGAATTTCACTCTCATGGCTGCTGGTTTGTGTTTATTCAGTTCATGTGAATCATATGGGTCACTGTGAATAAAGGCCAACAAAAAAAGCAGCTTTCTGCTTCCTTTGCATGAGGAACCAATTGGAATTTAAGCCGTTATCCACTAAAAATACTGACATTCATCCTCATGAGAGAAGTAACAATGGGTCATTCACTAACCGCACATACTCAAATGTGTGAATGAAATTTGCGTACAACTGCCTTGATGAATAAACCAAGATTCACCATTAACTTTCAACTTTACTAACATTTATTTATATTAATATAGAATTATGGAGTTAGTTATTCCAAGTTTTTGTCTCTGAAATATTTCCATTTGGTTTTCAGTGACAGGCACATTTGCAAATAGATTGATTCACATTTTGGATATGATTTGGATCATTTACTACAAGAAACATCCATATGTGATATATAATTAGGCATATATTTTTTTGTGAGAAGTTCTCCTGTATATAATATGATTAATTCACGCTACTATCAGTGAATGAGATCTGATCCTTCAATTGAACTGACTTTGAATCAGATATTTTCAATGAATCAATTGAACCAGTTCATTAAACCAGTCTGAATGATTTTTTTCACTAATCTGTCTCAACTCACTGACTTGATTCCTAATGGTTAACAGTGCACTTAAACAGAGAATTATCAGTGAATAATGATTTACACAGCAGTTTGTTCTTCATACAACGCTTTTGTATGGAAGAAAACTTTGAATTTAGCACAGGAGTCATCTGGATGAATTGGAAAGCTTAAAAGCTCAACTCTCCAGTCATCTTCCTTTATTATTCCGCTAAGGAAAAAAAGTTCTATGTGTTTGGAGCAGGTCAGAATTTTTGTGTGTGTGTGTGTGTGTGTGTGTGTCGGTGTCTGTGTGTGTGTGTGTGTGTGTGTGTGTGTGTGTGTGTGTGTGTGTGTGTGTGTGTGTGTGTGTGTGTGTGTGTGTGTGTGTGTGTGTGTGTGTGTGTGTGTGTGTGTGTGTGTGTGTGTGTGTGTGTGTGTGTCTGTGTGTGTCTGTGTGTGTACTAATCCTTTAAGGGATGTTATCAGCGGGTTCAGATGTCCAGTGTGTGAGAGCATAAAGTCAGGAGATAATGTCTTTTAGATGAACCACTTTAAGCATTCTTCAACTGAGAATAATAATGAATTATTCTAGCGTTATCTGAGGCTCTTATCCCCATTCTTCATTTTGAAGGACGGCTTTATGATTAAATATAACTTGCTAACTAAAATAAAGATGCACGGATCTAGCTCACAAATAACATCTCAATTTCTGCCCCCAGCGTGCCATTTGAGTTCAAAGAAAAATATAAAAATCTGTCTCAAACTCGAGATTCACAGATAAACAACTACATATCCTAAGGATGAGAAAGAACATGGCCTGCTTCGTCAGTGTGAAGCACTTCAACCAACAGTTTGGTCCATGAGCTGTTTATATTTCGTGAGGAAATCTGTGGAAAAGCAAAACTGTTACAGGGATGAAACCCTATGTTTCTGTTCATATTGATGCTATACAGCTATACAGACTACCGTATATGATCTGGGATGTGGCACAGTTTTCCTTTGTAAACATGTAGGCACATTTGCAAATAGATTGACACATTTACACTTAGATGTTTGTGTATGTACAGTTTGCACACAATCATGTACTACAAGAAACATCCATATGTGATCTCTCATCTCTTGCATTTGTCCCTTTTGGCCACTTTGTCAGACTTTCAGTGAAAATATTTTTTGCATAACCGGATTTTATCCAGAAAGGGTTTTGAAAGTCTGGACAGGAATTTTCTTTTTCTTTTTTTTTTCTCTTTTTGGATTCAAACCACAGTTGGAGGTGGTTTGAAATGCGATTCCAACCAGATTTTTACAGATAGAGTCTGGACGCTCTGACTGCTCAAATCGGATTTCAAACTCTCTTTTGCGTTACTCTTAACGTGATACACAACGATAACGTCAAAACTGGTGACGGAAATGCCAGAAGAATTCATACAGTGTTCAAATGTCATGTCCAAAGATTTCGTTATTCTTCTATGCGACAGAAGTTCTGCACCGCGATTCAGCGGAGTGAGATGATGCACCTCCATTTTTCCTGCATCTGTTTTGAAAGCCTCATCACATATGTGGGTAAACCTTTGTCATTACCAAAGCAACACATGCAGATATTTGAACACTTACAACACTTATAGTTAAAGTTTCAATTAACACGTACACACTTTTGAACACTTATTTGAACACTTACAATTAAAAGTGCAGAGAGTCTGCCTGAAAAGATCTGATTTGAGAATTCTGAACATTGCCTAAATCATCATTTTAGCTTCTGTTTTTCATCAGGAAATATCATAAGGTTTTTAAGTGTTAAGAGCAAGAGAATCAGCCTTGAGATTTTGAGTTATGACTCATAACTAGATGTAATGATAGAAAACATCCCTTGGTGAATGGAATTGCAATGAGGTACTGAGATACTTAATTAAACCTTAATCACAAAAGATTGACCTGGAAAGACACTTTGAACGGAGCCGACAATCACACCAGTCAGACGTCAATATACAATGTTTAATAGCAGAAACAGACTTTGATAGAAAAACTAAACTAGAAAACCTGAATGAATGTATTTGATTGCACTGTCATTCACAATTACAGACCCTCACATTACAAACTTTTATATTTTTGCAATTAAGAAATAAATTGATTTTAAATTTGATTTAAAACTGTACAGTATATACAAAATACATAAAAAAAAATATGATGCAATATGATTACACTGAGCCATCTATGGTTTGTATTTCACACATAGCCTACCTAAAGCATTTGCATGGTAGTGGAGAATACAAAAAAGCCATTTATTTGTGTTTATTATTTGTCTAGTTCAAATGACATTTTACGGCTTTTTTTAATTGGATACTTATCAAGGTAAACCAAATGTTTTCAATCCCGCAGCACTGCAAATTTTGGAAGTCTCTCTATCTGACACACATATTTCATGTCTTGGTGCTAGTGTTAATGTGCTGAAGTCAAGTGTGTTATTTAAGAGACATCCAAATTGTGCAGTGGAGGGATATTACAAGACCATTATTGGGAAACTCAAGGGGGTAAAATGTAGTTTATGAAGAAAATTCAACAAGCATATTCATTTGCATATGGTACAGTGCGATATGTTTCAGATGCTAAAAATGAAAGTGTTGGTTTTATGCTTAGAATAACATGGTATTGAAGACTCTGAGTCATTACTCCAAATGAGAGGTCCACATTATAGAGAGATATTAATTGCTGCATACCAAAAACAGGTGTTTTTGCTGGATTATGAGAAACCTACTCTCCACAAATCACAAAAAAAAATTAATCAGAAAAGCCAATTGAATTGAAGGTATAAAGCATGTGGATAATGTGACTAGTTGTTTTTAAACTAATATTCAGTTGAATAATCATCAAGGTAAACTCTCTGACACTGATGAATAAGATCATGGAAATACTCTCGCGAATTGCATTATGCATATTTAGTTTAATATGTTACAGAATCTAAAAACAGAGTTATTTGCTTTATGGCTGGCGTGTGTCAACGACTTCCTATTTTTATTTTGGCTACTTCTGATTTGTTCACTTGCTTCAAAAAGCCAAAGAGATGTCTGAACTGCAGAATATCACTAACAGGCTGGCTTGTGATAGACCTACTTTCTATAAATCATTCAATCAGATGTATCCACCTTATATAGAAACATGTACAGGTAACCGGATTTTCACGCGTTTTAAATAAACTGCGGTAAATCCTTACAAACTTGTTCTAACAAAACAGAAAAAATTACAGGATAGAGTAGCCTATTTCACTTCACTGTTTTCAAACAATATATTTTAAATCGAAACTGGGTCACTTGGATACAGGGAAAAAAAAGAAAAAACAACAAATAGGTCTAGGAAACAGGCTGAAATAGACTAAAGCAATGCAAGAATTAGTAAGCGTTTAGTCATTTTATAATACAACAGAATAGGGGCTTAAAAACCATCAGGACCCTCTTACTCACCTTCCACCTCATCCTCAGGCAGGTTGACCGGTGCCCGGTACGACAGAATATCTGGAATGGTGCAGATCCCCCGGTACATCAAAGTGGAAGTCACCGGATGCATAGGCATGTTTGCGCTTTGTGTTGACCAGCACGTGTGTTTTGATCCTCATATATGTGATTTACTGTCCAGACTGCAACTTTTTACCCCACATCAGATCGGACCGAAACCTCAGTGGAGATCACGGGTGGAGTGGATTCCATGGAAAGCGCCGATAGTACTCTCACAGCGTGCGCAATTGCGCAGACCTCTCCAAGAAGCCAGGTGTGGGGATTTACAAGTCTTCGGAGTTCAACGGGTGGACTAGATGTAGGCTAAGCTTTTAGGGTTCGCACCGTCAAAATATAAGCGAACCGCCCGGTATCTAGATCGTTGTTTTGTTCATTTTTACAACAAATTACGGCGGCTCCATCGGCGGGGAAACTAACAGATCCACATAATCCACCAGCTCACTCGACGCGCATCAAACAAACGCGCATTTTTATCACTGCGACAAAGTATGTGCGTGTCGGCGAGGTTGCGTGGATCGATTCGAGGTCCAGGTCGTTAGGCAGGCATCTCCATCTGTTTGCACTTCAATCGCGTCTTAAGACACAGCAGTTGAGCTTCGAGCATGCACTTGTTGGATATGCGCACCGTCAGGAACAAGGAGTTAAAAATGCGCTTTACGCGCGTGTAGTTGAGATGTTCATCTAAAGAAATCGTGTGTTTTCCCCTTTAGCAAACAACTAGAGTATTTATAAAATGGCCAAGATGCCATCGATACAATCAAACTTTCCTGCTAAACACAACATGAAGATAAACACGCCGTGCGTGGCGAGGCGCGGTGCGGTGACCGGCTTCCTTCGCAATGGATCTATATTTAGTCTGAGTGTAAGCTCTGCTACAAGGTATTTCCCCCCGCAGTTGTTAGGAGGCATTCACACAGGACGCGTTCTTGCGTTCAACAGCCAGACGAAGCGTTTCAGATTTGACGCGTTTTAACTTGACAGGCTGTCTTAAAGCGCTACGCTCATGGCGCAAAATACACCGTCTGACTTGTAGCCTACAACAGTGGTAGACATGAACTTTTAACATTATTCGCTCCCTGTGTTGATTTTAAGGAGTTGATTTTGTTTTATCTCTGTGTGTTTAATGAGGTCAAAAAACAAAGTGTCATCATGTCTACATTTCTGTCTGAACAAATACCCATTAAATCAAACATGCTACCAATAAATTAATATAAAATCATTATCAGCTCAGATTTTATGATAAATGTAGGCCTACACTTTTTAGAATATGTTAAGCAATACATTTAGAACAACATCAAAACTACAAATGTTGCTTTTAAAGTCCCCATGAAATCAAAATGTAAGTTTTTTGGCTTTTATTATGAATATGTTAGCCTTATTGTTATCTATAAGATAGTGTGCTCCAAAACAATGACAAAATTCACATTTAGAAGATGTAAGCATTCAAAACTAACAACCTCTCACTTCCGCCAATATGGATCAATGATTTTGATGACATCACTCTGCACTTCTGCTTCTCATAAAATTTTCTGCTCCAGTCCAGAAACATGATAGCACAGAGCGGATCATTTGCACGAGTCACAGAATGGAGGAGACTAGGAAGAGAAACTGTTAGAGATTAGGAGGAAACTGCGGCTGTACTGAGCTCAATGGCTCTGGCTGAGCTGTGATATAAAATAAATGCTATTGGCTATTTAAAAAGGGGAGGAGCTATTTGATATGTCTCGGCCAGTCTTCCAGTTTCAGTGAAAAAACATCAACACATTGAATAATGCTTCAATAATCGTTTGAGTGAATGAATCAGTGACACCCCAATAAAAGCTTTGATCCTCAATGAATGTGTTTTTGAATGTATTGACTCAACAAATGACTCAGTGACTGTCACAACTTGTTTAGTTCAAGAATCATTGTTCTTGCCCTTTATGGATATATGGACATTCGTGTGCCATTAAAAATATGTTTGATTCTGATATATACAATTAAAACATGCACAGATGGAAGAAAGGAACACGTCTTTAGTGAAAAATAGCACTGAACGAACATCCTTTGTGAACTCCCCCTTATGCTGCATTCCATGCGGGACACCACTATTGAGTAGATAAAACTGTCATTTATTCCCATTCATTTCAGCGTATTTCTCAACGGACAACTGCAATCGACATGATTCCCAGAACCCTCTTGAACAAGAAGATATGTTTTCTCAGGGCAGGGGCAAATCCCATTCCTTTTGGCATTTCTCATCTTTAAAATAAAATCTCATTCAGTTCGATAACCAGTGAGTTAGGCTACTGCTCTTCTTAAACTCAAAGGCTTTGTCAGATTAGTCCAAACAAGAGAGACTGAAAGCATCCCAAACCACAGTACGTGACAACATGCCAACATTTCAGAAAGAGATGCTTATTATTTTGCATTTGCAAGAGCATCCTGGTGGAAATGCATTGCACTTTGCAATGCAAACACATTAATCAAAAGGTGCTTGGCATGGTGGAAGACGTCATCCACTGCACACTAATCTGTCTGAGTGAGGGGGGGTTATCTTTCTTCGCTTTTCTAAATTTCCTTCTCAGATTTTCAGACATATTTGCAAGCAGGTGTTCGATTCCCTGGCAGGGATTTTCTGCATGCATCCTTTGTCAAATGCACTTAGTAAAAAAAAACATGTGCATTCTTTCTGAGACATATGAGTCTTATTATGGGTTATCTGCAGCTGTGATGCATTTAGGTGATGTAATGACATCATTGTCTCCTCCAGCTGTGGACCGGAGCTCTTCCGACAGGACCCAGGTGCACATATCAAGACTTGATGGCCTATTATGACCAGTGGACTCCGAACCTCCAACCCCCAGATTTTGAGGCATTTTCTACTCCCTCTGTGTTTCCACGACAGGTGTCCTGTGTTATGCACACACACATACGCACACACCTCAGGTGGAGCGCATCAACTTTTCACAGTGTCACCCACGTCTAACACTGAGTGACGGAAGGAGAGAGTGGGGCTTCTTTCCGTCTCTCTTCACTGCTGCTGGTGCTCTCCTGGGTGCATCATCTGCTTTGACAGAGAAATACTCCTCCAAGAGATTTCCATCATATTCTATCTAGATCAGGCCCATTGGCGGGAGACATCATCTATGAGCTTAATGTCAGAAGTCCAATTCTTAGTGGGATCAAAGGTTTGTTCACACTTGTAGTTCGGTTCGCTTGGTTCGTTTGGTCCTGACCAAAAAAACAACAACATTTAGTCCTGGTCCGCTTAGCCTTCATATTGGCATTTTTAACACCAAACCTAAAGATGCTGAACCTAAAGGGACAGGGATATATGTTCACAACCTGATTGGTTGGCTTTTATGACATATATTTCGCGTTGGAACTTACCAAACATCCACAACAATGTTGTGTGCTGGGATAAATGTGCTTGTTGTATGTGCGTATCTACATATGATGGTATTTTTAAAACATGTTATACATTTTACTGTTATACAATCCTTTTTTAAATTTAAAGGAAAAGTTCATCCAAAACTGAAAATTCTGTCATTATTTACTTACCCTCATGTAGTACAAACTCATGACTTTTTTTATGCAACACAAAATGAGAAAGTTATTAAAATATAAAATATTCTGTTCATTTTTTTATATAATGTGGTAAATTATTCCTTTAAATTAGTATAAGGATGTAAAACAAATATCACTATAATGTATAAATAATTTTATATTTATTTTTATATATTAATACTCATTTAATAAGTAATATATTTCATTAAAATAATGTCAAAATGCATCTAAAAAAATATTTTTGAAATAATAGTTGATTTTACTTTTGATTTCAAGGAAATATACCCCAGACAGGCTTCCTAAAACTCACACTATTATATCATTGTTGCATTGGCCTATAATGAATTTTGTCCTAGTAAGCACACAATGCCTTCAGGGAGAGCCGGACGAGCCCCTGCATGGGTTCCCTTTCACTCCGGTGCTTATTGATCCCTGTATTGGCAGTGCCCACTAAATACAAAAAGCAAACGGAACCCTTAGTAAACTCCATTCAGACATCAGCACAAAACGTCCACAGCATGGAGAAGCATCCAAAAGGTCACTCAATAGCTTCCGCTGGACTTCATTATGGCACATACTGATGATTCAGTTGTTCATAAGGCATGTTTCATTCATGTATAGTGTACACAGAATCGAATGGCCCTCCCAACAGTCTGTCTGGAAGGCTTTACAGCTCATCCTTGCTCTTAGTTTACATGTCAGTCTCTAGAGGGCAATATTGAGTGCCCGTGGCTCCTCTCTGCTGGAGGTCTAGAAACTAGACATTGGATTCAAGTTTCAGAACATTTCTGTGGACACTGAGACAAATTAGAAAAACAGCATGTACCTGTTCACAAATTTTATCCATCATCTCAAGTTTGCAGTGTGCTCTCTGAAATGTAAAAACTTGTAAAAAAAGAAAAAAAGAAAATATGTAAGTAGTCAAATATTGAATGTAGTGGATGGTTTTATTCTGAAGTCAGTTAGGGGCCGTTTACATCACACCGTTTTCAACTTAAAACTGAGAACCTTTTGGGTGTTTTGGGGGCCTGAATTCAGCAATTTTAGATGTTTTCGCAGATCCGTGTGAACAGGGATTGTTTTGAAAGCATTGTCATGTGTACGCGAAAAACACTAAGGCGAAACCTTTCCGTTTTTATTACATCCTTGTCATGTAAACGTACCCAATTAATGACAGTCAATCCCTCCAAGACAACCGCAACGCTGATGGTTTCTAAGAGACTTTAAAGTAATAAAGTAAGATTATTTTTTTCAAGTTCATTAGTAACCAATGCTAGAGTGTAAATAGAGAGTAAAATTGCATTTATTTTCCAGATTCTATTCTATTCTATTCTATTCTATTATAAATAACTTTTTGTAGAAGTTATTGTTAATTTTTATTAATATATTTTAATTTTGTTGGAAATGTCTGTTTTAAAAAAAACATCTCTTATTCTGCATATTATAACTCTGTTACGTGTAAACCAAAAAAATGTATTCAGTTAAAAAGTATGAACATGGCTAAAATATATCTAGCTGTGAAACCAGCAATATTCATTTATTTAAAATATGAGATTAAACCCAATTGGATTTATTGATGATAAATATATAAAACTGGGTTTTGTGTATTTAAAACACATGCAGTTTATTACTGCTACAGAAATCTTTCCTTTTTTCCTCACAGTGTCCATGTTAAATCTGTGTTGCCCAAATGGATGGACATTTTAAATGCATTTCAAATATAAACAATTTAAATTTAGGCCTAAATAGTTTGAATTGGGCTAGAAAGTATCCACCTTTTCCCCCACGATGCTTTGCATGAATTATTTGAGTAACTTCTGTTAAACTGGAAAATGAACCTGGAAAGAGACATGAGGATTTGGGGAGGAAACAAGAGATTCTTAGTGCATTCCAGTGAAGTATTCATGGGATATATCGTAAATTAAATCGAGAGAGCAGACCACATATGCGCAGTATGTTGTCCTTTTTCATACTGTTACAGCGAAATACAAATGAAAACATACAATAATGAGGAGGGAAAGAATACAGATATTCTTGTCATAACACGTCACATTAAAATACCAACAGTTACGTTATTTTCTTGAAGTTTGAACATGAGAACTTGAAGGAAACTTTACAGCTCACTCAGTCAAACTGACAGATAAGGATTATTTGTAGCGCAAACTTATGATTTGAAATGATTCCCTTTCGAATGGGAACTTGCACTGCGTCCTAGGACGCTAATGGGAATGCCTCCGGCATGACCGGTGTCTAATGCACACGTAAAAACATGACAAAAACATTGGCTGGCGACAGCCTATGACTTCACTACTGGTACAACCAGAGTATAAATAGGGCACCTATAGTGCACGTCATCCGCTTTCATCTCTACAGGTGCCATTTGTTTTGGTTGTGAAATGTGTCAAAGGCAATATGGCAGCACAAGCTTTCAGTAAGTGTTTTCATCCATGTCAGCGCTTTCCGACGCCGGATGTCACACATGAGATGTGCGTGATATATTTGGGCGAGGAGACTGCTCGTTCAGTCCTCAAAGGGACTGAATGTGAGCATTGTGAGAGTCTCTCTATGAAGAAACTCTGCTCTTGTTTGTCCCTTTTCACAAGGGAATTGGGATAATCATCTGCCGTGGCGGCGTAAGAAATGCGAGACGAGCGATAGCTCTCCGCCATAATCGCCGAGCACTCGTAAGCAGAGCCGATCAGCCGTATACGCACACTACGCAAGTTGCGTAGGGCCTCGCAAATTACTCAAGGCCCCACCTCCCCCTCGTGTCAAAGCGCGTCAAATCAAAATTTACAACATCGATGAGAAAATTAAGCGGAAATGAAATCTTTAGCATAAAGTTCTGCCAGGACGACTTAATTATTAAGCCACTTATAACCTTCACATCTATCCAATCACGTCCTTATACTCACTGTATAAAAGATTAGTGCTTATTCACGTTTGAGTTCGCAGATGCTGTCGCGGACAACTACCTCCATCCTCTACACCACCACCAGGATGGTCCTGTCCATACCTCCCAGGGGGGTCGGCCGCGCCCCGGCTTTCATCTTCAGGCAGGAAATGCAGATCCACTACCCTCGGATTATGAACTACGGACGGGGCCTACGCCAAAGAACTTTATAAATAACTGCTTGCTGGGCTGTCAATAAATTAATGCTTTGTTACATGATTATATCTCCCAAGTCTTTCTGGTAGAACTATCCTTCTGGTCACGAAAAGAGATGAAAAAAACACCATGAGAGTGAATTGCGGGATCAACAATCAGGTCGACTTGTGTTCTCTCCTCTCCAAGTTTGATGTCAGAGAACAGTAAAGCCACTTCCAGGGCTGTGTTCTATGACTTTGTGCCTGACAAAAAAAAGTGAGAGTGAAATACAACTATTTATTCCGTTGGAAAAACGACAATTGGCAACAGTGTTTGCTTAAACTGCAGCTCGGGAAAGATAACCGCGTCACGCATTAACATGCGCTCATATGCGCAGGCACGAAATGAAACGTGCACTTTCCAGAAAAACATCTGTGGGGACCAGTACAATGGGCGTGATGGCACTCCTCATTATAGGCGCACATACTTTTAAAAAAAGACAATGATTGTCTTGTCTCCAAGTCAGTTTTGTTACAGCTCTGCAATAAAGCAAAATGGAAAGCAGTTTATTGACATTGCCTATTGATTTATAGGCTATATTGCATTTAAAATGTTGATTGGCTGGACATACTGGTCAATTTGGATGCACATCCCTCAGTAAATAATAACTATCAAGTGTCAAGTATTGCTTTTATCATTTAAAACACAGTGACATGCTATGGCAAGCCATTTTAGCTTTTATTCATTAACATGATGCATTTTTGATATCAATAATTAAATTTGTGCTATTTAAAATGTGAATTCTTGATATTAAGAATGTACTATTTCTAGTAACAATATCTTTTTCTGATATCAGGAATTACATTTTTATTAGTACTAGTTAAACGAGGGAGGATTGTAGTTGGAGCACTGGGGTGTCAGGTGTGACTGTCTGTTAATGGCAAATGGTTTACATGGCTCACGGGTCAGGTAGCAGGGCCCCTTAACAGAATTTCGCTTAGGACCCCAGGGAAGTCAGGATCGGCTCTGCTCGTAAGCCTTCCGTTTCTTCCCGATCTGCACAGGTGGAAAGATCACAGAGGAAAGATCCCTGATCGGCCGAGCGATGGCAGCAATGGTGGCCACGGAGAACCATCTCTGGGTGAACCTGGCAGACATCGGGCGAAAGAGAAATCTTTCTCCTCGATGTGCCGATTTCACCATCTGAACTTTTTGGCATATTTATTGAGATAGTGGTAAGGAAATTCAGAGAGGCGAAGGTGCGGTCTGCGGCCTTTAAGACCTATATATCTCGCAGGTCCAGGACCACGCCCCCAAGCCTGTAGTGGCCTTGCCCATCTTGGTCTGAAGACCAAAGACAAGGCCAGAGGGTGAGTGCCACTCGCAGTCCTCCTCCTCCAAGGAGTAGATCCCAGAGGAGACTCAATGCAAGGAACAGGATTTGAGGGAAGTAATCCAGAGTAGATGCACCCTGCACTCTCAGGATGCAGAGGCCAAATAATCCTTCCTTCTTTTCCGGCCCACTTGGCTGAGGTCAGGTGGGGTGTGTTAGAGGCTTCCTTCATGCATTTACATCAGGCCCTGAGGCTGGACCTCTGATTTTGTTTGGCAGTGATTATTATATTTATATTCCTGCCCTCTGATGGTTTTGCACAGGCTACTGTTTGTAAGTGTGTTGTTGGGTCTTGGGGGTTTTTAAGTTTAGAGTAGTTAGGCCTCCTCTCGTTGAGTGTTTTTGTTGAGGCCTCCGCTCTGCCCAAGTTGGTCCTTATGGGTCATTGGCTCCCGTGAGCTTCCCATTAGAACTGTATATATATATATAGAAACACATCCTGGTGAACTGCAAGACCAGCCTTATGCAAGGCAGATACACCTGGCGCCACACCCAAGTGCTGAAATGCCTACCTGCTATACTGGAGAGTAAAAAGGGTAACCATCAATGCCATGCCCCTGGAAGCCCAGACAACCTTCTGGCAACCAAAATCCTTCGTCCGGGAAGGGGAGAAGTGGTTGAGCAATCGATCCCCTCCGGACTCATGCCCACTGAACGCAGCCCGGGAATGGGAAATGCGGGTAGACTTAAGTCAGAGGCTCACCTTCCCACCCGAAATTGCAGCGACCAACCTGCACCCAGACCTGGTACTTTGGTCCAAATCCTGTCGACGTGTCTTTAGAGTGGAACCGACAGTCCCGTGGGAGGAACCCATCGATGAGGCATTTGAAAGGAAAAGGTTGCGATACGCAGATTTGGCTGCCGAAGCAGAGGACTGGGTCTTGAAGGTAAACGTGCGTCCAGTGGAAGTGCCCTGCAGGGGCTTTGTAGCTAGTTCCACCACAAGGCTACTAAAGGAGGTAATCAGAGGACAGGCTCAGCGGAAGACCATCAAAGACCTTGCAACTGCTGCCGAAAGAAGCAGTCACTGGCTGTGGCTGAAGTGGAAGGAGACTGCATGGGCTGCCAAGTGACCTCATGGAGCCTCCGATGCGACACACACCCAGGTCTGATCAGCCTGTGGTGGGCCAGCCTCGGGTGAGGGTGTATTGTGATAAAAGGCCGAAACGCCCAATGAGGCCTGGGTGCACAACTGATGATGTGTCGTATTGGAGGTACCAGGCGGTCATCCCCCACTCCAACCCCAACCAAGAGGACATCTCCAACAGCAGCGCTTGCTGAATATCAAGGGATTCTGACATCGAGTCCTAGTAAGCATACATAATGTTCTAGAAAAATAATAATCTATTAGGCCTACAGCACTTACCAAGTATTTGACAACTAATTATTCAAAAAGATGCTATTAATAATAATGAACAACTAGACTAGTGTTAATAATTTAAGTTATGCAACATATTTTTGTTGATAAGTTATTGTAGTTATTGTTTTTCTCATATATATATATATATATATGGATGGATGTATGTGTGTGCCGCATATTTTATAGTTTTGTCTAAGACACTGAATTTCCACTCAGTTCCAGGAATTCCTGTTAAGGACAATAATTGAGGACTAAAAAATGTTCATCCAAGAAATAGCTCCTAAAAAGTTAACACTGAACAAGGTATTTGAAAATGAAGAAGAATGACTTGAAGGGCACTTCAAAAAATCTGTTAGAACAACAAGAAAGGGCTTAATTTACCAGAACTTTTTTATTGGCAGCACTGCTGGCTGAGTGTTCTGTTTGAACAGACAGGGGTCCTACAGCAGTGACCTGCTCAACAAGATTTAGATTATGCCATCAAACCAATCAGATGTATAATGTTTACATGGAGAAGGAACCTTGGTGTGTTTTAGGGAGAAAGAAACAGACTTTTTATTTTTCTGAGATCAATAGCCTGTAGAACAAGGCACGTCCAGGGGTGAGGTTGTGTCCTTGAGGCTGTCTTCCGAACTTTATGAAACCAGCAGAGCTTGTTCGTAAGAATCTCTGCTTCCTACAACCTGGCCGGTCATATTCACAGCAGGGACGGGGGGTGATAAAACGCATGAAAGCGTGGCCTTCGCAAAGATGACGCATGGAGCTGCCAAACTTTGCTCGACTGGGCTGAGAGCCTGCACAATCCTCTGGCATCCATGCATCCCTTTCCGAACACTTCCAAACTTCCGCTTTTTTATCCTAATGTAGCCCTTCCTCTCCCAGAGAGAAAGAGTGTGCTGTTGGATGGCGTTAAGCTCTATTTGAAGTGTTGCTCAGCTGTTATGGAACCTCCACAGAGATAGGAAGAAAGTAAGAGAGGGAGGAAGGGACCAAAGAGATACAGACAGAAGGTCGTACAAACGAGAGATATTTCATCCTGTGCGGAAGGAGAATGGCCCCTTTTCAGGATGTAAGATGAACAGAAACGGCAACTATAAAAAAAGGAAATTCCCTTATGAAGACAACTTCAGCTGCTCATCTAACATAAAGCTACCCTTGATTATATTTACACTTAGCAAACAGGAATCTGTGTGCCAGTTTTTTTTTTTCTTCATCACAGCTTAGTCATTAACAAAGAAACTGAGACTTCACAATCGCTTCTTATGAAAAACAGCTGTGACATTTTGATTGTTTAACAGCTATATATGCAGCAATCAGTTTATCGTTGAACACTGTTGATATTTGAAATCAACCCAAACAAACACACCCCTCTCTTCATTGTTCTGCCCCCAAAATGCGCGAACACACAATGCAAGAGCGGATGTCTCTTTTCAAGAAAAATAAAGCAAAGGTGATGAGATAAGGAAGAACAAAAATATATACATACAGTACACAGGTTCATTGTTAGTCACAATCACCACAGCAGCTCCAGACAAACAATGACACTCACAACTGTCTTGTTTCTGCAGCTAACACAACAACAGCATATCTTGATTCTGTGAAATAGCACAAACTAATTTTTTTTTTTTTTTTTTTTTTAACTCACGTACAGTTCCGGCAGCTGATTGGTGGTTCAACGGCTGATTGGATCTTGGAACTCCTCCTGCTCGTCAGTGGCTGCAGCGGGCTGGGCTCTTTAAAAAGCCTAGTTTTGAATCAGTTCGAGCTCTGCTCTGTTTTCTGCTCCTGCTGTTGGTGTGGATGGTATCCCTTTGTGGGTATCTTTGTGACTTTTAGATAACTTCATTGTTCTCTATTGAGATTATGATTGGAACCTTTGACAATGCTTTGACAATGTTTTAATCTGATTTGTTAGCTAGTAAATCTAGCTTTGTGTTCCACTTTTGGAACTTGTGAACAGCAGGACTGACAGTGAAGTGACATTTTACCCTTCAGGTCAACAATAGACAGAGCATTAAGCAAGCACCACTAATAATGAACGATCACAAAACTTTACCTCCTCAGGATATGATTACCCATATCAGTAAAAATTTAAACATAATCGGTTGTTGACAGCAGAGAAAGGCCAATTTAAGTTCTAAATAATAACTTTTACTGCTCTGTAAAGTGCTTCTGAAACTATAAATACAAGCAGCAAAATAATCAGGGTGACTATCGTGCTTCTCATTAGCAACAACTGGCTATGAATCGGAGTTTTATCCTCATCATAAATCTGTGCACAGTCCATCAAGCCATAAACCTGTCACAGAGCCAATGACCAATAATTGAGAGTGAACTCAAGGCTTTGCAGCTCTAATGGGATTCTGATACTAGAGATCAATCTCTCTCTTCCCACAGCTCATTAATGCTCATCTTCCCACATTTGGAATGCAGTGTCTGCTCTCTGCTCTCCTCTCACCTGCAGGCCATTTCCAGCCCTTCCTCTGCATCTGTCAGCCCACCGTAGAGATGATACACGTGTGCTTCTTTATCCTGCGTGCTCTCACTGCGTAATGATGGAGACAAGCTGTGCGCTTTTAAAAATATATTAAGCATCTGCCCCGGGGTCTCGCCCCTCCGGCAGGGAACAGGGGAATGACCGTTATGCATGGCAGCTGGTTCACAAGACTCGCATGGGAAGCCAGGCTGAGGTAATGGGATGAGAGAAAGATCTAAAGAGTGTCGAACACGGAGCAATCTGTGTGTTTGTAAATATAACCTGTGTATCTGCACTCCTGGGCATCAGCAGCAGAAAGATGCACTTGTTCCCGAATATTAATCGAGCAAGGAAAAAAAGGCCTCCACATCAAAGTGGGAGAAAAAAAGGACAGGATGGCTGTGTCATGCACTCATACACCCTCTCTCTCTCCCTCTCTCTCTCTCTCTCTCTCTCTCTCTCTCTCTCTCTCTCTCTCTCCCGCTCTCTCTCTCTCCCTCTCTCTCCCGCTCTCTCTCTCTCCCGCTCTCTCTCTCTCTCTCTCTCTCTCTCTCTCTCTCTCTCTCTCTCTCTCTCTCTCTCCCTCTCTCCCTCTCTCCCTCTCTCTCTCTCTCTCTCTCTCTCTCTCTCTCTCTCTCTCTCTCTCTCTCTCCCTCTCTCCCTCTCCCCCTCCCTCTCCCTCCCTCTCCCTCTCCTACTGCATCTCGCCTTTCATCCATCCACCCGCTGTTTTTGGATATTTTAGTGCAATCGCTTATGACACATCATATTTGGAAGCTGACTTTTTTCATTTTTGTTATGAAGATTGTCTAAAAGCAAGTGGTAAATTGAAAAATGTATGTGTTTATTTTAGTGCTGGGGAACAATTAATCGAATCCAAAATAAAACTTTGTGTTTACATAATATATGTGTGTGTACTGTGTATAATTATTCCCACATGTCAATGTATATATTTAAGAAATATTTGCATGTACTTACTGTACATATATTTAGACATAATTGATATTTTATATACATATTTATTCTGAAATATATACGTGTGTGTGTGTATTTATACATACAAATTAATTATAAACAGTACACACACATATATTATATAAACACAAACTTTTATTTTGTATGCGATTAATCACAATTATTTAAAAGTATTTATTTAACCCTAGAATGCATGTGGCCTTTCTCTACTTATCCACTGCATCTGAAATTGTAGCTAATTGCATCAGTCTAAGTAGGTATGCTTCTATTGTGCTTTACATTCATATTTTTATGCTGAAAATATAATTTGTAATGATAAATACTAAATAAAGAATGCTGAATAAGAATTAGCCAAAAGAAAAAGCAACACATAAAAACCCCAAAAATGAATATTCAAGGTTTTAATCAAATAAGAATTAGAGACAATGATCCGGTGATGCTTTAAAACAATTTCAAATTATGCAAATTTTTACAGTATTATTTATTTATTGTATTTTTTGTTAAGCTGTTAATAAAATTGGTACTGATATATTCTGTATTGCATTATTACAAGAATGTAAAATAGAAGCATTTAAACCTGTGGTCTCAATTGTATTTAATGTATAACTGTAAAAAGTGGAAATGTGTTATACCTTAAAGAGCTGTATTTTCCTGACCTTACCCTTACAATTACTTTCCTCTGTGTATTCTAACATCAAATCAATTGCCAGTTTTCTTGGAAAGAAAGGATGGCTTCCATGAAAATGCCCTTACAAAACAATAAAGTTTATTCCCTTTCAAAATAAACTTGCATGGACTCAAATCTATTTTCTTCATGTGTTCAGAGAATGAATAGGCATCCTTTCATACACATAGGAAAAATCCATTTGAACAAAACATTAAACATAAGTAAGACCAATTCCACTCCATAAAAACAAAACCGCACCCAATAAGGTTAAAGGAAACATGATGTCATGTGATGTATTGTGAATAGAGGACATACAACAGTAAATACACCAGCAACACAGCACAGTTTGGATTTATTGGGTCGATGATAAGAGCTTATTGGAAAGTTGTTAAACCATCAAGGACACCACAAACGACGATTGTTTGAGCACAACAGCGATTAAAACAGAAGCTCTCATCTGTTTTGCATACTCTAAATGCATGTCGACATGACAAAAGTCATTTTTATTATTAGGACGATAAACTATTGTATATTTCTGAATCCAATAAGACAGATCCGGAAAAGAGAATTATGCATCCTTTGAGGAATAAAGAAATCGAACAAAAGTAGATTATTCTATTTCAAATAAAACTATATAAAAAATATTGCATATGAAATAAATAATCTTTTAATGTTCCTTTTATTTTTTCATAAAGTGTAGCATTCAGTCAAACACATTAACTTTTCTAATATTAGCCAGTCAAGAAGCAAGATATCTAGTTATTTTGTCAATGTTGCTTTCAAGCGTGATTCCCAACCAGCTGGTTCTTGGAAAGATTTTGCTTTTGCTTTGTTAAACCTGTAAGTCTTTGTAACTTCTCATTAAAATCTGCACTGATTCACTCATTGCATTTCATACTTGTTGAACTTCTGTGGTAGCCTATTTATATTCCATCATAAAAAGAATGAAAATGACTTCACTGCTGTTAACCCAAATCCCATCTGGATTTCATTTATAAATAAATTCACCATTAGGTCTTTCTCTGAGAAAGTTTCTCTATGATTGTGCCCAGAACTGTCAAGACAGACAAATAAACTCAGGTGTCTCATTAATGTGAGAGAAATATACTTTTCCAGCCACTGTTTTGTAGTCTAAAAAGTATTGTAATAACAGCTGCTTTGATAATATTATTGATATTGCTGAATGAGTCAAAAGGGGAAAATTGAGTTTGGTGTCAATGAACCTTATTGACGGGGTCAAAAAAAAAACTATATACAGCATCCATCCTTACACTTTTCAGTGTTGGTCATACAGTTTTAGTAGCCACAAGGTTTTTTTTTAAGAATATAACGTTGAACCAGACCACTCGATCATCAGGACACAATGAAATCTAATAATATCACATCACTTTGTCAATGACTATGATAGACTTCTCAATTTGCCACATTCAGACACTCACATCTGAAAAATGTCTGTACGAGCAGGAATGTGTTGATATTGCTCTTGATATTGAGTAATACGAACTAGATGTACTACAGGAACTTGGCATGAAAAAAACTACAGTATAAGTATATTCTGGTCAAGATCCATATTTGGCACCTACAGGGAACAAGCTCTACATAGGCCAGTTTTATCAGGGAAAGACGTGCTGTACAATTAGACGTCTGGAATTGCATCTCTCCAGTTCTATGACAAGGATAATTTGGTTTGGATGAAACTCAGCAGCAGCACCAAGAACAACACTGTAAACAATAATAAGCCCAATTTACTCAAACACACTTCCCCAAAATAATTAAGGATCATCAATTACTTCTAATATGGTCTTCTGAAACTTCAAAGTAAGCAATTAAAGTATAGTTAAAGATAACCAATTATGCTTTTTTACAATTTCTACTTTCTTTAGTGTGTAATGTTACTGTTTGAGCATTATACAGGTCTGCAAAGTAAGCACACAGTCCCTCCAAAGGGAGTTATTCTCTATATCGATTAGTAATTCAGGAGTTATTCGACTACTAAAGATTGTAGATTGAGTTTAAATCCAGTAACGCGGTACGTTACAATATTTCTCATTTCAATAATTCCCGTCCAAGTCATAGCCCATGAAAAAAAAAGGGGCCGAGGCATGGTTGAGTTGCGTTAGTAGTGAGTTGTCGCCATGCCCAAGAGAAGCTGAAATGTATGAGAATTATTTACAAAACAAAAATGTACCACTGTGAATCATCCTGTTCAAGTCGTGCTTGCAAAGGTGGTTCTGGTCGATCTGCTTGTTCTTCTGTATTTTCATTACCTGACTCGGACTCGAATTGTTAAGTCAAAACTAACACCATTGTTAGTGTTTACACTCTGAGAAGCTGAATCTCGCGTTTCTGGTAAGGGAAGTGACATTTCTGAAAACACGCTCGAAGCGGTTGATCAACCAAAATACCCTGGTCCAGCTGACCAATCAGAGAACATTGCGATTTTCAGAAGGAGGGGCTTCATAGTGACAGGAACTAAACTATACTCAAACCTATTCGTCCTCGTTTCCTTGCTCCTCCGTCCTCCAGCCATTGACCCGGAAACCGATCAAACTTAGCCATTTTGAAGGGCATCTCAATTCTCGAATTGCACCGCGAGGTGAGAAAGCTTCATCATGAGGAGTCATGAGCGAGGATACACAGATTTATCCTTCCCTTGCATCCTAAGGGGTGGAGCTAAGACACTAGGAAAGGAAGTCAAGATGCGCAAATGAGAAATGAGATGCACCCATAGTTACTGACAGACTGGGAAGAGAGGTGCTGCAACAATGCAAAATATGTGAAAAAATAATATGATTTTTTGATCATTCTGAACAATGTAACTTTCTGGTAAGATATTTGTCAAGTCAAGTCACCTTTATATATACAGTATAGCGCTTTTTACAATACAGAATGTTTCAAAGCAGCTTTACGGAGATAACAGGACAATAATGCAAAAAAGTTAAAAAACATTATTGAACTAAAACAGCACACAATTGGAGCTTAAATAAATGTTTATAATTAGCCGTCTTACTCATGTTCAGTGGATGTGATGAGACTTGCTAATGTTTGTCTAATCGATGTTCCGTTTCTGTTTGCAAATCAAGTCCTTTGGGCCCTGACCTTAACCAATGATCTGTGATGCAGCCAGCTGGAGAGAAACTGCTGTTTTCCTCTCCAGTCATTCCTGTACGCATGATCCCAATTTGACACTGCAATAATGGAAGCTTTTTACCATGCCTTCATCATTTACACATCATTTGCTGCTTTTCAAATGTCTTTTATGTAAAGATTTTTGTTTTACTCCACCCCAGCTGACTTTTAAAAATAAAGTGCCCCTATTATGCTATTTTAAAGGTCTCTCAATTTGTTGAGGAGGTCTCCTACAATAGGTCTACAAGTGTTCAAGGTCTAAAAACACTTTAATATCTCATAATATGTATGGCCTTTACAATGTCTGAAACAGTTCAATCAAGGATTCAGTCTCTCTAAACCCCTCCTTTCTGAGAGCGTATACTCTGATCTGATTGGTCAGATGGCCCAGTCTGTTGTGGTTGGGTACCACTTACAGCCAGTGTTGGAAACAAAATGCCCATTACCATATCTGAATTTCAGCTCCAGAGGCTTCCTCAGCACATGTATACACAGTGATAGGAACGGTAACAATGGAGTTGGTTTTACTGTATTAATTCGAGCTCGAGTCCTCATCTTTTGAAAGTGAATTTGCTTTGGCAGCGCAGAAAACAACATATTCTCGACATGTCTAGAACACGACCCAAATACTTCCAGGAATTTCACAATCTACACATTGTATATGACCATTTCAATATGTATTGTCTGTAAATTATCAAAAAAATCCTCCATACATCCATCCATTTTCAAAATTTTCCATAAGTCCATTGATATATTATATACTTTCTAATATAATTATATACACTGCCAGGCCTAAAAAAAAGTTGCTGTTTGGATTTAAATAATCAAATTTTTAAGAGTATATGATTGGATCGTCATTGCAGTGCTTATTATGTTTATAGCATGTGATATGTTTGGCAACAGTTCTTCTAACACTAATTGATGGACTCAATTTCATTTCTTAAACCAACATGTTTAGGAAGACACATCATGGCCATATTCCAGGATGACAATGTCAGGATTCATCAGGCTCAAATTGTGAACGAATGGTTGGGAGGGAGCATGAAGAATCACTTTCACACATTAATTGAGTCCAGACCTTAAATTCATTGAAAGTCTTTGGGATGTGCCCTAGGAGACTTTACAGAGTGCTGGACTCTTGTATTGTCAATACAAGATCATGACCAAAAATGTATGCACCTATGATGGAAATAAATGTTATTAAATGTATAAATGTTTAAATAATAAATGTTATTTCTATCAAGAGGTGCATAAAATTTTGGTCAAGGTCTTGTATATAACGCATATTGTCAGAATGATCTAATCAGAGCTAGTATTTGGTTATTGCTGAACATCTCTCCTACACACCTTTTCAGAAGTGCAGTGGGATGTTTACAAAAAATAATGCATGTACACCGCTGGGTTTGCTCTTCAATCAGTTGCCCATCACACTGGAACACTCTCAAAAGGATGTGGCTGTGCTTTTGGGTTGAATTAAGCTCAGCGAAGCATGAAAAGAGAGAGGAAAGACGTGCATCGGTGAAAGAGCACAGTTTGTTATGCCTCAGCCTGTGGCTGCATGGAAATAGAGCTAAACACACCCTGTTCTCTGCTGGTTGTGGGTTTGTACAACAGTACATTTGTCTGCACACATACACACACACTATCACATTTTGAAAAGTGCATACACATTTACATTTACATGCACACCCAGTTTTGAATTACTTTGAGATGAAGACTTCCGTTTTAAATTTGCCTGAAGTGTAGAACCACTTAAGTGGAAAACTAATCATAAAATCATTGTCTGTGCAGATTGACATCATTATAAAGGGTTCTCAAACTCAAGCGTGAATTATGTTTCCTTTTCTTGTTAGAAAGAACAACCTGAAGGATATTAAACATGTGACTATATGCTCAAATGAGAGTTATTTGTCAGTACAAACATTAAATACAACTGCAAGTGCATTAAAGGCATCATATTCTATGCTGCAGTATTGTCTTCTTTCCCCCCTGAATTCCACCAAAAACAGCCAATTTTCCACCCTCTCGCTGACCCTGAATTTATCAGGTTGCTTCTTCAACTGAACTGTTAAAATGTTCATAATTTATACAATAGAAATACACAGACACAAATGACAAGAAATAAAAATCATAGAAGTACCATAAAACTCCTCAATTGTACATCTGCATATTCATTCCGACCTTGACTGGCAAATGCTATGATCCAATCAAAAAATATTTAAATGGACTAATGCAACGCATTTCCTCTTCCCACAAATCACTAAAAATGACTCTGAAACTACATTTACAGAGTGTACAGGTGGCTGTCAGCACCGCTTTCTATACACCCAACTGACAGAGGAGACATCTGGAGAAAAAGAGTGTTGTGAATGGTGCTAATCTATCAGGAGCTGAGATATGGCAGTTGGATAGAGATGCACATTAAATGAAGGTAAAACGCAGTCAATGCAGTCAAGCAGTTGTGGATGTGATTTATAGTTATGTACCAGCCGATGGGAAGGAGACGATATGGGAAATGATGAGCTATGAATGAAAGATTTATGGTAAGTAGAAAGAAACGCATCCAAGATTGCTTTCCCCTCCCCAAACTAATGCTGCATTCAAGTCACGTTAAAATGATCGTATTTAGGAGATGAATGCACAACAATGTCAAAATTACCAGTGGAAAGCATTGCAGTTTTATTGAGCCCAGACTCTCTGAATTGGGGCCTTGTCACTTGAAGAAACATCATAGCAAAGTTAATTGGTATTAGTTATAATTAAGTTGTAATTGTGGATCTTGACTGCATAATTTAGCTTGTATGCATTCTGACTACTGTTCATAAAGAATGGCAATAAAGCTTGCCAGAAAATAATTCTCGTTTAGCTGGCGTATAAGTCAACAGGTTTGTGTGAAAAAATAAATAAATAAATCTTTGTGGTAGGAACCTAAAGTTAAAACATTGATAAAGCATCTAATGTGCTTATATTGCTCTTCATTTTGTTGTTGTCTTAGTCTGTAGGTGAAAAGACAACAAGAAATACATCCCATTGAATCTAATTTCATAACCAAAATGATTTGAATTAATATAATCTTAATGATGACCTGGAGAACTTGAAATCATCACATCAAGAAGGATAATAATGCGTTCCACCCAAAGGTTGATGATGGATATTAAAATAGTAGACTCGTGACCGTGGCATCTAGTGTCAGTCACTAGTGCAACGCTTGAGATCAGGGGAGTGAGGTTTACATGTACAGCTCTTACTAGCTTGCCATGGTTGTCATTATACAGACAATCAAAATAAAGTGTTAACAAATTTAAAATGCCAACTCTAAAAGGATTGAGTTATGAAGTAAAGACATTTATGAACAAAAAATGTGATAAAAGACAAAAAGTTTACCCATGATGCACATAAATGTATGGGGTTTTTCAGATCTTTTGATCTAATGGAGAAAGTAAGCTTGGAAAATTTACATAAGAACGCGATCGGAGACAATGCAAAAACATATAGAGAGCAGCAGCTTTAGTTTCTTCTCTGATAGCCCCAGGACCACACTGAGCGCGGTGTGTGTGTTAGAAACAACTACTGCAAAAACATATGGACGTAGTGTCCGTGATAGACCAAAACTACTTTTTGTACCAGGCTGTAAACATATTTTGTTCTGCTCTAAAGTTGGGCATTCTGTGTTGGATTCAAGAGAGAGACCGGAAGGTTGCTGCTTGGTAAGTCCCGTCTGGCAAGCGTGCTTCCCATATTGTTTACTCATTAGGTCAGTAGTTGGAGAGTAGACGGTATTTTGTGGTTGTTTGAACGCGTTCGACAACATGAGCGTTTGCATTACGAAAGCAATCCGGTAGAATATGTTTTCAAATACCTCTGGAAGTGGTTGAAAGTTGACAAGCTAAAAATGTTTTAGATGAAACTCTAGATTGCGCAGCTGATTGACTGCTGTGGCATCAGCGGCCAATGAGCTGCAGCTCAACATTCAAATACTTGCCATTGTTTTGCTATATCGCTTTCAGAAACCCTCCACCTTCCCCAGCTCCACCTGTCTGCTATGGGGGTTATTTCATTTATGCAAGTCTCTACTTGCTCTGCAGCAGCAGCAATAATCAACAGCAGCAGCAGCTGCTGTATTTAGCGTAATCCACTTGTGATCTGATGACCAAAATGCAAGGTGTAACCCAGGCCTAAAGGGGTGGTTGAATTGATTTCACTTTTCTAACTCTAGATAGTTAGCTCATTATCAGCAACATAAATGAATCAACTAACCATTCAGAAATGTTCTGTTGCATTCTACATGTTGTCACTTCTTCTTGAGTCTCTCCATCATTGTCCGACTCCAGTTTAAACATAAAAGGCAGAACAGTTTCTGACATTTTAGTGCTTGTCTTTGTGAGATAATCGGAGCTGCTAACACACACACACAAGGTCTTGAAGCTTCGCGCTCTGTGTCGTGAACAGCAGCTCATTTGCATTTAAAGGGACACAAAACGACGCGTTTTTACTGACCATCAAAAAGAGACAATTTTAACATGCTGTAACAAAATATCCGTGGGATATTTTGAGTTAAAACTTCACATACACACACTGGGGACAACAGAAACTTAATTTACATATTGTAAAAAGGGGCATTATACCACCCCTTTAAATGTTCAATATGTTGCAGGACAAATCAGTCTGAAATAAAAGGAAACAAAACCTAACGACTTTTAAGACTTTTAATTTTTAAGGAAAATGGTGCGTGCGTGCGTGCGTGCGTGTGTGTGTGTGTGTGTGTGTGTGTGTGTGTGTGTTTTGAGGGTATAGAGTAACTGTGTGTGAAGGGTACACAGGTGTCACAGGACTGGTGCAATCTGGAGATTCTGCCACAGACAAATGAGATGCCAACTTTCTTTCTGCCAGCACCAGCAGCCTCCCCTCCTGCTTCTTTCTCCAGGTTCTGGTTTCTCAGATAGTGATATCTCATGAATTCATTGCTTAATAAGAACGGTGATCTTGCTGTTTCTCTCTCTAGCATATTGAACTGACCTGCCTGCCAGCACTTTTTCTGAGCCCAAAAAAGTTTTCAGATTTGTATCCGTTCTGAGCCTTCAGGGAGGACAGAGTCAGGAAAAACACAATGTTCCATCTCCAGGATCTTGGGTTTGATTTGAAGTGATACCAAGCTCAGGTCAAGCGTCCTCAAAAAAACAGCTTTCCATGTTTCAGGCTGGATGAGCAAATTACAGGCAGCTTCCTCTTGAGCCTTCGGAGTCCCAGAGGGGTTGCAGATAGTTTTCGGGGGAAATGCCTTTGTGAGCATTATTAAACCTTGGTTATGTCTGCACAGAATACATGAGAAGAGGGATACGGCTGATTTCAAAGGCTTTGGAGGTTGCGTGAGCATCTTTGACTTTGATTTGACCTCCATATATTGCAATGCTTGGATATAAACTTTTAATGCTCAGTAAAAAAACCAACAGCTTTTGAGTTAGACTGAGGTTGTCAACTTTATAGCTCCCTATTATGGGATCAGAGCTAGAATTTCATGGCAGATTTGTTGTTAAATGAATTTACAGTATCCTTACGGGGACATTTTATAAGCATAATGGTTTTTATACATCACAGAAACCAAATTCAGTAACACTTAATAACTGCACGCTATTAATCATTAGCTATGCATTAGTAAACAGTTAATTCATTATTTATAAAGCATTATTACACTTTAATAAGCAGTTTATAAAAACAGCTATAAATGCTTTATTCTTGATTTCATAAGCATATCTATGATATGTTTAATAATTGTATTTTCATACTTTATTAATAATCAATTTATCATTTCTAAATGAAGTATTGCATTATTTACAAACCAGTTATTTTGGAGTTGTCAGTGGTTCATAAGATCACTTAGAAAGTGTAAATAAATGATTAATAAACTATTTAAATGTGCATTTTTACATCTTAAATATTTCTATGTTCTGTATCACTTTGCTGTGTTTGTTTTGTATTTTTTCTGTTTAGAAGATAACTGAGCCTTTAAATCTCCTTTGTAAATGCCTTACACGGCATGAATAGTCCTCACTTTAGATGAGCTCACAAAAATAGTTAACTGACCCCTTCTAAATGCTTTATAACTACCTGAATTAACCATGAATTACAGTATAATACATGCTAATAAAGCATTTAACAAAACACTAAGTAACTATTACTATAGGTCTGAATAATAAGCTGTATGAATGTACATTTAAATAGTATTAATCATTAACTTACACTTTCTAACTGATCTTATGAACCACTGATAACTCCAAAATAACTGGTTTGTAAATAATGCTATACTTCATTTAGAAATGATAAATTGATCAGTAATAAAGTATGAAAATAAAATTATTAAACACATTATAGATATGCTTACAAATAAAGAATAAAGCATTTATAGCTGTATTTATAAATTGCTTATTAATGTCCATTAATGCTTTATAAATGATGAATTAACTGTTTACTTATGCTTAACTAATGATTAATAGCGTGCAGTTATTATAAAATGTTACCAAAAATTCTGCATTTTAAATATGTTATTAAAACGTGTTTAGTATGTTTATTTAGCGTTTTGAATTACAAGGACCTAAGCATGTCCTCATTATATATAAGGTGTGGCCTGAAACCTGAATACACACTACAAAATAAGTCAAAGTAGTCTGCAGTCAGTAGTGACTTTGGGCCTGACGCAGTTATCATTTTCACGTCCTGCTCCACGTTGTTTAAATAGCAAATGCATTTGCGCATCTGTTCACCCCGCATGGGCTGCTGGTCTGAAAAAGAGGTGTGTTCAGGCACATTATGTTGGCGCGTTGCAATTTTGAGGCAACAGAAATTGACTACGCCATTGACCAATTGAAACCTGGTATAAAGTCAATGGCACAGTAATTTTTTTGTTATTACAAGAGCACGTTAGGAATATGCACCTATAGGCAGGTCCACAACGCACGTACATTCTGCTTATTACCAGAGCCGGACAGTAACGGAGTACATTTACTTGAGTACAGTACTTAAGTACAATTTTGAGGGATCTGTACTTTACTCGAGTTTCATTTTTGGGGAGTACTCATGACTTTACTCAAGTACATTTGAGAGGCAAATATTGTACTCTTTACTCATTTCTATCCATAACCGTGAGTACCCGTTACTACGTCTAAAAAAAAATTTAAAAAAGGAAAAAAAGAAAAATCTCGGAAACCCTCAATTTGTTGTTTCCCTCTCAAACGTGATTGGATTGTGCAGGCGCCACTGATTGGGACAGCCTATCAGCAATCACCTTCAGCTCTCCGCCAAAGTCAACTCCATGGTCAGATTTTATATTACACATTAATATAAGCCAAGCATTTGCTTTGATGTTGTTGAGAATGCGGTGTGTTTAACATGTGGCAGTGGCGTATCCACGAGGGATTTCTGATTGCTTAAAAAACAAAAACAAAACTTTAGGAGGCAAAATATTTTTTTTACTGATTATGTGAATTACACTGCGCAAACCAAAGTAGGCTACTACCCAGCGGGTGAAGAAGGGTTGGCGCTCAGTCTCCACAGTACATAAAATATTTGTTTTATTTTATTTTTCGGGTTTGCATTCATGAGGAAAAAACAATGTTATGGAAGTGTTCTCCGTTACGGACGTGAGCGCTCTGAAAGCGGCATAAAATATGCTTTAAAACTTTCACAGAGACATCAAACAGAAAACACAAAACCTTTCTTTAACCTGAATTTGGTTTTGCATTAATTGTATCTTAATTTTAATCAATGTTTCATCAACCAATTGCCTGGATTTAATAAATAACAAGTAAATATAGCAGACGATAGATAAGAAATGGAGGCGCCGGCGCTTGAACTGGAGCTTGTCTCATAAATGAACCGAAACTCAGCGTATAAGGTAGCCTACTTGCCTCACAGACATGTCTACGTTTAAACAACAATTCAAAACGAAAGAAAACACTTGTTTATTAATAAACAATTAAAAGATCTCCTTGCTATATTTTACATATTCATAATCATCACTTTTGCCGGTTCTTTGTGACAGCTTTTAGGTGCTTTATTGGCAGCGCCACCCTTGTATGTTACACCGCAACACCGCACCGCATCACCGCACCCACCAGAATAGGCCTGTATATATGAAATTCTGGCTTTATATATACCTGTATATATATATGTGTGTGTGTGTGTGTTGTCCCCGCATTTAAGTATGGGACCCCCCAAAAATTAAATAAAGCAACATGGTAAAAAGATCAAATGACTTGATTTTACTTTCAATTCCTTTTACATTCTCCAAGGTATTAACATTAACATTTTTCATAACTCCATGTAGGACGTTTCTGTGCATAAATGTAAGCACTGTGGCAGTAGACTAGTAATGCAATATTTAGAAAATCTACTTTTGTACTCTTGATACTCAGGTACTTTTAAAAACAAGTACTTTAGTACTTTTACTTAAGTAGACATCTGACTGTAGTACATTTACTTGTACTTGAGTAAAATTTAGCAAGCGGTATCTGTACTTTTACTCAAGTAACAAAGCTCTGTACTCTGTCGGCCTCTGCTTATTACACACACAGGGGAGCAGCACACAAACATGCCAAATATTAAAAATAAAAGAATTACAATGTAAAAAATTATAAGTGTACATAAAGATGTAGATGGTCTGCTTGCGTGCTTTAACCTCGCGCACGAGCAGATCTGTTTCCTCTCTGAAAAAGTGTTCAGTCTTTCCGCTATCAAATTCCGCCATGTAAATAGCAAATCCGCCATGGCGAGCGCAACTGGCTTTTAAAGGGAATGGTAGATGAGACTCTAATTGGTTTATTGCACGTTACGCCCAAAACACACCCATTACTCATTAAGAGAATAGGGACAACCCCTTTAGACCATGCGCCGGGTGCCAACCATTTTTCCCATCGTTAAACTAGCAAAGGCGGATTCAGACATGTGCTAAGTGCACTTGCGCCATGCACTTTAGACCATGCGCTTAGATCGTTAAAATAGGACCTTTAGTGTCAGATGTGCTTTTGAAGTATATAGTGAATTAATCTGAAAACACATCAAATAAATGCTGCTAAGAGACTTGTCCAGCCTTCCTTTAAATCGGACTGATTTCAGTGCCCTCTCGTGTTTATCTGCACTGTCGGTCTCTGTGATGGATGAGTGTCCTGCCTGTCAGTCAGCCAGAGACTCAGAGTTGCTCAGTCTCAGATGTGGGAGCATGCAGGGTTAAGTTGTCCTTGTAGTCCGAGCCTTATCTTTCCCTGCTCTTATCCGGCAGATAAGAGGAAGAGGGTCGAGCAGATAGAAGCAAGGTAACTAAATGATGGACAGTTTCAGGCTCCTGTCTCAACAGGAATCTGATGAAGGTGTTAATGTGTTTGGGTCTGCTAATCTGGAAAATAATTGGTGCACCTGTTTTGAATCTTATAATGCTATCACTCCATTCCAGAGAGATGTCTACACGGTAACAACCTATTCCCACTACCTATTTGATATAATGAACAATTCAATTGCCATCAGTAATATGCATGATATTGTGAAAATGAAAATCAAGGGACTAAATATAGACATTGAGTATATAGATAATGCTAAAATACCACTGCTGCAAAGTATCAGATTTTATTCCTTCATCACTTTGTAATAACGAAAACCATTTTTGTCTTTTTTTGTTTGTTTTTTGCACAGACAGAAATAATACAGAAAACAACTAAATAAGGTAGGCTTATATTAAAAGTTTGGCTAATCATTAGGGGGGAATAAAAGTTAAATAAGCAACATTTACAGCAAGCTGTCACGCTGTAAAAAAATCCTCCCAAAAAAGCAACAACAAAAAAACACCAAAAAACTATAACCCATATAATTTGTGTGCTAATCTGCTGAGGCCGTTAGCTTTGAGTGATGATTTTTGTTTTCTACAAATAAATAACAGCACAGGGATTTAGAATTGGCATGAGGAAAAATAATGACTGTTTAGTTAACTATTCGTTTACGTGTATCAGCAACACAAACAACAATACAATAACCTATTAGCTGTATATATATATATATTAAGTATACATTAGTTCAACTGTGATTATGGGCATGTTTAACACAGAGAAACTTGTTGAAAACTTAAAAATGTTCTGTGGATTAGTGTCATGTTGGGTGTTACATTCTGCTTTTGTACGTATCATTTTTGTCTTCTAAAGTTTTTTTTTTACTGGGAATGGATCATGCAGTAAAATATTGTTTGACAGGCATCTCCTGGAAGACAAAAGCCATTGCCTATGGCTGAAAGCCACACACACATTGTGTGTGAAAGCCACACAGACAAAAGCCATTGCCTATGGCTGTAAGCCACACACACACGAGCCTTGACAAACTGAAGAGAAGTCGTGTTCTCCGTAGTGCCCTTGGTAGTGAGCCAAACCGAGCAGCGATCAATCGCAGTAAGTTAATTACTGCTCAGAATTCCAGCTGACCACATAAATGCTCCCTAAATCATTTCTACAGTACGGACGTTCTAGATGGATGCTGTATTGTTTAATGATGGCAATGATGCCGTAATGGTTTGATGTGTGCTGAGACTGAATGACATGACAGGCAGCGATCACAATTCCACCATCCTGCTGGATTTATTTGGTAAAATCTTTTTTTGTGTGTGTTTACCAAACATGTAGAAGCATCATCATGCTTTCAGAAATCTCAATAAAGAAAATACAGCAAGCTTGATGAGTCCAGCCTATTCACCTGTCAGACTTTGTAAATCAGTGAATGTATGAATGAAAACAAGATGGTTGGTTAATAGCAGACTAAAAGCGCCAAAAGTAAAAATAAAATAGTTAAAAATATTAGTTAATTAACTTAAAACTAAACATGTAGATCAATAATCACCTTTGAAATAAACACATAAGTCAACATTTTTAAAGCTGATTATTTTATTACATTTTGGAATGTTTGCCAAATGTTACGCAAATGCAAATATTAAAAGGATTGTTTTTTAAAGAATTTACCGATTTATCTTAATCTATTTGCCAAATACGTTTCTTTATCAGTTTGCCCAGTTTTTCAAAGTATAGCAGTCACTGCTTATGGACTGCTACATTTGATCACCAATTTCATCAGATCAGTCATCTGACAAGAAATGGGTCAGAATGGTTGATATACTGTACGTCTACCAACTCACTGAGGTTGCCTGAGGTTGAAACTAACAGAGACCCAAAAGATCTGTGTCCTGTAGATATTGTTCTTGTATACACAAAAAAAAAAAAAAAAAAAAACAGCTTTGGACCAGGTAGGAGGTTCTGCTAATTTATAAAACTGCTGTAAATCAGGACGAGAGTAACTACATGCATGGAAGATACTGCAAACATACTGCGAGAACGCTGGAAACATTGTTATCTGATTGAGTGAAGATAGTGTCTGTGTGGCGACATCAATAACACCAGCACTTATTTACTTCAATGCATCAGGTTGCATTCAAATAATGACATGCATTAGCCAGGTTTATTAACAAATGAGCTGTTTGAATAGCAATTAAATACAAATTTGTCATAATTTGATCTTGCTTTTGAATTGGGGACAATGTCTTTGTTTGCATCGGCACTGATCACTATGTTAATGCCAATTGATTGCTTCCATGAGCATAACCTTTCCTTCTTTTTTTTATACTGCTACTGACAAGAGAAACTTGGTATTGTGGTTTATTTACGTTCATTCATTTAGCAGACGCTTTTATCCAAAGAGAATTACAAATGAGAACAATAGAAGCAATTAAACTACCAATAGGATAACAATATGCAAGTGCTATGACTCTTCCCAGTTTAATCTAACGCAGTACCTGTATTTTTATTTTTTTAAGATAATAGATATAGAATAGAAGTGTTATTATTAATGGATCAAGTGTTGCCGAAAAAGATGCGTCTTCAGTCGTTTGTTGAAAATGGCCACGGACTCAGGAGCTCTGGTTGAGTTGGGCAGATCATTCCAGCAGCAGGGAACACACCAGAAAAAGGTCAGAGAAAGAGATTTTGTGCCTCTTTGAGATGGCACCACAAGACAGCGTTCACTTTCAGAGCGCAAGTTTCTGGATGGCACGTAAGTCTGAAGTAATGAGTTTAGGTAAAAGGGAGCAGAGCCAGTGGTTTTTCTGTAGGCAAAAGTCAGTGACTTGAATTTGATGCGAGCGGCAACTGGCAGCCAGTGCAGTTTTATGAGGAGAGGAGTGACGTGTGCATTCTTCGGCTTGTTAGGTGCAGCATTTTGGATCAGTTGTAGAGGTTTGATAGTGCAAGCTGGAAGACCTGCTAGGAGAGCATTACAATACTCCAGTCTGGATAGAACAAGCGCTTGGACAAGGAGTTGTGTGGCATCCTCTGATAAGAAGGGCCTGATCCTCCTAATATTTTATAAGGCAAATCTGCAAGACCGAGCAGTTCTAGTGGTCTGTAAAGTTCAATTGGTCTTCAATCACAACTCCAAGATTCCTGGCTGACCTTGATGGAGTTATGGATGATGAACCTAGCTAAATGGAGAAGTTGTGGTGTAGTGTTGGGTTGGCCGGGACCACAAGCAACTCTTTCATTTTCATTTGATTTAGGAGTCACATGTCATTTTATATCACAATTCCCCTCACTTTTAGAGATGTAAACCTAGTGAGCTGTCTACATAGACAGCATCTCACCATAGTCAGCTGCTGTTGGCTGACAATAGTGAACTTTCTTTTTAACTTTCTAAAAAAAGTTTACATTTTCCACAAAAATACAGTTTCCGGGATAATTATGAGAAATGTTTCTTGAGCAGCAAATCAGAATATTAGAATGATTTCTGAAGGATCATGTGACACTGACGATTAAAGTAATGATGTACCCTTGGTGAAAAGAAAAAAAAAATCTTACAGACATCAATCTTTTGAACAGTAGTGTAGCAAAACATTTTATATTGTGAATGCAAATGCCGGTTACGCTTTAGATTACAGCCCGGAAAGTACTGTGTAATTAAGAGGAATTTACAGTGTAACTTTCTGTAATTATAGTGTACCTATAAAGTACTTTCATGTAAGTATGAGGGAACAATATTTTAAGTTTGGGGAATAAAGGGGTAACAACCAGGAGAATTAAAAAATATATTTATACTCTAAGTATTATAGAACTAAGGGGTACTTATTCTACTATTATGATACAACAATCTTACATTTGGGAGCAATGTGAAATTTTTTAATAATTGTGTACCAATACATACTGTGTAATTGCTCCCTTTTTGTTATAATTGTGTACCAATACATACTGTTTAGTCTTTTTAAAAATGACAGGGTACATATCTGTGCATTTATATAATTTTTCTTCTTTTTTTAGCGCTAAAGTGCAGATGTTTAAGTTTGGGCTAGCATGTTTCAAGGCGAGAAAAGCTAAGACTATTGCAATTTTTTTGTAAATACTGGGAAATATATCTTGTTTGATGTGGTTACAGGGTAAGTGGTGCTTGTATAATAAATAAAGGTTCCCGAAATCTTATATCAGTGATATAGGATTGTGTGTATGCATTTTTATTGTACTTACCCTGTAACTACATGGAACAAGGGGGTAACAAGCACCACCATGAAACAAGAATATCTTTCTCCAATATTTAAGCAAAATTTGCAATAGTTTTCATTTTCAGTGCATTTTTGTTAAAAAAAGATTACTTTACAAATGCATAGATATGTACCCTGTAATTTTTAAAAAGGCTTTACAGTATGTACTGGTTCACCATTATTACAAAAAGGTACGCAGTAAATTGCTCCCAAATGTAAGATTGTTATATCATAATAGTAGAATAAGTACCCCTTAGTTCTATAATACTTACAGTATAAATATTTTTTTAATTATCCTGGTTGTTACCCCTTTATTCCCCAAACTTAAAATATTGTTCCCTTATACTTATATTGTAAGTACGTTATAGGTACACTATAATTACCGAAGGTTACACTGTAAAATCGCTTTAATTACGCATTACTTTCCGGGCTGTAATCTAAAGCGTTACCCAAATGCCCATTCTTAGGCAACAGTGTCTCTAATTTCATTCTCCCAGCAGAATCATAAAGATATAATTGCTACTATAAATGTCTCTAAATGTTTACGTTTATTATCACACACAACCATGTACTAATTGAACAATACATGTTTGAGGGGAAAATTGTCATCTTGCTAGTTCACTAATGTCTTCGCAGTTTAACACCCACTGCATGGCCCTATTAAAGGTAAAATGATCTAGAGACTTAGAGAGTTTGTCGTTACACCCACGAAGACATTCACTGGTGCTCTAATTCTCAAATATGGAGTGACTGTACGTTTGTAAATGTACTGCGTAATGGTGTCATTTCTCTTGAACAAATTGGCAATGAATAATCTCAACTCAACAACCTCAATCTGTGTTACACAACACTTTAAACCTCTAACGCTAAACCTCTTGCTGGAACTGACATTTCAAGCAAAAATTAACACTGACCATTTGCTACTGTTACCGCTTCTAATTCAGCTTTACAGCACATCCCATAAAAGACATCTCTAATGTATTATGAACAGGATCATTTTCAGAATGTGCAGATGAAATGGTTAAAAGTGGTAAAAATTTAAGTGGTTAAATATACTTTTCTGCTGATTTTCTTCTAAAGGGACATTCTCCTGGTTTCACAGACAGGGCTTGAGCCTAGTCCCAGACTAAAATGCATGTTGTTGCTGAAAGCAACTTGCACTAACATATATTAAAATATGTCAGTGCCATTGTTTTGTCTCAAGGTTCACAGCAGCATGTTTTTTTCTTAGGCACATTTATAAAATCGACTTAAAATCGACTTAAACGAGCCGAGTTCCAATCCCGGCTGGTGGACCTTTTCCGATCCCGTACCCCTCTCTCTCCCACCTTGTTTCCTGCCCACTCTATAACATCCTATCACAATAAAGGCAAAAATAAATCTAAAAAAAAAAAATGGGAGGAGAAGACCAGGTGGTGCTCTGGCGGGAAAAAAAACTAAATACACATGTAAATTTAACAACAGCTGGACTGAAGAATTCAATTTCATTTCTCAAAGCCATATCGACATTGCCACGCCTTTTGCAAAGTGTGTCGCACTGATTTTAATATCGGACACGGTGGGGAAAAATGACATTACTCAGCACATTAAATCACAACAGCTGCGGAGGCACAGAAGGTAACACAGGCCATTTCGACGTTCATGGTGTTTAACTGCTGTGCAGTGTTTCTGGTTATGTAATTAAATTTAGAATAATGATAAAAAGAAATTAAAAGTAGCATGCGTACAAGAGACTTGTAATTCAAGGCCGGATATTCTCACAACGAATTTCTTTACATTTTTTTGCTTAGAAGTAAAAAGATGTTTGAAATACCTTTGCAGAAATATACTGTAAACGAGCCGCGTCCTCTCAATGACAAAATAAATTCACAACAAAATTGACAGCGACTAAAAAACAGCGGTTAAGAAAGCATCTGATCATAGCGATATGGATCTGTTTGCACCAGCTGTGTGATTCACAGGCATCATGTCAACAAATGAGGTAATTAAAATTACACAGTTATGATCAAAGTTGTCATTATTATTATAATTAAGTTATTATTATAAAGTATATTTGAGGTTATAGACTATATAGATCTGGCTATATGAGGCTATAGTTTGAATGAATCCCTTTTTCTTTGCATGACAGATTGACATTACAGTACAGAATTAGTTTTTTGGCATAATCCTGAACATAAGCATTTATTTCATAGGCATTTACACATAGGATTGAAGAGAGGCTCTTCGAGTGCTTCAAATTAGTCTACACAGTCAACCTAGGATGTCGGGGGAGTTCTCGTTATTTTTTTTAACTGTTTGTTTTTTTACTTGCTGTTTACATAATGGCAATAAAAAATAATTAATATATGAAAATTCTTACATATACCCCTTTGAGAAATGATGCAATCACATGCTCATCAAAATTGAGGCAAACACTTCTCAGTTGACTGAAAAGAGCAAAGCCTCATTTGAAAGCAATTAAATCTGATAATATTAGTGTATGAGAACAGAACTGTTTCTAACGTTTCCACTACATATATTCACAGTGGTACTGTGAACCCTTTGGTTACCACAATATCACCCAAACTATTATCTGAATCCATACACAATTAATGTTGAATTGGTACCATTTATTGATCCTGAAGAAAATGTTGTACAGGTTAATTTGAAGATTCAATCCACAGCGTAGGTTACAAGTAAGAACAATAAATTGAGGACAGTATTTACAAAGCCTTCTTTATTTCTGTCTTCAGTCAGTAAATGTGAATGTTTGACCTTTAGGTCAGAACATTCTGTATTGAATCCTGCATCTTATATTTCACTGTGGCTCTACTGTCCAAAGATACAGATAGTACGACGAACACTTTATTAAAGGTCTCCTTATCTTGCAGTTTCTAGGAAGCCTTGAAACTTTTGGGTGTTTTTTTTTTTTTATCATTTTTTTTTACTTGATTTCTGGGGGGAGGGGGAGTGGTTTTGTATGTTGATTCCATTTTGATATATTTTAAAATGTGATTTATTCCTGTGATCAAAGCTGAATTTTCAGTCTTCTCCAATACTCCAGTCTTCAATGTCACAGGATCCTTCAGAAATCATTCTTATATGCTGATCTGCTTCTCAAGAAACATTTATTATTATTATCAATGCTGAAAACAGTTGCGCTGTTTAATACTTTTGAGGAAACTGCAACTTTTTTTCCGCAGGATTTTTTGCCGAATAGAAAGTTCAAGAAACATGCTTATTTTAAATAGAAATCTTTTGTAACATAATACATTTCTTTACATTACTTTTGTTCAATTGAATGCATCCTTGCTGATTGAAAGTATGCTTTTCTTAAAAAAAAAAAAAAAAAAACTTTTGAACAGTTGTGTATGTAAATAAAGTAAGGCTTATTCGAACCACACAGATCTATCTCATACATAGAAACTGCACTTCAAACGTTGATTTTTCCTCAGCACATTCTTTTGAAATCTCATCATCTATTTGAATGCTTGTAGTATCCAAATACCCTCAAGTGAGTTTGACTCAGCAGGTGAACGATCTGATTCTGAAGACAATTTGAAAAGAATTCTCCTAATTAAAAAGCAATGGATTACCATTTAATGATGACTTCATGAGCTTTTCAAAGGAGCATATCTGGTTTCTTAAGAAAGAAAATGTAAAAGTTTGTTCGTGTGTGCGTGTGTGTGTGTGTGTGTGTGTGTGTATTAATCTTACTCAAATATTATCTCTGTGATCTTACGTTCTCTTTCTTTAAAGGGGTGATGAACTGAGAAATCAAATTTTCCTTGAGCTTTTGACATACAAGAGGTCTTCATACTATAAGAATATCCTGTAAGTTTCAGAACTGAAAACTTCCTTGTTAGTCCAATAAAAGTTTTTATTGACACCAGGCTCAGCGAACGACAGGTTTTTCAAAGTGGGGATGTATGACGTCAAAGAGGATAAAACCCCTCCTCTGCAAAAGAAGATCAGCGCCTACTTCAACACGGCCTGTTTAGCCCCGCCCACCGACTTGTGCATTACATGCTATAGCCTGTAGGCCTACGACGAGGTAATTTTGCTAAACTGGATCGAGCTACCAAGCAATAAACATTTACGAAATATTGTGCAGTACCTGGTTGTGGAAGAAGACAGTTCCTGCATAAGCTTCCTTCGGATTCCAATATTATGAATGCGTGGTTAAGCTTTATTAAATCACCAGACTGTATGTCATCTGCTCAGCTCATCACTGCAACCTTTCATGTGATGGAATAGATTTAAATATAATGCTTTAAACAATACATTTAAAGATTTGTTAATCTTCTCGATAGCTGTAATAGTAAAAACCTAGTAGTTTCCGAGAGTTTCACATGTAATACTAGCTATTTTATATGCAAACATGTCAGCCAATCACAGCAGTGGGCGTTTACACTGAAGTCTCACAGCAGACATGCCCCTTCAAACAGAGCGTTCAAATCAGACGCTAAAATCAGGCTAGGAAAAATGCCTTTTATTTCTTAATTATGAAAATGTTTGATGTAAAAATCATACTAACATTATAAGGGCACCCCAGGCAACATTATAAAATAAAAAAATAATCCAGTTCATGACCCCTTTAAAACATAATGTGATTAATCAGCAAAACATGAATCAGATCTAAATGAGTGGGCATCTCAGTGTACAGTATTAACAGAACCGAATAAAACTGTGTTGCTCGAAGCATTGGAACGTGCAGTTGCTGTTCTTTAATGTGTATGTGTGAAAACCTGGAAATGTGCTGAAGGCTCTAGAGAGTCACCGATGCTGCTAATAACAGGACATGCACGTTCAAACGTGTTTGTAAGGTAAAGTGACATTCAAAGTCCACTTAAGCAAACTTAAAACGTATGAATGTCATTGCATTAGATAACAAAATACCAAACCAAATGGCATATCCACTTCCATTCAAAAGATTAAGGTCAGCTAAATGTTTTTTGAAAATTAATCAATAATTCTATTCGGCAAGGATGCATTAAATTGACCAAAATTGACAGTAAAGACATTTATAATTTTAATTATTATAAATTTAAATTTTTTTTATCATGGTTTCCACAAAGATATTAAGCAGCACAACTGTTTTTAACATTGATAATAATAATAATAAATGTTTCTTGAGCAGCAAATCATCATATTAGAATGATTTCTGAAGAATCATGTGACACTGAAGACTGGAGTAATAATGCTAAAAATTCAGCTTTAACATCACAGGAATAAATTACAAAGATAAAGATATATTCAAATAGAAAGCAGTTGTTTTATATCAAAATATTTCACAACATTTTATTGTATTTTTAATACAATAAATGCAGCCTCAGTGAGCACTATATGCTTCTTACAAAAACAATATATATATTTTTTTTAAACGATTGCACTAGTGTATTGTAAAGATTAAAAAACTCATACTTTTCAAGCAAAACATTTAAAATGTTTTTTAACATAACTTTACATGGCAAAACGGTAGATATACTGTTCAAAGTGTTAATCCTTGGAACAAAAAAAGAGAAATTTTCATTCAATTATATGACCTGAGGCATTCAAGCTTCAAAAGACACAAAAGAACTTTAAAATATTATAGAAGTAAATTTGGCTTGTGCGCAATATGTAAAGCCTTTTTAAGCCATAGTATAGCTTTGTATGAGAAACAGGCTTTCAGTGCTTTCGAGACTTTTTGACAATTGAAATTTACTGTCATTGCAGAAATGACAGTAACATTCTTCATAACCAAAAACATTCTATAAAAGTTCTCCTTTTGGTATAAAAGAAAGTCATTCAGGTTTGCAACGACATCGGGGAGAGTAAATGTTGACCGAATTGTTTTGTTTTGGGGTGAACTATCCCTTCATGAACCACAGGACAAAAACACTAGCATCTTATTTTCTCTGACATGAACGTCAGAACTTCTTTTCAGCGCAGTGCAAAACACCCTTCATAACCTTCATTTTCCATCTGAAATCAATAGCTTATAGACAGACGGAACAGCTCAACTGTATTTAATTTGGGAACTGTACCTGTGGATCCTGCATTTGATCGTCTATCTATAGACCACAGCTCGATATTGCCACGCTATTTCATAATCCTATAGCGCTGTAATGAGGAGATATCAAATATAGACCGTGCGATTGTCAGCCTTGCTCTCTAGCGTAATCAGCTCCTTTTTTTTTTTTTTTTTAAAGCAGTAGAGATTCCTAATGCATCAACCTTGATCCCTCATTAAGAGAGTGTCTTTATCCTATCCGGAACACAGCTGGAACATAAAGAGACTTCAGACAGCAATGAACACTTCATTCAATCCCAAACCGCCCGCTAAACCCTTCATATTGATCTGCAGGGCGGCATGGAGAAGCTAGATAGATTTATCAAACAGGTTGTCGTAAAGGCGGCATTGGGGTGTCACGAAATCCCACCAGTCCAGGTGTAGTCCGATCTGTTATCTCTAAAATGCCCTGATACAACGCTGCATCTCTGCTAAGCCCATCAAAACCAGTAGCTGTATTTATAACCCAATGGCAACAGATGCTGCGAAGGGAGAGGGGAAGATGCTGCGGCACGATGCCAACAAGGACATTAGTTTGGGCATCGCCAGGTGAGACCGGCTGAATGACACACGGCATTTTGACCCGTCGCTAACGAGACACTTCACTGGCCGGCTGAAGTGTCACTCCTAATGAGAGCCGTGTCGGGATGATGTGGCGACGTACCCAACAGGTGCTGCACGTGCTCATTAACAGCTGTTCACATGCTCCATGTGCCGCTGATGCCCAGTGACTTTGAGAAAGAGAGAGTTTGGAGAGGAGTGTGAGAAAAAGAAAGAGATACTGCATAGACATTGAGGCCAGGTATCTTTTAAAGGGATCATATATAATAGAAAATGAATAGACACAGACCTCAGTCCATCCAGACTAATTATGGAAATTGAAATGGTTATCAAAATAGAGGATATGCAGTGACGTCACTTTCCCGGAACACTCGGCCGGTGTGAGTGGCAGAAGAGCTGCTGCGTGACTGGATATAATAGAGGAAACTGCGAAAACAGCAGTAAAACGAACGATATTCAGGTTGGCCTCGATAGTGTTTAAAAATCCAGTGATCCATGGATACTGACATGCAGCCAGGAATCGTGTTTCCTGACAATTATATCTGCCTGATTTCACCACAGGGGAAACACATAAAGAAAATTTGCCTGTGAACGCTGTAGGGTATGGACCAATCAGACACATACTAATTATTCATTATATACAAAAGTTTATGAAACTCCTCACACAGCCCAAATGAACAAACACAAGGGCAGAAACAGTGTCATGTTACAGGGCATGACAAGGAGATTTTACGACCTCCGAGGAATGTGGCCACATACTCAAGAGAGAGACTATGAAACAGAAACCCTCTTTAAAACAGACTTTGCTGCATTAATCATAGACTAACTGATCTATAAATGAACATGCATAAAACTGTGAAAGAAACAGTGTAAATGGTTTACTGTCTCGTGTACTATTAGATATATATTATGGTATGTATCCTGGTATACAACCAACTAACGATCAATGTAACCTCACCTGTATCATGCCTCCTACCTAATTAATCCTCATTTAATGACTCACACTTTGATGTACATCACCTTCTTCTAGAATGCAGTGTGGATGTGTTATAGCTATCTGAGCATTAATGAAGGTATAATCATGCTAGGGACAAAAATCCGTAAATCAACTAAGAGCCACTTTCCCTCTCAGACATGTCACCTTTCTGATTGGTCGAGTTCAACCCTTGGGGGAGGATCTTTTCCAGGCCTTATTAGAGACAGTCCACATGTGACCTCCCTCTCTTAGTTCTTTCATCCAGCCGCAACACTGTTCTGGTGTTACTGGGGAACCCTCTCCCCCTCCACGGGGGCCCCAGGGCCCAGCAGGCCTCGATTCCAACCAGATATGGGCACAGGCAGGAGAGAGATGACTCTCTCACAAAGAACCAAGGACAATCTCAAGAGTTTTGGAACAAAGACTCCAACCAACAACGACTCCAATCACCCATCCTTCCGACTTCCTCACTTCTCCTGGGTGCTCGGCGTGGCCTCAACAGAGTCCCAGGCCTTGACCAAACCAGCCATGCGTTCCTGGAGAAAGAGAACGCTCAACCAACTTCCACTTGACACTGCCGGAACCATCAACGACTTCAATTTTCAACAACTTCAAGAATTGTTCCCATTACAAATGCAAGTATTCAATTCAATGAAATGTGAAAATGAAATTCTGATGGTTCTTCTCATAGACCCTCTTCCGGTTTCCAATTTCATCCTATCACTAACCTATTTATGTATTCATGTGTGTAAGTTGTTTAGTTTATTTATATTCATATAAATATCTATATTTAGTTAATAAAACTTGTACATAATATGTATTTGGTTCTGTTTTGTTTGCAATACAAGTCACTTTACGATCACGGTTTTTGCTACTGGCTCAAAGTACTGTACAGGCGAAGAAATAATTATTCTTCTGTGGCCAGGGAAGATACCCTTTATTAGAATAAATTAATAATCAAAAGAGTTCGTTGGAAGAACTGATTAATTGATTGTAATATTAATTCAGCCACATCAAGTTAATCCAATTAACTGACCCAAATATTTATAATTAATAATAACAAGATATTATTGATTATTAATATTTCCAAAAAGCTGAGTTCCTTACAATGCTTAATATAAATACAATACAGGTAGGTCTAAAACATCCAATTATGCAGAATATATGATGGTAAATATTTAATTGATGATTTGTCATTTACCCCAAAATTCAACATGTTGACACAAAATGATAACTGCAAATTTCGCTGCCTGGAGTCCAGTCGTTTCTATGAATTGCAGCGATCCATTTGCTTCTCTGTTCTGTAGCTTTCGGCAGTCAGTAAAAATATACCTGAGATTGCTTGTCAAATCTAGTTGTACAGTCAATTGCAAAGCTCTTTCCCGTTTTAGATGTGTTTTGTGTGTTTTTCATTCACGCTGAAAACAAATGCTGCCACATAGCCTCTATAGTTATAGTTATGATGTCACAACCATAAGAAAGAATGGAAATAACAAGAAATGTTATAATTCCGAAGTGTAGTTAAGAAAGCATCTGATCAAAGTGATGTGGATATGTTTGCACCAGATCTGCAATTCAACGCCATCATTAACAATTACACTTTTATAGTTTGATTCTAAAGTATATTTGAAACTATAGACTATTTAGATCTGGCTATATGGGACTATATTTGAATGAATCCCTTTTCTTTGCAGGACACATTGACATTACAGTACAGAATAACTCTTTCACCATTATCCTGAACCTCGTATAAACATAAGTTTCATGTGTCATGAGAGTAGAAAATGGTCATGCAAAACAAAAAAAATAAATGGTTTTTGTGCAAGAAAATGTGACTAACATTATAAGTGGACTTCAGTGGGGTTACAATTTCTAAAAGTGCAGAATATGAATAATTGATACGCAATTAATTGAAGGTACAGAGAGACCTGGACTGTATAATACAAATAAAAGGGTAAAAATCATGATGCATCAGTGAGCCAACATGAATCAAATCCAAAATCTAGATGAAAATGAGCTAGGGATAGAAGGGAAGAGAGAGAGAGAAGAAAGGACAATAAGAGCTTCAATTTAAAAATTGTCACTACAGCAACTGCACCTGTCATTGGCTTCACCTCGATCACGCCATGCACCGCCAATGCATGCTCAGCCTCTTTTGAAGACCAAAACCATTTGAATGTCTCATATATGTAGTATCAGTCTCCTTCCAAAAAGTTTCTAATCACATCAGTTGTGCCACAAGGAACCACTTCTATAAAAGTTCTGAATTCAATTATATGCAAAGCACAAGTCATAGCCACATTGCAGTGAGGAACCCGGGAAATAAGATTTGAATAGCAATATTTCTGCAGTCAACCCTGCAAAATCCACCCAGCAAATCACTTTGGCAGGCTGCACTGATGTAGCACCAAGAAAATGTAGCCAATGTCACTTTTAATGTGGTCCAGGGCTTCCGAGAACATTGTTTGGGACCGTCAGCACTAGGGGTGAGTGACATGACCAAAATCTTATATCACGATATGAGTTATTTTATTTCAGATAACGATATAGTTATTTTTGCTATAACAAACTTGTACTAAAGACAAGTAAACAGTGATAAAGAAAATACAATGAAACAAGCATCTAGGAAAACAAACTACAATATAACAAAGACACAAAGGAAATGGACCTACCTGAAAAACTAGAACTAAGAAATACTTACCGTATCAAGTAATCAAATGTATAAAAAAAACACTGCATAGTCATCACTGTGTAAATGAAATATACACACATTCTTATTAAAGTTACAAAAGTAATTCAGTCAAGAGCAGTGAGAGATTTTCTCTTTTGTTGTTTGATTAACATTAATGACAGATGACAGCAGGTATATTAGGGAGCTGTCACTTTAAGACCCAATGCATGGATCCAATATCGTGCGTTTTCTTTCTCAACTGTTTATGTTCACTTAAGACATAAACTACTGTTTACCCGCAAAGACGGGTCATTTTGACACATAAGTATGTGTTTTTAATATTTGAGCCCAATTAGGCGGTAAAAAGAACTCTGTTCATGTTCTCACACGCTTTATGAGCGGCGGCTCAGAAACTATCTCTCAGATAACGCATGCATATAGCGAAATGCTCTTTCTCTGCTTAGTGCTTACTGTACTCAATGCTTAAAGACACAATCAAAAAAAGCTTTTGGGACGGCACAGCACAGCAACGTCATGCAAGTGTAACCGCAATACAGACGATAGTCTAAACCGACTGACAAATTTTAGCGGTTAATAGTGTCTACTGGTAAATCGCCCACCTCTTGTCAGAACTGAGTGGTTCTGGAGAGGCGGGAAGAATGGCTTCAGATCTCACTGAAGAATCTCATTACTTACTGAAGAACTGCACCCTAGCATCTCTCAAGGGCGTATGGACAGTTTGGGCAGAATTTACAAAACATGAGAGAGACCTCCATTAACCTTCAGAATGTCTTGTAAAATATTAAAGTCTCTGAGGAAATCACTTCTCATTTTATTTCGGACTTATTTCATTTCTTTCCAGACATTGACGGAAATCCACCAGTTATAGTTTATTAATCATTTCTCTGTTATTTTCTTTTTCTTTTACTGAGAACATTACTAAATGTGAAATAGACAAACTTTATATTGATGCCAGCCAATTCAATATTGCTACAATTTACTGCAGTTGATATTATAAGCATTCGATCTTCAAAGTATATTTAAAATTGTTTATAAAACTATGTACACATTTTTGATTAAATGTGACACTATATACTTTTGTTACAAAGGGTTATTATAGTAAATAAAAATGGTAAGTTATTTTAAATTGCAATAATATTTGATAATATTACTGCAATATTAAAATTATATTATGACTTTAAATTTCCAAATAAATGCAGTCTTGGTGAGCATAAGAGATTTCCTTTTTTTATTATTTTTACTTTTGAAAAAAGGAAAAGAATAGTAACTTAAGTTTCCTATTAAACCAGGCTGAAGCTGTGATCACACAAGGCTTTAAAGAATGCAAAATCACTTCGGACTGCAACACTTCAAAGCATTACAGACCTCCGGTTCCCTGTCAACATGCGTTTGAAATGAAAATGAATGAGTGAGAATGAACGTGAAGTGTGACCACGGCTTGGCCTCTAGTCATGACACCAGAAACCTGCCATGCATCAATCACTCCAATCACATTCTGCCTTCCAATTAACACCCATATTAAAAACATGATATCCCAAACTAACAGTGTTCGTTTGCATATAACGTTAATGAACGCAAGTAGTTCAGCAAATCTGTATCAGCAAGGCCCACCGGTTACGTCATGCGCCAGCAGATCTCGCGCTGGTCTCAAATTAGGATTCTGTGAGTGTTCCTGCAGCAGATTTCATCTTTACCTAATGTTTAATGGCCAGGAACTGCACGACCTGATATTTATTTATTTATTTTATCCGTTCAATTGTACCGCAGTGTCTGTCACATCACAGGATCCCATTCATTTTAATTTTCCGCCTTCAAATATTTTGACATGATGGGAATATTTATTTATTAGGCCAAACTAGCAATCCATTTGCAAACACAAATACAGCGATCTACCATGCACGCACATTTTAGTGGGATGCAATGAATATTTTATCACTTATAATACCTGTCATTTCATGGTCATTTCATTTAATACCTGTCATTAAATAAATTCTCCTTCTGGGTTTCTTGTTCTACGCAATATTCCTGTCCATCAACGACTTGAATATCAATGTTTAATTCACCTTGAGGGTGTTTAAACTGAACTGTTATCTCTTAAGTGAGCATATTGGCTCGTTTTGTTTTCATTCGCATATCTCGCAAATGTGTGTCTCTCTGTGTGCCGTTTACGAGGATGTCTCCTGGTAGTAATTTGAGTGTGATTTCTGCGGGTGTGTGTGTTTGTTTGTTTGCTCTCCAGTCAGGCAGCTCTCCCAGGGCTTGAGTGGAAAATCCCTGCAACGGAGCTGCTGTTCCATTAACATTCTCCACCACAAGCAGCGTAAGCCTTCACACGCTGCCGCAGCAGAAGAACTTCTTTATCACTCTCAGTGTTTCTCTCCCTTTCCCCTGCCAAGTCTTTCTCTATCGCATTGTCCACATTCGTATTGTGTTTTTCCCCTCGCTCCATCTCTCTGACCCTCTCCTCCCTTCTCGTTTTCTCAAGCTTTGTTCATCGTCCTGTAGATTTTCCCGTTTGACCGTTCAGCCAGGGGCAGGATTAATTCACCTCAATCTGACATCAAGAAATGAGGTGTGATCCCTGCACTGCTACACGTATGCACGAATAAAGTGGCTTAAAAGGTTATATCGTACAATTCTTTTTTTACTTTTTAAGGGAAGATCACCTATAATAGAAAATTCTATCATCCTTTCCCCTTATTTTGTTCCAAACCCACCAACCTCATGTTTTTCCTCTTTCTTTGTGGAAAACAAATAGTGAATTATTGAATAATGTAGCCTATACAATATAATGGGGACTTTTAATGGCAAAAAAGACATTTGGTCACAAGATAATTATTTCCAGCTAAATGCTGGTTCACTAGAAAACATCGCATTACGTTTGCAAAGTGCTGGTTGATTTTTACAGTCAGCAAAACGGAAGTAAAAATGTGCAAAAACAATATTCCAATATCTAGTCTTATGCATAATATCCATCAATTATAAATCCCATGCCAACTCTTTAAACTGCATCCTAAAGGAGTCTGCTTTGATCATTCCTCCGTTGGGAAATACACTTCGGTCTGCCACAGCCTACGCTCAAGCGAAGCAAAGCCAAAGCAAACTATTTACCACAGGATACTATCTAATAATTTCCTGTGATGGGAATTTTGATATATGTGGCTCTAAAGGATATATGTGCTCGGAATATCTAAAGAATAGTGAAGAAGTGCACCAAAGCGTCGAAAACTCAATGTGTGTGATACTCAGCTAATAGACTACAGGCAAAAGCATGTCAAACAAAATATTTCAAGAAATTTTTTTAATATAATTTAGGCTAATTTTCTTCTTCAACATCCTTGATAACACTGATATTATTAAAAATCACAAACAGATTGTTTTATTTTTGCACGCATATTATTTACTCACTGGTTACTCTATTAGGTACACCTTGCCTTCAGAACTGCCTGAATTCTTCATGGCATAGATTCAACAAGGAGCTGGAAACATTCCTCAGAGATTTTGGTTCATATTGTCAGCATCACACAGTTTCTGCAGATTTATCAGCTGTACATCCATGATGCGAATCTTCCGGTCCACCACATCCAAAAGCTGCTCTACTGGGTTGAGATCTGGTGACTGGAGGCCATTTAAGTTTAGCAAACTCATTGTCATGCTCAAGAAACCAGTTTGAGGTGATTTGAGCTTTGTGACATGGTGCATTATCCTGCTGGAAGTGTCCATCAGAAGATGGTTCACTGCAGTCATAAAGGGATGGACAGGGTCAGCATCAATACTCAGGTAGACTGTGGCGTTTAAACGATACTCAGTTGGTACTAAGTGTGCTAAGAAAATATCCCACACACCATTACACCACCAGCAGCCTGAACCATTGATACAAAGCAGAATGGATCCATGCTTTTATGTTGTTTACGCCAAATGATGACCCAACCATCTGAATGTTGCAGTTGCAGAAGTAAAAAAGACTGTTGCCTTTCTTTCAGCTGAACCAGTATGCCCATTCTCCTCTGACCTCTGGCATCAACAAGGCACTTTCGCCCACAGAACTGCCGCTCACTGGATATTTTCTGTTTTTCAGATCATTCTAAACCCTAGACATGGTTGTACGTGAAAATCCCAGTACATACTCAGACCAGCCCGTCTGGCACCATCAAACATGCCACATTCAAAGTCCCTTAAATGTTATATTATTTTCATGTTATCACTGTGAAGCTGCTTTGATACAATCTGTATTGTAAAAAGCGCTATATAAATAAAGGTGACTTGACTTGACTTTCTGATGCTCATTTTATTTTAAACATCAGCAGATCATCTTGACCATGGCTGCATGCCTAAGCCATTGAGCTCCAGCCATGTGATTGGTTGATTAGATATTTGCATTAACGAGCAGTTGAACAGGTGAACCTTAAGTGGCCAGAGCGAATTAATGATGCAAGACTGCACTAAAAATAAATCTTCTTAAATGAGTCTTCTTCAGACTTATTCACTTTATCACAACCATATTGTTTCTCACCTTCCAGTGAAGTTTTTAAAATACGTTTTAAAATACATCACGAGATTCATATAAAAAAATAATCTTTATTTATGACACAAAGCATGGACAACAACTGTGTATTTTCTTAAATTAACATGTTTTCAAATGTTTTCAAAATACACGATTTAAAAATCCAAATGATAAAAAGCCAATTATTAAAAACTGTTTAAACTGTATAAGCACACAAAGAAATCAATAAAATGTCAAAAATGAATTATCTTCCTTTATCCATTTTCATGATTTGCTAGATTGTTTTTATTTATTTTTATTTAAAACAATACTAAATAAACATTTAGAAAATGCTGAAACTCTCATTTGGATTTGCAACATTAGGGATATGCACAGAAAGAGAGAGATGTCTTGCTTTTCTTGTTTGTTTCATTCCCATTATGTTTCTCTAGGAAAAAGAGGTTTGATTTTACACGGCTGACCTTTATAGAGATGACACAGTTTGCTGCATTGTGCACCGCAATGTATTTATGTTTATACATCCGCAGGAGGAAGCCAGACCAAACACTACACAAAGAGAGAGAAAGCACATTATGACATGCAATTCCTAAACAGTGACTGATGCACTTTGTAGGAGAACAGTAATACATCAGTTTGACCCGCACAACACAGACAGCGATATCCTCATGATATGCTTCGCAATCCACATCTCAGTCAATAACATCCTCTGACAAAACCCATCACAACAACCCCACTACCTGCTTGCTGCAAGTCAAACAGACAAGATGACATTTTGGATGTCATAACTCACGATTCAAACTGGTTTACAGGCTCTATCGTTGGCACAACTCAATTCCGACCCCTTCCCTGACCCTGAAAACCATCAACCAAAATCAATTCCTGACCGTCCCTCAAAAAATGCTCATTACCTGCATGCGGGATACAAGCGCGACAGCATGACATCACACATGAGAGGTCATCATCAGCTTTAAGAGCACTCGAGAGGAGCCGGGTGATAAATAAAGAACTCGGATGCACTGCTCACATGGACTTCATTACATTCCCGGGTGTGTGGGTGGGATGCATCAGGTCTCTTGCTGATGGATCAGTGAGGTTCATGCAGTTCAGGCAGAGGCAAACAGGTAGTGATCGACTCGGATGTGAGGCTTCAGCTCACCCACATTACATTATGCAGATAAAAATCATTTGACATTAAGTGGCAATTAACCCCTCTTTGTAAATTCTGAAGTACTACAAACACAGGTTTGGGTAAGTGTCCGATCCAGCTTACATAATATACCATCACAACCATTAAGGCCCACTTGGTTTTGTCGCTTCGGCTGCAAAATGTAATTATATACTTGGTAACCTGCATAATATTATGTTCAAATCAGGAGTCAAATCGCTTTGACTCCAGTTAAAGAATTAGTTGCCCTTTCTGTTCTGATGGATTAAAGTTTAAATTTTATCTTGGTTACCTTAATAGTGTTATAAATAAAATTTTCAACAATATTTATTTGCATTCATATTAGTATCTTTATATTATTAATATTTCTATTATTTTTATATATTATTTATTAATATTGTTTGTTTTTCCTCTATCTGGTCTTATTATATTGTGTTGCCTCTATTTGGGTTTTACATTTCTTTTAAAACAGCATGTTGTATCTTCCTGAAGAACCCTTTAAATGCTGAAATGGTTCTTTGTATTAGAGTTGAGGGTTCTTTATTCCCAACTTTTTGTTTTTCAAATCTGTAACTGTCAAGTCACCTCATTTACAAGTCACCTCAGTTACTTTTATTTTTTTTGACATGGCAGATTGTAGCAAAAATGACAGGGCTCTAATACCATTTGTTAGCTGAATACATTAAAGAAATAATAAAGAAATAAACAGATATTTGTTAAAACTGTGATTATGTCCTGACAGTAGAATATGAGACGGATAATCTGTGAAAAAAATCAAGCTCCTCTGGCTCCTCCCTGTGGTCCTATTGCCATTTGCAGAAATACACCGCTCCCGGTCAGAAACAACCAATCAGAGCCAGGAGGAATGTCTTACCAGTGTCAATCACGCTCGTGTACGCACTGATCACCCCTCTCTTGCACAGCGCGAGCGCGTACCGTCGTTCCTGACTCTCCTGTTCGAACTCGTTCATCCAAATGAACGAATCTTTTTTCGAATCATTTCATTCATTCAACGAATTTGGTCATTTGGTCCTTGAAACGTTTGTGTCCTATTTAAGTCAATTATATGGAGAAAAAGCCTGGAATGTTTTCATCAAAAACCTTTATTTCTTTTCGACTGAAGAAAGAAAGACATGGACATCAGCAAAATACATAATGATTTGAGGACCAAGTTTGTAGTCAAAGTATGAGCAGGCCATAGTCAATGTAAAGCATATTGTTGATGTTTCGTCCCTATTAGTGAATGTTCCATAACTGTTTATAATCCGCCTTCATCGGTGGTCCTGCTTACTAGCCTGCGCGTTCACGGCAGGCTCCGCTGTGGGGGAGGAGCTGTGGGGGGAGGGCTGTAGCGCAGCAGAGAGCAAGGGGGTCGGACCTGTAAGTTGTGCTTGTTCAAATTTTCAGGCTAAGTCAACATTTTCTCAAAACTCCCTACTGCAGCTTTAATAAATAACTTTGAACATGATATTGATAATGATGACCAAGTTCCAGTGAAATGTCTTCACAATCCTCATATGATTCTTCATGCAGCTTCTCTCTGCAGATGATGAGGTTATGATTCGTGACAGCATCTGAAATACACAACTGAGTAGGAGTTACATCATGTCACTTCCATTTGATTATGTAAAAGCAACTATGTTAAAAAGGCCAAAATTAGCAAAAATGGACAGTATGAGCCCTTTACCTCATAAAAGGAGAAGTGAAATAAAGTCATGGGATAGCTGTCAGATGTTTTTTGGGACTGGGTATGTTTAGGCATAAAGTAATAATTAAAAAAAAAAAAAATTCAAACCAAATGGATTATAATATCTATATCTGTTACTTACGTTGTGTAGAAGAGAAGATGAGTATCCTTGAGTATCCTGAACAGAGCTGCTCACACTTACATGTTCTGTTAAACTAAAAAGAGAAAAAAGACATGATTGGTAGGAAACCAGTTAAAATGTTTAAAGTTATAATTTATAGACATTTTAAGAAATAAATCATTTACCTGTTGAGAGTATTTTGACAGTCTGTGTAGTAACCGTAGTTGTATAGCTGAGCTCCAGAAAAAGAGTAATGAGGTGACTTGACAGTTACAGATTTGAAAAACAAAAAGGTGGGAATAAAGAACCCTAAACTCTAATACAAAGAACCATTTCAGCATTTAAAGGGTTCTTCAGGTAAAGAACCTTTCTTCTTTTTTAGCCATTGTCTTCCATAGTTATTTTTTCCTTACTGTCTTTGAGGCTTCTTTCAGGCCTTTATAAGAATGAAAACAATTAAAGTGAATCAAGGAATAGGGTATGTTTAGTGAACTGGGCTGCAAAAAAGCCCTGGGTCCAGTAACGGACCTTTAAATGGCAAGGGGAAGACCTCTCCACAAGCTCTGCCGAAACATTAAAAGTAATATATTCCAATTAGTATGGTAGGACGTTCAACTAGGTTTCATTTGCATACTACATTTGAGGATAAGAGTGTGTGTGTGTGTGTGTGTGTGTGTGTGTGTGTGTGTGTGTGTGTGTGTGTGTGTGTGTGTGTGTGTGTGTGTGTGTGTGTGTGTGTGTGTGTGTGTGTGTGTGTGTGTGTGTGTGGGTAAAGAGAGTGCTCACATAACTCTTCTTCAAACAAGAAAAGAAAGTAACCGAAACTGCGAATAATAATTTAAATTAAAGTGTGGCGCTTTGAATTACTCTTAAAATTGTTTTATAGAGGAACATTTGAAAAGACAACACATTTAAACATGAATGGTGTTTTTCTGAAGTGCATATTAGATTTAGACAGCTGAATATCCAAGTCAGAATGATTCCAGGGTCAAAAGATTCTCAGAGTAAAGGACAGTCCATTTGGCAAACCATGAATATCTTTTCATTCTTTTCAGTTTTTGAGAAGCAGTCACACAATATCAATGGCAAAGCATGAGCTATCGGTCTCTCGCTTGCTTTGAGAAAATTAAGAAAACTGCAAGTGTCTCAAATGCAATATTTCTCAGTTCTCAGTTACATTATTTGATCTGTTACATAGGCTAAAAATTAAAAAAAAACAGGCTTTTCACGGCCCGTCACGGGCTGCTGTTCTTGGAGGACAAGCAATAATAATTCAAGGGAGGCAATCTCTAGCGGTACTATGCAGCGTAATTCAAAAGCACAGCAGTTTGATTGCAGGTTTAGAGCACAAACTCTCTTGCTACATTCTGCAGTGGGTGATTAAGTATCAATTGAATTACAGCCGTAATTGCAAACCACACTGATGGTTTACCTAGCAGGCTAGAAGCTAGAGAGCATGAAATGCGTTTTGCCAGAGCCCACATCTCCCTTCTCTCACAAAGTTTAACAAAAAAAGTGAAAAACTTTTCTTGCTTTGGGAAAGCACTGAAAATAATTTCACTGGTCAAACAACAAACCAGCAGGGTGTCTTCAACCAATTTCAGGCCGGTGCTTTGGCTGAAGTTAACTTAATATTGTGTTTTAGTTTAACATATTTTCATCTTAAACTAATCAAATAATGATCAAACAATGACAGACAGACCTGCAGACCCAGATGATCTACAGATCCCCTGTTGAAGACTCTTCACTACAAATGGGTATGAAATGGGCTGAAAAATGGGACCTATATAAAGGATTGTCTACGGATTCCATTATCGCCCCATGCTAACTGTCCATATGCATTTCATATAGGATTGCACTTGTCACTTGGCGGGACCCAACTGGGCAACATGAACAAGACCGATCTCTGTTCCAGCTTTATTGCAGATTATTTAATCAAAGAAATTTTGAAAATATTGATATAGATATGAAAGACTACAAATACTACAAGTATTAAAATAGTAAACTACTAGAATACTATAAATTCACTTGTAGTACAGATGCTGTGCAAAGGAGAACGTGGTTGTGCACTTAAAGTTTACTACTGTTACACAAACATATTTTTATATACTAAAAAAATTGCCAATTAAGTCCCAATTAAGCAATATTGAAATAGTACACTTACAAGTTTACTACTATTTACTGATATTAGTATACTTACTACATAAAGTATACTTAAAAATAGACTTGAACATTACTTAAGTACTGTATATACTTCATAAAATGAACTTGAAGTATACTTATTTTTTGTAAAGGATAGACAGATAGATAGAATGGCAGACAGACAGACATCCATCCGTTGTTCTATTGGTCTGTCTGTCATTCTATCTTTCAGCTAAGGGTCTTTTTCAAATATCTAAACCATTAATTCAAATATATATCCGTTTGTCTGTTCTAATAAATTATTCAAAATACAAAAGTAGCCATATTGTAATAGAGTACAAAAGTGATAGATTTTTCAGTACGAAACTACTTGTACAACTGTTCTGTCCACTGCATGGCCACAAAGTAACACCCAAACTGTCAAATACAACACGCAATGTGCATAAAGAAAGCTAACATAAGTGATACTACATGACAAAAAAGATTACATCATCTTAATACCTTAAGCCACACACAAAAAGCCACATTGACAAAAACATCTGACAATATCTACTGATTTACGTAATTCTCCAAAATGAAGTCTTAAGTCTCAGAAATGTGGTGAAAATGTTCCAAAGTTTTGGTGGTGTGTTGATCAGCGCTGGCAGAGAGACACTGCATAAACGGAGTGTGTTAATCATGCCAGTTTGAAGCTCAACCTGACTAGTCTTGCCACTGATAGGCCCTGATGAAATATCGTTATAATTAAAACCACTCATGTGTTTAAAATAAATGTCGGGCCATGTCCCTTGCCAGAGCATTGACACCACAGGGAGACGATGGCAATTACAGTCAATTTTTCTCATTTTCACTAAGCTGTAGTGGAGGAATAGTCTTCTCCGTGACTCCAAATAGACTATTGGCAGAATGAAATTCATTAACCAACTCACAGTGGCATCACTGTTTTTGACAATATATTGACTAACCGTTATGACATTTAAAGCCTGATATAAAGGATGAAATGCATCACACACTTCCAGAGAGTAACCAGATGAGTGAATCAACTACAAATGAGATGAATGGGAATGCTAACAAATGGGAATGCTAGTGGACCTCCTTGGCTAGCACCCAATTACAAGCCAATTACCAGCTAAAATCAGTTAATTAATATTCATGGGTCAAACTTATACACTGTACAGTATGTCCTCCCCACTCAGCAAGAAAAAAGCTACATTGATGGGCTAGAAAAGCATCTCAAAAACTCTCTTTAAAATAATAAACCAGATAAACAAGATGCTGAATCAGAGACATAATAATCCCCTGCGATACGTGTTGACTCTGTGATCGTCTAATTAGGCCTTAATACATGATGAGAAGAGGTACTAATAACAGCACAACTCTGCATATTCTATGCTTTGGCTCACCATCCTTGGCCTCGGGAGTCTCTGCGGAGGATGTTCTATGAATGTAGGTGAATTATGAAATCCTTTGCCTTTCATGTGTTTATTTAATATTAATTGCTGAGTTCTTTTGTTTTCTCAATGGATATGGCACCGTTAATAAAAAAGGAGTCCAGACAGACACAGACATAATAGAGAGAGAGAGAGAGAGAGAGAGAGAGAGAGAGAGAGAGAGAGAGAGAGAGAGAGAGAGAGAGAGAGAGAGAGAGAGAGAGAGAGAGAGAGAGAGAGAGAGAGAGAGAGAGAGAGAGAGAGAGAGAGATTCTAATGATTCTTTGAATTGTGAAAGCCTCATGGATCGCTCTTGTGCAGAATCCAGGTCAAAGCGGCAGAGTTCCCCGGCTGGCACACAGAAAAGTGGGGCAAACTCAAACTTTCCCCCCTCCTTTTCCAGTGAGTAAGCAGTATGACACACTCCCTCATAGAAAACATCACCAGCCATCATACCGAAACGAGACGGAGGGAAGGAAGTGGAGATCTAAGAGAGAAATGAAGAGGGAAAACACATTAATGAAAGAAGGAAGTAAAGCAGGGAAAGATGGAAATAATGATGAATGTAAGTGGAATGAAAGAACCTTTTTTAATGTAACAGATTAAATGCTATACTGTAGGCCTTACAGAAAGTTTCTTATGCCCTATTCTATGATGTGCTGTAGCATAAATAGTGTGAGTAGTGTGTTCACACTGAAAATTCTAAAAAGGAAAAAATGCACTTTAAATACACAGGTGACACACTAAATTAACCGGAAAAAAACAGAGTTAAATGTTGGGCACTTCATGCACTCAACTGTGGCAGCTTTAATTACTCAACGGAGGGGCTATCGGGCTCCAATGTTGAATGACAAAATAACCATATAAAATTAATATACTACACAGTAGAGTACACAGTGCATAAGTAGTGTATACGTGTATAGTGCGTTATTTGGGACACAACTAGTGTTTCCAGGGCAGCGCTGTGTGGTTGCTAGGGCGTTTCTAGGAGGTTGCAGGGTGGTTCTACTTGTTGATCGGGCACTGGAAGGTAAGCCCCGTCTCGGATGGACGGACGGAACAATATATTGAACGATAAAAGGAAAGACAGACAGATGGACAGAACAACAGAACAACAGACAGACGGACAGAAAGATAGAACAACAGACAGACAGACAGAACGATAGAACAACAGACAGAACTATGCATGTATGGATGAATGGATGAAACGATATATTGAATGATAGAACGTCTGAAAGAGAGAACAATAGGGTTCGAATCCACTGTGAGACACCGATGTGTCCCTGAGCAAGACACTTAACCCCTAGTTTCTCCAGAGGCGTGCGACCTCTGAAATATAGCAATTGTAAGGCGCTTTGGATAAAAGCGTCAGCTAAATGAATAAATGTAAATGTAAATAGAACAACAGACAGAC